>NC_090449.1:506067318-506692318 GCF_031143425.1 Pleurodeles waltl | reverse complement strand
GACAGCTGAACCACCATGGTTGGTGGTGGGGGCTCAGAATGAGTCCCAGCACCGTGCCTTCTGTCCTTCCTGCCTGCTGGTGTAAGGCCCCTTGCCCTTCCTGTCAGCCGCCGGGGTTTGCCCCTTGCCCTTACCTGTAGCAGTTGGCGGTGCCTCCTTGCCCTTCCTAGACGCAGCTGGTGGTGCCTCCTTGCCCTTCCCTGTAGCAGCTGGGGGTGCCTCCTTGCCCCTGCTAGACATAGCTGGTGGTGCCTCCTTTCCCTTCCCTATAAAAGCTTGTGGTACCTCCTTGCCCTTCCTTAAAGCATCTGGTGCAGGCACCCTTTCAGGGTGCCTGCCTGGTGCTCGGGATCCTCTCCCACCTGCAGTAGCTGTCGACACTACTGTGGCCGTGGACTGGGTGGCTGAGGTTCTAACCTGGGTTCTGACCACCCTGGCCCGACGTGAAGGACAGGGGGGTCGGGTGGTAGGGAAGAGGTCAACAGTGGAGAGGAAAAGTTTCTTAGGGACATTGGGGCAGGAAGAGGGTGAAGGTTTGAGAGTGGAGGAAGATGAAGTGGTTGTAGGAGGTGTCTGTCTGCTGATTTTGGGTGCAGGTGCATGGGATGGATGCTGTTGTGAGGTGGATGGCTGTTGGGTGTCTGAGTGCTTGCGTTTGGGTACTTTGGGAGGAGGGGGCACAAACACAGTGGGAGAGGACACAGGGGACGTGTGCATGGATGTGGGGTGGTGACTGCCAGTGAGGGGCGTGTAGTGATAGGCGTGATGGCGGGAGTGGATGAGGATGTAGTGCATGCAGGTGTGAGTGTAGACTATACTGGGAGGGAGGTGGACGATGAGGAGGAGGGCGACACAGTGGAGGCAGTGGATGTTGGTATGTCTGCATCTGGATGGTGTTTGTGTGAGTGCCTGTGGGATGATGTGTGGTGCTTGTGTTTGCCCGAATCACTCCTGTATGTTGTCCTGTGTACATGCTGGTCTGCCTCTGTGCTTGGGATAGGTTAGGGTTGAGGGAAATGGGATTGGGTAGAGGAAGTTGGAGGGGGGAAGGCTAGAAACAGGGACAATGGATGCCATCAGGGAGGAGGCCAGAGCCTGGATTGATTTCTGTTGGGCCGCCATGCCAGAGTGAATGCCCTCCAGAAATGCATTTGTCTGTTGCAAATGGGCTGCCAGCCCCTGGATGCCATTCACAATGGTTGACTGCCCAACAGAGGTGGATCGAAGGAGGTCAATAGCCTCCTCACTCAGGGCAACAGGGCTAACTGGGGCAGGGCCTGAGGTGCCTGGGGCGAAGGAGAGCCTCCTAGGTGACCAGGCACGGGAAACACGATAAGGGGCTGCTGGGAGGGCGGTGCTGGTACAGGGGGTGGCGGCTGTACCTGTAGTTGGGATGGGCACAGAGGTGTCTGCCACCACCAGGGAGCTTCCATCGGAGGAGGTATCACTGTCAGAACTGTCCCTCCAGTCTCTGTGGTGGTGCTCCCCTCGACCTTCATCCCACTGGTGCCCTCACCGTCAGTGGCTTCGGCCTCCTGGGCCCTTTGGGATGCAGCTCTCCCCGTCGCCAGTGCCTCTGCTCCTCCGCCAGATGATGCTAATGCACATAAGGACAGGGTGACAAAACAAAAAGGGGGGGAGAGACAAAGGATACACTTGATCAATGGTGGCAACAACACCAACGTTGGCGTACATGACACACACACACACACACAGGGAACAGCCCTATGCACTAGGCAATGCAATAACAGTCACAATGCTCGTCACCAGCCCATGGACAGGGATACCTAACGCCAATTGCAGCATACCTGAGACCCACAGACCCCTGCCCAGTGGTGGATGCATAGTAGCTTGTTTGGAGGAAGTTTACATCAGACCCTGCCCAACATGGGACCTACCCTGCAATGTCCGGCCTGGCCTAGGGGAACCCACAGGCCCACATCTCCCACCCAGATGACACCCCACCATGCGCAAGTAGTATATTGGGGCACTGTACTCACCCCCCTTGTGGCTGCTGTGATGCCCCCAAGTGCCAATCCAGCTCCGAATAGGCCACCACCAGTCTGTGGAGCATCAGGGGGGTCAGGGTTCGGCGGGCACCCCTTCATTGTTGGGAGGCCATCCCCAGCTGGGCCTCCACGGTCTTCCGTGCCGAGCGTCTCAGGTCATCCCACGGTTTCTGACAGTGGGTGCTCAACCTGCCGCAGACCCCCAGGTTCTGCACATCCTTGGCGATGGCACCATTTTCTGATGGGTGCTGACCTGCAGAGAAATACACATAGGAAAAGGTCTGTCCTGCCTGTTACACTCATGGCCTATCATAGCCCTCACATCCCCTTATGCACAAACATGGCCCACCACACATGCAGCACGCTGCCCAGGGCCCTTCCACCGACCCCCCCACACAAGGCCCTCACACACACCACTCCATGAATTCTTGCCCCATGCATCGTGCTCACAGTGTACTCACTTGTTGGTCTGGAGACCCATACAGCATTCGGTACTGGGATAGGACTCCATCCACCAGTCTCTCCAACTCCGCTATGGTGAAGGCAGGGGCCCTTTCCCCAGTGGCACGAGCCACGGTCGGTTCTCGATACAGGTCACAGCCGCACTTGCAGTGTAGGTCCTCTCCTGTTGAAGGTCTGGTAGCAAGTGAGTGAACAGATAGAAAATGCTGGTAACATCCGCGGCGGTGCGTACCGTCACCACCGGCGTACATCACCATTGACCACTATAACCTATAGGGCCCAATGGTAACCAATGAGGAGTTGCACGGCGGTTCTCGACCGCCTCCCGCAAGGCGCACAACGTCAGCGGAATTACCTTATTTCCACATGTCGCTCCTAACAGGACAGGCGGATGCCATTTCGGGGGGGGGGGGGCATGCCATGGCACTTAACTGCGTCACAGTACACATAAGCACCATTTGGGCCTATCCAACAATATACTGTTACAGTCACAACATGCAATGAAGTGTAGTGTTTGGAAATATGGGATACTGACCAGCTGCTCACCATTTTGCCTCCTAGATTGCAACTGCTGCGGATGAATAGGAGATGGAGACATCCCCCGTGTACAGGCCCCTGGTGGACTTGGCACCAATGGGGGACAGGCACATTATCCTCACCTATAGACTGGACAGGGCCACAATCACAGAGCTGTGTGCCCAATTGGAGCCTGACCTGATATCTGCTATCCGTCAGCCCACCGGGATTCCCCCCTCTTGTGCAAGTCCTATCTGTGTTCCATTTTCTGGCAACTGGCTCCTTCCAAATGACAGTGAGCTTGGCAGCAGGAATGTCACAGCCAATGTTCTCAATAGTGCTGACCAGAGTGTTGTCTGCCCTGATCAAACACATGCACAGCTACATCATTTTCCCCCAGGTGGAGGATTTGGCCACAGTGAAAGCTGATGTCTATGCAATGGTACATATCCCCAACATTACTGGGGCTATTGATGGTACACATATTGCATTCCCTCCTCCCCCCCCCCCCCGGAGAAATGAACAGGTGTTCAGAAATCAAAACAGTTTTCATTCAATAGATGTGCAGTTAGTGTGCCTGGCGGACCAGTACATCTCCCATGTCAATGCAAAGTATCCTGGGTCCCTGCATGATGCCTTTATCCTGAGGAATAGCAGCATCCCATATGTGACTCCAGAGGCACCGGGTGGTGCTAAGAGGTGATCCCTGGTTCCCACCCAGTGGATGTTGGTGTATGGGTATGGTGTGGGCCCTAAGCATTAGTATGTGTCTAACAGTTGTCCCTCAATGTTTGCTGGTGACTCTGGTTACCCCAACCTCTCATGCCTACTGACCCCTTTGCAGAATCCCAGGTCAAGGGCAGAGGAACATTACAATAAGGCACATGGGCGAACAAGAAGAATCATAGAAAAGACTTTCGCCTCCTGAAGGCCAGGTTTCGTTGCCTCCATCTAACAGGTGGATCCCTGTACTACTCACCGAAGAAGGTCTGCCAGATCATCGTGGCATGATGTATGGTGCACAATCTTGCCTTACGTCGCCAGGTGCCTTTTCTGCAGGAGGGGGAGGCGGGAGATGAGCGTGTGGCAACAGTGGACCCTGTGGACAGTGAAGATGAGGAGGCAGAGGATGAGGACAACAGAAGTGCAATAATCCGACAATACTTCCAATGGCACAAAGGTCAGACAGTGTAACTTCACTTTTAATTGACAGTTTTGTGTTTGACATTGTCACTGGCAGGCTGATTTTCCAATTTCTATGGCCACTTACTGTACCCTTTGGCATCTATATTTGCAGATATTTGTGCCCCACTATTGCTCTTGGTGTGTTGACTGCAGCCAATTACAGGTCATTCCTATGTATACATAACTGTACTGTTGTACTGCAGTGTTTTAAGCTTGTTAAACGAATACATAGTTCAATCATTTGACAGACTCCATACTTGTATTCTTTTAAATGGTTTTTATTTAAGTGCTAATAAGTAGAGGGGGATGTGCAATGGGCTGGGGTGATGGTGGAGGAAAGTCCAGGATAGAGTCCAGTCTACGTGGATCACAGGTGCATTGTCCAAGAGGGCATAGGAAAGGGAGCAATGGCAGTTCAAGGTGGACAGGGTGACAGGGTGGGACACAAGGGTGACAATCAGGAGAGTCTTATTTCCTGGTGGGGTCTTGGCAATAGTCTCTGGCTTCTGCCTGGATCGCAGGGAACGTTTGCGGGGCGGTTCTCCTTTTGCGGGGGAGGGGTGCTGGTGGCCTTTTGGTCCTGTGGCGGGACCTCCTGTCCACTAGCGGCAGCGGAGGTGGAGGGCTGTTCATCGGTTTAGCTAGTGGTAGGGGCCCGCTGGTGTGCCACTGCCTTCCTTATAGTGTTGGCCATGTCTGCCAGCACCCCAGCAATGGTGACCAGGGTGGAGTTGATGTCCTTCAAGTCCTCCCTGATCCCCAGGCACTGTCCCTCCTGCATCCGCAGGTTCTCCTGCATTTTGTCCAGTATCTGGCCCACTGTCTCCTGGGAATGGTGGTATGCTCCCAGGATCTTGGTGAGTGCCTCCTGGAGAGTCAGTTCCCTGGGCCTGTCCTCCCCCCTTCGCACAGCAGTCCTTCCAGCTTCCCTGTGCCTCTGTCCCCTGAACCGTGTGCCCACTGCCACTCACCCCAGGTCTCTGATCGTCCTGTGTTTGTGGGGTGGCCTGGGGTCCCTGTAGTGGTGGACACACTGCTGATTGACGTGTCCTGGGGACAGAGGTATGGGCCCGCTGGGTGGGTACTGTGCTGGTGTTTCCTGAGGGGGAGGCTCTGTGGTGGTATGGGACTGTGCCTGGGTTATTGACTGCCCGGAGATCCCAGATGGGCCAGGTTGGTCATCCAGATCCAGGGGTCCAGAGCTGCTGTCATCACTGTGGGCCTCTTCTGGGGGGGGCTGGATGTTGCTGGCACCTCCTCTCCGGTGACGTTGGCTGGGGGACCTGTGGGGATGTAAATGCAGTGTTATTGTTTCTGAGTGTGACATCTTGTGCATGGATGTGTTGCGCTCTATGGTTGTTGCTGCCCTGGCAGCTTTGCCTTGTGTGAGTAGTTATTTGGTGGGCTTGCTGTTTCCTTCTAGTGTGCTTGCTTTAGTGATGGGTATCCATGCAGGTCTGTGATGGGGTCCATGCACTGGTGTTGCATGCAGGGCTTGGTATTGGGAGGAGTGGGTTGTGGTGGTGGGGTGTGTGGGAGGTGGTGGAGTGATGGGAGTGAGGGTAAGGGTGGGGGTATGTGATGGCATGCAGGTAGGGGGGGTGATACTAATAGAGATATGACTCTACTCCTACTTCTGCCAGGCCCTCAGGATGCATGATTGCCAAGACTTGCTCCTCCCATGTTGTTAGTTGTGGGGGAGGAGGTGAGGGTCCACCGCCAGTCCTCTGTACAGCTATTTGATGTCTTGCTGCCACAGAACGCACCTTTCCCCGTGGGTCATTCCACCTCTTCCTGATGTCATCCCTTGTTCTGGGGTACTGTCCCACGGCATTGACCCTGTCCACGATTCTCCGCCATAGCCCCATCTTCCTAGCAATGGATGTCTGCTGCACCTGTGACCCAAATAGCGTTGGCTCTACCCGGTTGATTTCCTCCACCATGACCCTTAGCTCCTTCTCTGAGAACCTGGGGTGTCATTGTGGTGCCATGGGTGTTGTGTGAGTGTTGTGGATGAGGGTGTGTGGGGTGATGTGTTGGAGTGTGTGATGTAAGATGCATGGATGGTGTTATAGGTGATGGTGGTGTGTGGCTGTGGTATTCTCTGTGGGCTTGCTATCTCTCTTGTGCCACTTGTTTGTAGTTGTAAAGGGTTGTGGGTAATGTGTGTGTGTGTGTGTTTTATAGTGGTGTGGGTGTCTGTGTGTGGTGTGTGTATGGGTGTCAGGTGTGTTATTTGAATTGTCCAATGTGGTGTTGTTTTGTATGTGTGTGTGTATTTTGAGTGCGGCGGTATGTACCACCAATGGTTTAACGTCATTGAATGTCCGCTGCGGTGATTCGTTGATCATAATGTTGTGGGCATTGTTCTGTTGGCGTAACGGTGTGAGTTTTGATTCCGCCAGTTCATCACTGACCTTTGGGCTGGCGGACTTGTGTGTGTGGCTGTATAGTGACGGACTTCTATGTGTGTGTCATAATATGGGTATCGGTAATCCGTTGCAGCGGCGTTATGTTGGCGGCAGTCAGCATGAAGGTAAGTGGTACTTACCGCCAATGTCATAATGAGGGCCTAAGTGTGAGCCTCTCACCTTGGAGCAGTCTCAGTGACTGAATGTGCATTTAATATCTTGGAACAGTTTGATAAGAATTGATGTTTGTGTTTTTCTAGAGTGCAGGTGACACTTGAATGTGTAAAAACTTACTTTAGAAGCTGTCACAACTTACAGGTCCAGATGTATCTGTCTCTGCATAGAACCCATTTTAACAAGTTATCGTAGTGTTCTTTCTGGTGCATGTCGACCCTCCCCAGACTGTGGTGTGCCCCTGGGAGGGCTGTGTGCTGCTTCAAGACCCCTAACGTCAAACTAAGCATTCCAGAGAGCAGACCCCAAACCACTGCTGAATAATGACCATAGACTACCCCAGAGCTCTCCTGACCCATTCATTTCCTGCTGTCTCTTCTGACATCAGACCTTTCCTGACTAGAACCTTTCCTTAACATGAGGTCACAGTAATTCAAAGTCAATAGCACAGTTTATTTGAGCCAATAAGAATCACGTTTTTCTGTGATGTTTATTAGCACTACAATGGGTCCTATATCTGTCCTAAGTACACTTGCTGCTAGAAAGCTATAAAAATGATATGCAGCAGTACATTTTTTTAAAGTTAAAATGTTGATTGCAAGCATGCAGAAGCCACAATTAGTTGGTGGCCTTTTTTAGGTTGAGCTTAGCAGCGCGCAAACACTGCTCTTTAAAGTGTTGTAATCTACTCTGTGGACTTAAACCATGCCCATTTTCATGCCCATCAATTTCATTCATTCCTGAACCTGTCTTTCAAAATTCCCTTGATTTTGTAAGTAAATGCTTTGCGTTTGTCCCGCCTAGCGGACGGACCCTGTTACATGGATTATTGCATTATCGGCCAGATACCTTAGTGTGGTGCACTATTTTTTTCTTTTGCCTCGCTGCTTTGCGCTGCCTGGCGGTATGTTGTTTCATCCTCTTCTTTTGAGCATTGCACTGTTTCTTTCTGGTGTCTGCACACAAAGGCTGCAAGCTTATGGGGGAGTATTTTTAATGTATTTAATTTTTTTTTTTTTAAAGGTTCATATAATGCAACCGCGATCAGAGGAGCGCTTTACATAAGGACCACTTTACAAGTTTAGCAGTTGAAAAATATTCAAACTGGACCATTTAAAACAAAAATAAACACAGAAATCCTCAAAGAGGCTCTCCCTGCACAGCGGAAGAGACAATACAATATTCACTGCACTCGGGAAACTCACCCCATAATGATTTGTGAGGCATTTCTTTTTTTAAATGTTTTTGCCCATAACTCAGCCTGTGGTGGTCCTACGACAATGGGACCACCACCAAACCGTTCAACACAATACACTCTTTTGGTCCAAGTCAGTAGTTCCCAACCTGTGGTCCGGGGACCTGCGGGGGTCTGTGAAGCCTCCTCAGGGAGTCTGCCACTGCTTAAAAAATTAAATAATATTAACAGATTGGGTCCCCAGTTTTCAGAAATGACTCGGAGGGGGTCCCCGGATTCCAATAATGAGTCTGTGGGGGTCCCCGGGTTTCAGTCTTGATAAAATGGGGATCCACAGGGGTCAAAAGGTTGGGAACCACTGCTCTAGGTCATATCTGGGTCCCCACCCTAGGATGGGGAGGACAAATAGTAACCTCTCCCACCATTCAGTGTCCTTTTAAGCTCTCTCATGGCTGGAACTTTTGTTTTACAGCTGGGAGTAGTTTGTGTTTTAAGGGCCTTGTTTGTAATAGTATTGCAGTAGACCTGCTAGGCCTGAAAATGTGTAAAGCACTACGCTCTCTAGGGACTACATATATGGTTAGACGGCATTACTTTCTGCCATTATGTTTTCATGTTGTTATGTCCTCTAGGGGCTCACTATATGGTTACACGACCATGTTTCTTACAAATGCTATTTTTATTGTGGTGTTCTCTAGGGGATTTCTGAGCATTATAATCAAGATACTACAATGTTGCTGCACTCCAAAACTTGCCCCATAATGCTTTGTAGGGCATTCCTTTAAAATACATGTTTTCTTATAATTCACACTGTGGTGGTCCTAGGACAAGGGGGCCACCATCAAAATGTTCAGTATGACGTGCTCTCTGTCTAGGTCATCTCTGGGTCCCCACCCTAGGTTGGGGCGACCCCAAAATAGTAACCTCTCCCACCATTCAGCGTCCTTTTTAGCTCTCTCATGGCTGGAACTTTTATTTTATAGCTGAGAGTAGTTTGTGGTTTAAGGGCCTTGTTTGTAATAGTATTGTAGAAGGCCTGAAAATGTGTAAGGCACTACACCCTCTAGGGGCTACATATATGGCAAAACTGCATTAATTTCTGCCATTCTGTTTTCATGTCATTATAGCCTCTAGGGGATGACTATATGGTTACATGACCCTATTTCGTACAAATTCTATTGTTATTATGGTGTCCTCTAGGGGCTGTTCTGAGCACTATAATCAAGATACTACATTATTTGCTGCACATGGAAATTCGCCTCATAATCCTCTGCAGGGCATTCCTTTTACAAAACATTTTTGCCCATAACTCACTGCACGACCTGCTCTTTCTGTTTGTCATCTCTGAGTACCCACACTAGGTTGTGGGGGACCCCAAAATAATACTATAAAGAATATAGTAAAGGAAATATTTTGATTTTTTTGCTGCAGATAGAGGAAGAAGGTAAATGGAAGTGGTTTAGGGCCAGATGTATGAAAGGCTTTTCCCCATGTAATAATCCTATCCTGCAAGTCGGTAACCTGTTACCGCCTCACCAAAAAGGTTTGCCAGTCGCTATTAGGAAGGGGCGTGCCAAGGGGGTCCCTTCCTCATAGCGAGTTGCAGGAGGATGTAAGACTGTTTTGCGACTGTGAATGTGGTTGCAAAACAATCACAGTTACCACCAACTTCAAGTTGGTGGTAACCTTTTTTGTGAAAGGAAGCGAAAATATTTTCTCAGAGCAGGCAGTGGTCCCATTTTTCATTTTTTTGTTTGAAATGCATCCCACTTTCCTTTAAGGAAAACTGGCTGCATTTTTAAAAAACTGCTTTATTTAAAAAGCAGCCACAGACATGGTGGCCTGCTGTCTCCAATAGGCCACCATCCCTGTGAGTGTGGCTATTCCCCAATGGGGACGCAAATTGCAGCCTACCTCATGAATATTGATGAGGTAGTTCATTTTCAACTTCATTGCAAATCACAAGCAGTGTTAAACACACTACTATAAATCCAAGTTTGCGATTTTCTAATAGCGAATCACTAAGATTTGCTATTAGGAAAGTGCAAAGCCAAACCCACATACATCTACCCCCTGGTTACATGCAGGACCAATGTAATTATGTGGCAGAGAGGACCAAATTATGCAGCAGTGTTGACCATTTAATGTGGCAAGAAAAGTCCAGTTATGCATTTACAACACCAATAGCTCTAACTAAAGCAAACGCGAGACCTATTGCATTGCAGGTGCTTGTTTATTTTTGCAGCACATGCTTGCACTAGACTTTTTTTTAACTAATCATTGCACTAGCTTGTAGAGGTCAGACCTATTTGCATTGCCAATTGTTGTTGTGCCTTCCCTATCATTATTTCCTGCACCCCTTTCTCTTTTTCTATTCCCCATTTTCCGTTCACAAAGAAGGCAGGATTTGAACCTGTGTTACATGATCATATCTGAATATTGTTAACATATAATACAGAATTATACATAAAGCATGGGTAATTTTCAGACTACATAAAAGACAACTGTAGCACCATGTTTATTTGAGAGCTAAATATTGTACACCAACATTATTTGTGTTTAATGTAAATCATAAGAAATACCCCTTTGATGCTGATACACCAGCATATAACTATGAGGAAGCATCTTGAAGGTGTCTCTAAGTGGAGGTGCGGATTCCTCAAAAGGTGTGTACCCAGTGCTCGGGGTTCCTCTGCTGTTTCTGGTTACACACTATAGGATCCCCGGCTGAACGACCACGTTAAAGGAGCCACGGAGGAGGGACGCGTCGTGCCATTCATTCTTGCTACAGTACCACTCTAAAGTGTGAGGGCGGTGCAGGAGCATCTCTGAGGAGTTGCATCCTCTTCCCTCCCTAAATGGGAGAGGGGTTACTGAGACTTGTAACCTAACAGCCAATTGAAGAGCTGAAAATGATTCTAGTTCGTAGCCCCTGTATATAAAACACCAATTTGTGCTATCTTTGTCTTTTCCAAGAAGGTATTTTGCGATTCAGAATTGACTGGTTTTGCTCCTTTTTGTGTTCACCTTTTATACCCTCCTATTCACCTTCACTTCTGCACCAAAGAGGTCACAGCAGCTTGTACAGGCACAGCTGGTGTCTGGGCTTACTCCATCGTGGGAGTACTTTGGATGGAACGATCATACTGTAAACAGCAAGGAGCTTTGCAACAGTGATAGGGACATGGAGACAAATTACCTGCTGGAAACGTCTTGCACCAGCAACCACTAGCCACCTTCTGCATGCTTCGGGTACAGTGTCAGAAAAGACTCCCTTCCTTGTCTTTCACCTGGTCGAACCCGCAGCTAAACTGAATGCCATGTCTGCATATTCATTCAATTAGGCCTGCCAGTTCCTTAAAATAGATTCAATTCGGTTCATGTACAGAGAGCACCTTGCATTTCTAAAAGTGTTTCTTTCCTCATAAAATGCATTCTGACCTTATCCCCAGTTGTGGATGGTGCAGTATTCCTCGTCCTTGGATTAATTTAGAGGAAGATGGGATTCTGATGGTGTCTGCTATTGATTCTCCTTTTGGGTGGTCAGAATTGGAAAGCAAGAAAGAGATTTAATTGTTTCTTGACTTGGCAAACTGACATTCAGTGATCCGTACTTTCAAACCACTTCCCACAAAAAAATGCTTTCCACCCCCTTCCCTTGTTTCACTCTTTTAGATTTGAATCACTGGTCTTTAGCAGTAACCTTGCATGGGTTTGTTGAGAGAGATGTATTCTGGCTTTATTCACCCAATGGTTGTGTGGCACATTGACTATGGTGAGCTTAGTGCATGACTTTCCATTAAAAGGTTACAGGCAGAATGGGTGATGCCCATAAGAGATGTCATGGGTAAGTGGCTAGAGCTTTCCCTTGCCCACTTCCATTCTTTAAGAATTACAGCAGTGATCTAAGAAAGTATTTATCATGGCTTGACCTGGCATGAAAATGATATATTTCCTTTCCAAGTTCGAGCTGTGCTTTGCCTCTCAGCAGGTGGTGAAAGTTCAAACGAATGGCAGTTCTAGTTGAGATTTATACTGCAATCCATATTTGGAAAATGTTAACATAGGGCTTGTACACTGATATTAATTTGCCCTGTTTGCAGTCCCAAATTGCTTGCTATCTCTAAAAATGCCCTCTATGTTCCTACGATCCGTCATGAAAAACTGATCTTTACTCAGAACCTCTGATGGTCACCTCTCCTTTTTCCTTTCAAATGGATCTCTCCTTACTTTCCATCCTCTGCATGCCTTTTTGTCTCGGAGTACCACCTCCTGTAAATCACATTCATGTCTGTCTTAATCTCTCCTAATGTATTTCTGCAATTTGCCCACAATCCTAAAGATCACAACCTTGACCTAATCTCTTCTAGCTCATCCATTAACCCCATAAAACATCTGCATGAACTCATTTATCCCCATTTCCCCACTAATGCTCATATCTAACTTCCATTACTTTAAACTACCACAAGGAATAGGGGTGTAGCCAAGATGGGGACAGAGCAAGATGTGCACTAACAAGCTCCGTCTTGGGCCCATACACTATCCTCCCATATCCCGCATTTGTCTGGCTTGTGGATGTCCGAGATTGAGTGGGCAAGCCTCAGCAGAGGGGTGTTGATCCACACGGGTGTCTGGTGACTGGCGCCTCATCGTCATGGCTGCCTACAAGCAGGGGTAATGGCCTTTGCTCCCAGCCTGCGCCAGCCTCAGGGCAGCTCTGTTCGCTACGGGTGAACTTTGTCAGGGGCCCGGCTGCAAGGGGCTGCGGTTGGACCGCTCTGAACTGACGGCGTGGGAGTCCCTGTCCTACAGCCTATGTGTCGGAGTTGCAGCCTCAACTCCCGGCCCATGCAGGCCTCCGAACAGCTCCCTTTGCTGCAGGAGCACACTGCGTGGGGCCTGGTCGCCAGAGGCCACAGGAAGTTCCCCTCAGGTTGACAGCACAAGATTCCCCATTCTGCCACCTGCTACCTAATGATTCCTCTGAGATGAGGCACCGCAGGCGAGGCTGGGACTTCCGAAGCCCATGCGAGTTGGGCCTCACACCCACCTGAATTGCTCCTGGTCGATGGCTGCTTCCCTCGCCTGAGTCCTGCTGTTTCTTCCGAGGGAGGCCTGTTTATGCTGCAGAGCTGCCATGCCCCCCCCACCAACTCCCATTATTGACTGCCTCACTTACTGTGCCTTGATGTTTGCGGCCATGTGAGCTGCGACCACTGAGCGCCTGCTGTAGTTGCGGAGTGGCAGACAGGTGCATGGGAATGCCTCTGCTACTCCTCTCTGCCACTCATCCTGTATCCTACATTGCGGTGATCCGCTGTGGATGGGTCTCTGCGAGGCCGTACCTCTTGGGGGCCTGTGGAGGTGACTCTTGAAGGAGGCGGCCGCTACAAAGATTGAACTTCGGTATTGACTGCATGGGTGAGACTGTACCATTCTGGGACCTGTTTATAGCAGTTGTGTCCCCTCCCTGCTGTGACCCCTCTGCCCGTGTCATACAAGGTGACTGCTCTGTGGCGGATTGCCTGCTGGGAGGGGGGCCAGTGGGATCACGTTGGGGAGGACTGTGGTGCACTGGAGGAGTCAGACTTGGGTCTTGTGAAGGGCTTGGGGTCAGGTGGTGGGGATGGGGGTGAGCCTTTTGCGAGCAATGGAGGGGTGTAGTGGATACCAGGGCCTCCTTCTACCTCATTTATACCCCATGGGACTGCTGTCTGCCAGTAACAATTTGTCATTAAGATGCCCTGTGCCAGGGAAATGACCTATTTGTCCTCCTGGCTTTTCAGTAACCTGACCCTTGCGTACTCTTGCAGTCCTATCAGACGGTCTTCTTGGGGTGCCTCCTTGTGGTTTTTCTCCGTATTGTTGAACAAATGCCACTGGATGACCCGTTAGTTGGGGTCTTGAGAAATGAGACTTCTCACATGAGGCGGAGTCTAACACAATTTGGCGGTGTGCAACGCTGATGTCTATTCCTTGCCGCAGGCCACCCTGGTAAATTGACCCTAACCCACTTTACACATACCAGCACCAGTCCTAGGGATGTGTGTGCTCAGTGTCTAGATTGCTCACTCTTTTGGCGGCTGAGGATGCATAACTACTGCATTGGTCACTTGGGCCACCTGGCTCAGGGGTGTACTTGTGGGGGCATGATGGTGAAACCCAAGACTGCCCGGCACCCGACCCTGGGTCCCAGAGCTGACCACCATAAGTTGATGGACAGAGAGGACAATGCTGAATCCACCCTGACTACCATGCGACCAACACCACAGGATCTCCAGGCCCAACTGGCTACTATGAAGGAAGAGATGGCATCTCTGCACCACACTGTAGAAGAAGCTGACATGTGTTCAAGGCGCTATAATATCCTTTTTCTGGGTTTCCAGGAGCGGGACGAAGGCCCGAGTGTCAAACTCTTTCTCGAGAATTGGTTGATGTACACGGTGCTGGAGAGCACGGTCCCAAAGTTCTTCTCTGTGGGACATGCATATCGCAAACTGGCAGACCCACCTCCACCTTACCCACACCGTGGCTCCAACAAGTCCTCGCATTGCACGCCTTTTAAACTACAGAGATGTAATTCTGCAGCTGTTTCATATGAAGGGCCCCTGGCAATTTGAGAATGGGGTGATCACGTCCCAACCTGACTTTAAAGCGTAAGTACAGCTTCTTCGTAACTCTTATGTGACAGTCAAGCAATGTCTACTGGAACTGCAATTCAAGTATGCCCTTTTGTACCCTGAGAAACTTAAAGTGGAGGACGGAGACACTTCCCACTTTTTCTCATCCCCTGAGGATGTGTGGACATCGCTTCATGCAAAGGGATTGGCCACAGCTTTGGGGGAGGACCAACAAGCTAGAGACTGGCTGGTACTCTGGCCCCACAATAAGAGATGCAGAGACTCTTGACCAGGTGGCCAGGGAGCAGGCACGGGCTGTGGTGGAGGCCTTGCAGCAATGTATGAACCCTTTTGAGGTCCACAGGTCACATCATATTTCGGATCCTTGCTCTGAGACTGGCAACTCACTTTGTCATACCGAGCAGTCTTAGGACCTTGGACCGAGCGTGCTGGGATTTAATGTGGGCCCGCCGACAGGAGCACATGCACAACTACGGAACCACGCCCTATGACTGTTCCAAACTGGACCTGTTTTGTTTCACTTTGAGTTTTGCTATTATTAGTTGTTGTTTAATGGGTGTTATTGGCTGGGGACACGAGTTATGTTTGGCCGGTCACGGGAGGGTGCATAGGGTTTTTTTCTGAATTAGTATTGTTTTCCTTTTGGAGTCTTCCAGGAGTACCTAGGGTTCATAGCTTAGATTCCATGGCAGGGGGCATGAGAGCAGCATCTGCAGTTGGGGTGACCAGATGGCCCCTATAATACACTCAAGTGAGACAGCAGTAACGGCACACTGCACAACGCTGGTTACCAGTGTCTTCCATGGGTACCCCCGCAGGTAGCTCTATCCCACAATACATCTTTGTGACATGGAACGTAAGGGGCATAGCTACTCCTGCGATGCCCTATCGCTTACATGCTTATCTTAAGCGTTGTCATAATCATATCACTCTGTTACAAGAGATAAACCTGATGCTGCAGGAGGTCCATAAAGTGTGCGTGAGATGGAGGGGAAAGGGGTATGGTACTTCTGCATTGGCTTATGCACACTGAGTCCTGCTATGGATTGGCCTGGGGATCTCGTTTGTGGCGGATACACATAGTGTAGATGTAGGAGGGCGTTCTATGATTGCAGAGGGCCAACAAGACGAGTCACCACTTATAATAGAAGACATTCACGAGTCCAACATTAACTAAAGCTCCTTTTTGACACTGTCACCCCACGTTCTTTGGGGACCTACACACCAAGAGTATATAAGAGTTTAACTGCGTCCCTGACATAACCCAAGACCATTCCACTCCCCCGCTATGAAGCGCTCAGTGGGTCCGGGTGGCACAACACTTTCAGGATTGCATGACGCATTGGAAACTCAATTATGCATGGCAAATAGGTCACCCGAATGACAGAGAATTTTTGTTTTATTCCCCAGCCCATGACATACACACCAGAATAGATCTTTTCTTGTGCACCAATTGACTGGACGCACAGATCGTTGATACAGAGTACTTAGCACATACTCTGTCGGGTTATTGCCCGCTACTGTTGACACTCTCTTGGAGGAGACCACACTCTAAGATACCAACATGGCACTTGTAGAGGGAGGTGCTTTTAGATAACCAATTAAGGGAATCCCTTGTGACAAACATCATCCAATACGTTGAACTTAACAAAGGTATGACCCCTTCTAGGGCACTGGAGTGAGATCCACACATGGTGGTTGTGAGGAGTCCCTGTATGTCCACCACTTGGGTAGTTCGCCTGGTGCTGACCTATGAATTGAGTTCTCTCTAACACGATTTGCGCCACCTTGAGATAAGAGTGCCCTATCAATCTGTGGAGGTAGGACAGCTCTTGCAGATGTGGCAACAATATAGGGAATCAGAGGCATGCCTGGGGTGATCTGACTATAAAAAGTGGTTATCACTCCAACATGCGAAGGATGCTTGAAGATCAACAGCACTCACAGATTGGAGCCATCCACCTGAGAGATTGCACATTGGGCACATCACAGGCGGCTATTAACACAACCTTACATGAGTATTATCAGACCCTGTAAGCCGTATGTGACACACTTGTGCCCAACCAGGTCAGTGAAATACTTCGGGAACTTCCGCTACCCAGGCTCTCTCCGATCCTGCGTGATGACCTGGAGGCACCAATTCAAATAGACCAAGTACGGACAGCCACTGTCCAGTTTGCTTGAAGTAAGACACTGGGCACGGACGGACTGCCTATCGAGTACTATACCACATTCATTGCGCATCTCACTCAACACCTCTTGGATGTTTTGAACGAAGCCAGGATGATGGGTCAACTGCCAGCCTTGCTCCATGAGGTGCTGATTGCGGTTCTCCCCAAGCTGGGCCACGACCCCTTGGAAGTTCAGTCCTATCACCCACTCTCCCCCATGAATCTTGATTGCTAGATACTTGGGAAAGTGCTAGCCAATCATCTCGAACCTGCGATACACACACTGGTCCATGCAGATCAATCAGGGTTTATAGCTGAACATAATACCTTCCTAAATGTTCATCTCCTGCTCCATCTCATTGGAGCTTCCCCAGCTGGGGCTCCTGGACAGACTAAGATATCCCTTGACATCGAGAAGGCATTCAACACTCTGGGGTGGGACTACTTATGGGTGACTTTGGAGAGCATTGGCTTCGGCTCGAACTACATTAGCTGGAGTTGCACCATACATGATTGCCCCACGGCAAGAGTCTGGACAAGTCAATTGATCTTAGACAGTTCTTTGATACAGAGGGGCACCTGGCACCACTGAGCCTTATAGCCTCTATTTGCCATAGCAATGGAACCCCTTGCCTGCAAACTGCGCCTTTAAGCAAAGCAATGGTGGATCCCGGCACAGGGCACACATCACATAGTCTCGCTCTAAGCGCATGACGCCCTTTTCTTTTTGCGGGATGTGGCCATCTCCCTTTCGGACCTGATGTCATTGCTGGATGACTTCCGAGCTACATCAGACCTCAGGGTGAACTGGACCAAGTAATGCTTTTTCCCTCTGTATCCAGCTTTGGAGCCGGACAGGGGTACTCTCCGGGGCTTGCACCTTCAGTGGTGTTACAACACGTTTAAATATCTAGGGATCCTGGTCTATGATGCAGATAAAGACCTTCAAGAGGGCAATGTTGATATGTCACTTGGCTCAATCCGTAAATCGATCCCTTTTTGGCTATCCTTGCCCCTATCCCCATTGGGCCACATGGCTATCTCTAACATGCTCAAATTGCCTCGCCTCTAATATTTTTTCACTACTCTCCCTATCTAGTTCCCCTGAGTGATTCTTTAGGGAACTCCACTGCCTCCTACTAGAACTGATCTGGGGCCTGAGCAGACGCCCAGTGGCCTTATCCGAGCTACAGTGCCCACTGCTAGAGGGGGGACTCAGTGCTCCCAATTACGAACTGCACTATGTGGTGGCGCAATTACAGTGGCTGGGCACAGCAGCTGTCCTGAACGGGCAGACATTCTCATGGGACTAGAGGAGACCAGCATCTGTACGTGGCTGTCCGACTTGGGGCTACGCCAACAGGGGGAAACATATCAGATGCTGGTGGCTTATCTCTGCTGGCGATGATATGTACATGGAGGGGGAGCCCTCTCTGCCATTGCCCCACAAATCTCGGTGTTGCAGCTGTCTCCGGGTATGTGGCCAGGCAATTTGATATGACACAGTGGCAGGAAGCAGAAATTAATTGTCTTGGTGACTTTTACACTGATGGCATGTTCATGTCCTTTCCAGTCATTATGGACACATATGGCTTGACACACTGCACCATACAACATGTGATCAATACTATATTGGGCCATGGTAGGGCGGAGTCACTGCAATCACTAACATTGCACATGCTTTTGTTCGTGACAGTACTCGACATGCAATTTCGATCCTATATACAAAGCTGTCCTCTGACACGAATGGAACACTGAGAAGGCACATGCTAGATGGGATGCTGTTCTCCCACAACCACTCACGGACAAGAACTGGTATTGAGTGCTCCAAAACATGAAGGAGGTGTCCCGGAATCCTCATTATCGCTTCACACAGTTCAATTATTTACATCATGCATACCTGGCACTGCAGCGAATCACATGCATGCTTCCTACAACCTCTTCTGAGTGCCCTCAATGTCAGGCACCCAAAGCTGGCTTTTTTTTTACATGGCCTGGGAGTGTCCAGTGCTCCAGGGGACTTGGGGAGAGGACACAGCTATCACTGCTGAGCTTCCTGAACATTACCTCATACTGTCACCTAAGTCATATCTACTTGGATTTGGACCTAAGGCCAAGGGGGACAAACATTCACACAGATTTATCAATCTCACATTTGTTCTATTTGAGTGACAGATCGAGATGTCATGGAAGGCACCCTAAGTCCCCAACACTCAACAATGGTTGGCCACCTTGCTGAAATGGTCCCAAGCTGAGGCAGATACCCTCAACTTATTACTGCCCAAAGAGGGCGTTTCGGTTGGAGATGTATGCTGGAAGCTAACATCAGGAACATGGAGGCAAAAAATGACACCGACCCGCCCTCAACTGCATCTTGGGTTTTTACAGCCTTGGACATGCATGGGGTGCTCCGCTGGGCACTTGAGGAGGCAGATAGGCTAGGCCCTTGTGGAATGCACGACCAGGTTGATCACTGGGCCGCGAGGACTGACGAGGACGCTTGCGGGCTCCCCTCCCGAACCTGGGACACATATTAGTTATGGCCCTGCATGGCTTCTAGTTTGCCCCTGCTCCAGGCTGTTGTGCCCACTGCCCGCATCCACTTGCGTGCTCTCTTTAATCCTGCCCTTTGCACTTACATCACATACTGAGCACATCCTCTGGACTACCATCTGCCTAGTGCCACACCACACTCTTAGCTGATAAAGGATACTCCTCTCCCTAATAGACTTCATTGTTGAGGGTTTTTTCTTTCTGTTTATATATGCTTCTGTATGCTTCAGTGCCAAATAAGTCTCAGAACTCGTATACTTGATTGTTGGTGCCACTGTTAATTAAAATGTGACTCTTAACTGACTTGATTTACGTAAAAAACAATAAAAAATATATATACAAAAATACCAAAAAGAAACTGGATTTAATTCATTGAATCATTTGTTTGAGCGCACATGATTAGTGCAAACAATCAACAATAACCAATAACACTGGACTAACCATTTGCCATGGATTCGAAAGCAGTGTGCTGCACAGAGCAAAGTGATTCAACACCTCATCAGGGGTAGTAAGTGATATATAAATGGAATTACAATACAATTACAATAAAATGCAAATTACGGAAAATTCCCTTTTGATGCCGAGGACGGTCAGGGGCCTAGATCAGAACGTGAACACACAGCAGGCTCACACCATGATTGTTTGACTATCAGATTAAATGCAGTTCTGCTCCATTTTCTGTTAGCGTTTCAGCCACTTCGTTCTATCATTATTTTTTTCTTCTGTATGTGATTTTGTGAATTATTTGAAGCATTGGGATGCGTGCATTTATCATTTTGTCTGTCATAGGATCCACTCAAAATATTCAGATGGATACAGTGACAAATGTATTTATATGTTATCGAACATTCCTGTGTTTTAGAGAGATTCATTGCACTACTTCTGGAGCTATGTCTATACTGTTTTTCACAAATTGCATGAGGATTGAATGGATTGGATGTGACCATACAAATTTCTGGTATCTGTTTTTTTTTAAATTTGCCGTATATTTCTTTTTTGGCCAGTTTGTTGTTTGACATTATACAGGTTGGCTCTATATGGTGAATTAGAATACTGGAATGTGATTGTACCACTGAACACAATGGAGTGTCTCAGGGCCAATAACGGCTATCATAGGCCTTCTGTCCCAACTCTCCAAAGTTTTGCTTTTTTCGTTTCCCCTTTTTAATTTAGAACATTATACGCTGTAGGAGGCTGGCCTGGTTTGTAGTGGGTACCTAAGGTACTTACACCTTATACCAGGTCCAGTTATCCCTTATTAGTGAAATGTAGTCAGTGTCTAGAAGCCAGGCTGTCTAGAGATAGCTGTAGGCACAGTAGCCAAGGCTGAACTAGGAGACATGCAAAGCTCTTGCAATACCACTGTAGTCACACAGTACTCACACACATGAATGACAATACTCAGTGTTACCAAAAATAAAGGTACTTTAATTTAGTGACACAAGGCCAAAAATACTTTGGAGACTATACTCCCTTAGGAGGTAAGTAAACTGCACAATATATACACTAATAACCAAAAACAGGTAAGCAAACAGTCAGAAAATAGTACAAACAGTGAAAATCACAATAGGTTGCAATGGGCCTAGGGGGAACACAAGCTATATACTAAAATAGTGGAATGCGAAAGTCGGTTTCCCACCTAGGCAGGTGTAGTGTGTAGAGTGGTGCTGGGAGTGTAAGAAAACACCAAAGGCAAGTAAAATACCCCACCCCAGAGCCCATGGAAGCAGGAGTAAAACACAGCAAGTTTCCTAAAACACACTGGAAGTCGTGATAGAAGACAGTGCAAGAAACAGAAGAGACTGTAAGATACCAACAATTGATTCCTGGACCTGAAGACCTGTGGAATAAGGGGACTAAAACCAAGAATAACTGAAGAGTCCAGGGAGAACAGGAGCCCCTGCTAACCCGGATGAAGGTGCAAAAGAAGAACCACTGGTGAAAAGACAAAGTCAGTATTGCACCAGAGAAGATAGATGCGGGTTCCTGGTTGGTGCAGAAGATGTCCCACGCCTGATAGATGAATGCAGTCTCGTTTGCGTCACTGGATTCCGCCAACAAGCCTTGGTAAACGCAAAGCATGCGGTTAGTGGAAAATGGCGCTGCCCGGGACCAGGAGGGACCTGGTGGCCTCTGCCGATGAGGGGGAGATAGAGGGGGCTCTCAGCAACTCAGAGAGCCCTCAGAAGACCAGGCAGCATACACAGGAGTCCCACTACATGGGGACAAAAAAGGTGCAAACGGAGGCCCACACTGCACGACTCAAAGGATTCCCACGCTGCCGGAGAACCACTCAGGAAGCTGTGCGTTGCAGGATGGAGTACTGGGGGCCTAAGCTGTGCTGTGCACAAAGAACTTCTTGGAAGATCACACACAAGCCTTAGCAACTGCAAGTCACGCGGTGCACGGGGGTACAATCATGCGTAGGGAGGCAAGCTTTTACCTCCACCAAATTTGGACAGTTGGACATTGGGACTGTTGGAGTCACTTTAGTCCACCATCTGTGTCGCTGGATCCACGACTGTCGTCTGGAGATGGGACCTAAGCCACCGGTCGTCGCTGCAGAGAGATGCCTGCGGAAGCAGGGAAGTGACTCCGTCACTCCACGGGAGATTCCTTTGGTTCTTCTGGTGCAGGCTGAAGACAGGCAGTCCTCAGAGGATGCACAACCTGGAAACTGTTGTAGTTGCTGGCAGGAACTTAAGATATAATGTTGCAGAAGTCGTCTTAACTTCTTTGTTGCAGTTTTGTAGAGTTCTTGGAGCAGTCAGCAGTTGATCCGTCAGCAGAAGATGAAGTAAAGATGCAGAGGGTTCCTGCTGGAGTCTTGCAATCCGAGTCTGAAGAAACACCCAGAGGAGAGCCTAAATAGCCCTGAGAGGGGTATCGGTCACCTAACCAGGTAAACACCTATCAGGAGGGGTCTCTGACGTCACCTGCTGCCCCTGGCCACTCAGATGCTCCCAGAGTTCCCTGACCATCCTGAAAACAAGATAGCAGAACCCAGGACACTCTGGAGGAGCTCTGCGCACTACCCCTGGGGTGGGGATGGACAGGGCAGTGGTCACTCCCCTTTCCTTTGTCCAGTTTCGTGCCAGAGCAGGGACTGGGGGTCCTCGAACCGGTGTAGACTGGATTATGCAAGGAGAGCACCATCTGTGCCCTTCAAAGCATTTCCAGAGGCTCTGGGAGGATACCCCTCCCATGCCTGAAACACCTATTTCCAAAGGGAGAGGGTGTAACACCCCTCTCCTAAAGGAAATGCATTGTTCTGCCTTCCTGGGACTGAGCTGCTCAAGCCCCAGGAGGGCAGAAGCCTGTCTGTGAGGTGGCAGCAGCTGAGGCTGCAGTGAAAACCTCAGAAGACTAGTATGGCAGTACTGGGGGTCCATAGTGGAGCCCCCAGGGTGCATGGAATTGTAAAACCAATACTGGAATCAGTATTGGGGTACAATTCCAAGTTGTTAGACACCTTACCATATTCGGAGTTATCATTGTGAAGCTGTACATAGGTATTGACCTATGTGCAGTGCATACTTAAAATGGCATTACTGCACTCACGTCAAGTCCAGGAAAGTAGGCCTGGATGATGTGGGGCATCTCTGCTAGTGCAGGGGTGCCCTCACACACAGGTACTTTGCACCCAGCCTTCAGGGTCTGAAGGCCTGACATATAGGTGCCTTATAAGTGACCTGGTGCAGTGAAAATGGCTGTGAAATAGTGCATGTACTATTTCACACAGGCTGCAATGGCAGTCTTGTAGAAGCCTTTGTATGGGCTCCTTATGGGTGGCAAAAGAAATGCTGCAGCCGCTACGGATCCCCTGGAACCCCAATGCCCAGGGTACCTAGGTCCCTGACGAGTGACACACTAGACCATACCCACGACCACGATGCACAGGAAAGTCTGCGCCTAATCATAACCCCCCAATTTAGCCTTCAGGAGGTAGAGGAAGCTTTAATAGAAAGTAAATCAGGGAAAGCGCCAGGCCCTGATGGCGTTCTGATTGATTTATTCAAGGCCAACATGGAGCTGTGGGGGCCTGTACTGACGCAGACATTGAGGGCTATCTGTACATGCGGACCCCTACCATCCTGGAGAGACTCTAACATAATCCCAATATATAAAACGGGTGACTGCCTCAATCCAGCCTGTTACAGGCCAATCTCCCTGCTGGACACAACAGCTAAAATAGCAGGGAGAATAATTCTGAACAGGCTACAAACATGGGCAGAGGAAAATAATGTTCTAACCCCGGTCCAGTATGGATTCCGAAAAGGAATCGGAACAGTGGAACAAAGTCTAAATCTAAGTCTTATTATTGCAAAGTATACTAAGATCAGAGCAGGCAACCTGTACCTGGCCTTTATTGATTTATCATCAGCCTTCGACTGTGTGATTCATGATAAATTATGGGATATTTTAAACAGCATGGGGGTGGAACCGGCCATAATTCAATTTATTCGTGAAATGTACACAGGGAGCAGAGCAAGAATGAGGTACGGCCTAAAAGGGGAATGCACTCGCCCCTTTGGTTTATACAGAGGAGTGCGCCAAGGCTGCGTTCTTGCTCCGTTCCTGTTCTCAATGTACATAAACAACCTAGACAAAGAACTGGCCACTAAATGTAAAGATCTACCCCAAATAGATAACCGAACTGTCCCGGCATTACTTTACGCAGACGACGCAGTACTAATGGCTAGGACCCCAATAGCTCTCCAGAAACTCTTAACAACCTGCATTACATACATGTCACAGCTGGGTCTTACTGTCAACCGCTCAAAAACCTTTATCATGAACTGCGGTGGGAAGCGCAGGAAGTCTTATAACATCACTATTGCAGATAACAAGGTCGAAACCGTGCAATTGTTTTCATACTTGGGCATAACTCTTGATAAGTTGGGTTCCTGGGCCAACTGCAGGAAGATGAAGAGAGTGCACTTGATTAAAACAACAATGGCACTACGACTCTTCTCCAAAAGGCTTGGGGGGATTACACCACCTAACATGGTAAAGATCTACAAAGCCAAGTGCATTCCAGCTGTTACGTATGGGGCAGGAATTTGGGGTCATACAAACTGTGATCTAGTTCAGACTGTGGAGAATGATTTCCTACGACATCTGTTGAGGGTACCAAAAGGAACTTCATCGTACGTCACGTACTTGGAACTTGGGGTTCCTTTCATTGCAGACCTGATAAAGATACAGCCATTGCAAGTATGGCATAAAGTCTGGACCTCGGAGCACACCAGTTTTAATAAGGCCATTCTTACTGACTGTACGAAGTCATTATACACATCAAGGGTACCATGGTTAAAATACATCACAACCTTTTTTGAAAAATTGGGCAACAAAGACTACTACTCAAATCCAGCCTCGTTGCAGAAGATATCTAGGAAGGACCTGAGCAAGCTGGCATTAAAACACCTAGAAGACATACGTTGGGGTGTGGAATAAAAAAAGACTTGAGTCATTCATAACCAAATAATCTTGACGGCGGAGGGCATGCAGCCTTACTTGGCAAACATGGTACTCCCTCGTCACCGTTATGTTCTTACCAGACTTAGGCTAGATACGTTTCATCGCCTAGTTTCATTTCCAACTATGAATGACTGGTCAATCTTGTTAAAACCATGCCCCTGTGATGCAAAAACATCGCAATCGACAATTCATGTGGTCTTATTTTGTAATTTTTACGCCTACCAGAGGAAACGCCTAGTTGTTCCACTTTTAAGGAAAATTAATCTCCCCCAATGTCACACAGCCTATGCCTGTCTCCAGTCACTCTCTTCCTTAGAAACGTGTGGTATTTTAGCAAATTTTTTATGTATGGTATTAAAGATAAGGAAATCTATGGGGGAGATGTTCAAAATATAATCTACTGTGATAGGTTTCTTCTATTGTTGTGTTTCTTTTCCCTCTTTTACTACATTTTTACTATATTTTTATCGTTTTATCTATTTTGACTTTTATTCTTTATTGAAACACATGTATTATAACCAGAGATCTTTTTTATGACTGTTATGTCTTTTATGACTTGGTGAAAGTCGAATAAAGATTTTGTACTACTACCTAGGTACCATGTACTAGGGATTTATAAGGGGGTCCAGTATGCCAATTCAGTAAAGCATACTGACGAAAACAGTGTAACATACTGACAAGTGGGCCACAAACCATAAGCACTGGGGTCCTGACTAGCAGGATCTTAGTGACACAGTCAAAACACACTGACAAACAGGCCAAAAATGGGGGTAACCATGCTAGAAAGAGGCTACTTTCTCACATACCCTCAGTGTGTAGAACTAATTAAAGCCCTTCTGCCTCAGGATATACTCGTTCTTAAAGCCCTCTCCCTTGTGATAGGTCCACACCTGCTGCTTGGGCCTATAACTTGGGTTCATGGTCTTTAACAACTGACATTGCCCCGGCAGCGAGCTATATTGCTACAATAGATAATGATTATTTTTATGTAACTCCATACAGGTGACAAAGTCTATAAGAAAACGTCACAAATGGAAGAGGTTGGACAGATGTGAACAGGATTAAAAGAAGATGGGTACTAGCACAGTAAAACGAACAATTCAACAGGATAGGCCTTCCCCCACAAAAAACATGGGAACAAAACAAAATGGGGCAATGAACTGAAAGAAAAACATTTCAAAAGCACATACAAGAGAGGAAACATTATTTATAAACGTAATAATCATCCAACTGATTACTTGCCATTTGACCGGCTGTCTAGCATGCACTGGTAGGCGTACTTTAACAGGGAAAGACACCCTGCCTGTCCTGCAGCCAGCAACACCACAACTACCTCAATCATCTCACTTGAACAAGAAGAGATACATTCATACATTTGGGTTCAAAAGTGCACAATAGCATGGATTCTGAGTCTTTGGAGCCATCCATGACCGACTCGCATACACCAAACAGCTTGCATTCCTCCATCCTCCTCCTGCAGTTCGGACAGTATTATGTGTAACATGTACATCTTTATGAGCTTCAGAAACTTTCAATGCGCTTTTCCTTATCCAGCTAGGCTTAGAATGCTTGATCCATCTCCTACCCACACAAAATATTATTACCATCATTCAAATTTTACAATTAAACGTCTTCTGTTCTGTACTAATTTGTGACCGCACCAAAATCCAGGAACCATGTCTTACTCTTCTACACTTAACACCCCACAGACCACCCAGAAATTAGCTATTGGCAGGTACTCCGCTCCTCAAGTTCTCTAACAGAGATACCATCATGGCACTATCTGAACTACAACAGTATATCAAACCTTCTGACCAGTCACCGCTGGCGAATTGGTAAAAGTGGCAGGGGTGGCGGTGGGGATAAAATAAAAATAAAGTATAAATTAAAAAAAACAAAAAAATACCTGAACGCCTGCCCTTCGGCCAATCATGATGCTGCTCAAAGCAGTGTTATGATTGACTGGAGCGCCCTGGCTGAGCGCTCCAATGTAGTCTGGGAGCCTGGGACGGCTCTCTCCAACTCTGCAACACAGTACCGGGTTGGAGAGAGCCCTTGTGTGCATGTGTGTTTGGCCGGCCCAAGTCGGCCGTCCAAACACACATGCGCTTGGAGAGGAGTGTGCACTCCCCTCACTGCTCATCACCCCCATGGCCCGCCCCCTTTAAAAATAAATAAATAAACATAGTTTATTATCTTTTTATTTTCAAATGTTTGAGGCTCCTGCTGCTGGGGGGGGGGGGGGGGGTGGAGGAGTCCCTGCTTCTGACACAAACTGTCCTTGGTTATCAACACTCAATAGTAGTCTATCCAACTTAAATTAAGACGCAATAGGCCTTTTCCTCTAGAACAGTGGATCTTATTAACCTGTGGTCTGGGGATCCCTGAGAGTCCGCAACTGCTTCAAAAATTAATTGATATTAACAGATTAATAACCTTTATATAAATACAGAAAACATGTAAAACTGAGAGTTTGAAAATTTTATAACTTTCTGTACATGTGAAGGAATTTGACTCTGGAAGCTAAAAATGACGTTAGTATCTTCCGACTGAGTCGTAGGGCAATGCAAGTGCATCAAACATGACTTAGTATGGAGGATGAGTGGCTTCAATTGAATTTAGAAAAGTTCCAGCCTTTCCATTCAAAATTTAAATTGATTTGTTATATTTCTGTGAAGTAAATAAAATATTTAATAATGTGCGTATTTGTTTGATGAATGCCTATTTCTGTACGTGTATTGTGTGTTGTTTTGTTGTTCAAGTCATCAAAAATACTTAGACCAAGGTGCCTGGCTTCCAGTAATGACTCAGTGGGGGTCCCTGGATTCCGATAATGATTTGATTCAGTGGGACATTCCCAGGTACCAATAATGAATAAGTGGGGGGTCCACAGAAGTCAAAAGGTTAAGAACCACTGCTCTAGTGCATCTGCCTGTGGATTGCATAAAGCTGCCTTCCTCTACACAGCACCACTAACCCTTTGAAAGTATTCTAATTAGATGTAAGGTTTACATCATTGTCTGTAATGCATGATAGTGGCATGGCATTCAAGCTTTAACAATTAATCCCTGCAAAAAAAAGGGGTGTACCCACTTTATTAGTAAGGAAAACCATAACGGAGCACTGCAATTCTTAACTAATACAAATAAAAAAGAGCACCTTGTGGAGCAGTAGTATTGATCATTTCAGGGCAGAGGTGATGTGGTGATGAGGCACTGTTCTGGTAAGTCTATGTAACAGTTGTCAACATCCCAGAAAGTGAGTATTTTTTCTCGATAGGGCACAATGAAGCAGAACAATCTACTGGTGCGTGATAGTGTAGCGTAACTTTGGTGTGCTGGCCACTGCAGGTCAATGCAGGCAGTATTCTGTCAATCGATATATAGGCCAAGCAGCCCATGTCACATCTCCTGTATTACTATAGTTGTCCAACATGATCCTGTAACCAGTGTGTTTTTTAGTGCTCGTGGACTGTCCTGATGTGCCTAGCAACGGCTGATCTAGCTTGTCTGGAGTGTACATTACTACACATATCTGAAATATCTAAGTGTACAGCTCTGGAAAGCTTGCGATCCAGTCTCCATGAGGATATCAGTAGAGTAGCAGATTAGAACGCAGTCTGAGGCTTCTGTGCAGCGTGACGCATTATCGGTTGACTGGGCTTTGATAATGTGGTGAATGCAAAGCAAATGAGGTGATGGTGGGAGAGAGTCAGTGCAGCCTTTTAGTAGCCAGTAAGGTGATATTCATGGTATTCATGTTATAGTATGTTAGGCTATCCGGTGCGCCAAATTCCTTTCATGGGAGGAGGGGTCAAAGTTGATGGACGAACAAACGTTTAAAAAACATGACAGAAGCAAGCGAACTGCTGAAGTTGTAGGGTTGAAACGCTGGCCATTTTAGTGTAAGAAAGGCTGAGGGATTCGTAAGGCAAGTTAATGGACTGAAGTTTATTAAGAAGTGTCATGAACATAACAACATAACGACCCATACACTATGCACTATAACCAGTCACAGCCACATGACATTCCTGAAGAGCTGACTTGTACGAGAAGTGTTTTAAGTCTGTGGCGACGAAACGTGGATAGGAGTCAAGGATCACTTGAGGATATCAGGATATGAGAGTGCTGCCAATGTGTTTCAGAACTTTCAAAGGCATTCTGATATATCATGGGTAATCGCAAAAAATTTCCCAGGGGCCAAAAAGTTTGGTCTGTGATGTGTCTGAGGGCCGCACTGATGCCAGTGGAATGGCGGTCGGGCGAGGAGGTTGGGAGGACTGGATGTAGATATGGGTAGGCAAAGTGAGGGATATACATCTAGTGGCTGAATTAAGCAATATGAAACCAGAAAATCTGGGATTAATCTCTGCTTCCTCACTTTTCCAAATTGAGTGATCCAAGGCAATTGCTTAATTTCACTTTCCCTCCTGTTTCTTCATTATCACATATGAGAACAGCAAAATTTCAGAGTATGCACTGTACAAATCTGCTCCTGTGTTTGATTTAATAAGCTATGATGTTGTTTGTGTGTAATAGAAACCTAGGCCACTCAAAAAGTGCACATGACATCTTGCTTGCCTCTTTTATTCACTATTTGTGTATTTGTCAAGGTAGGGTAAGAATCAATGTTTCTAAATTCATGTTTGAAAACTATCATTTTTAAATTAATACTTCTCGATGCACTGATATAATAAATTACACTTAGGTAGAAGGCTTCTGCATGTTAACCTAAAACACTTTTTGAATTTTGAAGCAACTATTATATTTTTAGACTTTTGCTGTAAAATGTCTAAAAATGAATTCGTTTCTAAAGTGAAGCACAGGACTCCATAGTTAATTCCTTTCCTTAACACCAGTTAACCTTGAAATAAACGATTGCTTCTTTATTTAAGATTTTTTTATTGTAAAAGCCGAGTCCAGTGATCAGCAGCAGCCCTGTACTCCTGTTGCCCAGGCGGGTCGCATGTAAAAGTCAAGGGGGACGCACTTTGAGTATCCATGTGATATATTATGCGAAACTTCATGAACATGTTAGAAAGGGGTGGTGGGATTAAAGATTCATTTACCATTGATATCAACAGGGCCACACAATGCCCACACTCTGACTTCAGATTATTCAAATTTGGGCTTGATATTGGTTGTTGCTAAATAAAATGATAAGATGGAGAAGGTGATTACAATGATAACGCCAGGGCTTGAAAAAGAGGCTGGCTAATCGGTCTTCCCTTTTTTCATTGCAAAAGTAAATTGATGGGTCTGCTTCAAAAAATGGAACAGAGCACACATGAACTAAACAGTCACGGGCTCCTCAGCTGCCAGTGCCAACGAAAGACGATTACTGCACGTGCTGATTGCAGTGCTCGATGGGCTTGTCAGATGTGAGTGTGAGTATGGATGTCATTTAGGGGTCGCCAGAGGTCGCAGCTGTGACCCCTGACTTGCCCTTTGCGACCTCTTGCACTGCCTTTGCGACCCCTCACTGCAGAGGTAACAAATTCAGTGCCAGGAATACCGGGGCAGCTCGTCCTTATGGACGTCAGTTGGGACTCGCTCGCTTTGTTTTAAATTTTTATTACACTAATAGTGCATAATAACATATTACTGTAATAAAAAGGGACATTTAGCTTGAATGTGCCCTTCTGTGACAGCTGAGGAAAATAAAAATCCTTTTAAATGTATGGTGCACCCGTGCTTGCGGGTGTGAGTGTGTTTATGTGAGTGTGTGTGTGCACGTGTGAATGTGTGTGCACTTGTAAGTATGTGTGAGTGAAAGCAGAGGTCAAAGGACACGTGATGTAACTTCTGCTATCCCTAGCATTTTGGTGAGTTGACGTCCATGAGTGTGAGGCCTTCAGCCAACACTTAATGCGGGGCATTTTGGGTGCTTCTTCCGTTTTGACCAGGTGCGATAAGCAGCGTCTATTTCTCAAAAACATGTTACACTATGCGTCTAAATCATCTGACTCAAAAAGATTCTGGAAACTTATTAATTCCATTGACAAGGGTCCAAAGGCAGCTAACAATGCCAACATAACCCAGAAAGCTTGCAGGGGTGTGGAATTTATTAAAATATCTACTTGTCCATGGGACAGGCTGCTTCTCAAATCTACTTGTCCTGTAAAAAGATCTACTTGTCCCTTTGGTGCCATGTAGTGTGGCGCCAAATTATGGCAGCAATCTCATTATGTAAGAGCTCTGATAATAGCCTCTCAGATTATGCCAGGGCTACTACCATAGTAGGGCTTGAATACTTGCAGTTTCAATCCCTACTGTAGCAATTTCCTTATTTTTCCACCTTTCTGCAGATCTGCATACTGGGGCTGGAGGAAGCAGTAAGCAATAGTTCCAGGGCTGGAATGCCTTTGAGTCTGCAAACCTACTAACCTGCATGTTTTAAAGATTTTCACCAGCTTCTCTCTAATATTTTCCCATAATAAGAAAGGTTGAACATTTATTCCTGACAATGGCAGAATTAGAACTTCTTCCAGGGTTGGGAAGAAAGTGGCTGGAGGGAAAATGAACTTGCAAATGCTCAATAGATTTTCACATGAGAAAATCTACACATGCGTATTTACCCATGCTAAAATACAGTTCACAAATATTTTATAGGGGTACGACATATACCATGGGTGCACTTTCGTGACTTTCTTTAAGAATTTGGGGCCACATGTAGGTAGGTTCAGATTTGCAACCCGCAAATTGCGAGTCGCAAATCCGAATGTAGGATGGTGTCCCTGACACCATCTGTGATTCGCAAGGGCTTTGCAAATGCACACCTCATGAATAATCATGAGGTGGGTCGCAATTTGCGACCCCCTTGCGAATGGCGGCCTCACAGGGATGGTGGCCTGCTGGAGACAGCAGACCACCATGTCTCTGACTGCTTTTCAATAAAGCCGTTTTTTTTTTTTTTTTTTGTAATGCAGCCCGTTTTCCTTAAAGGAAAACGAGATGCATTAAAAAAACGAAAACACAATGGGGAAGGGGTCCCAGGGGGACCCCTTCCCTTTTGTGAAAGTGTTAGCACCCATTTGAAATGGGTGCAAACTGCGATTGGTTTGCGCCCGCGTTCGCAAAACAATCCTACATTGCACTGCGAGTCGCAATTAGGAAGGGAACACCCCTTCCTAATTGCGAGTCGCAAACCCGTTTTGCGATTCGGTAACCAGGTTACCGAATCGCAAAACTGGGTTTGTGCATCGCAATGTGCTTTTTGCACGTCGCAAACAGCGAAAGTCGCTGTTTGCGACATGCAAAAGCTACCTACATGTGGGTCTTGGTCCCTAATTAGGTCTGGTGTTAACAAAGACATTTTGTTTTTATTAAACTTCTATTTCTCTCTCTTTCGGCTGGCTTTACTGTGAGTGATCGCATTCTTCTCTTCCACAAGGAGCATATTTGCACACAAAGTAGTTTTGTTCAGTGTCAGGAACAACAGTGGCAATCAGTGACGTAACGAAACTGGAGGGTGCCCCTTTGCAAAGAACATGGAGGAGCCCCCTCTCCAGACTCACTCAGGGCAGGTGCTGTGCTGAAGGGGCCCCCTGGAGGGTGGCTGCGGGGCCTTTGTTATGCCACTGGTGGCAACGTGTGCTTTTAGAGTTCAAAAACGTTTTGTTTGTTTTTTGCCAGTGTTTGTTACAATGTTGAGGGCCTGGTAGCTCCCACAACAATAAAGTGTTACAAAAGCCATGTCAAAACAAGACACGCATTGATGAAACTAAAAGACTTTTAAAAATATGTCAGATCAGTTGGCTTTGTCAGTGTTTGTTTATTTTCATGCTTCCCATAATCGTGTTGAAAATGGTTACACTGATTTTCCATTCAAAATATTTTTGGGAAATACTAGCATGCATCAAAACATTTTACTAATTGACACTTCATTTGCATCTAATCAGAGAGCATTCTGGGAGCATTATACTTAGCCTCATAGCCTAAACTTTTCAAACATGTGTATACACGTCTTTTTTTTTTGTACTGGAACCAACGTCAGTAGTGAAGTGTGACCTTAAAACATTTATTTACAGCACTCACCCTAATAATTAAGGTTTTCAAATAATGAACCATAAATACAAGTTCGAACAGAATTATCTTTTGGAAACACATTACCTCAACTGCAGGCAGCCAAAGGGTTTGTGCTGCAGAGGGCTGGGCCTACTTGTCCCAAGGACAAAGTGAACATAAAAACATGTTGCCATCATCAGGAAGCACCTGGCCCAAACAGTACCGCTTGTTTTGGCAACCTGGAGAAGTTCAATAATCCACCTCACATATAAGGGAGGGAATGCTGCATCGCCAAGCAATTACAGATTAATCGCCTTCTTAGACATTGATCTCAAGTATTTTTCGTCTTGCCTGCTACAACATTTAGAGACATGGATTGCAGACAACAACATACTGCCCTTAAACCAAAGTGGTTTCACCAACTATCAGGGGATGCTAACAAACCTTATGGCACTGGGACTGATTATCAACAAAGCAAAAGCAACTGGGACTTCCACCTACCTGTGCTTTGTTGATTTTAAAGCTGCCTTTGATTGTGTCCCCCGTTGCAAATTATGGACCAAACTACAGCAATGGGGGTTACCAGCAACCATTTTAAATGCCATCAAATTGATTTACTCTGATACATGGGTGATGGTTAAACTCAGGGGAGGCTCATACCTATCTAGGGCAGTTAAAACAACAGTTGGTGTAAAACAAGGTTGTGTATTGGCGCCAGCTCTTTTTAATCTGTACATAGCAGATCTTTCCGCCAAGCTAAACGATCAATCAGCCCACTCCCCCTCTCTTGGTGGCCAACAACTATCTAAAATGCTATATGCAGATGAACTATTATTGCTTAGCAACACCCGAATTGGCATGCAAAAACTGCTAAACAACCTAGAAGAGTATGCAAGAACAAACAAATTAGAAATTAACCATAGAAAATCTAAAATGATTGCTTTCAATCGTAGACCCACTAGCCAACATAAATGGTATCGGAATGGGAAGACCTTAGAGGAAGTAACCTCAAACAGATACCTAGGAGTCATGATAGATGCTAGAGGCAATTATGCGCCTCAAAAAGAAGCAATAAAAAATAAGGCGCATGCACTTGTTCACGCATTTGGCACGCTTGCAAATTCTATCCGTGGCCACGCTCTGAATCTACTGACAGCCATAATGAGAGCAAAATTACTTCCAACTCTCGCCTATGGGACTGAAATAATGAGGGGGATGGAGGAAGCTCTCCTGGATAAACTTCTGGTAAAGGCATATAAGTGTGTCTTTCGGTTACCAGGACATGCTTCCCCAGCCCAGGTCAGACTGGCATTTCTGTTGGTCAAGCAGACACTGGCTTGACCCGTGGCATATATTAAATGTTGTTACAAACTGTGCTGCGCCCCAAAAGGGACGCTGGCTAATCTAGTTTGGCAGGGAATTAATCTACAAAGAGGTAATAACAACTACAAAAAGCATCTGGAAAAATGCTTAACCCTTTTGAACCTAGGCGATGTATGAGATCAGTCGCTTCCCACCTTGGCTTTTAACAAAGCAGTGAATAAATCAAGTAAATTATACAGCTGGCTAGAAGACAGGGAAGTTCTGACTAAAAGGTTGCACGGTTGGTTAATTCTCAATTCATATAAAGCACCCAAAGAATCACCACTTTTGGCTGCCCCCTATTCATTGAAATTCAAACAACGATTTCTAAAGCTAAGGCTGGGTGAAGTGCCAACGTTAGACCTCATGCCAAAATGGAAGAAGGGGCCGACAGTAGACACCCATGAGTGCCGCCTATGTCATCCGGTGGTAGAAAACCTAGTCCACGTGGTCTGCATTTGTCCAGCTTTGGCTGCTGAAAGAAGGTATTTATTGAAAAAGAACTTAACGAATTAGGGGTCAGATCATGCAGACAAGCTTTAACTGAAATATTTAATCCAAGAAACACCGTACTGAATGTTAAGCTTGTCCAATTTCTGCAAATTTTTACCTCCAAAATTTCCTGTGCCAAAACAAGCTAGTAGATAGGAATGGTGCCAGTGGAAACAAAAGCCACCTACTATGAACAAACAGGTCGATAAGAGGAAAGGCTCTTAGGTAATGCAGTTGTGCATCTAGCCAGCCCTGTAATTAAGTCCTGTACTAGTAACTGGAGTTAAGTGGGGGCAAATTTGTAGAATGCATTAAATTATTTTCAGATCACAGTTTCATTGCACTAATAACGTTTTATCGCACCAATACTGTTCTGCTTAATTGTATGTTGAAGGAAAAAAATTTATGGTTTTTCATTAACTAATAAAATAAACATTCATCATCAGTATTAAAAATGTAATTCAAGAAAAGAGAAAATAGGTCTTCTGACGCCTCCTGGTGGCCTGGTCACACAAGGTGCCTCATTATTACTAAAAACGATAGGTTTGATTGCAATTATAAGTCTATAAATAATATTCAAAAATCTATAAACAAATGTTGCCGGAGAGCAGAATACTGGTAAACGCGGGGCCTGGGACACAGTGTGTCCTCCGCCACCTGCTCGTGATGGCTCTGGTGCTTGTAAATAACCAAAGAAAGTGCTTACAAGACGTATAAATAGCAGTACAAAGAGTCTATTAATGTCCAGTATTACTATATTTTGGTACCTGCAGAGACAGACATAAACTAGTGTTTTCCATTTCTTCTTGTCGTGGTGGGCATCCCAATAGTGTTTAATACTGCTGGGAGGGCGCCACTCTGCTGTCTGTATGTGTTTTACTGCCATGTGTCTTCTAAGAAGTGTCAGTCAAATACAGGAAAAAAGACAATACGTGACAAAAATACCTCCAAAATAATTGAACAATGACAAAGGCAATCCAGAAGAGAAAGGTTAGGTATATCACTAACGAACAGAGTTGGAAGGGCTGAGCAGGATCAGGAACGTGCTGAGAAGTGGAGAAGAAGCTGGATGAAGACAAATGCAAGGGACAAAATTAGTTAAAGCAAGGGAGATTAACTTACCTAAAAGACTTCAACTGCATTGCAACGTAGTGGTGATTGTCTCTCAGTGGCTTATTTACAAGCCCCTAGCGCCACCAGAGCGTCACTTTCAGCGATGCTCTGCTGGCGCTCTGCCCATTTTCACATTTAGAAGGCGGTGCTAAGTCACTTTGCGAGGTTTAACACAGCTGTGTAAATATGCCCACCCTGATGCAGTTTTCTGTGGCAGAAGGGCGTGCATTGGGTGTTGCTGTGGGCGATTCCATGCAACGCCCATTGCTTTTGACACTGACCCAGATTTACGAGAAATCGTAAATCTGAGGAAGCGCAAAAAACGAACACCACCACAGGGGTGGTGTTAGCATGGCACAACGAGGAGAAATATTATTTCTCCTCATTTTTGCTTTTTTTCTATGTGTGCTGCATTCTAGAAATAGCAAAACGTGATTAATGGTGTCCCTTCCTGCACATAAGCAGTAATTTCCTGCAACACAGGCACCCCTGCACTATGGTGCAAGGTTGCCTGTTTTGGTGCTCGGCAGCTAATTTTAGTGCCAACGCAGGGGGAGAGGACGGAAATGGGCCACAGCTTGTAGATACAGCGAGTTTCAGCCCTTTTCCCTCTAGGGCAGGACAGTGCAGCAAGACACTTGCTGCGCCGCCCTGCACCACAGGGGCTTGTAAATAAACCCCTCAGTACTTTATATCAATGAGGACATGATATGAGGCCTGATAGGATCTGGAAGTGTTGCACAGGAAGTAATATGGTGGCAAGATTAGATGCGGAAGGTTTTCCTTGACTGTATAAATGGCGGCCCTCTAAGCTTGATGTGCCTGGGGATCAGAATCACTTATGTGATTTGTGGAAGCAACATTTTCCACACACTTACTTACAGATTTACCGCATTAACCACAAAATCCATCATCTGCTGCATAATGTGCACACTCATAAAACCTGTTTCTATTTTAAACGGATCAAAAGTTACTAAAAATGTGGAGACACGTGCTTCCATGAATGGAAGTCATCTTACAAAAGTTTTCTTGTCACCTTTCTGTGGCTTATTGCTATATGTAAGTTCTAAACTGGTACTAACGATGTGAAACCTCTGACCGTACAATTTTACAAAGTGTAAAAATTACAAAACAATGAAATAATACAATCACGAAATAAGCCAGATTGTGCTGCTTAATTTAACTTTACTTCCCGCATAGTTTGGTCCCTTCACCATAATTTTGTCCTCCATTGCCACCTAGTTCCATTGGCTTTGCTGGTTTTATAAAAATACTGTCCTTGGCTGTGTTTTGAGAGGAGGCCAAGATAGAGGGCTGACATGTGAACGGGATGCCCACCAGTGTATTGGGCATAGTCATTTTACCCCACCATTGGCACAAGTCTTCACCAGAATGCCCCAGTAAAAACACAATCTGCATGCCAGAGGCATGTGAAGCCTTTAGGTCAGAGAAGAGGAGTGCAGCAGCAAACCTGCTCTGGGATGCAGACTTTGTACATGCACGTCCGGGCAACCAACCAACTGATCCCACCATCCTCAGTGAGCCAGCAAGCTCTGAAAAGTAAGGCGCGGATCAGCAATCCTGGCAACTGGCAGTGGTAGGTTTCAGGTATGGGACTGGTGAATGTCCTTTAAGGTATCGGATTGGTGAATACCCAACCTCTTAACGCATTAAAGTTTAGCTAATTAATTGTTTCATCTTACATTCAAGTAAAGCATTACATTAAATTACATTAATGCCTTAACATTTAGCTGTTAAACCATTGTCACCTCTTTCACTTGAGGAAATGGTGGATGGATATGGTCTTGGTACTTGTAAAAACGAAACTCTACAACTTTAAAGATTCTTGATCTGACTAAGGTCTCTGGAAGCATCACATCTCAAGGGCAGGTTGGGAGGGTGGCATTGAAGGTACAGGCCTCCAGTCAGTACTGCCTTTTTACAAAATCACTTTGACTTCTTGGACTTGTGCTTGTGTTTAAGTACGAGGCTACAAGTCACAACATTCAAAGTGCTGTTGGTCAGAAAACCAGGACTGACTGAAGACGTCACAATTGGATCTGGTCAGCTTGAAACTAAAAAAAAATAATAGAAAATGGGGACGAGAGAGGGAAAAAGTGACTTAGCATGATTTTGCCATATTAACTTTTGATGCAAACTTTGTGCATTGCAGGTTTTTCATTAAAATTAGAAATTGTATAACCTCACCACAGAGAAAAATATTATTTTTAAAATAATCTATTTAAACTCTCGAAACACACCTAACCATGCACACACCCGACAATCATGCCGCACTCCAGGCCACTCAAGGTATACATGGACCTCCTAGCAGACATTTTAAAATGTACACAACCCATCGTTGTGCAATGGCCACAAATATGTCTCTTGTTTCTGTCTCACAGGCTCAGAATACCACAAACAATTTTTCGATCCATGAATGACACACCCATCTCCGTTAACAAGGCTTGCTGTGCACCAACGCCAAAGGCATACAGCAATGCACACCCCATAAAGCGAAGAGAAGAGGTGACTAGCTTTCGTATGAGCACATACATCAAGCCCACTGCGGACTGCTCCCCCAGCGTGCGCTTACTTTGCTAGTTCCTGTCCCCATTTTGGCTTGTAGTGTCCACTGGTAGTTTATCAGGGCTTACATTGAAGTGACATCTGTACTTCTGCGGTCGCTTGGCTGGATTTGATTCCATGCATCACCAGTGCATTCTCCTGTGGGCCTCACAGAAGGGGTTAACCACTTGTCTGCAACCATACCATATCTCTACATTGCACCATGCTAGAAGCATGCCTATTGACTGCTTCTAGAGCCACTTTAAGTGGCTCAGCTTGGTTTTCTTTTACCACTGGTCTTATGCACCTAAAAATACTGAAAGTTAGTGCCTAAGAACTGGCCAAACATGGTGATCCAAGGGCTAAGACGTAACAGAAGTAAAAGGTTGATGTACTATCCCCAGTAGTAATGGTCACCAAGATAGGAGTAATGAGCAGAAAAGCCACTATAGACCTTTTACAGATAAGCAAGAAAGTAAAATGGTGAGAACCTTTTTGCACACAGATTTTGGTGTTTTATTGAAATAATATTGAGATACAAAATACAGTACTAACATATATTTTACCACTTCAAACTAATGAGCAGAGGACACCAAGCAGCAGAATAAACAAAATGTTATTTTGGGGTAATAGAAACGGTAATGGAGATGGGTCGGCTAGGAGGACATGATCTCAGCAGGAAAAGGTGCAGTGTTTGGCTGTGGGATTCAAAGTCCTCAGAGTAAACTGCGTTTTTGTGACTTTATAATATAGATTCTTGGCTCAATTCTTGTGCCTCCTGGACTAGCTGAAAGGCCCTCAAGCACAAGGATTGAGACTTTTGAACACAGTATTTTTCCCAGATTCTCCCAGTAAAACTTCAATGTATATAAAACCCAGCATTGGCCACCTCTAGGATATGATATGTGATCTCCCAATCACAAGGAGCACAAATGAGTATCTGGAATGACCTTGTTGTAGACGTCATCTGACCTTAGTAGCAGGCAGTCCAAAGTGTGAGCCAAGAGGGTTTGCCAGCCTATTGATTCACCAATGCATCAAGCGGCTTGAGTTAACACAACAAGCTTTGAGGACCATATAAACAAGGGCACAGCTTTGTCAGTAAGATTGGTGGGGGAGGCGGGTGAGCCTCAGATTTTTCAACAATCAAGCAGGCATATAATTTTAAAATACATTACACGACTAGCAGGGTGCATGAGAGGGACTTAAGGGCCGGTGAAAGAAAGAGGAATGCAAATTGGTAGAGGTACTAAGGGCCAGATTTACAAGGCCCTAGCGCATCCTTGCTCCACATTAGAATAATTTGTTTACGCTAATGGGGCTCAACGAGGCAAAAATCGCTGCACCATATTTACAAAGTGGCACAATACATGCATTGCGCATCTTGTGCCACATTTTGCCTGTGCCAGGCATAATGTATGCAAGGGAGGCATTCCAGCACTAGAAGGCCCACAAAAATGGTGCAATGAAATCTACAAGATTTCATTGCGTCATTCTTGGCGTCATTTTTAACGCCTGCTCAAATCAGTAGTTAAAAGGACGCACTAATTTAAATCAATGGGCCTCCTTGCACTTTGCTGCACTAGCATCAAAATTGTTGACGCTAGTGCAGCAAAATGTTACAATTGCATCAAAAATGTTGACGCTATTGGCCTAATGTGCGACAGGATGCACTGTATTGTAAATACGGCGCACCCATGGAGTCTTTAGGTGGCGGTAGGGGGTAGCACAAGAAATCTGGTTTATCAGTTCTGATGGGCCAGTTCTTGTAATCTGGGCCAATATTTTGTAAACTTAATTTATGAAGACTTTCAAAACAGAGAGAGGGAGAGTGTATGTGCGATTCTGTCTCTGTATATGTAAATATTTCAGGTGAAATCCAGCAGACACCTCACCATACCCGACTGAAGATACCTGCACCTAACTATTTACCAGAAAATACATTAGGGGGGTGTAACATCTGAAACACCTCCCCCCTCCGAAGGAACGCCCCTGCATATAACAGGCCTGGTTTAGAGTTCAGTGAACGGGTTAATTCATGATGGATATCCCATCCGCCCTCTTACAAGTGCCATTGAATAGAATGCACGTGCAAAACTGTGGACGGGATATTCATTTGCGACGAAGGGCTGCAAATTTGGATTTCCATTGATTTCAAATTATCCATAGAAATAATAGGGCGGGATCCAAATATCCATTATTTAAATATTTGCATAATACTGATGTCGGGAGAGATGATTTGTTTGCCATGACGGAAAAACTTCCTGAGCTCAGGGGCGTAACAAAGGACCCTGCAGCCCCTGCAGTGCGGAGAGGCCCCTGAGTTCCAGGGGGGCCCTCTCAGCACAGCACCTGACCTGAGTGAGTCCAGTGGGGGGGACCCTTCCAGTTTTGTTACGCCACTGCCTGAGCTAATGAGAAATATTGCCTGAAAGGACAATGAGCCAGTGATCATGATCCTACTGGGAGGGGGACCTAAACGTAAAAAATGGTCTTGATGAACATACATGAGGCACTAAATATGCACTAGCGTGATCTCACTGCGGCAACTTCTTATTTGCATGGGGGTATGGCCCCATGCACATAACTAAATTATTGGCGCCCGCCCCATACCATAGGCACAGTATTGGGCCTGGAGTGGGAACATCACATTCACTAAGATATGGTTAGCGGATTAGCTCTGCACCCAGCACACCCATTTAAATGTGCACTATAGCACTGACCAGGAAAGTGCATCCTATCAATAATATGTGGCACAACCACTTGAACGAATTTGGTCGGGACCACCCCAATGCTGCACTAATTTAGGAAAGAGTTGAAGACACATCTCTTTAATAGTGCTTTAACCAGCGGCGGCTCCTTCGCAATGGCAAAGGAGCGTCACCCCCCTGGCTAAGCCAGCAGCATGTGAAGTGAGAGGTGGGGATGGGCCACATGAGGGGGGATAGGGGAGGGGGAGTGGAGTCTGTGCACTTCTAAGTATGCATGTGTGTTTGGCTAGCTCTCTCAGCCCAGCCAAATACACATGGGCACTTACGTTTCTCCAACCCCACTTTGCTACACAGCTGGGTTGGAGAAACTGCACAGGCTCCAGTGCACTGTTTGAGGGGCAGAACAAGCTGCTCAGACCAATCCAGGCGCTGCTCTCATGCTAGGTTTAGCATGAGAGCAGTGACAAACTGCTGCGAGCCTGTGCTGGTGTTCCAGTGAATGCTGGGACACCAGAAGAAGAGCAGAAGAGCATAGCGTTAGGCGTCAGTGACGGGAACAGGAACGTTTTTAATTTTAATTATTTTCTTATTCCACAGTTCCCGCCCCTCCCCGTGAGATTTGCGACGGCCGCCGCTGGCTTTAACAGTCCACAATGTACCTATCTATCCTACTACTCACTGGCTTTATATTTGTCTTTGCGCCTGGGCAGCACTAAGCTGCCTACTGTCTAGGTCTGCTGCATAGAATATCACATACATAAGCACACATACATACACACCCGATTTCGTGGGAAGACTCTTGATTTTTAAAGCCAAAATGGCTTTATTTTAGCTACCTCCATTGCATTTACTTCAATGAAAGTCAACTGGGAAAATAAATTCCCCGATTTTTTCTTTCAAATCTCTCTCTTTCCATTTTCCAAATGTTGACAAGCATGCACACACAAATTAAGCACTGGCCCTGTACCTGCTAATGACAGCTACCCCCCGGCGCGTGCGCCTGCAAGTACCCAGCAGCATGTGAACATCGACAGGCGCCCCAGCTCTGTTTGTGATTTCAGTCGGTTAGCAACTAGCTTACTAATTAAACCAGGCACAGAAACATCCGCATGCATGGCACATGGGGTCAGGAGAGGTCAGAGAGCGTGAAGAGAGGGGGAGTCCACGAACAAGGAAGCAGAAAGTTATGCGTCTCGGGCTGGTGAAGATTAAAACTTTTAAAACGTTATTTCAGGACTCGATTTTACAGTCAAATAGATAAATGCATATGAAAACATAGGCTGCCTTCGTTTGAATTTATTTGAAAAAAGGAGTAACTCGTACTGGTTCTGTTTGTTTCTATGCTGTACATGGTAAAACGCAACCAGAGCTGCCAACCATTGTAAAAGGACCATAAGTTATGGGTTTTCCAGAAATAGTGGGGGAGGGGGGAGGCAGGGCAAGTAGCAACCTGAAGGGAGTGTGAAGTTAATTTTATTCATAAGTAATATGTTGAGGATTTGATCCAAAAGGTGTGTTTTACAGTACCACATTCCTAATATATCACCTGTAAAGCAATATATTTTGGGTGATTCTGAAAAGGAACTCCTGAACAATCTAATTCTTCATACCTACCTAGACATACTGTCCAGAAACAGATCCCTTTTCTTGGTTGATATCTGGTAGATTAACCAGAAAAATGTTATAGGATTATTTACATAATTCAAAACAATGACGTGATCTCACTGCGATGGCAACTCGCAATGAAAAGAAGGCCTTCAACTTTGTAAAGAAGCCTTTTCTGTTCGATGTTCTCCATAGAACAGGGGTCTGCAACTACTTCCCCTTCTTAGAATAACTGCTGCGCTGCGCACCAATGGCTATAATCTTTATTGTTAATGGCACTTTGCCCCCCAATTAAAACCAGGAGATATACTAGGCAGGAATGTAATATTTCTGTCCACTCCCCTCTTTCATTTCCAAGCTTGTTCTATGTAAAATATGCATACACAGGTATCTATATATTGTCACACTGACATACCAAAAGCGTGCATGTGGTTTATGTGTTGCTATGCCAACCATACTCTGGACAATTCATCTCCTGTTAATGGCTGACATTTGTGTGTTTCAGGAGTTTTATGTTTGCAAACACAAAATATGAGTTTTTGACTAGAACTGCTACCACTACTCTGATTTCCAATGCATAAGCTATGTCAGGCCCTGTTAGGCAAGCCGCAGGGCAGGCAGGGGCTACAGGGCTACACCTGCCAGTGTGGACATTGTTTGTTACAGGTGTCCCTCCCACTACGGCTCTACAACCTGGGCCAAGTACAGACTTTCTGCACTTGACTCGAAGGGTAGCAAGGGCAAGCAGCCTAAAGCTTCTCACGGGAAGTGTATTGTAGGGATAAGAGCCCAGATCTCAACAGTCAACCAGCTGACACAATAACCTGTAGTCCAGCTCAGTGCTCATCTTTTGTGTTAAAAGAGAGTAATTTAATCACACAGTGTAGCGCAATACTATATAGTGCTATTAGCAAATTCAGACACAGGATTGTAATTCTGTTTGTGATCCCCACTCAGGCAGTACACTTTTCAATACCCTCCCTTTACTAAGTAAATTTCTCAGTTTCTATAATCCCTGTTGCACAGCATGAGACAAGTCACTGATTAGACACAGGTGCAATTCACTCAAAATACCTTCAAAATGTAGATGCGTACAATGCTTCAGTTTGCTTTCACCACTTCAAGCTTACCCAGTCTAAGTACCAAATTTCTACAGCAGAACTCTGTTTGCTTCCTCAGTCTCCTATACCATGTAGAATTTAGGGTCCATTGGTTACCTGCTTTCTGCTGTTTCAGTGTGAGAGGCCTCCCTTGGAACTGGACAGCTGGAAGAGATCAGCAAGGCAGCTCACACAGCGGTGTTCATCTTCAGCAGTTGTGACCCCAAGGCTGGGTGCAGACAGGGCACATGATTGGCAGATGAGCCCCCCAGGCAGATTGTGGACAGGTGAATGCATTTGGCAATAAAGGCCCCCAGTACTATCAGGGCTTCTACCTCGGCAGCAATGATGGTTTAAAACCCTGCAGCAACAGCACCAATTCGTCAGTCACAAGTCAGGGTGCCAATCACACAAAGCTTAGCAATTTCAGAAGTCTCCTCCTAGATGGTCTCTCCTCCTGAAGGACCAGGCATACCCTTCCCCTCTTTAGGCAGGCAGGCAAATTTCTAGGCTTCTCATTTCAGAGATACTGGCTATCACGCCCTGGTCACACAGCGGTCTTTTGAATAATATTCAGAGGACTCCATTCCTTGGTCATGAAGAACTTTGCAACGGAACAACTGAGCGGTTTGATCCCACTTGTATACAGCCTTTCCAGTCAGGGATTGTGGGTTTAATGTCTAAGATTTCAGAACTGGTTTGGGTTAGTTATCTTTCAAATGGCATTTTCTGGCTGTTCCTCAGAGACTGCCTTTGTTTAAAGCAATGACTCCCACAATAGCTAGCAATGGTGCTGGCTCTAGGCAGCACTATATAATCAAGGACACAATTAAATGTGGTATCTCTGTGCCTGGGTATCATCAGCCTTTCTGAAGCAGTAATCAGGAACAGATAAAAGGGGTCAGGTCCTGCCTCGACACTTCCCCCGATGAGCAACAGAACCTGCTGTCCCACCCTTCGCATCTTCCACCCACTAAACGGCAATGGCCAGGAAGGGCTAATCAACTGCCCTTTGCCAACAAGGTCCTCATTGAATTTTAAGAGTAGCCCTGACTCCAGCCTCCATCACTTCAGGATCTGTGTCTCCACCTTCCAGCCACAGGAATCCAGTCAACACACTCCCACTGTGTGGGGAAGTGGTATGCAGCGTCAGCTTGAGTCATGATAAATCAGGGGCAATCCACAATGGACCCCACTGGTCCCTGTACGGAGACTTCCACGCTACATACAGTCCTACTATCATACATGCATCACAAACTCATTGCACATACATGCACTTGAAATTCCCAACGAATGTCAGTGCAAGGATTTGGGGTTGATGTAACAGCACACAAGAGGGGTCAGTATACCGTATTTTCTCTGACACATAGAAGATAGTCTGGTCACTCAAGAGATTCCCAAAAACGCAGCACACTGCCACCACCATTATATGTAATTTGCCCAGGGCATGGAGAGTAGCACCACTCCAGATCACACAACAGATTCTGGACCTCGCATTCCTAGGTACAGGTCTGCACAAATGCTAGCATTAAGCCAAGGTCAACAAAAAGTCAGAATACCAGTTTCACATGCAGTAGCGCACTCAGGTTAGGCTTACACATCCATTTGCAATGCAAGGGATAGTCCCGTCCTAACAAGTGGTGTATTATGTGAGCGCCTGCTGTGATACAATATGTTGGAGTAACTCATTTTTATAGCTCTACCGCTGTTTCGGTTGATAACAGTTTGGGAACTCTGTCAAGTTTGGGATTGAAATGCATGAACCAGCTGTTTATTAATGTTTGACATTATCCAAAATACCAAAAAGGGACAGTTAAAAATACTGAATGTAATTGGGATTTTCAACATTTGTGATAGCCAGTGAAATCTTTATTTGAGTGAGCTCTCTCATTAATAATCATAGAGTAGTGTTTGAGATCCTGATTGTCCCCTCTGACAGAGAAAGTTTATGCCTGACCCTGTACTGTACCAACCATATTACACCAGGGAAGAGCTGGTCAAATTTAGGCTACTTATTGATAACAACTACGTGCAGAACTGTGGTCAGGTAGGAACTTTTATACATACCTAGCATGTCTTCCCCTGTATTTACGTACTGTGGAACCACATAAAGCCTAGGATGTTTGGAGTTTTGGGTCCTCCCTTTTGATTTGCCCATTAGACTTAGTCTTCTTAGACACATGGGGTGAATATATAGTGAGATGTTTAACACGGTTTTAATGGTTGCCAAGAAAGAAATTATGTGATTCAGAAAAGCATCAAGAGATTCTGACATATGTTGCTTGGTTTGAGAACATGGACTGGTGCATGACGACTGAAAAAGTGGAATGTAAAATACATGCTGCCTCAAATGTTTGAAAGAAATTTGGAACCATGGACAGAATATCATGTATTATGAAAAGCAGGAGTAGGCAAATGTGGTAGATAAAGGCGACTAGATGAACAGCATGTAGGAGACAAAGTGCAAGCTCAATCAAGAAAGCCCATGTAGATGCCAATAAGGTGGCTCATGGGGTTGGGGATTGTATTAGCGGGGCAATCAGATGCAAAGACAGACTCACTGGAGGAACCTGTATAGGACGCACAGGAGGATCGCTGCTCCAACGTAAATGTGTAATCTTATGGTTGAAAATGTTTCATTTATTTTGTTGTTTTCTTTAACTGATTCCAAGTTAATAAAACAATAGATACTGAGGGTTATCAATATTGTCTGAGGCAGATAGGTATAGGTTCCCTTATCGGTCATTTGTCTAAGTAGCCGTGTTTCAGCAGGTGGAAGCGTGCATATATCATAGACATTGACCATGGAACTTAGAATCAGGTGAATGTAGCTAGTACATAACGTTTGTGCAAGTCATGGGTCACCATCTTGGGTGCCACGATGAGATTAGAAAAATCTGTAAAATATATAATAATTTAATGCAAGTAAACAAAAGTTGGTTGCCATAGTGTTAGTATGGTCATCATGAAGTAAATGTCATCCTATTTTTGCATTTATATAACCTTAACCATTACCTTGACCACACCACATCCAGTGGTTAGATTTTTAATTTACATTTAATAATCCCAGATTCTTAAAAAATACTTGAGCTAACAATCACATTATCAAATTAAACCGCATTTGGCAGGATATCTCTCACAGCTTAAAGGTACTCAGGTACCATGAGCTCACCCCTTTATATAAGAGCCTTGATTTGTTTCCAAATGTTAAACAATGTGACTATAGGGATGAATTTAAGGAGTGTACTGATTTTAACACCTGTAAAGTTTTTTTAAGGATTACAAGAAGAGTTTAGGGAATCCATAAAATTATGCTCCTAAATATCTTGATGATGATGTGATCAAGGGCCATAACATGTATATTCTTTCAATACAAGGACAGTGCGCACAACAAACTTATGAGATGATATCCTACTCCAGTGAGACTTTTGGCCATGTCTGGGACTTCTGACATTTTGGAGGGGAACACACTAAAGTATACAGCAAATGATGGATGAAATATTTGAAATAATCTCAGCCACTGGTAACTATCCGGGTCCCCATCCCAGTCCACTGTTAATTTGCACATCATGCCACCTAAGTTTAGACACAGCCAATAGCAAATCAGACTTGACCCAGCTCCAATGGGAACAGTGCATCCCGAATTGCCATGTCAGGCCCTCCCTGAACTGGAACACAAGCAACCCAGACCTGTTTTGCCCTAGTTAGGGTTCATCAGCCAGGTAGATGAAAAGAGGTAGAGAAAAGAAGCAGCTGCCACATGGAAAAATGCCTGAGAGGAGAGAAGTCATTAAGAAAAGACTGAGGTATGCAGGGAGACCCATCACCGATGGTGACAGCAGAATGTGAGTATGAGGACAGGAATAGGTACATGGGAGGACTGAAGACAGGATAAGGGATGAGGGTGTGTGCAATGTGGAACAGGAGAAAAAGAGTCTAAATTTTAAGTCACTTTATTAGGCAAACTTGGGAGTCCTAGGACAAATTATTGGAGAGGGAAGGCCCAACAGGTCAATGATGGCAGATACGACAGGTCTAATAGACAGATGAGAGGAAGGAAGAAGGGATAAGAGGCCATATGTACGAAGCCATTTTAAATTTACTAACAGTGTAAATAGCTATTTCAGTTTGTTAAGAAATGCAAAATGAAATTTTGGTATGTGTGAAATCCATTTTTGATTATGCAATTTAGAATTTCCCTCATGCAAAAATCGCATTGTTTGCACTTTGAAATAGGAAACTGCAAATTGGTAAACCAAACAAAGAATCACTTACACTATATACAATGGATTTCCTAATTACGATTTGTCGCAACATGGCTATTTAGGAAATGCAAACACCATCAATTTGTATCAGGTGGTAACCAGGTACAAACTATTAAAATTCACCCAAAATGCATCTGGCTCTTTCAGAATGGCAGCTTTGTATGTCTTGAAGAGGAGGATGAGGATTTTGGCTGGTAGGCATAAAAGGAATAGGAAACAGGAGAGGATATTATTAGGTTGAGTGTCACCCTGTCTGAATAGACTGAGGAGAAGATTAATGAGAAGTATAGACTGAGTAGTGAGGTAATTTCGGATTTAATTGCTGAGGTACATTCTCAGCTACAAACCCTAACAGTCAGTTCCATCACTCATGCAGGTATTGTGTTGTCTACACCTTTTAGTGTCTGAAAGTTACAAGGGAGTTATGGTTGTGGTGGGGGAAATGTAGTGGCACAGAGTGCATTTTCTAGGTTGTTTTCATAGTTTTTGGACATCATGGTTGACAAAGTGAACTAATAGTTTTTTTTTCAAACACTCCCCAAGATATACAACACACAAAACTAATGTTTTATCGGGTAGCACAGTTTACAAACATTATTGGTTGTGTTAATGACACACATATTGCCATTTGTCCTCCCTCCCTTGCAAATTAATTCATTTATAGAAACTGAAAAAGCACCCATTCACTCAATGTTCAGGTAGTGTGTGATGCCTCATTCATCATAACTGACCTTGTAGCCAGATTCCTAGGCAGCACACATGACTTCTTTATGTTCCACCACAGGGAATAAATAACCGTTTGTCTCAGGGTGAATTTGGTAATTTTCTTTAACTTGGTAAAATAATTACAAACTCAATTCATGCATTGCTTAGCAGCATCGCTCCACAGGGGCTCTGTGGGGGACTTCAGCAATCATCATGAACATCATGAGGTACATGATGTTCAACCACACATTCTTCCGGAGTATACACTCTATATTATGTAGAGAATGTACCAAAAGTAGAGTCTCGTATTTTGAATCTCACATATCCCTACTGAATAAAGTGACACTGGCTGAGATCACTGTACCAGAAGATGCCAACGCTCCCACCCAATGACTTTGCACTTAAAAGTGCAAAAGCACTCCTGCAGTGCAGACTTGGCTGCATCAGACCACAGGGGCCCTAAAGGGCACTCCAGCAACCAGTGGGCACCACTCCAGGAGGCACAGATTCTCCCGCCCACTGATTTTGCGCTCAAAAGTGCGACAGCAATCCCGAAGCACAAGCTTGGATGCATCACACCACAAGGGCTCTGTGGGGGACTTCAGCAACCAGTGGGCACCACGCCAGGAGGCACCAATGCCTCACCTATTGACTTTGCACTCAAAAGCCAGACAGCACTCCTGTAGCGCGAGGACGAAGACCGAGCCAAGAGCTGGCCTTTTCGCACCCGTCCAAGTCGAGATGGGGCTGGGCTGGGAACCGTCTCTTGTCTTGGGTTTTTCAACTCCCAGTGGTACAAAGTATAACAAGGAGGTGAGATTCCTTATCATCCCTACTAAGAGAACTAACAGGTATTTAGCTCTGATTTAATTCCCCCCTAAAGATGGGCAAGTGGAAGGTAAGTCATTTGACAGCTTGTATGAAAAAGCTGGATCAAAATCTATTACTAGCTATTTGTCATCTGTCATAGGGGTTATTGAGACAGAGATTAGCTGCGTGGAAGCAAGTATGGATTCTACTTTAAAGAAATCTGGTCTCTCCGGAGGCAACCCAGTAGAGACAAAGGACCTCACCATGGATCTTACTGATCCTACGCAGAGAGAATCATCTTGCTAGATTCCTCTAGATAGCCCAACCCCTGAGGTTCTATTACGTACCGCTAGAATAACCGCTGCCGCACCCGCCTAGTTCAACCCATGTGTCACCCAAGACCGACAAATGTTGACTATGCTTGAAGCAATAGCTCACTCTGATAGAACACCCCCAAAGAAAAGTAGCTGGGAGTTGTTCAACCCAATTAGTTCCAGCCCCTCTCACCCAACGTCTAATTCTGCTCCCTTAGCAAATCAAGGCCCAAGCGGCAAGAAGAGTATAAGGAAAAAGCCTATGAAAAAAGTCCCTGTTGGGGAAACTGTATCTAAAAAGTTTGCTTCTAATTGTTTGAATAGACTAGACCAGTTAGATAACCACCTCAAGAATCTAGCCCAATTGTGTTCTTCAGTTACGTCAAACCTAACTGTTTTGGGAGGGAAGCTAGATACTATACAATTAGTCCATGAGAAAGTAATAAATAGATCAGCCCTACTGGAGGGACACAAAAAGATCTTAGGATGTCTGAATTAACAATGGGCTCAGGTGCAAGCTGTTAACTCCACAAATCTAATCCAGCTTGAACAACTGAGAAAAGAAACCACAATTCCATGTGAGCCTCCTCGTGACAGCCTAATACCACATAATCTGCAATCCCCCCAAAAGTTGGTGGCCTCTAAACTGTGTGACAAATATAAGAGGGGCACTCAGAATATCAATGGTAAACATTGGAATGAGGTACATGATGTTCAACCACACATTCTTCCGGAGTATACACTCTATATAATGCAGAGAATTTACCAAAAGTAGAGTCTTGCATTTTAAATCTCACATATCCCTACTGAATAAATTGACACTGGCTGAGAAAGCATTCAGGTTGTTTAATGAGTTTTCAAAAGATATCATTTCTGTAAGGAAAGTCTCTTGGGTTGGCCCATTGGTAAAATCTTCATAAGGTGACTGTGTAATAAACTTGAGGAGACAGGATCTAGTTCGAGCCTTCTTACACCGCCTTCTCCAATAAACTGTCCACTTGGAGGATATTCGAGCACAACCTCTTAGCTTCATCTATGGCCCAAGAATCTCCCAATCGTATGGTATTATTAATAGGGCTCTACAGAATGGCCCTATAAGTATAAGGCAATAATCCACCATCAACAAAGTAGTTTATCCCTCTCTAACAGATCTGAGGTCTTATCATCACTAGAGAAACTAGACTGACTACTACAAACTGCCGGATGTGCAGAAACGATTAATGAACCTGACATGTCCCCCAAGGTCAAGTACTGACTGAATAATGACAAAGCTACCCAGGAAAAGACTTGAGACGTCATTTCATGGAATGTGGCGGGTCTGCACTCCAAGCTAAAAAATTAAGACTGGGCAAGGACAGTGGAGTAGTATCCAATTATCTAACAAGAGACTTGGCTCCTAGACTCTTCCCACAAAGATGGTTATGTCACCTATCACGCTTCAGCTATTACTTCAAAGTCAGGCTGGGCAAAAGGGGGATTGGAGACCTTTATTTCATTGGCTTTGACTGGTATCACAGTGCAGGAAGTCATTATCACACCATATTTTTAAATGATTTTAATGAATTTGCAGAAATTCTTTGATTTGTTATTGATTAATTTTTTATCCTAACATATTTGATACAGCTGTGACTACGGTGGTGGACGGCCTGCAGGAATCCCTACATAAGGTGCAAAATGATCACAAGAAGGAACTTTTAATTATTTGGGTGGGAGATTTTATCATTTAAACATGCAACACTAAAGTTATGATAGCATGTGGCATCTATGATGAGCTACAACAACCTCTCCCACACTTCACACATATCCCTATGGGGACATGTTGAATAGAGTTGTTGTTGCTAATAACATGATATTTTCTCAAGATCTCACCTGCATAGACCAAAGGCAAATACTAGCATTTGCGGGTCAGATTCAAGTTCAATTATCAATTACATATTAATTTTGAAGGAACCCCTTCCAGTTTTTACAGGTTACAATGTTTTGACTAGCTGCATAAGTGATCATAATCCCCTAACAATGGATTGAAAAGTGGATCTGGGCAGGAACATCCATCATGGTCTGCAAAATATAGGACAGAATTTAGTAAGAAAAAAATGATAAAGATGGCTTTTTCAAAGACCTTTTAGTAAATAATAAAGCCCAAATTGCTACGGTTTTGCAGGATGAAACCAATCCCACAGTTGTCATACAGGCTTAACCCTCCTTGAATAGCTACATGGCAGCAAAATTAACTAAAGGTATCACGAAGACTAGTAATAGCCCCAGATGGTTTAACCGTGCCTGTACTCAGACCCACAACCCCCTCAAGCTGGCTTTTTGGCAAACAAATGTGAGACCTGGCAGGGGTTAGCGATGGTCAGGAAATTTTATAAAGAAGTGATCACCGCAAGAAAGGTTGAAATAAGGGACAGAGTCTGGGAAGATCTTAGAACAGCAAGTGCCCTGAAAGACTCTCAAGCCTTCTGGAAGGTTGTTAATTCTCCTAATCTGTCAGGAGATGATATATCAAAAGTGGAGACGGTTATATCAGCCAAAGTTTGGCGGATTATTTCTAAAAAAATCTTTGACCCTGTTGATCAGACTGCCAATATGGCAGTGGGAGTTGAAGTGCCCTATGATTTGAATGCTGCCATAGCCCTTGGTAGGTCAATTGAGGTCTCAGATGTTATTTTAGCCATACAAAGTAGCCCCTCAGATAAGGCACCAGGACCGGATAGAATCCCATTTGATTTATATAAATCGATCCCACAATTTTGGGGCCCACTAATCACTAATGTTATGAAATCTGCAATCGTAGGAACTCTAGTTAAGGTATGACAGAAGACTATTACAGTCCCCATTTTTAAAAAGGGGATAAGAACCACTTCCATTGTTATCACACAATTTATATGTTAGTTAATATTGTAAAGATCTTGGGCAGAGTAATTCTGGTAAAACTGAAAAACTGGGCAGTAGAGACTTGGGGGCTTTCGGATGTCCAATTTGGGTCTGTCTAGTTCTAGGAACTACTGAACAGACCCTGAATTTATCTCTCACTAAGCAAAAATATACAAAGGCCAAAAAAGGATGTGTCCATTTGGCCTTCATGCACTTAACATACGCCTTCAATAGAATGGATCAATCCAAATTGTGGTCAATTATGGCACAACTAGGGTTCGATAATGCAATTATAACTTTACCCCATAGACTCCGTGCGCCTACCACAGCGAAGGTACTGTAAATCAGGGAAGGGGATTCATCAGAAGAGATTCCCTCTGTAGCTAGGGTAAGATAAGGTTGCGTTGGGCTCCCATTCTCTGCAGAGTAGCGCATGGTGTAGTGGTGTAGAGTGGTGTAGAGTTCAATGGCATAGAGTGGAGTGGTGTAGAGTAGACTGCGAAGCAGTGAGTAGAGTGGTGTAGAGTAAATTGTCATACAGTGGAATAGTGTAGAGAGGAGTGGCATGGAGTGCAGTAGCATACAGAGGAGTGGCATACAGTAGAGTGCTATAGAGTGGAGTGGTGTACACTGGAATAGCATAGAGTGGAGTGCGGGTGAGTGGAGTGGCATAGAGTGAAATGGAGTAGAGTGGAGTGGCGTACAGTAGAATAGCATAGAGTTTTGTGGTTTACAGTGGAGTGGTTTAGCCTGAAGTGGAGGAATAGAATAGCGTGGAGTGGTGTAGAATGAAGTGGAGTGGTGTGTAGTGGAGTGCCGTAGAGGAGAATAGCATAGAGTAGAGTGCCACAGAGTGGAGTGGCATAGAGTGTACTGTTGTAGAGTGGAGTGTCAAACAGTAGAGTGGCAAAGAGGGCAATAGCATAGAGTCAAGGGGTTCACACTAGAAAAGCGTGCAGTGGTACAGCGTAGCACGGAGTGGCATGTAATGGCATACAACAGTGGCATGAAGTAGAGTGGCGTACAGTGGTTTAGCATACTGTGGAGTGGCAGAGAGTGGAGTGGCATATAGTGGAGTGCTGTAGACTAGAGTGACACAGAGTGGAGCTGCATATACTGGAATAGGACAGAGTGGAGTGGTGTAGAGTGCACTGGAACAGAGTACAGTGTTGTGACAAGCAGTGGAGTGGATTAAGGTGGAGTGCCATAGAGTGGAATATCATAGCATGGAATGGCGTAGAATGTAGTAGCCTAGAGTGACATGACAGAGTGGAATAGCATAGAGTGAAGTGGCGCAGACTGGAGTGGTGTACAGTGGAATGACATAAAGTGAAATATCCTCCAGTGGAGGCCATAGAGTGCAGTGGCGTATGTGGTTTGGCTTACTGCGGAGTGGCAGAGAGTGGAGTGGGGTACAGTGGAGTGGCACACACTGGAGTGCCGCAGAGTGGAGCATCATACACTGGACAGAGTGGAGGGACGTAGAGTTGGGTGGAACAAATTACAGAGTTGTGGCATGCAGTGGAGTGGATTAGGGTGGAGTGCCGTAAAGTGGAATATCATAACATGAGCGGCATAGAATGTAGTGGCATGGCATAGCAGTGTGTAGATTAGACTGCTGTACAGTGGAATTACATAAAGTGAAATGTCCTACAGTGAAGGCCATAGAGTGGAGTGGCGCAGAGTGGAATAGCACGGAGGGGTGTGGAGTACAGTGGAAAGTCCAGTGACATTCAGTGGAATAGCATGGTGTGGAATAATGTGGCATGGAGTAGCAAACAGTGTAATGGCATAGTGTGAAGTGGCATACAGTGTACTGTTGTATAGTGGAGTGGAATAAAGTGGAGTGGGGTACAGTGAAGTGCCATAGAAAGGAGTGCCGTAGAGAAGAGTAACGTAAACTGGAATATCATGGAGAGGAGTGGAGTGGCGCAGAGTGAAACTGCGTACAGTGTTGTGGCGTACAGTGGAGCAGCGCAGAGTGGAGTGCCTTAGAGTAGAATATCGTAGCGTGGAGTGACAAAGAATGTAGTGCCGTGGAGTGGCGTAGAGGGGAAAAATGTAGAGTGGTGTACACTGGAGTGGCATATAGTGGAATGACAGAGTGGCGTGTTGTAGAGTGGAGTGCTATAGAGTGGAGTGGCCTAGAGTGGAATTAAACAGAGTGGAGTAGCGTAGAGTCGAGTGGCCTAGAATGGAAAGCGTAGAGTGAAATAGAGTAGAATAGGGTACAGTGGAGTGACAGAGAGACAAACAGCATAGAGAGTAATGGGGTACAGGGTAGTGGTGTAGACTGAAGTAGCATGTGGTATAGTAGAGTGTAGTTTAAAGAGATATACCATGAAAGTGGCTGAACACATGTAAGAGAAATTAGGCAGGAATATCTATTATGGGGTGGAAAGGGAAATTAATGGTATTTGCTCTAAGTTGGTAAAATACTATTAAAGTTATAAGTGATAACTTAGTTATATATTGGTTCGCAGTATGCCACAGTAACTTTGTGGTATACCGCAGTATATGCAGATCACAAGGCAATATATCATTGGCTGATTGCTGTGTTTACAAAAGTAAAAGGCAGCCATATAGTTTTCACCACACAATGGCTCGTCCTGGGTTAAGGCCTTATATATAGGTAAGTAGAAGGTTTTATTGTGTTCCCTACCTATTTCCATATTACTAAAGTGGTAATACGCATGGAAATGTATGGCTATTTTTCTATATATTTGTAAAAATGTTTATGCAGTACCACGCTAGTACCTACAATGTACTGTGGTAGTTACAAGAAAATTAAAAAAGAAATGTGTAAAAAATAAAAACTAGACTGTAGCACACTATATGTGTGAAATATAGTGTAGTAGTGTATTTATTTTTACAAATTCGTTTTTTAAAATTTTTCTAAGTAGCGTAGTACTTTCTACATAGTACCAATATACTGCATTAATTTATTTTTTAACGTAAATATGTAAAAAAATGAAAATACACTGCAGTATACTATGTTTGTGAAAGATAGTGTAGTACAGTGTATTTCTAATTATTTTACAATTTTAATTTGTTTTATAATTCTTTTGAAGGATTGCCGTACTTCCCCAATACTCTGTGACCCTTTTTGGAAATATATAGAAACTTATAAATTAATTTCCCTACTTGTTACTACTTTAATAAAGTGGTATTAGGTAGGGAGAAATCTAAAACCTATTACTTACCTATATCTAAGGCCCTTACCCAGAACACAGCCAAAGTGTGGGTAAAACAACATACCTGCCTTTTATTTTTGTAAAAAAAGGAATAGGTCTGCAAAGTATCGGTGAGATTCGTCAAACGGGCTCTAAGTGAAGAACTCTTATACTGTTTTAGCGTAACAATCACTCCAATATGCAAACCCCAAAACGTTGCATTTTCAATAAAAAGGGCTCTACTCTTGATACTCAGTCATTTAATGCAATGTTATAAACACCAAATAAAATACCAAAAATGTATGAAGAAAGGGATACTGTGGTTGTAAGTTCAGTGGTGGCTCCTCCTCTATGGCCGGAGGAGTGTGGCCTCCCCTCTCCCATCCCCGCGAGCAGCAGCTGCTGTAAACCTTTTACAATAAAACGATAATAGACTATGCTTATTATCGTTTTAGTATAAAAGGGGCGGGCCATAGGGTGTGACAGGGACGGAGGGGGAGTGCACATTTATCTTTGGCCGGTCGTCTCAGGCCTGCCAAACACATATGCGCACTGGGCTCACTCCAACCCGGCACTGTGTCGCCAAGCCAGGTAACTCCAGCCAATCCTAACGCTGCCTTCATGAAAGCAGTGTTGGGATTGGTAGCAGGGAAGGGTGGGAGCCTGTATCTGCAAGTGGAACCAGAGGAGCGGAGCAGCGCAATAAGTTTTTTTTAAATTAAAAAATTTAATTTTGTGCTTTGTGTCCCCCAAACCCCTGCTCACCACACACAGCACCACCCCTTTAGTGCAAGGTGAGCCGCAACTGTGTAAGTTCCTTCCTACAAAGCGTGCCCTGTGAATGTTATCCTTTGCTTTTTTTAGATGCCCAATATCAGGGTTTTGGAATGTAACAGTTAAAAAGCTTAAATGCATTTTTTACACCTAACAGGAATTCAGTTAAATTCTATGTCAGGACCGGAGGCTCTGATTATGCTTCTCTTTCCATGCTTTAATAAACTCAGCAGCCAGTAGGAAAGACTTTAGTACAAAAAACTGCAAATCCCAGTATGACATAACAACAACCATAGAGACCAACCCTATAAAACCCTTGTGACCCAGTATCTCTTCCTCTTTCTTTGCTGCTCCGCAGCCAGTTAAGTCACATTTTCGCTTAGCGCATTGCGATGTTTACTGTCTCATTGTACGAATAGTTTAACGCTTCTATGCCACGGTATTCCCTGTGCGATTATCATTAAGACACCGGGCGGCCTGCCGCCTGTGGCTTGTGTGGAGCGGAAGCCTTTCTGGGAGCGGGACTGCGCGCCCTGATCGCGCAGTCCTATTTCTACTACAGGCTCTGCACGCGCGAGCCGGCCGGCGTTCTTCCTCCTCGTTGAGGGCTTGCCGACTCGCATGTTCTCCTGGCAGACGTGCCCTCCTTCAGACAACGTGTTCTGTGCCTGAAATTAAGGTCCTATTCAAATCTCTGCTGCCTAATAGCCCTGAGCTCCCTCTGAACGCCCTGCCAGAATTGCCTTCAGGGTTGTAAAATTGTTTATAGGCTTTCGCCTAGAGCTTATTGCAGGTGCTCCCTCCACTTTGGAATTCTTGTTTCACCTGCATTGGGGTTCATACATATATACTTATTTATATATTGCTAAGCTCCCCCTCTCCCCCTGCTACAGTGGTGTTAAAACCAATTTTGAGACGGTCCTGTTAATACTGACCCCCATGTACGAAGAAGATCTTGAAGGGGATGAAGGCTACTATTATGAAGAAACTCATGCAAGTTCCTTTGAGCAAGACCTTGTGCACACGCTGGACGCAGGTGTGCGCCAGACGGTTAATGATGCACTAGCCAAGACCATAACCCCCTTAAAACACCACCTTTACGGGTTTGTACAGCAGCAGGGCTGGCTTCTCCTCGCGGGGGCATGATTGAAGGTTCTTCTAATCCACCCGTCAAAGACATTCATGCGGAAGCCTTCGAAAAACTAACGGCATCTTTAATAACTGAACACCCTTATTGTATTCCTACAGCTCCTCACTCAGATGACTATTTCATCTGGTAGCACGTCCAAGGGTGACTACCAACCCCGCAAGTGTAAAGCAAAGTCTCATCATACCCCTGCCGCCAAACAAGCTAAACTTTTAACGTTTGAACCGGGGGAGATTATCCATCCCAGATCCACTACTTGGATTCCTCCCCCTGAGGTAACAGATTATGTGAAAAATCACATTCAGCAAGAGTTTGATAAAGAAGTGCGGGCTTGTTTACGCTCTGAATGTCCCAGACCGGATCTCCCTGACAAAGTAACAGAAACCCCAGAAGTAGATCCTTCTATGGTTACATACCTCAAGAAGTATACAAAAGACCCTAAGAAAGGAATCGACAGGGCTTGGAAATCCTGTCAGGACAAACTCTTTGACTTGTTAGGCCCCTTGACTAAGATCTTGGAACTGGCTTACCAAGCGAAGGAATCCAATTCTCCGGTAGACATGGAAACCCTTATTGGTTGATCACAAAGAGCGATTTCCATGTTGAGTAATACCAACTGCGCTATTTCAAATGAACGATGCCATTCCATTCTTATGAAATTGGATCCAAAGTTAGAAGATCTTGCATCTTTGGAAGTGGGCCCACCGGCCCAAGGTCTCTTATTTGGAGCACCTTTCTTAAAAGAACTTTCCAAGTTTGTTGCTACCTTTTCCAGTTTGGATAAAGCTCAGGGTTCTATCAAGAGAGCTCTTCGCCCTCTTTTTTCTCAGGCCGGACGCTTCAGGGGGCGACCATTCTGCAGAGGATATCAGAATTCCACCGGAGATAGCTTCCAAGGCCACAGGGGCAGAGGTGGTTACCAAGATCAGTCCACCACCTTCTATCCCTCAAGGCGGTCCTTCCGAGGCCATTTTCATAGAGGAGGGTTCAGAGGTGCAGCCGCCGTCATCCAAGACTCCTCTCCTGCAGGTGAGAATTATTCCTTGGGAAGAGATTTCGTTAGGGGGTCGCACTCGTTTTTTCTACCACAATTGGCAAAAACTCTCAAACGAACCCTGGGTATTGGAATCCATTCTCGGATTCAAAATATAATTTTTTCAATCACCCCATCAGTTAGCTCCCCTAAAACACGATGTATTTTTCCCTCTTCGATCAGACTTTCATTCACAAAGAAATTCTTGCTCTTCTGTCAAAGGAGGCGATAGAAGAAACAAGTTTACACCCCAGAGGTTTTGTGAGTCCCATCTTCCTGGTAGACAAAAAGGGAGGCGGTTCAAGATTGGTTCTCAATTTGAAGGAATTCAATCAGTGGATCCTGTACCGACATTAAAAAAATGGAGGGGATCCACTTACTTCGAGACATCCTTCGGATAGGAGATTGGATGGTCCATTTGGACCTGAAGGACGCTTACCTGTCCATTCCTATTTTTCCCCCCCACAGACGGTTCCTGCAATTTCGCTGGGAAGGAAAGATATACAAATTCAAGGTTCTTCCTTTCGGTCTGTCGTCGGCTCCGTGGTGCTTCACGAAGCTGATGAGACCGGTAGTGGAATGCCTGAGAGCCAGAGGTGTTTGTTTGATCATTAACCTAGACTAAATCATAATCATGTGTCAGTCCCCCCAAATGATTATGCTCCACCTGGAATGGGTGATATCTCTCCTTCAGGATCTGGGCTTCGTTATCAATGTCCAAAAATCCATCCTGATTCCTTCTCAATCTATAGAATTCCTAGGTTTCTTGGTGGACTCGTCTTCCGCTCAATTAATTCTTCCCCAAGTGAAGGTAAAGAAAATCAATAGAGAATTGAGACTGGCATTGTCCAAGACGACTGTCTCCTTGAGATACCTGGCTCACATAGTGGGTCTGCTAGCATCTTTTATTCAGGTGATTTTTCCGGGCCCTCTGCACTACTGGTCCCTCCAAAGTCTGAAGATCTTGCACTTGAACAAGGGATTGTCTTATTCCCAGTTAGTTCCTCTCTCGGAGGAGGCGAGAATCGAGATATCTTGGTGGTTAACGCACATGGAGGCTTGGAACGGCAGAACCATTTTTCCCTGTTCTCCAGACCTAGTCATAGAGCCGGATGCCAGCCTTTGGGTTGGGTTGCTCATTGCGGCCCCCTTTCCACCGGGGGCCACTGGTCTCAGGAGGAACTGTTGATGCATATCAACTGCCTGGAACTCTTAGCAGGTTCATTTGCTCTCCGCAGTTTCTCTGCGGGCAGAGCAAAATGTTGCATTCTACTCCGGATGGACAATATTTCAGCAGTTCGATATGTGAACAAATTGGGGGGAACCCGGTCACCGGTACTGACGGAGATTGCCAAAGATTTCTGGCATTATTGTCTCCAGAACCACATTTCTGTGACAGCAGAGTACCTTCCGGGTCAACAAAATGTGATAGCGGATTGGTACTCCCGTCATCTGAGGGATGCCAGCGATTGGAGATTGCATCCACGTGTTTTCAGAGCTGTCATGCGGATTCGGGATCCGTTCTCAATCAACCTCTTTGCCTCCCGTCTAAACACACAACTCTCGACATACTTCAGTTGGCGTCCGGATCCAGGAGCCAGAGCGACAGATGCCTTCCTCCAGGATTGGACTCCTTTCCTCGCATATGCCTTTCCCCCCTTTGTAATGATCCCCAGGGTCCTAGCGCATCTTCGGAGACAGGAGGCAGAAATGGTGTTGATTGCCCCATTTTGGAGAGCACAACCCTGGTTCCCCATCATTATGGAGTTGGCCTGCGCCCCTCCTTGCCTCTTACCTTGGTCTTGGAATCTCCTCCTGGACCTGGGGAAATCTCCTCATCCTTTGATCTTATCAGGCTAACTGTCTCTTCTGGCCTGGCGTCTTTCAGACAAAATTGGAGCCTCCCAGGCCTTTCGATCGAGGCTCAGGAATTCATCAATCAATCCTGGGCCCCCAACACTCATAAACGCTATACCTCAGCTTGGCGACGCTGGTGTAGTTGATGTTCTTCACGGGGTTCAGATCCCCTTACTGCTGATTGCACCTTGATCTTGAATTTTCTAGCTTCCCGGGCCGCCTCTGGGATGGCTTATAACTCGATCAACAATTTTCATTCAGCCATTTCTGCTGGACTTGTGTTCGGTGAAGGTAGACCTATTAGTCAATTGCCTATGCTTTGTAAACTGATTCGCGGCATTAGGATGTTGAATCCGCCTCTTCCCAAATACTCGGATCTTTGGGATGTTAACACTGTTTTACAGTTTTTAGACTCCTGGCCTTCCAATAAATATTTCTCCAGGAAACAGCTGTCTGCTAACATTACCTTCTTACTTTGTCTTGTATCTTGTGAGCGAGTGTCTGACGTTAAAGCTCTGGACTTGGCAGGAAGAAGATTTTCTCCAGAAGGTGTTTCTTTTGTCATATCCAGAAGAACAAAATGCAATACCAGGGTAGAATCCTATCCAGCATTTCCTGATAACAAGAAACTCTGCATTGTGAAATATTTGAAGGATTACGAGGTGAGTATGGTCGAATTTCGATCTGATATGTCGGGTCAATTGCTTATTTCTCTTCAAAAGCCTTTTCGCCCGGTTGCTTCGGCAACTCTTCCCAGATGGGTGAAGTGGATTTTATCTGAAGCAGGCATTGACGTTTCCAAATTTGGTGCACATTCTGTGAGGGGTGCTATGGCATCGAAATCATTTGCCTTAGGTTCTCACCTAGAGGACATATTAAATGCAGCAGATTGGTCGTCTGATTCCACATTTAAGAGGTTTTATTATAAACCTATTCTGGATGTGTCTTCGGTGGTAATGGCTAAACTTTAAACTATCATATTCAGAGCCTCCAGTCCTGACATAGAATAAAAAAAATTCTAGCTATCGCGTCTAGAATTTTCAATTCTATTAAGGACAAGGAGGCGAGGATTATCCCTCCCTTTGTTGGAAATTTCCTTAGTAAAGTTTTTCTGGACGTTTTTACATATGTTATTACTTGCTCTTTCCCACACTGATTTTAACATTGCATTATATGAGTAAAAAAAAACCATTATATTTAAATAATTTTGTTGTGATTTAACTTTGCTATTGTCACTCAAGGCAGTGTTTATGGCTATGTATTTTTTGTTCTTGTCTTAGGTCGAGGACAAGTGATTGCATATCTTCGCCTGGATACCTCCTTGGGACCATGTTCTTTCCTCTCCATTGTCTGCTTCTTTGTCCTGGTTTGGATGTTCCGTTGTTTCTTTCTGGACTTGAGGTTTTGTTTATGTGACTTTTGGGCATCAGTGAATTAACTGTGTCTATTTGCAAAGAAAGAGGAAGAGACACTGGTTCACAAGGGTTTTATAGGGCTGGTCTCTATGGTTGTTGTTATGTCATAATGGGTTCATGGGATTTGTAGTTGTTTGCACTAAAGTCTTTCCTATTTGCTGCTGAGTTTATTAAAGCATGGAAAGAGAAACATAATCCTCGCCTCCGTGTCCTTAATAGAATTGAAAATTCTAGACGCGATAGCTAGAAAAAAAATTGTCTAACTGAAATCAGTGCTTAATTTGTAAATTGGGAGGTGCCGGTGCTAAAAGCCCTTCTCTTAAACACGAGGCTGCTGTAATTAAATCTGCAAGCACTGAATACTGAAGCAGTGTAATCCTGAAGGCATCTCGGGCCTCTTCAATCCATTTACGGCCACCCCTGCCCCTTCAGCTCATCCTGCAACTTTCTACTTTCTCCCTTTATGACGCTTTTTAGTTTTTCCTTCTTCCGTCTTTCACATATGTGTCTTTTGCTTGCAGCAAATGCTTGAGGCATAAGAATAAGCCCCGGCCCTCACAAATAAGTGCAGGTGCTCAGCACCGGAAACAACAAGCACAAATTAAGCACTGACTGAAATCGACAGCTGGCAGTGGAAAGAGTATTTCTTGACTGAACCGCACATTAGTAAATAATACCCCTGATCCCCTGCTAAAATTACGAGATAGATAAGCTCAGGACATTGGACCCCTGGAGGAGAAATAGGAAGAGGCAAAAATGGCCCCCAGAGTTCTTGCAGTGTCTATGAGAATGAAGAGGACTCAGCTGAAATACCTGCACTGAATGTATTTCAGTTCAACTAGACTGGTCACAATGAAGAGAGACATTGACTCTCTCTGCTGGTATAGGGCTGAGCTCCCATCTTCTACCACACAATTTGGGAGCACACCATGATTCAACGGCACTGCTCCCATATACACTGACTCTGTCTCACATTGTGGGTACATTTTCACAACCTATCCTAAAACGGAGCATTTGAGATTAATGGATGTATGGGGTGGCCGATGCTCTACTAGACAACTAGTAGCTATGGGAATGCTGGTAGCCAAAAGGGACACTGCCCGATACTTCAGATCAGATAAAGCCCACACCTATTAAGGGAATGGACTAGTGTGCCAGGACGTAAGAGTATGTTTACAAATCAAGGGGGTGCCCAAAGAAATACCATAAAATATGTGGAGCACAGTTGACCCATTCCCAGCATTCGGTGCCCAAGCAAAGGTTGCACCTGTCATACACTGGATGGTTGTGTACGCAATGTCATATAATTCTGTGGTTCTCAAGTATGCTATACTTTGTCAAAAAAAAAAAAAAAAAAGCCTAACTGAAATCCGAATAGCCTGATTTAAATATGTCTTTTTAAGACACATTTAGTTTACGTTGATGTTCCTGCAATGCCAACGCAGTTACTTTAACATTTTACAAATCGAAATCAAGGTGCTGCTAAGAATTTGTTATTTTTGAGTTTAAAATACTACTGGCTATTGTGTTAATGGAAGTCAGGGTGATGGACGAAACATGGAAACACAAAATATATTAGCATTTCAATGATTTTATTAAGGGCTAGGTGTTTATCGGACTTTAGTGATGAAAAAGCTACTATTTAGTGCAGTGCGCTGCAACCACTAAAATATGTATTTAGATGAAGCCCTGTCCAAACCTAAAACACACAAAAAAACACCAAAAGGTAGTGTTTTAAATAACCATGTTTCATGAAAATGTCATTTCCAGGAATTATTTTCTATTAGTGACTGTATTTATTTGCATGTTTATTTTCATCACTTCAATGTTTTCCCTATTCGGTAAAAAACTGTACATTATGGGGTTTCAAACCAGTATAAGGGAATACACAATAGACAAAAATATAAAATCCATAACCTAGTATGTATGTTGCTATAATGACATTTTGGAATTCTGCTGATGTTCACACACAAACACAACCTTTGGGTTTCGGATTATCATGCCGCCAAGCCCACTCAAGGGCAAATATAGGACTACCAATGATAAACAATAACCATTCAGTCAGAGGCAGCTTGCTAAAACCATGTCTGAATTTAAAGTTGGAAGCGTGTCGTTTATGCAATCACCATAGTTGTAAATTCACCTTTCTTACTAAATGTCCAGTAAAGTGAAAATGCATTGAGCATTTTTGCCCACTGTAAAGTTTTACTTCAATGCTCCTGTTGTCAGTTAGAGGGTCGTTTAAAACCTCCCTGTAATGTTTTGAAGTGAGAAAGAATGTCTTGTGATCAGATTACTAAACATTTTTTTGCCCCAGACCTTTTCAAATATTCTGGTAAGTATTGGAAGTTGTTGTGGTAATACTAGGTGGTGTTTTGATAATACCACACATCTCCAAGTAATTATATAGAACAGTGGTTCCCAACCTGTGGTCCGGAGATCCCTGGGGGTCCACCAAGCCTCTTTAGGGGGTCCGCAACTGCTTAGAAATTTGAATAATATTAACAGATTAGGTCCCCAGCTTTTAGTAATGATGCAGTGGGGGGTCCCCCGATTCCGATAATGATTCAGTGGGGGTCCCCGGGTGCCAGTAATGATAAAGTGGGGGTCCACAGAAGTCAAAAGGTTGGGAACCACTGATTTAGAACAGTCTCTGCCCTGCTTCGGATGGCAGAGGAGACTTGGTGGCCTGAAGAGCAGAAGCCATGTCTATGTCACTAGTTCCACAAAATCTCCAAAATGTTCCAGTTATTGAGTAGATGGCTGCAACTGATACTAATATTAGCCCAGACAATTCTGCAATATGCCCTAGACATGTTTTACATCAGGTACCTAACCTGGTGATCAGCTGTGCACACAAAAATGAGTCCTGTAAATGCATAGCACAACACAGTCACGGTACACTATTACACAATTGATTTAATAGAGAGTCCATTCCATCTACTACTTTATTGAAAATGTGAAAAAGGACGAAAACACAATTTTCTGCATACAGGAGGACTGGCACTAAACCAGTTAAAAATTGTTAAATTGTTTCACCCACGACCTAAGGCTGTGTTAAAAGGGTATGCAGAACTTTTTACTAAATGATGATAAATCACTTTGCCCTTATTACTAGAGGGAACAAACCATTCCTGAAATTAAGGGTGCTGGTGTTTTCTAAAACCAATTTACAACAAAAGGCTGCTTCCGCAGAGTAAACAATGTGGGACATAGTGTTGAACCATTTTTTTGATACCAACAGATTTTACACAGAAAGCTGCAAAGGGAAATATTGTAGCACCACTATATAAATTGCAATCGATTTGATTTAGTTCAGTGCGAGCTCATTTGCACTATTCCCTGTTTTTCACCCTGTTAAAAACCTTCCAGCTTCAATTCCTTATTGTTCAAGCCGCAAAAATCGTGATGCGTATGCTTATGTTTACGGCAGCACAAGGATGGACTGACTATTAATTAATTCAGATGACTGATCTCTGAATAATTGGACTAAAGGCGTTGGGGCGCACCCCTGCTTGGCTAACCCCGTTCCCTGCAGGTATTCACATTCCAAAATTCCGGTCTGTGTGCAAATGACTGGCGATTTGAGTAGTTGTGTGATAATTAACACATCAGGCTGTGTTTCCCTGCTAAACATTATTTGAGGGCCATGGGGTGCGGATGGCCTGGATAAAAAGGCAAACCATTCAGAATTTGGTAACTTAACTATCGATTCTGGAAGTCAGGTCTCATTTCAAAGTTGAAAACCGAGGATCGGAGCAGTACAGCAGCTAATGTCATGGGCCTTAGTGTAAGGAAGGGAATTGGCTGCCAGTTGGATTATAAAGTACAGCAATAATCAGGGTTCAGTGGATCATTCAGGCCTCTGGGCCCCGGTGCCACTGCACTCTCTAACTAAGAGGTTTTTACCACATCTCACTCGAATAATGGTATTGACAGGTGTGGTAAATATATTTTACACAACTTGAAATCTGGGTGTAAATATAAGCACGTGCTTCTAAAGCTGCGTAATGCAGTCACCAGTGGAGACATCTTCTGTACTGCAGTGCGCACCTCCCATTTACCAAGGAATGGCCCCTCACACTCACTTCTTCACAAATCATGTTCACAAAATCTAATGCCACATACCTGCCAAATTGTTGGCTCGTAAATAAGGGTGAACTCTGATAGTGCAGTAGCACGGACGTCAATTCAACAACATTTCAGGGGTAGCCGAATTGACCACGCGGTATTTCATCTTTACTTTCATTCACAAACACATGCTTACACAAACACACATTCACTCATATACACACTATATTTTACATAAGCAGACTCTCACCCGTAATCATGCACACAACATACATTTACAAGTTTTTTTTTTTACTTACCTCAGCTACCAAGGAGGGTCATGTTCCAGCTAAGTGTACTCGAATTTTTATTACTCTAATAGTGAATAACATATTATTCACTCTTAGTGTAATTTAAAAAACTGGTTGAAAACAAGGAAGTGAAGCCGCAACCCACGTCCGTAAGAACGAGCTGCGCCTCTGTTCCTGGCACTGATTTTGCCACCTCAAAGGCCAGGGGTCGCGGAGGCAGTGCCAGGAGTCGCAAGGAGGAATGTGCAGTAAGTGATACCATTACAGTGACTTAAGAATAACTCATTTTAGGACAGTGATGCAGATTTTCAAAGGCGGTGAGCCTACAGAGGTCCCTGTAGGCATGTTTCATTTTAGGAGGGCAACTATTATTTGGAGGTGCCTGCCTCTTTTTAATGATAATTACCCTTATTAAAAATAACCTGCCTCCATAAGGTCACCCTGTTTGCTAACCTGCCCCCACATTCCAAATGTTTTTCCTCCATTCACTCTAATAAAATCACCTTCTTGTATATGTGACCTCACTCTCCTTAGAGTTTTAACAGACTGACATTCATGAAGAGGTGAATATCATTGCAATGGGGGAGATACCCTCCAAAAGATGGTGAGTTAGCGACAGAGAGCAGGCTGCTGGAAAGCCATCAAGCCCGATCCGTTGGTCTCTTCTCCGTCCTCTGCTTTTTACCTCTAGCTTAAAACTAGATGCAGCACGCCACGCAAAGGGAAGTAACTTACGTGGTTGGGTCCGGCATCGTTACTCTGCCGCCTCCACTTCCAGCTCAGCATCTTCTCGACCCTTCGAGCCTTCTCGGTACGAGCGCGAGATCGGCTCCGCTGCGGGCCGCCTGTCTCACCTCAAGCGCACCGGAGCCTGCTCCCCTAGGCCGAGGCTCATGGAAGCGCCCATTGGTCTGTGGCAGTTTCTGGGAGGCCGCCAGCCCTGACGGATTCAGGAATTTCTCTCCGCGGCATCTCTTTGTTTTTTGTTCTGTTAACTGAGCACCTGTTGATTGACGGGCTCTTGTTCCCCCCCCCCCCCCCCCCCCCCCCCCCCCGCATACAATGGGTGTGGAGCGCCAGCGCAGTCAGCGCGAGAGCTCTGACGCCAAACGCCCTTTTTCGCACAGTCCGAAGGCTGCGTGGCGGTTAACCCCCGCACTTGGCCCACTCCAATTACTATAATTCCCCGTAAACATTTATGAAAAAATTCACAACAGCTGAGTGTGCTTATATTCTTTTGTGGGAATACTGGGCCGCAGTTTTTATTAAATGCATAGACTCTTGCGACACAACCTTTGACCTCATCACTCTCTTGTTCAGTCATAAATCAAAATAACAAGGCCATAAACTATTACAATGTCATAAATCATTTTGAGTGCCACACCTTGCTTTCATTATGATTGTAAATCCTAATTTGGAGACAGGTCATAAATCACAGTTGATAGGTCAGAAATAAATCATTTTACCAGGATCATAACTTTTGCATGACATCATCTCTGCTATAAATCAATCAAGTCCTTGTCATTTGCTTGTCCTAATTCTGACACCTTATTGTTGTTGAGGCCATCCTCCATGCTGTTTTGGGGTCATCCATTTTTGTTGGATCTTTACTCTGGTTGTGAGGGGGGTAGCCTCTTGGTGCTGTTAGGCTCAACTCGCTACCTTGTCTGTCCATTTTGTGCCCTGCCAACCGGCAGGTCTGGGCCGCGAGTGCCGTGCTCCGCTTACTCCCCCATCGGCCTCCTTACCCTGCCGTAAGGCATCCCAAGGTAAGTAGCCTTTCTCTGGCACACCGACCACCGGTGTGCCTCCTTTACCAACCAACGTGCCCCTTTTACCGCCGTCCGCTAGTCCTCTCAGCCCTGCGACAATGCTGCTATTCCGGTGTGGGTGGGTGGGTTTCGCGATCTTGCGTGCCGTCCATGTGGCCCACAAAGTGAATTCTGCCTGGGCAGCCGGATCTTTTAGTCCGACCCCCAAGCTGAGGGCGGGGCGGCATCTTCCACTTGGAGGGTTTGTACATTTCCATATGGTTCCCCCATTGGCCAGGTGCCCTTGGGGGGCTCCTCCCTCTCCCTTGAGGGGGATGCCTGATGTCTTATCTTGGTTTGCCGCTGTCGCAGCTTTGAAATGTCATTTCCGGGTCCCCGGTGGTGGTTAATGCGCCGGCCTCTAATGCCCCCTGCGGGGGCGGCCCTTTGCCATAACCCCCGCACTTGGCCCACTCCAATTACTATAATTCCCCGTAAACATTTATGAAAAAATTCACAACAGCTGAGTGTGCTTATATTCTTTTGTGGGAATACTGGGCCGCAGTTTTTATTAAATGCATAGACTCTTGCGACACAACCTTTGACCTCATCACTCTCTTGTTCAGTCATAAATCAAAATAACAAGGCCATAAACTATTACAATGTCATAAATCATTTTGAGTGCCACACCTTGCTTTCGTTATGATTGTAAATCCTAATTTGGAGACAGGTCATAAATCACAGTTGATAGGTCAGAAATAAATCATTTCACCAGGATCATAACTTTTGCATGACATCATCTCTGCTATAAATCAATCAAGTCCTTGTCATTTGCTTGTCCTAATTCTGACACCTTATTGTTGTTGAGGCCATCCTCCATGCTGTTTTGGGGTCATCCATTTTTGTTGGTTCTTTACTCTGGTTGTGAGGGGGGTAGCCTCTTGGTGCTGTTAGGCTCAACTCGCTACCTTGTCTGTCCATTTTGTGCCCTGCCAACCGGCAGGTCTGGGCCGCGAGTGCCGTGCTCCGCTTACTCCCCCATCGGCCTCCTTACCCTGCCGTAAGGCATCCCAAGGTAAGTAGCCTTTCTCTTGCACACCGCCCACCGGTGTGCCTCCTTTACCAACCAACGTGCCCCTTTTACCGCCACGCCACCTGAGGGGCTTACGTCGCCAGACGGCTCCCCCCTTCCGTTCTATGGGGTTTGTTCATTTTCATCTTTTTCCTCTTTCGTTCTATGGGGTTTGTTCATTTTCATCTTTTTCCCCTTTCGTTCTCTGGGGTTTGTTCATTTTCATCTTTTTCCCCTTTCGTTCTCTGGGGTTTGTTCATTTTCATCTTTTTCCCCTTTCGTTCTCTGGGCTTTGTTCATTTTTATCCTTTTCCCCTTTCGTTCTCTGGGGTTTGTTCATTTTCATCTTTTCGGTGCCGCCCTTGCTTCCCTTTCCGATCTTCACGAGGGCACCTCATTGTCCCAGCCGTCAGGCCTCCCCAAGCTCCTCTTCGACCCTTTAGTATGTCATCTCCCCTTGAAGGAACAACAAAGAGGGGGGACACAGATACTCATTATTTAACATGTACGACTCAGTGCATGCCAGGTTCTGTTACTTACATCTTAAAATAAACTTGCACTGCCATTTTCATTCATTGTGTGTGATAGTTATTAAATGTTGTGCAAGGTCAAATAGAAAACCTGCTGCCTGTTTGCTTGCTATTTGTGATTGATATTCTGCTTTTTTTTTTTTTACTTCCCACCTAATGTTCCCGACTCATTGACTGGACGTGCACCTGCACCTGGAATGCTACTGCAAAGTACTGTGATGCCGCTTTTGTAGAGGTGTCATGAGCCCTAATGCGTATTGTAGTAGAGGGGGCTGCCGCATTACTAATGTTATACATAACAATGTTATAATTGGATATTGGACATATTGCCCCATTGGGTTTCCTTGCACAATAACCATTGTGCGTTAACTTCCCCTTGGCCTGTTAAGGTTGCTGTTTAAATTATTTTAATATACTTATTGCAGTTTACCGCATAGCCCCAGCACGTCCTGCGGGTGATGGAGCAGTTACTTGCGGACCTTTGTTACATTCTACAAGGACCCATTCCTTCTCCCTGGGTCTGGGGAGATAAATTGCCTGTCGCCCGATCACGGGTTTCTGCGCCAGGGTCGAGGCTCGGACCTGGTTCCCCCACACCAAAGGCGGTGTCACTGGCTGATACGCCTTGTATATGCTACGTGTTTTTCGATGTGTGAGTTTTATCTGCCTTTCGTGACCCATGAAGTTACCCCTTTTTTAGTTATTCTTTTTGCATGTCAATGTGACATTGGAATAACCCCATCTTTGAGTGCTTCAAAAGTTTATGGTTTATTCTATGAATCCTCCCTTCGCATGGTGAGAGGGTGTGACCTTAAACATTAAGCCGCCGGGGGGACCATACCAGGAACCAAACTCTCTTTATTTTTATTTTTTTCTCTCCTTTGGGAGGTTTGGACTTGATAGTGAGGACCTGAGCAGGTTTCAGGATTACGCTGCCTCAGTATTCTGTGTTCGCCTTCGCCCATTTAAATGCAGCAACGGCCTGCTATTCACGGGCAATGGGCTCCGGGCACGTTTTTCTTTTCCAATTCTATTATTTATTATTTTTTTTTTTTTTTGCCCCGCTGCCCCGTTTGGCGAGTAACAAGCCTCCAGTTGCCTCCATTTAGTCCTTGATTGCAGCATGGCAGCCCTGGGGTAAGGAGGAGGCATTTTTTTTTTTTTTGAACGAGTGCGAAGCGCTCCGTCTATGAAGCAACCAGTTTGGGCTTTAAACCGCTCCCGGGCCCCGCCAGTGTCCCCCATTGGTTCACGGTCTTGCTACCCGAAATCCGTATGCTTCGCACCGTGAAAAGGCACGCAGGCGCCATGCCCCCTCCGGTTCCCAGACCGCCTCGGAAGCAGTGGCCAACCACGGTGTAAGCGCGATTGCGCTGCATATAAATATATATATATATATATATATATATTTTTTTTAATTTTGTATGGCCAGGAGGCCACAACGCAACTGCTCCAATTCGAGCAAATGCGAGCCCCGCGGCACTGGATAAACCGTCCGTGTGGATGCTGGCAGTTACTGCAATGTGCAGGAGGTGCCATACCGCCAGAACCCGACCCAAAAACGCCGTCCCCAAATGAGGACACGGAGGAGGAACGCTCACGGGTGGCGCAGCCGCGAAGCCGCCTCCCAACCCCCAGGCCTTTGTTTATGATCACCACGAGGCCCGGTGGATTCGGAGGACGTGGCAATGGCAGGTTGTGGAAGCTGCCCCCTCGAGTGAACGCGGGGAAAAAGCGCTATCACCGGAAATGTGGACCATGTGCCCGCTGAAAAGTGGGGGGGCAGTTTGCTCGGCCCTAGCTTACAGGTCACGCAGATGGTGAAAACGTTTCATCCGAGTTGGAAACCCCATGTCTTGTGCACGACGTTCACAACTGTCAGCTAATTTCTACAATGCGTATTGTTTTTTTGTTTTTTTGGGGGTATCTAATGCGACGTGCCAATGTAAGCGTACAGTTTAGTAACTTAATGACGGCATGCAGCAACAGTCCTCATTGCCAAACACAGGCTCGCAGTTTGCATTTGAATTAATGCTGCAGGCGAAGAAACGGGTTCGTCACGGATCACACGTGGCACGCTTTTGCCATTTCAGCAACATGAAAGCGAGGATCAAACCACCTTTTTCTTCAAAAGAGGGACGCCATTTAAAAATTAAAACACCCTCCACTCCGGTGCAGGGAGATGAAACCCAGCGATTTGGCAACTCATTACTTATTCATGACCCGTCGGTGTTTCGCTCCGGAGTGACCTTTCCCAACCAGACTTCATTTTCAAAGCTGTATTGCCGAATGCCTTCTGAAATGAGCATTTCACGTGAGCCGTCAGTATCCGCTTACAAAACGCGGATGCGTACCCTTCACGTCATTGAAAAGCCCTCGTGGAGCAATGACCGCGATAGGGGAACCCGGGAATCATGATGAAGGGAACAATACCTTCTCAGGGCCCAATTGGCTGCCTGTGGAATTCCTGGAATGTCCCCGTACATAATCTGGCCTTACTCAACGTTGCGGCAGAAATGTGTGGGTTGCTAAGCAACCATCGTTGTTGGGCAGAAATCGAGGTCAGCCCAATCTACTACATTAGCAGCCCAGCGGGCTAAACGGCGCTGCCGGAGGATCGACGGCGTCTCGGGCAGCAGACTGGAGCACAGATCATGCAAGTTGTGTGGGGGGGAATGGCACCTAACCCTCTCGGATTCCCAGGTACTACTGCCTCGGGTGATGCAGTCAGGCTGCCCGGGCTGCCCAGAGGCAGCAGTGGGTGTTGGGCCTTGCAGCGGAGGGCAGAGCGGAGACAATTATCCTCTCGCTTCGTGTCCTCCCTGCGGTTAAAGACGCACTTTTGCATCTTCTCCGAGTGTTAGCAGGTTTGGATCCCGGCTGGCCATAGTGCAAAGGATCACGCGGCTCGGCTTGGGTCCGCCGTACCAAGGCATTACCCCGGGAAAAGGAGTTATTGGCAGAAACCCCAGTGGGGTCCCAGGCACAGGGGTGAGCTGACGTCAGACGAGTGAGGCACATGGAGTGAAGCGCTGTGCCAAGAAATGGAGGGCAGGGAATGTGCGAACGACTTTCAAGGTAAGAGGGGGCAAAGCGAAGGCTCGCTCACAGGGAACAGCTGGACGGCAAAGGCCTAAATAAGCAAACAAAATGAGATACACTTATCTTGTCTCTTTTTGCGATCCTGCGCGCCGTCCATGTGGCCCACAAAGTGATTTCTGCCTGGGCAGCCGGATCTTTTAGTCCGACCCCCAAGCTTAGGGCGGGGCGGCATCTTCCACTTGGAGGGTTTGTACATTTCCATATGGTTCCCCCATTGGCCAGGTGCCCTTGGGGGGCTCCTCCCTCTCCCTTGAGGGGGATGCCTGATGTCTTATCTTGGTTTGCCGCTGTCGCGGCTTTGAAATGTCATTTCCGGGTCCCCGGCGGTGGTTAATGCGCCGGCCCCTAATGCCCCCTGCGGGGGCGGCCCTTTGCCAGTCCTGTGCTTCCAGGTGGGCCGGGTAAACCACTTTTCTCTCCACACCTCACTCCGGTGACCAATTTAAAATCACGTTTAATTTCGAAGAAATCTTATGAGAAATAATAGAATGCAACACAGTAGGGCAGAGGTCTTCAAACAAGTGATCCGGGGGTGGGGGCGCCAAACTCTGGCCAGAAGAAATATTATACAGATAACATGCCTTTGTTTTAAGCAGAAGCATGTTTTTGCAGTTTAAAAAAGGTAACAATACCTAACTGCAATGTTTAAATAGGTTTAGACATATTTAAACATTGCCATCTTTCTAAAATAATTGTGAAAAATTCTGGGGGGGGGGGCCAAAGATTTGTATTTTTCAACTGGGGGGGCGCGGCATTAAAAAGTTTGAAGAACACTGCAGTAGGGGCATATTTACATGCACCTATCGCCACCGAGCTTCACTTTTTGTGATGCTCCGGTGGCGCTGTACACTGCGCCATATTTACAAGGCGGCGCTAAGCTACTTTATGTGTTTTAAAGTCAGCTTGTAATTATGGCCCCCCTCCAACGCAAAACACCATGAATGATTGTTTAAAATGTGCAGGAAGATGTTCCTTCCTGCACCTAAAGAATAATTCAGTAATGATGATTTGCTAAGTAACACCTCATCATTGGAGATTGTTTATGTGGAGAAAGGGACACCTTCCTGGACATAAACAATCCTTCCCTTCAACGCAGACACCTTTGCATGATGGAGCAAGGATGCCTGCATTCGCGCTGGCAGCTAAGTTTGGTGCCAGCACTAGGAGACCCACAGGGGTGCGCCTTATTTGTGTAAATATGGCGCATCCCTGCGTTTCAGAAGTAACGCTGCACAGTGCTGCCAATTTTGGGGCAGCGCCACGCCACACCCCTTCTGTGAAAATATGCCCCCAAATATCATAACTTCTTATTAATTATGTGGACAGTGCATAGCCTAAAATAAATAGACCTGATAATATATAACAGGTGTTAGTATTGTGAAGATTAATAATACTCAATTAATTGACTTCGAAAAAACAAAATCCCAAGTTGCTCTCATCTGGATTTAACTTGTTGACTTTGCAGGTTAAACTACCTACACGTTCAATAGAGGAGAGCAAGCTAATGCAATGTTGAGCCAGGCTCAACATCCTGTGATTCTGGGTATATCACTTAATATCTTGTGCTTTTAACATTTAAATGTGACCTTTTGTAACGTAAATGGTGGTGACCTAAGGTGTTCCGATTGAGTTTGTGCTAGATGAGAAATGCACAAAAAGGTTAATAAAAAGTTACCATAAAAACGAAATTGGCTGATTAGAACAAAGTGGAACCAGAAAACTATCTAATTCGTGGCTTACCCACTTAGATTGTGTGATCTAAGGCAAATATTTTATTTCAGCAAAACTTCTTTTTCTTCTGTATCGCTTAAGAAAGCACTTTCAAATATGTGAGATCAGAATACAAGTTGTACAAAACTATTGTGTTTGATTTAATAGACTAAAATGTTGCTCTGAAATAATCTGGGCCATGCACAGGGTTTACATGACAACTGTTTTGCCTCTGTTCACTAAGTGTATGTTTTAAAAATAACACTTTTAATAAATACTATAATGTGACATATTAATGTCAAAGCTTCCACGTCAATAAACTTTTTTTGAACTTTGGAAAAATGTTATTGTATTTAACACGATGTTTGTTGAATGATTTAAATAGCAAACATTTTCAGGGCTTGATTCGGGCATAAGCTTTAAGAGTCAAGCCAGACCCTGGGCTCGGCTCTTCCTGGTAATTTGTTGGCTCGCCCACCTCTAATGGCCTTCCTTTGGAAAACACTTGTGTGGAAGGGGAGAATTGTGCTCAGATTGGACACACACAGCAATCAGGGGCAGCGAACTTGAGGTCAGGGGAAATTTAAAGAAGAAAATGGGAGTGGGGTAAGAGCAGCTAGCTACTCGCACCACTTGGTGCATTCAACATTGTTCAAACAATAGCTTACACCCCTACTAGGTTTCAGCATCTCAACACAATATTATATTCCCCCATGTGGTAGTCCTGACTATACACATTACAAATGGTATCATTGGGTACTTAATAATCGCAGAAGACACAGCCAACCGCCTCACAGTACACTCGGTGCACACAGAGAAGGACAATAGGCCGCAAACTGTGCCTATATTCAGTGGTCGAAGTGCATTTAAGAAGTATAGAAGGGGGCGTGACCTAGCAGGAAATGACGTGGGACGTTTCTTGTCTGCTGTCTGGGACTTTGTGAGTTATCCAGTGCCATCCACAGCACTGGGGTGAAGCCAAAGCTTGAAAAAGGTGGAAGAGCGTCAGTGCACCCCCTCTGCAGCCTTGGGGTGGGGAGGCATTTAATTCTGCTACTATGGCCCCAGCGGCAGCAGCGAAGCGGTGACCTGCCATGGCCTATTCCACACATTTCCATCTTGGCTGATATACGCTGCACTCTGAGACAACAGCGCCGGACCCAGCAACTCGCTTGCAGGCACACAACCGGCACAATCCCAGTGGAGGGAAGCCTACAGGTGGGGGAGCTAATGAGCCATAGCCCCCGCACCTTGCCACGAAGCCACAGTACATACGTGCGCCCCATCGGGGTGGCCCACATCAGCCATATCGCCGGCACATGTGGGGGACAGCGCTGCCTGAAGGGGCAGTGGCGGCGCTCCAACCTACCAACAGCAAACCAGAGGTGAGTGAAGCCTGGTTGGCGGTCCGGGAAACAACTGGATCAGAGATGCAGAGAGCACTGCAGCCCTGCACCCTTCCTGCACCCTGACACAGACCGGGGCAGCCCACATTAACCACAACGCCAGCATATGTGGGGGTCAATGGCATGAGGTGGCGGTAGCACCGATCCATCATGCTGACCACAGACCAGATAAATAACCCTTACTGGGCCCCTATCTCTACTGTGTGGCACCCTGCCCCAGACCTCTACTCTCCTTCACCCAGAGCATCTGTTAGCAAAAACACACTCCCTTGGTGGGGCACGCCCATCCTCTCCTGGTCTGCTGCTCTTCTGGGCCCGCTAAAAGATATTGCCATATTACTGGATTAGTTGCAGGTCATCTGCCCTGTGGAAGGACAAGGGTGAGGTGCTAGGCGAACCTGAACTCCTCGTACCTGGCCTGGCACTCTCAGCAGCTATGCCTCACCCTAAATCCACAAAGGACAAACCAGTGAACTCACTATGGAACAAGCCCCTCCCACCCTTGCAGGCTCCAAGATGCTGGACTCCTGTCAGGTGCTAGTAAGGGGATCCTCAACCTCGGTGTCTATTTCGCAAGACTGCAAGGACCATTTCTTGCAAGAGATCCGCTCTGAAATCATATCCGTTAAAGCAGACTTCAAAACCTGCGTCCTCAACATCAAGAGAGATGTCTCAGAGATGGGGAAGCATGTCGACAATTTAGAGTACACTGTGGATGCGCGGTCCAAAGATCAGGAGATGCTGAGGCGGTGCTTAACGACACTTGAAGACCAACAATTTGAGCTACAAAGCAAACAAGAGGATTTGGAAAACAGGAGCCGCCGAAACAATATATGCATAGGGGGGTGCCCAGGGGTGTGGAGGGCAGCAACATCATGGCATTCATTGCTGAACTCCTTCAGACGATTAGAGGAGATGAGGATGTCCTCCACTGGCCCTGGGTAGAGCCTGTTGGGTAGTCTGTGCCTTGGGGTGGGGGGGTTCAGATGTAGTACTGCACATTCTGACACAGGTCCACTTTCTCACAGGGAAAGAGGCCATCCTATGGGCCACCAGGGACCAAGCAGGTCTGGTATTCTAGGGTCATACCCTTCAACTCTACCAAGACCTCTCCCCTGTTATCCTGCACAGACGACTGGACTTTAAGCTTGTTACCCTCAAGCTGCAGGAGATGGAAATCCGATACCAGTGGGGCCAGCCCTTCACCCTTTTGTTCACCTGGGAGGGTAAACAACGCTTTCTACCCTCCTTGACTGAGGTGAAACAGCTGCTGGGACTCACCAATGACTCTCGAGATAGGGACACCTCCCCTCTTTGTGGACCCTCCACAGATGATCTATGGCCCATTCGAACCACAGTGAAACCCAGCTGCCCAGACAAACATCAAACTGAGACTTCATCACAAGAGACTAAACGCAATATCATCCAACACCTTCGTAATCTGGGAAAAGAAACTTCTCGGGCTTCCTCCAACACAGGCTCCCTCTAACTCTGCCAGCCCTGCCATGCTTTTGTGCACCTGTCCTTACACACTTGAACTGCTGAGTCTTCCGCTCTCCAAGCCTGTGGTGGTGCTGGACCAGAAAAGTCTGGGGAGACACCCTACCTGACCCCCTGCACTTGACTCTGAACTACATCTGATGGTCAGCCCCATGCGATTCGCACCCCAAGAGAATGACTCTTCCAGTGGTACTTGAGCATGTTGGTGCCGGTCTCCGCAGGACGCAGATGAAATTGATGGGCCAAGTTGATCTGACTCTTTTGATTGGTTTTACTTGTTTCTTTCCTTTCAGGTCACCTCATACCAGTGGATGTCGCAGCCACCCTTCACAGGTTATACCTTCCTAGCTTCAGGTGGGGCCCATATGTCATATCCGCTTCTTCTATTAGCGCTTTGGAATTCCCCATCCTATTCAAGCTTTCATGGGGAGAAACCGGGTAGTATAGGATCCCCTTGTATTTTTTGGGCCATTCCCCCTGCTGTTGCCCTTGCACTACATTGCTACTACTCAACCTATAACTCATGACATTAGCAGGGGGCACTAGATTGTTAACCCCCAATGTATGTGGCCTCAACTCCCCAAACAAGTGCTGACAGGTATGGGGAAACATATTATAACAAGATCCGGATGTCATCCTCCTATAGAAGGCTCATCTTCTGTAGCTCATCTGAAATACACTACAGGCTACTGGGCCTAGGCTGACACTAAGATGCTTGGAGTGGGTATCTATTGTAAAGAAGGCTTCAGCTCCTCAGTCGCAAAGGTAGTGAGACACAGGGAGGGTCGATTCTTGATGTTACACATATATCGGGTAAAACAGAAACACACACTTCCTAACATCTATGCCCCAAACACTGCCCAGGACTCATACCTTTGATGCATTTTACAGGAGCAGCTGGCCGTGGTGGAAGGTGATATCATTGTTTGTGGCGACGTTAAGTTGGTGTGGGACCCAACCCTGGGCAGAAGTGCGGTCATGTATCAAGGCACTGGGGCCATGTCAGCCCAACTTAAGAGGAATATCGAGGACTCGGGGCACACAGACGCATGGTGCTATAAACACCCTGATGTACGAGACTACTCATTTTACTCCCACGTACATACATCATACTCTCGCATTGATTATGTTCTAGTTACTCACTCTCTCCTTTGCAGTGCTATAGCAGAGATCTCTGATATCTCCATCTCTGATCATGCCCACTTGGAATTGTCCTGGTCTGACAGTGCCTCTTTTTATAGGTGCCCACCGCGCTGGCCCTTACCCCCATGACTTCTTCATGACCCGGTTGACGTAGCTTAGATCCGTAAAGGGATCACTGAGTATTTCACACTTAATGTGCTACCACGTTTCTCGCTCCATACCCTCAAGGATGGGTTAAAATGTACCGTCAGGGGAGTGATCACCCCCATAGCCATAGAAAGAGTGAGAGAGACCTGTTTGGTAGAACCTAACTTGACGGTGGAAGGCTGTGGAACAGCAATACAAAGTAACTCCCTCCCACCAAAAAAAAGGCAGCTAGCTATCGTGCCCGGCCAGCTACTGGCTCTTAGAACAGATAGGGTAGCGCGCACACTCTTGGCATTGCAACAGGGATACTATGAGGGAGGTAATAAGGTGGTCATGCTTTTGATTCGCAGACTCCACCACGCACAGACTAAAGCACATATTGCTAAACTTCAGACCAACGATGCGGGATGGATAACTTCTGAGTGCGATAAACTAGAAGCATTCCATGGTTATTACCAAGCCCTGTAAGATCAGACGGATGTCCTTTCCGCCTTGATAAAGCAATGTTTGGATGCCTGTGAGTGGGAACCCCTCCATCCACAGAACACCTAAATGCACCCATGACTCTTGCAGAGCTTCACAACTCAGTCCAAACCCTGCTGCTTGGCAAGACGCAGGACCACCTGGTGCAACTCTCTTTTACACAAGACACAGGTCTCATGTCTTCCATGGCTGCAGCAGAAATATCCCTTATACCCAAACCAGGAAAGTACCAGACGCACTGCTTGTCCTATCCGCCTATAGCCCTTCTTAACAAAGAACATCTTTACTAAGATTTTAGCTACTAGACTCAAGCACTACCTCCCAGGCCTTATCGACCTGACCAAGTGGGCTTTATTCGCAACAGGCAGGGCGCAGACATTGTGGGGGTGATTCTCACCCTGGCGGGCGGCGGAGGCCGCCCGCCAGAGTTCCCCCCTCCAGAATACCGCACCGCGGTCATTAGACCGCTGCGGGTATTCTGTGTTTTACACTGGGCTGGCGGGCGACCGCCAAAAGGCCGCCCGCCAGCCCAGTGTAAAACTACCTTCCCACGAGGACGCCGGCTCAGAATTGAGCCGGCGGAGTGGGAAGGTGCGACAGGTGCAGTTGCACCCGTCGCGAATTTCAGTGTCTGCAAAGCAGACACTGAAATTCTTTTTGGGGCCCTCTTACGGGGGCCCCTGCAGTGCCCATGCCATAGGCATGGGCACTGCAGGGGCCCCCAGGGGCCCCGCGACACCCCATACCGCCATCCTGTTCCTGGCGGGAGAACCGGGAGGATTCATTTGGGCAGCGGAAAACCGGCGGGAGACCGCCGGTTTTCCACTTCTGACCGCGGCCGAACCGCCGCGGTCAGAATGCCCAGCGGGGCACCGCCAGCCTGTTGGCGGTGCCCCCGTCATTTTAGCCCTGGCGGTCTTGGACCGCCAGGGATAGAATGAGCCCCTGTATGTCTAATAGCACACCTGGTTGAGAAGTCACAGCACTATCTTAACCCAGTATGTATTCTCTTGCTAGACGCAGAAAAGGCTTTTGATAGGGCGAACTGGTCCTTCCTCCGAGCAGTATTGGGCAAAATAGGATTGGGGCCGGGAATGATCACTAAAATCATATCCTCATATGTGTCCCCAACGGCCAGGGTCTGTGATTACGGCCCATGTAGTCACCCTCAGGGCTACACGACAGGGGTGCCTACTGTTGCCCCCTTTAGTTGCCCTAGTGGTCGAGCCTCTGGCTATTACATCCGTCACGCGGGTCTATGTTGGCCATCCCCTTTGCGGGTAGGGTTCACAAGATCAGCATGTTCGCAGACATCTTGTTTACCCTCTTGCAGCCTGCTATTTCTCTCCTGGCCATCATCGCGTGTCTGAACGCTTTTGAAGTGGTGTCAAGTTTTAAGATTAACATGTCTAAATTGTGCAATATCAACCTGGCTATGCCCGAGTAAGACCTACCTGCCTTGCAAAGCTTGGCACCATTCCAGTGGTCCTCGGATACAATTAGGTACCTGGGCCTTAACCTTACCCCCCATGCTCATGTCCTGGACACGTGCTAACTGCCCCACCTCCGCCGATCCATCCTGGCGGATTTTTGGCAGTGTAAACCCCTCCACATCTCCTGGCTGGGCCGGGTGAATGTCATAAACATGAATGTACTCCCACAGGCCCCATACCTCTTTCAGACCATGTCCACCCCGATTACGCAGGATGATATTCTGTGCCTGCAGTGTGACATCTGTTCCTTTTTATGGAATGGGAAGCGGCCTAGGATACCTAATGCTCTAATGATGAAATCCTGAGGCAGGGGTGGTCAAGCATGCCCCAACCTCATTGAATATTACTGGGCTGCTCATTTGCAATACATCTCTGAGTGGACAGTGCGAGAAAGCTTGCTAGCCGCTCTGGGATCTCGCCTGATTACCCAGACATGCTTGATCACGCAGTGCATACATTGCTACCCCCACCAAGACGGTGCTCGACATATGGGACAGACTGGCACCCAAAAGGGGGCTTGCTACCTCTCCCTCTTCCTACTGCCCATAACCATGACTTTGTACCTGCATTGTTGCCCATTCCGTCTGCAAATGGAGCAATGGTGACTGTAGAACACTCAGTGATCCTTTACCTCTGATTTTTCAGTGAATCTCTAGGTTTTATTTCAACGTAATGTCATATTTTGTTACCATATGCAAAGCCACCCCCACCATGCACAGATTTTGCACCCCCCCCAAAAGACAGCCAACTCCACACTGTGAGGTTGGCCTCAGGCAGTGACTCCATGCTGCACACAGCCTTTCATTATGCGCAACGTGGGGTTAGCTGCAGGCAGACACCAGGAAGCAGCCAACTGCATACTGCGCGCGGCTTATGGTTATGCGTGGTGTTGGCTGCAGGGCCTGGCTTGCAGCCTGGCCATGCCTCCACCTGCCTGAAGGCAACAAACCCCACGCTGCACACAACCTTTGGCCATGCACAGCATGGGGTTAGCCACGGGTCTTGGCCTGCTGCCAGACCCTGTGGCCAACACCCCAGCAGGCTGACAACCCCACGAATAGCCTTTGGCATGCATGGCATAGGGTTGACATTCGGGCCTCGTGGATGTTATGTCCCGGGGCCAAAACATATATTAAGGAGAGGGAGACGTGCAGCCCCTGAGCCTTAATTGGCCCTTAGGGCCCCATCTTTCAAAGCCAATTTTCAATAAAAAGGAGAGGGGCCCACTGGCCTCCTTCTCCAGGTCTTAATAGCCCTGGCGACCCTATCCCCTGGGGCCACATACAGTGTAACAGGGGAGCCTTCCTGGGCCCTGGGGACTCCATTCTGTGGGGCTAAATACTAAGGGGAAGGAGGCGTGGACCCCCTTTCCTAAACCTTAATAGGCCCTGAAACCCCAATCCCCAGGGCCAAATAAAATTAAAAGGGGAGAGGGGCCACAAGGCCCCCCATTTTATTAGGCCCTGGGACCTCATCCCTTGGGTCCAAATATAATAAAAAAGGGGAGGGGGAGCACGTGGTCCCTCTTCCTGAGTCTTATTAGGCCCCCCATCGCCAGGGGCAGCATTTTATTATAAAGGAGCGCGAGCTGCGTAGCCCCCCTCCACGAGCCTATTTTGGCTCCAGGGTGCCTCTCCTGTGGGGCTTGTCTAAAATACAGGTGAGTGCCCTGGTGCCCACCCAGGGTATCCACCAACCACCACATTGGGGCCACAGGGGAAGTCCCAGGGCCCCAGTAGCCCCAGCCGGATCCCTGCATGGTGCGGGAGCCGTAATTGCTCCCGCCCAGAGGGAGCAGCTATATATGCTTGCACTCTTCGAGTGAGAGAAATATGTATTCTGTTTCCCTGCCCACAGGAGTGCAGAGGAGGAAACACAACACAAGTTTGCTCCCAGCCGGCTTGAGCATTTTTAAAATGCATTTTTCCCTGCCTGCGATAGTGCGGGCAGGAAACCTACTGTGTCCTGGGGGTGGGTTCCCGGGAACACACTCACCTAGCTGGCCCCAGGGAATGGGGTCCATGGGGGCCATTAAGGCTCAGGGAGTGGCCCCTCATTTTTTTTTTTTAAATAAGTAATCGCCCCCAGGGGATGAGGTCCTTGGGGCCTTTGAAGGCTTGGGGAGCGGGCTTCGCAGGAGGCAAGGGTTTTATTAGGGTTTAAGGGTGGGCAAGGGAGGTAAGGGTAATTTTTATAGATTAGTGGTGGGAAGTGGTAAAGTGAGGATATAAATATATATAAACTACTCAGACCATAGTGCATTGTAATGACTTTGGGAATGAAGCACTATAAATAGTGAGAATGGAGAAAGGACTGTAAAACCAGGAAGAAGACCGTAAAGTCGAAACGTGTTGTTTTTCTCTTTTTTGCATCGAATAAACCTGTTTTATTTTTTGAGGAGCTGAACGGAGTGCGTGGCATTTATCTTTTGTTCACAAAATCAATTGAGGGCTCAGCCACCCTCTTTGCCTCGCACCAGCTGAGTTCGCGTCGTTTTTCTCTTGGCGTGCTTTGTTTTGAAATATATATATATATATATATATATATATATATATATATATATATATATATATATATTAGTTAGGACCTTGTTTCCATAGACTTGCCTATATCTTTGGCACCGTTGGACGAACCTTCACAAATTTTTCCCAAAAAAGTGGCCCAGTGATTCTTGTTGTGCATGGAAAGTTTTGGGGTGATCCGTCAAGCGGGGGACAAAAAACAGGAGGTGAAGGGGGGGTCAAAAAACATTGGGCCTGATTACAACTTTGGAGGAGGTGTTAATCCGTCCCAAAAGTGATGGTAAAGTGACGGATATACCACCAGCCGTATTACGAGTCCATTATATCCTATGGAACTCGTAATACGGCTGGTGGTATATCCGTCACATTTGGGACGGATTAACACCTTCTCCAAAGTTGTAATCAGGCCCATTGTGTTTCCCATGGTAATTCCCATAGGACATTTAGATATGACTACAGCCCGAACCGCTGGACTGAATTACACCAAATTTGGCAGAAAGCGAGCTTTGGTACGCAGACCACGCTTTCACATATTTGGTGGAAATCAGTTCAGTAGTTTTAGAGACATTAAAGGGAAAATACATTTGCATGTCTAGAGCCGCGAATATATCACAAAAATTCGCACATTTTCACGAATGCATGTACAAATTGAAGGGGGTGTTTTAGGGTCAAATTATGGGTTTAAAATTATTTTTCTTCACCATGTGCAGTATTCACGAATACACTTGAATATCCTCAAATATTCAAGGATATTCAAGGATATGAAAAAAAAGTACAAAAAGAACATTCACTGACTCATTCGTACACTAATTCATTCATTCATACATGCACTCAGAGACTCATGTGTCCACTCACACCCCCACTCAGACATTCATGCACCCACTCAAACCCACTCATAGACTCACACACCCACTTTCAGACCCACTCAGACAATCACACTTCCACTCACAGATCCACTGGTTTTGTACTAGTAAATTCAGAACCTAACTATAATGTCTCAGTAACCTTTGGTTTTTTAAGTGTATATAAATATATATATGTTTTCTTACCAATAATTTAATTGGGAATGTTGCAGTGATAATATCAAAGATGTCATCAACAATATATTTTTTTAATTATATTTCCTAACTATAACGTCCCTGTAACCTGTGTTTTTTCCCCTGTGGCCAGCCCCAGTAACCACCCAACCCCATGTTGTGCATGCCCCTTGACCATGCACGGCAGGAGTTGAATGCACAGCCTGTGTCTTTGGGGGTGAGAATAGGTGTGAGAGTGTGTTTCTGGGTGTGAGAGTGTCTGGTTGTGAGAGTGGATGTGAGACGATGTATGTGGATGTGAGAGTATCTTATTGCACTCCAATAGATTGAAGATGCATTCACCTCAACAAAGGATTTCGGTTCTTTTTCAATATGGAATCGTGAAGTAAACACACTTGCTTTGCCTTCGCCAAGCCAGGAGTTAGGATCATTTATCCTTTTCAGAAATAGAACTTCAACTGGGGCACCTGCTACATTTATATTAGCAAGTGCTTCCTGTTGAGGTTTAATTTCTGTGAAATGAACATCATGGCCAGGACAGAAGGTCACCTGCTTGTTTATCCAACAAGAGTCCACAATTTTGCAAACATTTCTATCCAACTGAAGCACTTTCTACTGGATAGGTTGTAAGTGCTACCTCGTTGGGTAAATGTGCAGAGTGGGGGCCGGAGGCTGTGCAGCCCCCCTCCCTGTGCCGCCCCCTGGCGCCCGTCCTCCAGGGCCTGGCCTTCAAAAAATGGAGGAGGGGGGCCAAGAGGCCCCACTCCCCTGGTCAAATTTGGCCTGGGGACCCCATCCCCAGCCTTAATATTTTATAGGGGGGAAGGGGCTGCCTGGCCCCCCTCTCCGGGCTGGTCTCGGCCCTGGGGACCCCATCGCCTGGGGCACAGCCACCTGTACTGGGTGCCCTGCAGGGTATCCAGTGTTCAATGGGTCTGCGGGGGGAGCCTCAAAGCCTCTGTGGTCCCAGACGGCTCCCCGCCTCCTGCTAGATGCTAAACATGCAGCTCTCTGTCTGTGAGAGCAACTGTTTTCTCTGTTTCCCTGCCCGCAAGTCTGTGAGCAGGGAAACAGAGGACACCTCCGCTCCCAGTAAGCAAGAGCTGATTGACAGCTCTCGCTTGCTGGGACCGGAGTGTTTGCTCTGACTTGGTCGAAGCTGTCAAAGCTTCCCCCCAAATCAGAACAAACAGCTATGTCCTGGGGTGGGCACCCCGGGACATAGCAGGAGCTGGCCCTGGGGGGTGGCAGTCCCCAGGGCCATTACTGGCTCGACCTGGACGGTCATGCGGCCCCCTTCCAATCTTAATCAATTTCCCGGTGAGGTGGTGGTCCCCCGGGGCTGGGGGTCCACAACAGACCCTCTTCATTATCTTTTTTCAGCCCCTGCGGAGGTGGCAGTCTCCAGGGCTCGGGGGGGCCTTAATGTGAAATTAATTGCCCTGGGGAGACGCGGTCCCTGGGTCTGCAGGGGTGTGGGCTGTGCGGGCCCCCTGCATTAATGTAATCTTTTACCCCAGAGATGTGTCGGTCTCCAGGGCTTCGAGGTGGGTGGCACACTGCCCCAGCATTAGTTGCTAGTTTAGCCCCAGGGAGGTGGCAATCCCCAGGTGGCCCCCGCATATATTTGAATATAAGCCCCACAGAGGTGGTGGTCCACAGGCTGCGGAAGGGGTGCCAGAATGGCTCCCGCTTTAATTTAATCTTTTGCCCCGGAGCTGCCTGATAGCGACGTGGCCTTCCCCGTGTTAATTTCATCTTGTGCCTCGGGGAGTTGGAGGACTCCACGGCTGCAGGGCGGGCATGCAGCATACAGCACCAGAGCATTTCAACTAGTTCAGCACCGGAGGCGTAGCCCGAAAAACGCTAATTTGCACTGAGTGAAGGAATCTTGCGAATATAACCTTTCGTGGGAAGGTCAGCTAGAATTGTTTCTCCAAGCAAAGTTTCCTATATCACTTGCCTTTTCTTTCCTTCACTTTTCCACCTTTTTGTACATTTGTGACTTTCCTTCCTTCCTTCTTTGACACTGACATTCGCCTCACTTTTACTGTGTGTTTTTTTTTTTAGCAATGTTTATCATTTCTTGTAAAACAGGCAGGTGAGTCATAAAACTAGCTTTGCATGAAGAAGTACAACCGTATAAAACCGGTCCTAGGTTGCTTGTGTTCTGGTACAGGGAGGATCTGGCCTGGCATCAGTAACGATGTATTATGGTGTTGATGATAATCTGTACTTTGTATTTTAACTTTACATTATGTCATCTTAAGTAAGTAAGCTGTGGTCTTCGTATGTGGAGTGATGTTATGTTTGCAACATGTTCTTATTTGTTGGCTGCAAACTGTCCTGTTTTGGAGATTACAGTAAAATATGACTGTATTATTCCAGTCAATTGAGAGCTTTCTACCTCTGCTTAAAGGTATAACTTTCACTTACGGGTTGTACATCTAAGACTATTTTTTTTGTTGTGAGTTTATGGTGTATGTACATATTACGTTTTTGGTCCTATATTCTTCTGTGTGTTGTTCAGAGTTGTCAGTTGTTTAAAGGATAAACAGGTTGATAAGTGAATTGCCTAGGACTGTTTATTGAAATTCAGTATGTAATAAATATGCTATCATTGCTTTGAACAAACCATTTTACAATCTACTGTTTAGTATAATGTAGGGAGAGACTGTGTAGACACTTCCTAATTTTACAAACATTTTTCCTTCACAGTAGAAGCAGCGGACCTGCAATGGTGAACACTGGTGGCCAGAGGGAAGAAGCCTTGGTGCTGGAGGTGGACACAAAGAACCTAGGGGTCAGGTGCGTTTTAACAGGGGTAATTGCCTTGATTTGATATGTTCAACAGCTAAAGTGATTGGAAACAAAGAACCTAGGAACCAGATGTATTAACTGTTGTAAATGCTTTTTGCAATGTACTAATCCCATTTTAGGACTTAAAATGGGTTTCAGACGCCTAAAAGAGGATATTGATTTAATACCTGAAGGTGACCGTTATAGGCGTCCCTTCCAAATAATGAATCATTATTACATTTATAAATGTTTTAAGACTGAAATTCTGTCATTGAAACATTGAATTATTTTCAACCTATAAGCAGTGGCAGAAACCCGTTTGCAAAAGGAAATAAAAAAAATAGTTTTTTTGGAGTAGGCCATAGACCATGGCCAACTCACAAGCAAACAAAAAGAGTAACTTTTTTTAAATGAAAAACACCTTGTCCCCTCTAACGAAAATGGGCATTGTTTAAATTTTTTTTTTACTTTATTAAAAGGCAATCACAGACATAGCGTACAAAACTTTAGAAAGGAAAAGTAAATCCTAAACCCTAAACTCCAGCCCAAATGACCCCATCAGAATACACCTGGCCTCTAAAATAACTTTCACTGGATTATCTCCCAGCTTTGCAGCAAATCTGTGTATGGCCTTCAGAGATTTTATGAACTGATGTGTTATCGCTGTATGCAGATATCTCCAAACTGCAGATACAGTGAATGGAATACCCAGATAAGTAAAATTAGTAACACTCGCAAATTTTATGCTACCTACATTGTGAATTCTAATCTTAGATGGTTTTGGGCCACAGGTCATAACAAATGACTTAGTAAGACTTATATTTAGCTATAGTTCATTAACAAAATGGTCAAATCCACCCAGTAAAGATTGTAAATCAATTTGCTAGCCCGGATAGCAAGATGGCATCATATGCGTAAAGTAAAACTGGTATTGGAAGGCCAAAGTCAGCATTTAATAAGTTGGATAAAAAAACTGAGGGGACTGATTTTTATCCTACTTCATATTGAGACCTTGGCGTCTCGAGAATATAATTGCTGAACCTATAGAAAACGTATTATTCAAAGTAAGATAAAAATGGATTGAAAGTGGGTTATATAACTAAAACATCTAGGTATCACCTTAAAATTAGGTGCAAAAGGACTCAAGTTCAATGAGAATAAAATAAAATCACTTGTACCTCCAGGGCCTTTTCCCACAAAAGTGAGTCGCATTACATTGCCTGATGCTGTCTCCTCTTGTGTGGCAAAGCTTAAATTATACTTCATCACTGATTTATTTAAAGATCCCTCATTAGATACTTGTGTGAAGTATGGCTTTCCCTCTCCAGCCAGATCCGTAAAACTACAGACTTTATTGCTGAGATACCCACAGGCTTTTGTATTAAAATCTTCAAACCAAGGCACAGCAGCAGGGTTTTAACTTTACTCAGCTGCCTTTCTACCTCCTGCTGTAATTCTTCCACCACAATAATGCAGTTGGGGGTGAAACATATTGTAATGAAAAGCAATCAATATAATTTTTGCTGGCCATCAATGATTAAGAGCATAATTTGATAGAAAGGAGACCTAGCTAGCATACTTAAAATAAGGTGAGGGCATTCAGCTGATACTAAGACAGTCTGCCCTTCCCATTATCCCCCCACATTGGAGTGAATAGTTTGGGATCAATTATATAATAACGATTTGGAAAATAAATATTGTTCCCAAAAATATCACCTTCCTTTACTCAACAGAAGCACACATATCAATAACTAAAATATTACAGTTAATAATATCGATTTTTACTTATATCAATATCAACATTATCTTTACTAAAAATATTGTTACCTTTAAGTAAACTTAAAATGTCAAAAATACCACAACACACAATATCAACAACATAAATGTCGACAAAAATAAATACATATAATTACTAAACTTTAAAAAACAGCATTTTAGGTTAACCAAAAGATAAAAATAAAAGTACAAAATATATATAAATATTGTAACAACATTACAACAATTTCATGTCACTAAAACTAACTTAAACCATCTAAAAAAATTGTACACTTTAGTACATCTAAATATATTTACAAGTACTAACATATAAAGATTATACTTTCAAATATAGCCTTTGTCAACACCAGGGCAGTGCGCGCTCTATTGGCGACTAGAATGCAAAAACCCAGCACTCTCAAAACAACGTAATTTATGCATTGTGCTGATATGTTGTTGTTTAACCTTTTGCATTGCAGAGTTCAATCCTGAAGACTTATTTTTAATGTGCTTACAAATGCTGTTCATTTGCAATGTATTGCTGCAGGCTTTCAGAGTGTGTTAGGGTGTGGTCTCTTTCCAGGGCCTTCTAGAGACTTTCCCTGCAACATGCCTGGGTTTGGTTGTGGGCTGGGCCAAGACTCTATAAAAAGGAGCCAGTCCAGCTCCAAGTGCTCACTTTTCAGAGGTCCCGGTGCAGAGCAGCAGCTACTTCCTGAGCTCCTGTCCCGGTGGCCTATTTGATCTTCCAGACATCTGACTTTCATTCTTCATTTGGAGATCCTTGTTCTGGGCGGTAAGATGGTGGTTGGGCTGGCCTCCCGACGCCGTTATCAAGAACTCTCATGTTCTTGGGCCTAATTCTTTTATGATTTGACAGAGTACTTTGCGCGTGTAAAATATGCGCTTGAGTGTTTGTGACATTTGCAGGGTGACTTGCGAATCGGCAAAACGCGCGATTCATTTCATGATAATTTAATCTTGTTATTCATTGCACGCTACCATTTCTTGACAATTGCATGGTGGCTTAAGAATCGGCAAGACGTGCGATTTGTTTTATGGTGTTTTAACTTTGTTGTTCATTGCGCGCTACCATTTCTTGACATTTACATGGTGGCTCAAGAATCGGCAAGACGCGCAATTCGTTTTATGGTGTTTTAACTTTGTTGTTCATTGCGCACTACCATTTCTTGACATTTACATGGTGGATTAAGAATCGGCAAAAGACGCGCGATTCGTTTCTTTGTACTTTGATCTTGTTATTCATTGTGAGCTGTTATTTCTTGGCATTTACATCGTGGTTTACGAATCGGCAAGACGCGTGATTCGTTTAATGATGATTTTACTTTGATATTCATTGCGTACTACCATGTCTTGGCTTTTTACATGGTGACACTCGAATCGGCAAGACGCATGATTCTCTCCTCAAATCCATATTGTGTTATTCAAGGTGCACAATCCTTTTATGGTGTTTACTATATATATATATATATATATATATATATATATATATATATATATATATATAAATCTACAATATGCGCAATTTGTGTTGAAACATTTTAAGAGTACACAGAAGATCAGAGTTTCTAGATGCAATATTGTATGGTCCTAGTATGCATTCTCAAAAAAGGATTTATATGACTGGTTTAAAATTTAGTCAGAATGTTTTCTGATTCTAATGTAAAGGAAAGTACTTGAATAAGAAAGTTTTCATTTAATCCATCTTGATTCCCTTACAGGTATCCGGTCATCTTGAAACTTAGTCATTTTAAACTTAATTCTTAGATTGTTCATGTTTTCAGAATGACTATGCTTAGAATCATAGTCTAGTATTGATTTCAGGAGATATAATTTTCATATTGTATGTTCTAACCTTTTTCTTACTACAGGTCTCCTTCCCAGCTGTTTCCCTTCCTAATCCCCTCTTTCCCTCTTGAACTCTCTTAGCCTCTGTGATTTATCTATCAGAGTCTTGGAGCTGTTCAGTGGTGGACGTGTTGGGAACGTGCGCAGACCCCGAGGATCTGGTGACTCTGACAGCCTTAGATAATACATCCAAAATAAAAAAATTGAAAAATATATTCAACATTATCAAATAATTGCTAATTATTGTATACTATAAAAGACAATTAAAAAAATCAAACAAAACTATTACTAACTAATAAAAACAAACTCTAAAACAAAGAAACAATAAAAAGTTATTACCAATTAAACTAACAATACAAAAGGCACACAAATGTACTTGATACACCAAAAACTAAGACAATGACACTTTGCCACAATTGCTGCCAAACAATCAGAAAACAAATGGACGAATACATACAACTCTTTTTTCAAAAGTAAGTACAACTTTTATTTAAGCTAAATTGTAAATCTATTCATTAAAAATGTTAAAGAATAAGTACCTAACAAAACAATCTACTCTCTTAAACTGCAGCTACCACAAACAAAATTATTAAATGACAGAGGAACAACTAATCTACTGAAAAACTACAGCAATCACATACATGGAAAAAGGCACACAAAAGTAAGTAAATAAAATGGGGGTGAGGTGGCTCTATTTGTGTTGGGGAAAAGTTGTTTTCGTTTTATTTAATATGTTTGTTTATTTGTAGTTAGCAGAAGCTGAGGGAGTTTAATTTTATTTTTAGTGTGATAGATTGACACTGAGGGGGTTATTACAACTTTGGAAGAGGTGTTAATCCGTCCCAAAAGTGACGGTAAAGTGACGGATATACCACTAGCCGTATTACGAGTCCATTATATCCTATGGAACTCGTAATACGGCTGGTGGTATATCCGTCACTTTTGGGACGGATTAACACCTCCTCCAAAGTTGTAATAACCCCCTAAATCTATTTTATTTTAGTATCTTTACTTGTCTTGGTATCCCAAAATGAAACTATTGAGACAGAACTGACACCTCACCAAGTGTGTACATCAAGTATTCCTAAGACATTAAGCTGCTTCATAAGATTAGTAGTGACAACTAACACATTGACTCAGCACTGCTCATATGATGGGTACAGCTACATATACCACAAGCTTGCGTGACCACCTGTATCTCACACAGCTATGCCTTGGAATTGCATGGCACATTTCCTCACCTCACCACAGTGTTGGCTTACCTGTTTGTAAGATGTCATGTTCACTTCCTCATCTAAAGTAGAAATGATCACCGCATCTAATGATCTGCTGGAGTCTAATAGTTTCTGCAAGCTTCACACGTCATGTCAACTTCAATGCATGGTACTCCCACCCCACTTGCTTCTACACTACAGGCAACAAAGTGCCCTCCAACCTGTGTACCCAGTACAGTTGCTACCATCTTGTGCTTCCCAGTCCTAGATCCTGAGGTGCAAATCAACAATCCTGACACTGAGGGTCCAGGACCCAGTTGAAGAGCCCACCCTGTGCCAAGAGCACTGGCTCATAGGAGGAGGGTCCGTGGGAGGGATGTTGTGGGCCAGCAGTGTGAGGCCACTAGGGCCACTCACAACCACAATACCATCAGCCAAGTCTTGGGGGTCTATCAGGAGTCCCAAGGCCTGATGGGCCATGTGCTAACTGAACTCCAGTAAATCAAGAAGCTGCAGAGGGACATGACCCAAAAAATGGAGGATCATAATTTTAACATGGCCACCCTAACAGGGGTCCTGAGGGACAGCTATACAACCCTGAGCAGGGCTTTTCCACCAACATCTACCTGTTGGCCAACTACCTCAAGCCCAAGTAAAGCTGCGGCAGACACAGGAAGAGAGGCCCTGCAAAAGGACCAACCACCCTCAGACATCCCTGCCTCTGCAGCAGCTGAACCCCTTGCAAGCGGGGATGTCAATGTAAAACTCCAGGAGGTGGGAATGGCAAGACACCCACCACTGCCAGCAAGAAACCTCATCCTTAATGTCCTCCTTTTTGTGTCACACATTCATTCTGTAGAATGATCCTGAACCTCATTCCATTTCTGATGGGAGGAGTACTCTGGACTTTGGACTTCTGATGGTGTGACATCTACTCCTATGATTTCATTTACCATGACTGACCCCTTCACTTTTCACTCATGTTACTAGTACCCACACATTGTTTTCACCATTATCACTGTAATAAATTCACCAGTCACAAACTAATTGTCAGCTGTCTTAAATTTCATATTTAGCAATGTAGATGTGTAACAACATGTGAACCATACAATGAAGAAAACAAGCTACTTGTGAAAGCAGGGATATATTGCATGTACACAGTGCCCAGCTCATGAGTACAACCATTCCACACAAACACATACAAGTGTTTTGTCAAAGAGGACATTTTATTACATTGTTCAGCACAAATGCTGTCAATATGTCAAAACATAGCAAATCTATGGGTACAGACCTCCAGAACATGGAAGGCAGGGATATATCAGATAGTGTCCTGTAGAATAAGCAAATAATGAAATTGGTTGATGTCATCAGCTGGAGCCATACCGCCTACCTCATAAAGAGAATCCAACATCATATAATGCAAGACTCAGACAGATGGCAATACAGCAGTTTCTGATCACAGGGTCATTATAATTGAGTGCTTTTGCATCTGGTGGTATGACACAAATAAATGCCAGTGATGTTCCACAGGCTCGTTGGCTTACAGTGATGAAACACATCAAGAGCGACTCATAGTTCATACAAAAAGAGTGTTTAGCAAATGTGAGGAAAACTAACATGAATTCAGACTAGAACTACATTTACTTTCTGACAACATGATGCATCAGGGCAATCACAAGACAAGGAAGACGTCCAATGGAGTCTACTAAACTCCCATCCTGTCACTGTACAACTTGTCTTGACACAGGTCTTGTACACCCAAAGTCTGTGACATACATTCCAAGGAACAATCCTTGTCCACTTTGTATGTCTGAACAGCATCATACACTTGCCAGTGTCACAATTCGGAAATGTCACAATGAAGTTGTCATGGTGAAAGTACCTGAACAAACACAAAAACAAGGAGTATAGTTATGAAACCATACATATGACACAATTCATATAGCAAACATCTGGAGAACGCAATCCATGTTATAAATCTCACACAAACAAAGGAACATCTCCAAAATGTGATTGTGTCTAAAGCTTCCTCATCAGACACAATTTGCCAGTGTTTACCAGAGCTTCAGCTTCCAAACTTTTCCCCAAAATATACTCCTCACATCATCACAAGAGTTCATTGTACAGTCAAAGTCATGAGAAGAAGCTATTGATGAGATCTTGTCGCAAGTCAGCTCCTTCCTCTTCACCATCATTTTCATTTGGCATTTCTGGATTCTCACCCGGTGGCACCACAGGCTCCCCCTCCTTTGGGATGTAAGGGATGTTACTTCTCAGGGCGATGTAATGGAGCATGCAGCAGGCCACTATGATTTGATACACCTTTCTGGGTGAGTAGAGAATGGCACAAACTAGTCATGTCCAGACAGCGAAATCTGACAAAATCCCGCTCAACTGGACACTGTGTTCTTCCATGGGCGTCAATGAAGAGGACTTCTCCTGGCGTAGTTGGATTCTCCAACAGTGTTAACAACCAAGGACAGTTGGGATATCCTGAGTCTCCTGTTTTGTAATGAGACATAAGTGGCACAATGAGTCACACACTTCCTGATTATAGCACGTGGCACTGCACATACAAGATCAGGAAAGATGTAACTTACCAACAAGCCAGCCAGCCAGTTGTGACATCACCTGTGGTATGGTGCTGTGCCGCATAACAAAAGAGTCATGGGCTGATCCTAGGAACCAGGCACAGGCATTTGAAATGTAAAGATCTAACAAGCAGACAACTTCCACGCTGATAGATTGGAAGTGCTTCGTGTTTTGATAGACTTGTTCACTGACATGCGATGACACCAGTGCAATATGGGTGCCATCAATGGCTCCCACAACATGTATTAGACGACCAAATCCATAGAAGTCAACTTTTACATTGGGCAAGTCCTCACATCTGGAGAACCTGATGTAGCTGTCAATGTGTTTCATCATTGCTGATAGCATGTCATTAAAAACATCACTGAATATTTGTTATGACATACCACTACATATAGCCACTGTATATTGAAAATGACCCTGTGGCCAGGAAGTGTGATACTGTCATGAGTCTCACAATGGGTGATATACATGTTGGATTATTGTTTTGAGGCATGAGATCTGGCCCCAACTGACAACATAAATCTTGGATTGTTTACCTATTCAGACGGAACTACTTTATTACGTCACGTTCTTCCATGGTCTGGAGATCTAGAAATGGACGGTAGAATGGAGATTGCACCTCCTTCCTCTCCCAGGGTACCTATTTGTGGAATGAAATGAATTGGAACATTAATCACTGTGTCCAGATTAATATATCTGATGAGTAAGACCAAGGTCATGTAAGAAAACAATACTGACTGGAAATATATTACACCCATTACACATCAAAACTGTTTACTACTCAAGGTCCAGCTATGATCCTCATGGTTGTCTAGACATGTGTCTACTACATATATGTGCACATAACTCACCTATCTGCTCCTTTTGTGCCCCTTGATATTGTAAAGTATATTCCGACCACCAAAAATACCAAAACTGGCGGGGTACAGTGCGCTGCGGTTATATGTCATCTGTGACCAGCAACACACTACACTGATGATTGTGTAGGAGAATCTATATATCAAGGGAGTTTTACATATGTTGAGATGTTAGGGTGAGGGGAGTGCCACGGAGAACACCGGCTCAACATCATCTTCTTCCGAGTTGACCTCCAGAGGACACTCCTAGTGGTGGTGGAACACTCAGGACCTACACCTGTTCCATCCTTGTCTGCGTTCCCCAGTTCCATCTCCACCCTCCCTGTTGCTCTCCACTCAGTTGACTGTGCCCGCTCCCTAAAGAGGGTAGCCGTCTCCTTTGCACCAGGCACCTCACCTCCTGCCCCTGTTATCCCTGCTGTCCTGAGTGAGGAGGCTATTGACCTCTTGAGAAGGTTCTCTGTGGGTCAGACTGCCATTCTGAATGCCATCCAGGTGCAAGGCAGCTAGCTCCAAGAGATGGTTGCGTACCTGGAAGGCATTCTCAGTGCTATGTCTGGCCTAGAGAGATGTTTTCAGGCTCTGGCTTCCTCCCTCACGGCAGCCATCCACTCCCCACAGTGCCCACCACCTTCCGCTTCCCCATCCACTTTCCCTATTCCCATACCTGTCCCAAGAACACTCACACACACGTCTCAACAGCCGCAAGCAGCACACATTAACACAAACACTACAATGCACACAAGCACGCAATCACTCAACAGACACTCACCCCACTCACACCTACCGCCACACACCCCATACCTCCAGACACCACGCCAAAACCCACACACGCAGCCACCACTCATCCCATACCCCCAGACACTACCCAAACACCCACAGACACAGACACCACTCACCCCATACCCCCAGACACCACCCCAACACCCACAGATACAGCCACCACTCACACCATAACACCAGACACCACCCTAACACCCACTGACACAGACACCACACACAACATATCCCAGACACCACCCCAACACCTACAGATACAGCCACCACTCACACCATTCCCCCAAACACCACCCCCACAGACACAGCTACCATTCCCACTTTACCCATCACATCCACACCATAGCCCACCAAGAGACACAAACACCCACACAAGCAACACACACCAACAAAACACAATCATACTTCAGACACACACACCTGCACCAACAACATCCACACCCACACCTGACACAAGCACTTTCTCAACCTCCCAAGTCCCAATCCCTACTCAACACCTTACCCATTTTCCCCAAGAAAGTTTCATGTAGGCCCTTACCCTTACCCCTTTGAAACTCCCCCAAAGCAAAAAGGACCCCATCCACACCCCAACTCATCCCTTCCACGTCAAAGTCCTTCACTGTGACACCTGCCCCTCCCAACCGAGCCATACCCCTACCAAACCCAAAAAGTAGCCCACCCCTCCCAAAGTTAAGCCCACCTCTCCCAATACCAAACCCACCCATCTGAAACTTTACCCCACCCCACCTAAGGGTGATTATTGAGGTGCCTGGAGTACCCACTAGATGCCCCTTCTTGAGGAGGTTCCTATTGCAGTGATCTATGAGGCAAGTTGTGGGGCACAGTAGGGCGCTCAGCACATTTGATACATGTACTAGCCATTGGCCTTTTCTTCATTTTTTGACTTATGAGAATAAACAGCAGTTGGTGGTTTTGCTACACATTGGTCCTGCCATTACTTTTCTACCTGTTTGATGTTCTTGAATAATTTGTGATGTATGACTACAGTTGTGTTTGTTTCATCCTGATTGAAGAGCCATTTGATGTGATTGGTAAGATCTGAATTTGGAGCCAGTGCTGGAGTCTCCCAGGACAAATGGAAATGTATGATGGATAGATGCATGGGATGTAATCCAATTGGGGTGGCATTAATTGGGTGGTATTTCATATGGTATTTTATCTTGGCTTGGCCAATGTCAACATCTATTGGGTTACATTTCTCCCCCTGATGTAGATTGGATATTCGTATCATGTGTGCAAGCTTGAGGTTTGTTTGTCCACACATGGGGGGTGTTCAATTGTGCTATCTTCCTATACATATGAATGGACATGTGTCTGCTTTAATGTGTATACTTTACATCTACTTTATTTAAATGTGTGACTCACACTGTTAATGCTGTAGTTTCTATCTAGACTTCCACTTACGCATTTGCCACATAGGCATGACACTTGGTTATACTATTGTTTGTCCCTGATATTCATCAAGCCACCATTCCTGTGCAAATAGTGGTTTTGAGGCATGTGCAAAGTGAAATATGGCCAAGGGCACCAGCCGTCATGCCCCCCGATGACACCATACCTATTCTGTAGGAATTGTTTAAATTGTGAGCTTTGGATGTTTGTCACACAAATTATTCTGCACCCCATTTACCTTACACTCTCTTGCAATGTGGGTGATATGTGTGAGTCCATGACAAGAATTTTGCAGGAAAGGTGTGTTTGGGATCATTGACACATCCGTACAGATGTATATGTTATGTATCGACAGGCCATGGCATGTGAACAACGTGAGGAGTCACTTCAATTTTTAGGTGTGATATTGATGAGGATTTGCTGCTCTTTGACACAATGTTATGGACGCATCACTATCTCTGAAACTGGGATGTGCACGCATATCAAGTTTTATAGAATATGGAGGTGCAGTGTCAGTGTCCTGGCCAAAGGTGGAGTCACGGGGATGTGATTAGGTCATACATTGTGTGCAACTCCGACCCAGGGCACACAAATTATATTTGGGCCACGGAGCACAGCCCACATATTGGTCAACAGCGGCCTGTCAATTTGCTGTGGAGTTGGAGGAAATAAGTAAATGTTAGGCTTACCATTGGTTGTGTCCAGGACAGCATCGATTTTGTGTGCCATCGAGCAGCACATGCAGCGGCAGGACATGAAGATTTAGCTCTGTGGCACCATAAGATGTCGGATGCTGCCTGCAGGTCAGTTTCTGCCTTGTATCCCTTTGTTTCTGCCTGCTCAGATGTGGTGGTTGGACTGCCACAGCCAGTCAGCAGAAAGCAACATCATAAATGGTCCGTCGGCAACAATGGCTGTCAGCCCTCTAATAGACATATTGGCCTATTTCGCCGTGTTCAAGTGTTGCTGGCGGTATTGGCGGTACAGCAGCGATCATTCATCTTTGCAACCGCACGTATTGTAATATGGCGGTCGGACCGCTGCCATGGCGGTTCCTGGACCGCCAAACTTGTAATCAGGTCCTAAGTTCCCTGCCAGACTACTTGGAAGACACCTGAGTTGTCAGTCATCACTGCTCTAGACACAGAGGCCAGCCCAAATTCCTAATACCTTGGTGGAACGTCTATGATAGCACCATGGCTCTAGAAGCCAAAACCAACAACATAATAGAAGGATGGCACAATGCCTTCCAAGCTACACTAGGCAGAACCAACCTACGTTCTACAAGTTCACAGAAGTCCTTAAAGAGAACAAAGCTGCCAACCTCTATGAATAGAGCATTAAATAACCCAAATTAAACCTAATATTAGCAAACAAACTAATAGAATGCACCACATGCAACAATGTAAAGTAAAACCCTTTCGTAATAACAAGGGAGTACACTACTTAGAATCCATAGCTAAAATCTTATTATAAAAAGCACAGCAACCAAAAAACTTAAGTCAAAATTCAAACCAGCATAACTAAAATATGTTTAACTAAGGGCCTGATTACAAGTTTGGTGTTTGGACCAGGAGTCCGCCGCGCTGGCAGATGGGAGAACGTCACCAAGCTGGAGGCATCCTGACACCACATTACAACATTACGGCGGGGCTAGCAGTGTGTCGGTGGCGCAGTCAAGGCAGCCGCATGCTTCGGCTCTAGGACAGAGCCTGAAGCCAATGCCGGGTACACTGCTGCACCTCCAGCAAGTCAGGCGCACCACGTCGTGCGTGCAAACAGTGCGCTCACCAACATTTTTGGCATCGGGGGGAACAATATGGGATCCGGCCACAATCCACATGCGCTTATTTACCCTTGGGCCCTTTTTTGTGGCCTTTACCTGCCTTTCTGCTGAACTTTTCATGGCGGTGTTCCCACCATGAAAAGGTTGGCAGAAAGGCACATCATAAGACACACGGCAGGTGCCAATACCGACACTGCCACCATTGACCACCACTGTCCCTTCCGCCGCGGTAGCTCAAATGTCGGCGGTTGCCTCGTGGCGGTCCAACCGCACAGATCATTTTTGGGCAGTCGCACCACAAAGGAGGTAGCAGTCGGACCACCAACGACAGTACGGCGGTACCAAGACTACTGAGCTCATAATAAGCCCCTATATGTTAAGTTACACAAATTAATTTTATACAGCAGTCAATTAATACAACTATAACAGTAAATAAGATTGAGACCATAAAGTTAGGATGCATATGAATTAGTTAAAAAATGAAAAAGTCACCAACCACAAAGCTCAGAATTACAAATAAAATCAAATGGAGTCAATCAATTACAACACATAAAATGTAACATCACAACTACCAATCACATCAAATACACATATATAATATAATGTAATATAATATTTCCCACCAAAAAAAGCAGTGTTCTATAGCTGTAGATATTCATTGGTATCCATGTAGTCAAAAATATAATCCACCAAAAATGGGAACAATAATTCCAAAAAGCCCCAAAAATGCTAAAATAAAACAAGTCCATTATAAATCCAATAAAGCAATCCAATAAAGCAATCCAAAGTCTTAAGGAACAATAAAAAACAGAAAAAGTGTGCTTCTGGAAACCTGAAAAATCAAAGGGAATTAAAATTAAAAATATTGGTTTACTAGAAACCAAAACGATTTCCTTTAAAAAAAACACAACATCCAAATGTCCCTATGATAACTTTAGATCTTTAAATCTGTAAAAAAAACATATAATACCCACCCGCAAAAAGCACTAACTTCAAACATAACATAATCATTACAATTAAACTATATAAAATACATACCATAACATTATATAAAAGAACAATATATTACTACCAAACTCTAACTGGGCCCAACACAGAACTAGTAAATGAAATAACTACAAGTAAACCTTCTAAAAACTACAAATCAACAATATAACTACCATTTACTAGTACTCCCTACATCCTCCTTGCCCCCAAAATCCTAGTAAGAATATTTAAAAAGGTCTTATCTCATCCAACAAACAGCAGCACCTTCTTGTGACTCACTTTCAGGAAAATTAACAAAAAATGACACAAAGAGATTACAAAAGTTAACGTTAAAATATGCATGCTAAATTAAGCTAAAAATAAGCCCATCTCCCTACAGAAACCAATTGGGATTTGAAAACAAAATGTTTTTTTTAAATGTTCATAAATTGTATAAATAATGTAGAACATGGCAATAAAAGCTCTAAGCAAAAACTGAAGCAGTTATGTAAAGTATACTATTCAAAATAAAACATATAGCATTATTTAAGATATACTTTAAAAAGGACTGACAAATCATCAAAATGTATGTAAAATAAGTGTATATATGTATAAAAATTAAATGTACCACAAGTGAAACAATAACAAAATTAGAAATATACAACACTGTGCAAAAGCTATCTGCATGTTTAATTTATCATGAAAAATGTATTACAATTGTTCACATAACAATTAAAAGGTTGTTCTCATTAAACTAAACTAGTATAGATATACATTAAATAAATGTTAAAAACTAAATAAAAATTACAAACTGTATTATGTATCTTTAGTGTTGTAAAAAAATAATAAATACATTAATAAGGTTTGTAAGAAATGCAATGCCAGTGCAGAAGACCGCCAACATACCGCTGCGGCTGCGGAATTCCGCTACAGGTATTACGACCCACAGCTCGGGATCCGCCACAATACAGACACCCACACAAGTCCGCCACACCAAAGATCAGTGATAAACTGGCGATACCAAAACCGACACCGTCACGCCAACAGGAATACGCCCACAGTATCACGACCCACGAATCAACGCAGTAGTCTTTCAACCACGGTAATCCATTGGCGGTACACACCTCCGGGCTCAAAATACACACACACTAACAAAACACAACCACATTGGACAATTCGAAATACACACACCTGATACACATGCACTCACCCACACACCCAATCCAATATAAAGCACACACCCACATCACCCACAAACCCTTACAACCAAAATTTCGAAAGAAGGCCAGAGAGAGAGACTACCTAAAACAACACCAGCATCCACAGACACACAACACCATCACTTACACAACATCCACACACCTCAAACAACACACACCAACACATCCCCTCACACATTGCAACAGACACCACCTCACACATCACCCACACCCGTGCATAGCACCTCAAAGACACCCCAGGTTCTCTGAGGAGGAGCTCAGGGTCATAGTGGAGGAAATCGTCCGGGTAGAGCCACAGCCATTCGGATCACAAGTGCAGCAGACATCCATTGCAAGGAAGATGGAGCTATGGTGCAGAATTGTCGACATGGTTAACGCAGTGGGACAGCATCCAAGAACACAGGATGACATCAGGAAGAGGTGGAACGACCTATGGGGAAAGGTACGTTCCGTGATATCCAGACACCAGATTGCTGTACAGAGGACTGGCGGTGGACCCCCACCTCTTCCCCCACAACTAACAACATGGGAGGAGCATGTCTTGGCAATACTGCATCCTGAGGGCCTCACAGGAGTAGCAGGAGGACTAGACTCTGGTAAGATATATCTTTACTACTTTATCCCCCCCACCCTACCTGCATGCCATCACATACCGCCACCCTTACCCTCACACCCATCACCCCAACAACCCACAGATACCCCACTAACACAACCCACACATCCCAAAACCAAGCCCTGCATGTAACACCAATGCATGGACCCCCATCACTAAAGCATGTCCACTAGAGAGACTCACTCATGCCCCAAAATCACCAATCACACAAGGACCAAGCCAATAATGCAAGCACAGGAGTAGAGGGTCACTCGCCCATTGCACAAGATGGCACACACAGATACAATAACTATGCATTTACACCCCAACAGGACCCCTACCCAACGTCACCAGACAGGAGGTGCCAGACATATCCAGTCCCCCCACAGAAGAGGCACACAGTGACGACAGCAGCTCTGCTCGCCTGGATCAAGATGACCAGCCCGGCCCATCAGGGACCTCGGGACAGTCGGTTCCCCTGACACAGTCACAAACCATCACTGAACCTCCCCCCTCAGGAATCACCACCACAGCACCCACCCAGCGGGCCCATCCCATGTCCCCAGGACACGTCAATCAGCAGTGTGTCCACCACTACAGGGAACCAAGGCCACCCCACTAACACAGGACGATCAGGGACCTGGGGGCAGTGAGCACACGGTTCAGGGGACAGAGGCACAGGATAACAGGGAAGCTGGGAGGACTGCTGTGCCACAGGGGGAGGACCGGCCCAGGGATCCCACTCTCCACAAGGCATTATCCAACATCATGGGAGCTTACCACCATTCTCAGGAGACCATGAGTATGGTACTGGCCAAGTTTCAGGAGACCCAGCGGCAGCAGGAGGAACACTACCTGGGGATCAGGGAGGACTTGAAGTCCATCAACACCACCCTGGCCACCATTGCAGGGGTGCTGGCATACCTTCTCAACACCAGAAGGGACACAGTGGCACACCAACGGGCCCTAACACTAGCCTGGACGATGAACAGCCCTCAACCTCTTCCGGCACTAGTGGACAGGAGGCACCGCCACAGGAACAACAGGCCACCAGCACCCCACCCCCTGCAGATGGAGAACCACCCCGCAAATGGTCCCTGAGATCCAGGAACAAGACAGAGAACATTGCCAAGACCCCCGCCAGGAAATAAGACCCCCCTGAATGTCACCCTTCTGTCCCACTATGTCACCCTGTCCACTTTAAACTGCCATTGCTCCACTTCCTATGCCCCTTTGGACAATGCACCTGTGAAACAAATAGACTGGACTCTGCCATGGACATACCTCCACCATCACCTCAGCCCATTTTACAACCTCCTCCACTTATTTGCACAGGAATAAACACACTTCAATCACAAAACAATCTGGAGTCAGTCTGTGCTTTCACAAATGTGTAATTGCAATATCTGTGGAATATAGCAATGTCAATTTAGTTGTTCACATACCAATGTAACACAGCTTTGGGCCAGGAGTAAACATAGCAGCGGGCACAAAGTGGGACCCAGATCTGTGAAATGGAAAGTCAAAGTGACAAGTCAGTGTCCATTCACTGAGTGAAAATGACAGACTTATGCTAGCTCCAACAATAGTATGAGATGTGGGAAGGAGTGACATCTTCTTACCTGTGCCTCACTGGAAGTATTGCATGATGATGTTGTTTTGGTTGTCGATATCCTCTTCTTCTGACTCCTCCTCTTCACTGTCCACAGGCTCCACAGCTGCCACAAGACCACCATCTGGCCCATCCTGCAGAAAAGGCATCTGGCGTCGCAAAGCCAGGTTGTGCAGCATACAGCAGGCCATGATTATCTGGCACACCTTCTTCGGTGAGTAGTATAGGGAACCACCTGTCAGATGGAGGCACCGGAATCTGGCCATTCAGGAGGCCGAAGGTGCGTTTTGTTATCCTCCTAGTTTGCCCATGTGCCTCATTGTGGGATTCCTCACTGCAGTCAGTAGCCATGACAGGTTGCAAATGTCGAGGGACAACTGTTAGACACACACTAACCCTTAGGTACAACCCCATACTCAGACACCTATGTCAACTGTATTGGGACCTTGGCCTCACCTATTAGCCACACACGGCACCTCAGGAGTTGCCTCATCACATAAAGGATGCTGCTATTCCTCAAAATGTAAGCGTCATGCACAGAGCCAAGATACTTGGCATGCACATGGGAGATGTACTGGTCTGCCAAACACACCATCTGCACATTCATCGAAAGGTAGCTTTTCCGTTTTCTGTACACCTGTTCATTCCTGGGAGGGGGACAAATGCCACATGTGTACCATCAGTGGCACCAATGATGTTGGGGATATGTCCCAGGTCATAGAAGTCACCTTTCACTGTGGGCAAATCCTCCACCTGAGGGAAAACGATGTAGCTGCACATTTGTGTCAGCAGGGCAGATAACACTCTGGACAACACGTTAGAGAACACTGTCTGGGACATCCCTGATGCCATGGCCACTGTTGTTTGAAAAGACCCACTGGCCAGGAAATGGAGTACAGACAGGACCTGCACTAGAGGGGGTATCCCTGTGGGTTTGCGGATAGCTGACATCAGGTCTGGCTCCAACTGGGCACACAGTTCCACGATTGTTGCACGATCAAGTCTGTATGTGATTATGATGTGTCTCTCTTCCATTGTCGACAGGTCCACCAGGAGTCTGAACACCGGAGGATGCCGCCATCTCATCACCTGCCCAGCAGACGTGCCCTATGGAGGAGAACAGCGAGCAGAAAGTCATCCAACACTGAGGTATCACAATGTGTTATTTGCAGAAACGTTTGTAATCCGCAATGTGCCGGTATCTGTCTGTATTCCCGGCCTAGATAGGTGTGACGCAGTTTTCATCCATCCCATGTGGCCCCCTGAAATCGTGGCTGTCTCACCTGTAAGGTGGGACAAGGGGAAATGAGGTAACTGCGCTGGCGTTGTACACCATTGCGGTGGGCGGTTGAAGACCGTGGCGCAATTCTGCATTGGTTAACATTGGGCCCTATGGGTCCCAGGAGCCAATGACGATGTACGTATGTGGTGACGGTACGCACCGCCGCGGACGTGACCGCCATTTTCTGTCTGTTCACTCACTTGATACCTGACCTTCAACAGGAGAGGACCTACACCGCAAATGCTGCTGTGACCTGTGTCTGGAAGCGACAATGGCTACAGTGTCTGGGGAAAGGGCTCCTGCCTTCCCTTCGGAGGAGTTGGAGAAACTAGTGGATGGGGTCCTCCCCCCCTACACGCAACTGAACGGTCCTCCAGTCAAACAGGTGAGTACACTGTGAGCATGCTGCATGGGCAATGCCTGCTTTGAGTGGTGTGGATGGAAGATACATGGAGGGGCTGAGGCCTGCATGTGCGGATGGTGAGTGTATGTGCATCAGGGCATGGGTGGGAACTGGTGGGCAATGAGTATGACGGTCCGGACGGGTGAGTAATTACCTTTCCCCCTGTACCATTCCTCTAGGTCAGCACCCACCAGAAGAAGGATATTTGGCTTGCCATCGCCAAGGACGTCCGGACCCTCGGGTCTACCACAGACGGAGCACCCACTGCTGTAAAATATGGGAGGACCTGTGCCGCTGGAGCAAGAAGATGGCGGAGTCCCAGCTGGGGATGGCCTCCCAACGTGGAAGGGGTGCCTGTCGCACCATGACCCCCCTGATGTCCCGGATCCTGGCGGTGGCCTATCCGGAGTTGGATGGGTGGCTGAGGGCATCACAGCAGCCATAAGGGGGTGAGTACACTCTCATTCAACTGACTCTGTGCACAATACGAGGTGTCTGGGTGCGGGAGGAGGGCAGGGTGTTCCCCTAGGCCAGGGCAAACTTGGTAGACAAGGTCCCTTGTGAGGCAGGCTATGTGGCACCCAAACCCCACTAGTGGTAAGAGCCATCTACACCTAGTGAGGCTCCTGTGACTTCCAGGTGTGCAGCAATTGGGCTTAGGCCTCGTACCCCATGGTCATGTGGATTTTCTAGGAACTGTTAGTGCATGGCGTAGTGCTGAGGGCTGCTCCCCGTGTGTTGTGTCTGTCAACGGTAGTGGTGTTGCATGCACTGAACATGTTTTTCTTCTGTCTTTCCCCCACCCCCTTTTTGTTGTCTCCCTGTTCTTGTGTGCAATAACATCATCAGGCAGAGGAGCAGTGTCACCGGAGCAGGTGGGAGCTGCAACCCACTTGGCCCTGAAGGGTGAAGCAACAGAGTCTGAAGCCACCAGTGGGACGGAGGGCGAGGGGAGCTCCATGGCGGGGACAGGAGCATACACCAGTGACAGCGACTCCTCCTCTGATGGGAGCTCCCTTGCGGTGGCAGGCACCTCTGTGCCCACCACATCAACAGGTACAGCTGCCACCCCCCCTACAAGCACCGCCCTCCCAGCAGCCCCTCAGCGTGTGTCCCGTGCCCGCTCACCCAGGAGGGTGGGCATCTCCTTCGCCCGAGGCACCTCAGGCCCTGCCACAGTCAGCCCTGCTGCCCTCAGTGAGGAGGCTATTGACCTCCTGAGATCCCTCACTGTTGGGCAATCTACCATTTTGAATGCAATCCAGGGTGTTGAGAGGCATTTGCAACAAACAAATGCAACCCTGGAGGGCATTCATTCTGGCGTGGCGGCCCAACAGAGAGCATTTCAGGCTCTGGCCTCAGCACTGATGGCAGCCATTGTCCCTGTGTCCAGCCTACCCCTCCAACTTCCACTACCCAGACCCAATCCCCTGTACCCCAGCCTATCCCAAGCACACCATCAGACCATCATGCACACACATCAACACACAAAAGTGGCTCAGGAAAACATAAGCACCACACATCCCACAGGTACTCACACAAGCACCATCCCCATGCAGACACAGAAACATCCACTGCCTCCACTGTGTCCCCTTCCTCCACGTCCTCCTCCTCCCTCCCTGTCTCATCTCCACTCACACCTGCAAGCACTACATCCTCAGCCACTACCTCCATCACCACCACCCCCACTACCATTCACACATCCCCTGTGTCCTCTCCCAGTGTGTCTGTGAGCCCTCCTCCCAAAGTGCACAAACGCAGGCACACACCCACCCAACAGCCATCCACCTCACAACAGCCTCCGGCCCATGCACCTTCACCCAAATTCAGCAGACGTACACCTCCTACAACCACTACCTCTTCCTCCACTCCCAAACCCACTCCATCTTCCCGTCCCAGTGTGTCTAAAAAACTTTTCCTGGCAACCCTTGACCTCTTCCGTTCACCTCCCCCCCGCCCTTCCCCTAGGGCCAGGCTTTCCAGGTCCCAGCCCAGCACCTCTGCCACCAAATCCCCTGGCACAATGGTGCCAGCAACTGCGGGGTCATCGAGTGCGCCACCCATCAGGGCTGGCAGTGTTTCATGTAGCGAGGGTAAGGACATTCCACCACCTGCCAAGGTGAAAAAGGTGCCCACATCCCGGAGGGAGAAGCCGCACCTACCAGCCACCAGGGGCTGGTCAAAAACAAAAGGGGATAGTGGCAAGACACCTGCGGCACCATCAAACATGGGGAAGGGACAAAAGCAGAAGAGCAAGTCAGGACAGGGCACTGTGGCACCGATTGAGGGACCAGTGTCACCCCTTCTGTCCACGACCACACCAACCTGTACGGCGGCGAACACTGCAAGCTGCCCCGCCACCTGCACCGCCACCTGCACTGCAACCTGCACCGCCACCTGCACAGCCACCTGCACAGCCACGGCACGTCTACAGCCTCAGCGACAGTCCCCAGCCTCTTCCTCAGTGGGCAGCCGTTCGAGGCTGCAGGAGACGTCCTGCTGTGTCCCTCAGCAGGTGCTGACCCATGCAACACCACCAACACCGCCGCCACAGACACCGCCGCAAGCACTGCCACCAGCCCCGGGACGTGCTTGGACAGTGGCACCACCCGTAACATGGCTACCATCCCCAGTGGTCAGTCATCCAAGGCTGAAGGAGAGTTCCTGGACCCTGGCCAGCTTCCATGAGGCATGACTTCCATCACTGTTTGCACCTGCAGGTGGAAGGCGAAGCTGCAGAAGTGTGGGGTATGTCGCTGCCTCCATGGCGTATCATGCTACCTGTTCCTCAGCAATCTCGTGGCACACACACCCAGGTGAGGGAATTGTACCGGCCACACTGCACGTGGAGCACTCTGGGCACCAGGCCCCCTCCAGAACCAGTGGAGAATGACATCCACTACCTCAGTCCTTGGCAGGATGAAGCACTCTGGGCACCATGCCCCCTCCAGAACCAGTGGAGAATGACATCCACTACCTCGGTCCTTGGCAGGATGAAGCACTCTGGGCACAATGCCCCCTCCAGAACCAGTGGATAATTACATCCACTACCTCAGTCCTTGGCAGGATGAAGCACTCTGGGCACCAGGCCCCCTCCAGAACCAGTGGAGAATGACATCCACTACCTCAGACCTTGGCAGGATGAAGCACTCTGGGCACAATGCCCCCTTCAGAACCAGTGGAGAATAACATCCACTACCTCAGTTCTTGGCAGGATGAAGCACTCTGGGCACCAGCCCCCCTTCAGAACCAGTGGAGAATGACATCCACTACCTCAGTCCTTGGTAGGATGAAGCACTCTGGGCACCAGGCCCCCTCCAGAACCAGTGGAGAATGACATCCACTACCTCAGTCCTTGGCAGGATGAAGCACTCTGGGCACAATGCCATCTCCAGAACCAGTGGAGAATGACATCCACTACCTCAGTCCTTGGCAGGAAGAAGCACTCTGGGCACCAGGCCCCCTCCAGAACCAGTGGAGACTGTTATCCACTTGAGAGACTGTGACTTTGCACTCCCCAGGTTAAAGCAGTGGGCAAACCACCCACTGAAGAGACTTGAGAGACTGTGGCTTTGCACTCCCCAGGATAAAGCAGTGGGCAAACCACCCACTGGAGAGACTTGAGAGACTGTGGCTTTGCACTCCCCAAGATAAAGCAGTGGGCAAACCACCAACTGGAGAGACTTGAGAGACTGTGGCTTTGCACTCCCCAGGATACAGCAATGGGCATGGAGCCCCCTCGTGCAGCAGTGGCATTGTGCGTTCATCTGGCTGAGGTGCCCACCTCCCCCTGAGGTGCCTGTTTATTTTCGATCTGATGCCCCAGCAGTGTTCTCTCCGTTTCCAGTCAGGTATCTTGTGTGGGCTTCGCCCGTGCATTTTGGGACCAGTGGTCCACAGGCAATGATTGGGACACTATCTGGACTTGTGTAGATGGTGTATATATATTTGTATATACTGAACTTTGATTTTTGACTATCAGATTTTTCATGATTACAATAGTTACAATAATTTCCTTTTGTCCTTGCGTTCTTCCAGGGGGTGATGGGGTGTATATGTAATGTTGCTGCATGTATTTGTGTGTATGTTGTTGTGGGTGAGGGTACTACGTATACGTGCGTGTGTCACTCTCTTTTCCCCCCTCCCCTGTGTTGTAGTTGCAGTACTCACCGTGGTCGTCAATGGCGTCTGTCCTGCTCCTGATAGAGCAGGAGGAAGAGCAGCATTGGTAACACCTGTAGTCCGGGCTCCATGGCGTCCTGGTTCCTCGCTGGGTGTCGAGATTTGAGTGTTTTCCCTTCTGTGTACTGTTTCTGCCGTGCTTTTGATAGCGTTGGTTCCACCCTGGAAAAGGTAGCGGATAGGCGTGTTGAAAGACAGTGGGCGGTACTTTGTCCTCCGCCTGCCTGTTGGCAGTTACCGCCACGGTGTTTGTTTCTACCGCCGGGGCAGTCTGAGTTTTAAAGTGGCTGTCTATGTTGGCGGTTTCCGCCATGGTCGTGATTCAATTTTTTTCCTGCCGGCCTGTTGGTGGTATTACCGCCGCTTTAACACCGATCGCCAGGGTTGTAATGAGGGCCTAAGTTGTCTGACATGAATAATCTGATCAGAAAGGCCCAGGCTGAAACACAACTAACTCAATTATGCTGCAACTGTATCACAATAGTTGACAAACTGTCAAAACTACCAGCTGTAGGGCGATATCCTGTTTGACATAAAAATGGTTAAAATCAACCAAGGGGTCACATCCCAGGAAACCCCTAAGCAGGGTAATGTAACATCCAAAACAAAAGGATAGGGAAAGGAAGGAATTGGTCAGTGCAGTGTACACCCTCCCATAATTATAATTACAAATACAGGTACACTGTTCTGCTATAAATAGTTCCACTCAACCAACTAGGTGTGGAGCTATTAGGTCACCACATATTCATAGTTTAAAACAAATGTCCTTACTCACCCATCAGGCCGGCACTGCAATGCCTGACGAGCCCCACAAAGGGGCTCTTTACTGGAGATCTTGTGGTCGCAGTTGCCAGAAGTATTTTGAAAGAGAACTGGATGATGTGAAACTAAAAATTACTATAGGATCCCTAACTTAGGGCATCATTACGAGTTCGGCGGATGGTTTAGGCTGTCTGCCGAACTTCCAACAGGGAGGTTGTCACCATAGTGGCTACCTACCAGCCGGGCCCATTAAGAGTTTCCCACTAGGTCAGCGGTGGAAACCTGAGTTTCTGCCCACTGGCCTAACAGGTAACACCCTACAGCACTGCCCCCGGCTCATAATCGAGCCGGCGGCAATGCTGTTGGATGCAGGGTGCACCAGAACCCTCACAATGTTGACTGTCTGCAAATCAGACGGTGAACATTGTGAGGGTGCTGGCCAGGGGGACTCTTGCACTACCCCTGCCAAGTGCATTGGCAGTGCAGGGGTCCACCCTGGGGCCCCATGCACCCGTTCTCCACCAGCCTTTTCATGGTGGTGCTACCGCCATGAAATCGCTGGCGGAGAACGAGGTCATAATCCCCAGGGCAGCACTGCCTGACAGATTAGGACCGACAGGATCTCTGCCGGGATCACTGATCCTCATGGTGCTGGCAGTCCGACCGCGCCACGACTGCCATGGTCAAAATATGTCGCTCGGACCACTGAATTAGCGGCGGTCCGACTGCCACAGCAAGTCTGACGGTCTGGTGACCACCAGACTCATAATCGGGCCCTTAGTCTTTATTCACAGTATATGTAGGAACCTATATCATGATTAAAAACAGAAAAGGGGGCATATCAGGTGTAATGACCTAGTTCCCCTCTGGTGTAAAGGTATCCTCAACTTTCCGCCTGGTATTGGATGTGGCTACTTATCGACACTCCAACAATCATGGTCAACATAGTTCTTGCCTTATTCGTCCCCATGGATCATGTAGCAATTCATCAAGACCTAAAGTACCCAGTCCTCACTGAGGGTAATTACACTCCTCTTCTTAATATGACCAAATGGTACTTATCTTCTACCATAGGGGAAACTATCCCACCCTCTGTGATGACTCTCCTAGAAACAGCCACATTAGAAACCTAGGTTTCCGCCTGCCACCCTAGCAGGAAACCCATATTAGCTCTGGCGGAGAGGTCGCTGTGTAGGTGACGGCCACCCTGTTGGGAGTTTGGCAGACAGAGTTTTCCGTCTGCCAAACTCGTAATCAACCCCTAAGTTTGGGATCCTACAGTCATTTTCTGTTTCACATCATTCAATCCTCTTTCCATTTCACATTCCTTCTGGCAGCTACATTCAAAAGATCTCTGGTAAAGAGGCCCTTTGTGGGGCCCATCAGGCATTGCAGTGCCAGCCTGACTAGGAGCAAAGCCCAGTGATGAAGCATGTCATCCATGGGTGAGTGAGGGCATTTTTTCTAAACTATGAATGTGTGGTGACCTAATAGCTCCACACCTAGTTGGTTGAGTGGAACTATTCATAGCGGAACAGCATACCTATATTTGTAATTAATGTAACATCCGACCAAATAGCTGAGAAGGTTGAGATGGTTGAGAAGGAAGGAATTAGTAAGGAAAATGTCCAAAAACAGAACAAGCCTTTACAGAAGCATGTAGATACGAAAGACCAAGAGATTGATGGGCTCCCGTCGAGTATTGTGGACGAATCAGCAGTCAGGAAGGATCCTCCTCAACTAGAGCAGTCATTGAACGTTGGAGCAGGACCAACAGCAGTATGGTCCTTAAAGCAACAATGGAAACAGAAGAGGAAGGGTAGGAAAGGGGTGACTGATATAACAGAGGTCTTTCATCCAGCTCTGTAACAACAGAAACAAGATGTCAAGTTGGGGGGTGGAACCAGAGAAAGAACAGCAGTTGGCATGCGGAACACCCTTAATCAGTCTGGAATAAACTCTGAAGTAACAGAGGAGGCCCAAGGGGAGCAGGGGTGGCAACAGTCAGGATGACAAAAAATCGAGTACAACAGAGGAGGGGACATCAGCCGCAACGGGGGAACCCTCAATGACAATTTCAACCAAAGAAGTACCTTGGAATCTGCGCAGACAGGGGCACTAATTCCACTGGAAGCAGTAGTATGGGTACATCAAGGTAACTGCTTTAATGCCTCCAAGATGCAGTCAGAAACTAGAATCACCTTGTTCATCCCGGAGTAGAAGTCCCGGGGCCCGGGGGGGGGGTATCCTGAACATAAAGAATATTGTGCGATTACTAACATCAATTAGCAGACTTGCAGATTTAAAATCCTGTGATTTGGAAGCAATTGAATTTAGAGTACAAACACCTCCCAGAGAATGAAATAACAATGGCAACCGGGGAATCGCCTGCAACAGCTAAGAAGATTATGGATGAGCAAGCACAATTAAATGCCTGGGGGATTAAAGTGATGCCCTTCCAAAAAACTGGTTATCCAGAACCCCTGCTTCCACAATGCAGAAAGTAGTTATGTCCCTGCCCCAGGTACACTATGACGAGGACACAATCTGTATTCACAGGGGCTTGCAGTACATCTCCAGCATCTTAGGAGATAAGTAATGGTTGGAGAACAAGTGAAACCAGAAATGGCACATCAACATTTGATGATTGGAGTTGGCTAGCCAGAATGTTAAATAACCGGAACAAAAATGCTTGACTCAGAAGAAAAAAGTCACCAACAGAAAATACCTTTTTACGATTATGCTCCTGGAACATTAATGGCTTTGGAAGCAAAACACGAAATTCTCAGTTACTCCAATAGTTCCAAAGTTTTTATCTTATATTTCTACAAGAGAAATGTTTAGAACAATCGTTTTATCTGCAAGGATTCAAAACCCACCATCGTCCAGCCACAAAAAGCGCTAAATTTGGACATCTAAAATGTGGCCTTGCAATATATATTTAATAAAGAGCATTTATGCGGCCAAGGTACTGGATATAAAGACAACCTCAACAAATGCCATGCTAGCACTCAGAGTGGACATAAGAAGTGATAAAAATGATTTACAACTGGTGCTCACAAATGTATACATACCTCCACCCACGTGATAAGATCAATGGTGTGAAACTGCTGGGGGAGGAATTAACAAGGCTACTAATGGAGGAGCCTTCGCCAAATTTCATATTAATGGGTGATTTTAACATGCACTTGTTGGGCCTATCAGCAGATGACTATTTCTTGGAAAAACAGTTTTCCTCATGGAACATCCTATAACAGGAAAGTGGGAAGTGGGGAAAGCAAGCTAAATTAACCAAAAATCTACAGAGAGACCTGGAACATCTAAGTTTTTGTGCTCTAAATTGGCACTTCCTGGGAGATCACCTTTCTGCAGCTTCCTTTCACAACATGTTAGTTAGCACTACAATAGACTATACCTCTGTAACTCTTCCTTTGATTTGTAAAGTTATAGACTTTCAATTAGGAGCAAAAGATTACAGTGACCATCCTCCACAAGAAATAACAAGTGTGCAAGGTGTTCTTTTAAATTGTGAATGGAGGATCGTAGCTCCATTTATACAGTGAACAACAAAAAGATTAAGGGGGTGATTCTAACTTTGGCGGGCGGCGGAGGCCGCCCGCCAAAGTTCCCCCAACAGAATACCGCTACGCGGTCAGAAGACCGCCGCGGTTATTCTGTGTTTCCCGCTGGGCTGGCGGGCGACCGCCAGAAGGCCGCCCGCCAGCCCAGCGGGAAACCCCTTCCCACGAGGAAGCCGGCTCCGAATGGAGCCGGCGGAGTGGGAAGGGTGCGACGGGTGCAGTAGCACCCGTCGCGATTTTCAGTGTCTGCAATGCAGACACTGAAAATCTTTTAGGGGCCCTCTTACGGGGGCCCCTGCAGTGCCCATGCCATTGGCATGGGCACTGCAGGGGCCCCCAGGGGCCCCAGGACACCCCTCACCGCCATCCTGTTCCTGGCAGTCACGACCGCCAGGAACAGGATGGCGGTGAGGGGGTCGGAATCCCCATGGCGGCGCAGGAGGATTCCTCAGGGCAGCGGAAAACCGGCGGGAGACCGCCGGTTTTCCGTTTCTGACCGCGGCCATACCGCCGCGGTCAGAATGCCCATGGGAGCACCGCCAGCCTGTTGGCGGTGCTCCCGCGGTCAGAATGACCCCCTAAATGTAGAACCCATCATCCAGATCGACTACTAGCAGCTGAAAAGAATCTCTGGGAAGAAAAGCGCAGAACTTGCCCAAAAGTAAAAAATAGCTGGGGAAACTTCACCAAATCATTGGGAGAAACCAACTCAGCAAATGAAGGGCCACAATTGACGGCAAGAGAGAACCCTCGTAATGAGAACCCTACTACAATAAAAACTAGGTTCGCCACCAGCCCCCATTTCACAAAACAGGCAAATCCAACATCTCAAGAAAGCAATAAATAGATCACTGCAGAGACTTCACCTATCCGACTCAGATACCACCGCCCTAAAGAAGTTGAGGCATATAAAAGCGACTAAGAAAAAGATCCTGTGGCAAGTGAAAAGAAAAACAGAAGAGAAGCTTTGGGTTAAGCTACTCCGTGACATAAAAAGCAACAACAGTACAAGATTCTGGTGAACTGTAAACATATTACTGCACCCCTCAGTTTAAGGAGTTACCTCTCATTTGACAGAAGAGGCCTGGGTCAGGTCGCATGGACAAATAAATCACACAAGATCCAAACTACTCTCTGACAGTCACAATTACAGCTGAACAGATCCAAAGTAGGATAGCCAAAGGCAGGAGGAAGGGAGCACCGGGAGAAAATGGGGTCCAACTGATCCTATTCAAACTAGATCCGGATTACTGGGTGAAAGCACTGAAACCAGTATTTGAGATAATCTGTCAAACATAAATAATACCAGCATTCTTGGAGGGAAGGAGGGGTCAAATATTTCCCCAATCTTTAAGAAAGGAGATAAGAACGAGCCAAAAAATTGCAGGCTGGTTGCCTTAATAAATAACAATGCTAAATAGTATGCTGGCCTCATCTTAGTGTTGAAGTAAGCCTCAGCAAGGCCTACTAGTGCAAGGGGTTCACCTTTCTCTGCACAAAGTCCTCAGACCATGTAGGAAGAAGTTGGCACAGAAACTGAAATAAAAGAGAAAGTTTATTAACCTCATGAGGTGGTACCACAGTTCAAACAGCACCCTTCGGTAATGTTTGAAGTAGCACACTGAACTGAGAGAGCATGGTCCTTTTATACCCACACAGGGGCTAAAAGAAGGTGGTACAATTATAGAAGCAAGACTTCTATACATATAAGGTCATGTGGAAAATGCACAGTGGACAGGTAGGAGGAGCTAACAGTTTTCAATGGCTAACAGCTGCAGACCTTACTGAGCATGTGCGAAAGTGGGAGATGCTAAATATAACTTGTCACTAGGCAGATTTTCAAGAGTAGTTAACAGAAAGGTAGGACAGAGCACATGGTGAGCACATGGCAGCATGTGGCAGAGAAAATGGCTGCCATGAATACAAAATGGATTCCGCGAAATGTTCACAATAGTTACTAAATACAAGATGTCTTCTGCTAATGCTTAATCTAATCGCTGCTAAACTACAACAGACGACCCTTTCAGCATTAGCTGAAGACATTCGTCTTTCTAGGTATTTCCTTATCTAACATATGTTGTGCTTTCATTTCTGTAATATTTCTTTTGGTAGGCATACAAGCAGTAATACACATGGAGCAGAACATTGGACCACATTGAATACAGATACAGCATGTGAAAAATATTGCAATCATTACACACACCTGACCACCCAACAGGTAGTTGGTAATATCCATAGTTACCACAAACAAAATATGTATTATGTGAAGCTGTAAAACTACTATTATTTACACCCTCAATAGTTAAAATCAAGGTACAATCGCTTATCCCTACTGGAATTCGCCCAATGCTACGTATACATAAATCTGCTTTAGTTTTTGTAACAGAAATCACAAATTGTTCTTTCTTGTCAGAGTCTCCTATATTTGTGAAGACATATGGTATTGAAACATTGTCTGGTTGATACTCTTCCCATTCCCATTTAGTTCCTTTGGCTTGGGGATACCTATCTTTGTCTTGGTAGCATACTTTATTAAGGCGAAAAAGAAGTCCGCCCTCTGTACGTTTTCCAGATGCAAACAAAAGCGTGTACCAAGCTTGACAAGAACCATTGTGTGAAAAAGGAAGAGGAATGAAAGGTGTTCCTCCTTTCTTTTGATGCGCAGGTATTATTCCACATACCCAACAGTTAGTAGTATTTGTAGCATTATGAGTATGATGCAACATCTGAAGGAAAGTATTATTGTAGTACGATTGACGTTGGTTCTGCTCCTGATAGGGAAGCGTAAAGTAATAGTGATCCTCTGGCACTGGAGTAGTGGCAACAAAAACTCACGAGCAGGAGCCTTCTTTTCAACAAACCAGGTGATTGTTGCTGTAACCACCAAAACAACAACAAATCCCATAGTACTAATGATCAGTTTGTTATTCATTTTGATAATCAACCCTTTCAGAAATGGATTAAAAACAATCGTTGGAGCTCTTATCCCTGGACAGCCGCTGATTTCTTCACCACGGGCCAAGACGGGTGTCACTACTCTAATGCATGGCTGATCCCCCCCCCTTGCCACATTGGCTCTCCATTTCACTAACCCAGGGCAGTAGCTCAACCAGTTTTTTTCAAAACATTTTCAAATTCTTTCCTCGGTCTTAAATTATATTGCGACACTCCAGAAGTCATATGGTCCGGGAAGACCTCTGCAGATTCGTCAGGTTATATAGCACGGCCTTTCTCCGTAGTCAAAATCTCTCGATGATCGGACAGCACAGCAGGTTCCACCAAGGTAGGTAGCACTCTATTGCAGTGAGTACTATGGACCCAATTCTTTCGGTACCTCACTCGAACGGCTGTCCTTGTCGCAAGGAGCACCTGTTCTGGGCCTCGCCACCTTGGTTCCAAGCTGCTTGATCTTTCAAAAGACTTAATCATCACCTGGTCACCAGGTCGGAGTTCATGGCCTTCACCTGTAGATCTGTCAGGAAGTGCTTCTCGAACTTGTTGATGAATAGAAACCAAATTGTCGGTTAACTGTGCCAAATAATCATTCATCAGGACACAAGGTACATCATATACAGAATTTGGCTTAGGAACTGCCCAAATGTTCATTGGCCTTCCAAACACTATTTTGTGTGGGGTAAGGCCTATTCGAGAGTGTGGCATTGACCTAATAGACAATAATGCCAACGTTAATGCATCCGGCCAAGTTAAGGATGTGGAAGCCTGTATCTTCGCTAACTTCAGCTTCAAAGTAGCATTATACCTTTCCACCAACCCTGCTGATTGTGGGTGGAAAACCGCATGGAACTTCTGTTTGATCCCTAAGCCTTTCAGAACATACTTAATAACTTCCCCAACAAAATGAGGTCCGTTATCATTCCATAAAAGTCTGCAAACACCAAACCTAGGGAAAAATTCTTTCAAAAGCACCTTCGCTGTGGTAATGGCAGTATTATCCTTTGTGGGATACGCCTCTATCCATTTACTGAAGGCACATACCACCACCAAGACATACTTTAAATTGTTGCAGCGTTCAAGCTGAATATAATCCATTTGTAGAACTTCAAAAGGTGCAGTTGGTGTAGCAAACCCTCCTGCAGGAGTACGTGTCCCTTTTCCAGGATTGTATTGCAAACAGATCAAACAAGACTATACTACTCTCTTAGCTGTACTGGAAATTTCTGGATGCTCCCAAACTTGCGTAAGCAACTTCGTTATTGTTGAAGCTCTAACATGTGCCAGCCCATGTGCCATCTGAACCATAGGTTTTACAAAAGCTATAGGCAATTTCCATTTATCCATCTGCTTATTCCGCCAACAGCCCTCATCATCCAATTCTCCATCTTCAGACCATTGCTCACGTTCTTTCACAGAAGCAGATTTCTGTATATCTAATACATCTTGTCTAGCATTATGCCAACGTTCAGCTTGTGACTTCACTACATACATAGAAGTAGTACTTCGCTGCATCGCAGTCTCACGTGCTACGCGGTCTGCAAGAGCATTACCTTGCCCTATCTTATTGGTCACTTTCTTATGTGCACTACATTTCACAATAGCTAGTTTCTTTGGATATGTCAATGCAGTCAAGAGGTTATGCACTAATTCTCCGTGCATTATCTGCATCCCGTGGGATGTGAGAAAGCCTCTCTCCTTCCAAAGCAAACCAAAATCATGAGCCACTCCAAAAGCATAGCGGCTGTCTGTATAAATGTTCACACATAAGTCAGTACTAAGCTCACATGCTCGTGTCAAAGCTATTAGTTCAGCTGCTTGAGCTGACTTCTGTGGTATACGAGCTGTCTCCACTACCGTGTGTATTGTGGTGATTGTATATGCAGCTGAGGTCGTACCATCTGGCAACTTCAGACAAGACCCTTCAACCCACAATTCCCCGTCTACATCTGGAAGGGGCGTATCTTGTAAATCAATACGACCCTTTGACTGTTCTTCGGTAAGGAATATACAATCATGTGTTTCTTGTGACTGAGGCTGAGTCACCGGATATGGCAACAAAGTGGCTGAATTTAGTGTTGCACATCTCTTCAGTGTAATGTGAGGAGCCAGCAATGTCAATTCATAGCCTGTCAGGCGAGCACTAGTTAAATGTTGCGTCTTTGTTTGATTTAAAAGAGCATCAACCGCATAGGGTATTAACACCAACAGCTTATGTGAGAAAACTATCCCTTCACTCTGACGTATTGACACAGCTGTTGCCGCAACTGAACGTAAACACCCAGGCAACGCTCGAGCGACAGGATCAAGAACTGCTGAAAAATATGCAAAGGGACGCTGCTTATTGCCATGTGTCTGTACTAAAACTGACAATGCACATCCATCTTTCTCATGTACGTAAAGTGCAAAAGGCTTCATGTAATCTGGAGTACCTAACACTGGTGCTGAATATGGGGCTTGTTGTAGCTGCTGGAAAGAAGTCTCACATTTATCTGTCCATGGGAGGGGCATTGGAGTATCTTTAGTGAAAAGTGCTAGCAAAGGTTTGACAATGTGTGAAAACCCTACTATCCATTGCCTACAAAAAGTAGTAAGACCAAGGAATGCCCGAACATCTTTCTGAGTAGAGGGTACTGGTGTGTCTAAAATTGCTTGAATACGATCTGATGTAAGTGCACGGCCCTCCTTAGACAAAAGGTGACCTAAATAGGTTACCTTTGGTCTACAATATTCCAATTTCTTTTGTGACACTTTATGATGTTGTGAAGCAAGAAAAGAAAGTAAGGACAAAGTGCACTTTTCACATTGCTCAGGGGTATCAGCCGCCAACAAAATATCATCGACATATTGTATGAGAGCCACACCTTCAGGCAAAATAAAAGAATCAAGTTGTTGTTTTAACGCTTGACTATAAATACTTGGACTCTTCGTATAGCCTTGAGGAACTCTGCAAAATCTATATGATCGTTTATTCAAAGTAAAACCAAACAAATATCGGCTGTCAGGATGAATAGGGATCGAAAAGAAAGCATTCTTCAAGTCTATCACAGAGAACGTAGTTGCTGTCGGGGGAGCCAAAGTAAGAAGTGTCGTGATGTCAGATACCACAGGATATTGTGGTATCAAAATCTTATTGACTTCTCGTAAATCAATAATGAATCGGTAAATCCTAGTATCAGTATCCTTTTTCAGAATAGGAAGAATCGGACTGTTACAAACATTATACAGAACTTCCTCAACAACTCCAACTGCAATAAGATCATGCACAATTCACGTGAGTGCTTCTTCGCCCTCCTGTGAAATTTTGTATTGAGGCAAACGTGGCAATACAGCTCCCTCCTTAACACTAATATGTACTGGTGGAATAATCATTTGTCCCACATCAGTATCTGAAGTAGCCCACAAAGTACTAGGGAGTGAAGCTAATGCAATATCCTCTTTAACAAGACAAACTCTTTCCATCACAGGATGATTATCATTTAAAATAACACACACCCCTTCAGGAGAGCATCGTATTGTAGCCCTGAAATACTTGAGCATATCAAGACCCACAATATTGTCTGGTGTATTTGGAGAAAGCAAAAATGGACATGGAGCAGTAAATTTATCAACATGGAATGCAAGTGGTTGTGACAATGGGCTAGGGGAAGGTGTTCCATCGAAACCTATCGATGTAATGGTTAAGCCAGACAGGGGAGCCCTTGGAATCAATTGTTTAGAAAAGGCGCTACGAGTAGCTCCTGTATCAACCAGAAACTGATCAGTAGAACCCAAAACATGTGCTGTAACATAGGGACCCCTCTGATCTACTGGAACTTCAACTGATTCCTTGCCCCATCCTAGGCAATCCTATGCATAAGCAGAGTCTTGGAAATCAGGCTGCACATAGTTAGACATCTGGTATTGGTTCAGTCTATCAAAAGTGTTAAACCCATGCTGCCCTCGTACATTAGCATCAACCCTAGCATGATCATTCGTGCTTCTTCTAGGTCCTGAATATCCTGAGCAATTTCTCATTTGTCCCCGACCACGTGAACACTGCTGAACACGTAGTGCTGGACAATCAGCAGCCCAATGCCCACATTTCTTACAATACGCACACTGATCAACAGACAAATTCGAACGAGTGTAAGAAGAACCATAAGATCCACGTCCACCTCTATCACTACCTCTAAAAGGCGGACCATAAGCTTGAGCCAACATAACCTTTGTCTTTAATTCTTTAATTTTTTTGTCCTCGCTACCTTTTGCTTCTAATTCCTGACGTTCATAATACTGAGCCATAGTCAAAAGAGAAACCGGAGTAGAGGTAGTCCATGAACTTTCACTAGCTTTTAGACGACTAGCTATTCCTGGTAACAGATTTGCGACATATTTATCGACAAACAAATGTCTGCCCGTATCATCTGACAATAACTGACCGCTAAAATCATGAAATGCTTCTTCAAAGCGGGTAAAGAAATCAGAGACCGATTCATCTGCCTTTTGCTGACAAGATGCTAAAACAGTCCAATCTATCTTTTTAGGGGGAATAATCGTTTTTAACTTAACTAATATGGCTGCAGGAAGATCTAGAATCAACTGATATGGCTTTTTCGCAGGTTCCCTATCCCCGTCCATCTGTTCTAATTCTTTCCATGACGCCCCAAAAACTGCACGATCATCAATTTTACGAACAGTTCTCCACATATCTGGCGGTAATATCAATCCGAAAAATAAATCAATGTCAGCCAAAGTCATAGTACAAGAACTAATTGCTCCCTCAACTTCCTCATAAAAGGCGGCTGGATTTTGCCGCGGGTCAGGTAATGCTGTTTTAAGTGCCATTACATCTGCCCTATTCCAAGGAGTATATACCCAATTATAAATAAAATAACCCTTAGCATCAACAGAAGTTTTATCATCACTTGTGCCCGATCCTTTAGGAGGAACATACAAAGGCGCAGCCTCCCGCATTGGTTTTGCATGAATTATCATAATCTTATCTGTTCCAAAGATGGAAGCTTACACCCCGCCGGTCTGAGATGTCCGTGCAACTACGTCCATGGCCCTTTTCTCCTCTCGCAAACGGTCTGCTGCAACACATAATTTCACCAAACGTCTGATTGCATCAGCCACCTGGGAGAAAACAAAAAGACCATCACACATTTGCTTATGATCAGCTGCTACATCATCGGGCTCTAACTCATCAGAATATTTCCGATATAGTTCAATAACTTCTGTGCCAAATGCCTCAGTAAAATATAGCTGCTCCTTTTCCGTCCACCCTTTCATGTTGTCAAAAAGTTCAGAAGCAGAGACAACGCTACTAATTGTTTTACGAGCAATAGATCTAAGCTCAGACGCACGGTCAGCAGGCAACATAGAGCGACTGTCTCGTATCTTCTGTTGCTCTGAACTGGAGGCCTTAACTAACTCATGAGGGGCAGAAGGGACGACATACGGAGGTGGGGGGCGATCTAGTAACAATAAATCATCATGTGGTTTATTAAGGATAGGATAGAGAGGTTGCCTAACGGTGTATTGGCCAGTTACCTGTAATTTACGTTCTTTCTCTTCTAGCTCCTTTAAGTCATTTATTTCTTTCTTTCTCATTTCCAATGCTTTCACATATACATTCTTCCGCTGCTCTTTGTCAAGCAAGGCTTGCTCAGGCTTCACTCGTCCATGCACTTCTTTCTCCCACATTCGTACACAGTCAAACATATCTTGCCTAGACTTTCGCTTACACATACATTGTTCCACATACTCAATCTTTCGCAAATCAAATGACCCATGCATAGGCCAACGTAACTCAGGATCCGCACAAGTGTATTTATTCCTTAATGTGCTGTACATTATAGAAGAAAGACCATGTTTAACATACATATCTCTATTTGGCGTCCCCTCTGGGGGTGCCGGTTGCGATTCTTCCAGTTTCAAATTGGTACTATTACAAAAGCAACACATCCTACGAAGTGCGCTAAAAACAGGCATGCCAAAAATAGTGCAAAATATGCAATATTATAATCAAAGTAGCACTTAAGGTGCTGTTCAAATCAAAATTAAATTGGAGAAAATTCTCCTCATTACCTGCCTATATAAATTGCAATTTATATATCAATTCAAAGGATACAAATTGACTAGTCACCCAAAACACGAGAGCCACAGTAAGTAGTGCTAAACTACATTGCCAAACAAAGGCATCAAAACCCACAGCAAGTGCCGTAAAACGTCTCTGACCAATCACAGGGTGTCCAGGTTCCAACTGCCAAGTTCTAAAATCGACCAAATGGTCACTGCATGACGATTGAACAAAAAGGATCTCAGTCAAGGACCGGCGCCACCTGGATGGTCAAATCAGAAAGAAGGAAAAAACGCTGTGGTTGCCAAGACTCGGGTCTCCTCAGGCATTGATCGTCCGCAGCGAGATCCCAATCCTTCGTCGCGACCAATCCGTTGGGCATCCGAGTCACCGATGAGTCCCTGTTCGGGCGCGAATTTGTTGAAGTAAGCCTCAGCAAGGCCTACTAGTGCAAGGGGTTCACCTTTCTCTGCACAAAGTCCTCAGACCATGTAGGAAGAAGGTGGCACAGAAACTGAAATAAAAGACAAAGTTTATTAACCTCATGAGGTGGTACCACAGTTCAAACAGCACCCTTCGGTAATGTTTGAAGTAGCACACTGAACTGAGAAAGCATGGTCCTTTTATACCCACGCAGGGGCTAAAAGGAGGTGGTACAATTATAGAAGCAAGACTTCTATACATATAAGGTCATGTGGAAAATGCACAGTGGACAGGTGGGAGGAGCTAACAGTTTTCAAGGGCTAACAGCTGCAGACCTTACTGAGCACGTGCGAAAGTGGGAGATGCTAAATATAACTTGTCACTAGGCAGATTTTCAAGAGTAGTTAACAGAAAGGTAGGACAGAGCACATGGTGAGCACATGGCAGCATGTGGCAGAGAAAATGGCTGCCATGAATACAAAATGGATTCTGCGAAATGTTCACAATAGTTACTAAATACAAGATGTCTTCTGCTAATGCTTAATCTAATCGCTGCTAAACTACAACATTAGGAGAATGAAAAGATTGAGCGGCAGAAATGCCGTCACCCCCCTCAATCAAGCAGGATTCAGTGAGCATATGGAGACTACTATAAATATATTAATACTCTCCATGCTGATTGATGCTGTAAAAAATGCCAACTTGCCGTTATACTTCTGCTTCATTGACTACTTAGCTTTTGACCACCATATAGATAGGATGAAACTGTGTGACAAACTCGCTAAAAGGAATATTCCATATGGGCTTTTGAAGCAGTTGATTCGGCTACACACAGATACCAGGATTCAAGTGAAGCTGGGAGCCGGTGATCGTTTGACAAGAAGGATTCCAACTACTAAGGGGCTGAAACAAAGTTGCGTATGAGCCCCGACCGTGTCCAGTCTCTTCATGCCAGATCTAGCAACTGAGTTGGACAAGTGTAATTCTCACGCCCTTAAGATGGGTGGGCTAGTCTTTTTGAATTTTGTGCTTATTAATTGAACTTTGGTTGTCCTTCAATGTTTGTTTGACACTACCGAAGGTTACTCCTTCAAAAACGAGCTGAATATAAACCTAGATAAAACTAAAGTCATGCAGTTAAACCAAACAAAGATCAACCATAAGTATTACTAGCATCTGGCAGGACAACTGCTAGAAACAGTTAATGAACATTAATACTTGGTGGTTATAATACACAGTAAAGGCATATTCACTGCCCATAAAGAGACATTAAAAAGAAGTGGAACTGCTATGGCAGTAGCACTAAAATCTCAAGAATAAAATTGTGGGACCAAGGCTTACCCTGCTGATTCAGGCGATACATCCAAAGCTCATTCCAGCTATCACCTACAGGAGTGAATGTATGAGGGGTAGGGACGCCAGCACGCTGAATGGTACAGTAATAAAAGCATCCCCAAAGATGTTCAACTTACCAAATTATACTTCTCCAGCGCAAATAAGACTAGAATTTTGTATGCAGTCGCGACAACTTGAGCGCAGAAGCGGTTACGTCAAAAGCTGGTATAAGATCAAGAGAGCTGAGACAGGTTCTCTAAATGCTCACTTACGGAAAGAATTACTGGACAATAACAGAGGCGCAGGAAATGGTTACTTACAAGAGTCAATAGTGCAACTGGGCCTTTGGGCTCTCTGGGAGGCCTCGGGTACAATAACAATTTCAAAAGCTCGTTAATAAAGCCATCAAAAACGTCTTGTTAGCAGAAGACAAAGCAGTCCTGTCAGGAAGGGGGCACAGATGGTTCACTCTGTACAGCTGTCTTAATGCAGCTCCATAATCATATTTAGGCGTATAATTCACTAAAAAATGTAAAGACAAATATCTCCGGTACTGGCTCTGCGTGCTCCCCATTCTGTTTCACCTACCTCCATGTAAATGCCCATAAACAATTACTAGTTGCCAACTGTGTGGGGCAACAAAAGAGGATGTGCTGCATCTGCTATGTATATGTGGAGAACTTAAATACAAACGCAAATTACTGCCAAGGCCCCTCCTTATGCCAAGGGAATAAGAACATGCAGGTGCAGGCAGGCAGTGAAAGCTTGCTTTGCAGGAGGAGATGTTTAGCTGGCCTGCCGACTTGTACAATTCTTAAGCATCACTGAACAGAAAATAAGCAATGTACTAATCGTTTGTTTATTTGCACAGGTATCTGGAACTTAGAAAGTGATTGGTCTTACACAACAGGCCCTTTTTTCTGCAGGAAGAGTTCACAAGCAATGACAACTTTGCAGGTTGGTCCCTACAGCCCACACAACGTTATAAGGCTAAACGGTCATTTAAATCTAACAAACCTCTGGCTGCTAAAAGCTGGCTCGGCTTGTGGTAAACCATCCTAGAATGTCTCATCTGCTAGCTGTACAATGAATTCATACACTGCTGACTTTGCTCATTGGCCTGTGCCTCACATTGAATTTTATGGTTTTATGGCACTTTATCTTTAGTAATGTTAACTGCTAAAAGTAGAATTTACCCTGATATCCTATTTTTTACTGTTTTATTGGTATGGATTTTATACTGTCATGACTGACTTTTGATCAAACATTGAACTGCAAAATGGATTTTAATCATGATAGACTAATTTGAGTAGTTTATGTTTTATTTTTTTATTTTTTATTAATGCAATGGTTTTAATTAATCATGCAAATAAAGATTTACTTACTTACTGTATATGTGTGTTTTACAGTAAAGAAATTAAATAACTATACCACACTTTTAACTAATAGATATGTGCAATATAATTAACAGTACAAATAACATAAATAAATCATTATTTTCAATTGGTAACATTAAGTTATAGATTATCTTAAATATTATTACTAAATGATTAACAAGCACTAAAACTACTACATAACTTCACACTCTACCAATAAGTAAACAAATTACAAAATTCCAGATATTTTTTAAAGTATTATATTTAAAATGCCTTGTATTAATTAGAATACATATATAACATATCATTTTTAAGTACACTGCACTTTCTTCAGCATCTTGGCTAAATATAATAGATAAAAAATACAAATTAATTATAAAACTCTACATTATTTTTTAAAATTCTAAACATAAATGCATTTTAATACAAATTACATGCATAACCTATAAGGTAAGCATGTAAAACACATTCTATTTACATGAAAAATTAGATTTAGAATGTAATATTTACTTATTTCACGCACAAAATAATTTAAAAAACGAATTCTATATTTTTAAACTAACCCCATACAGTTATTAATACTGCTTAAAGTGTAAGAGAAAATAGATATCAATCTGAAAAATAACAATAGAAAACAATCACATCAAAATTGCAATTTGCTTTAAACATAAAAAAGATACAATTGACCAAAAAAATATATTATTATATTAAACATGTGAAAAACTTGACCAAATTTATAATGAAATATTTATTTAAACGTTTAAAAATTACTAAAACACAAATTTACAGAACATACTAACACAAAAGATGTTTGTGCAAAGGCCTATAAAAAAACAACCCAACCTCAGGGCCCTAGTATATGCATCTGAAATAACCACAAATTTCAGCCAATCAAGTAGTCATGCCCTCTTTTTGGCTCTTTTAAAGTATACCACAACGGAGTCCCCTTGGAAGGCCTTCTCCCTATTTCCAAATCAGGAGACTTTCCTAACCATTTTTATATAATCCAAGAGATCGCTTGGGCATCCTAATGGCTTTTTATGTTAAGCCAATGAGCAGACTTATTACTTAGCTATTGGCAGTTCTCAAACTGATCTTTAAGGGTGGGATGTTTCCAAACACTACCATAAAGGGGGTACAATCCGGAGGTAATTATTATAAACAATAATTTCTCCCCCTCTTATTAAGAAGATTTTGGGCTTCAACATACCTTTGGTTCTTATTTGGTTCCATAGTAAGTGAACTTTCTTTAGATCTAAAAATGAAAGAATCACCCAGCTACAGTCACAGTAGTAGTTGTCTGGATACTTCCATTATTAGCCATTAACAGGAAACAGTTTGAATCCTATCTTCTCACACAACCTTTAAAATCAGAATTTATTGATGCATACTGTTGTCTAGTAGCTCTGCTCTTGAGCCAGAGATTTCAAAATGTTAGATTGAAGGTCCTTAAATATTTCCCAATTACTAAGAGACTAGGCCTGTTATCATAGCTTCAACTTTGAGGATGTTAAATTTTGCTCCAGTAATTTTAAATCTGTAAACCCAGTCAGTGGTAACGAGCATTCACCACCTGTAGAGACTGATATTGGGATTTATGTTTAGAGACCATATCAGAGTTTTTCCCTTGCGCACCACTAGAAATGTCTTTCTTTTTATCTTCACCTGGAGAGAATGGTGTTCAGCCCCGGGTGATTCTATTTCCATAATAACAGTTAACGGCTGGGTAGATACACATGGATTGCGAATTGAAGTAGTGATTATATTTCTTTTGCTGACTACGAGCCTGATTATAAGTTTGGCGGAAATGGTCCCGCTGTCGAAATGGCATTGGATTCCTCTGCCGCCTAGTTGGCGATCCGCCCGCTGAGTTACGATGTTGGCAGGTTGATGAATGAGAGACCATCGGAGTCCCGACTCCACCAGCTATTCCCCGACCACCTCAACGGCCGCATGGGGAAAAGCAGATGTTAGAGAGTGGTACAGACAATTTTCCCACTGTCCAGATTACGAAGTGCCTTTCCATCTAGCAGACTGCGGCGGGTAGACCACCTGCTTCCAGACAGCGGATTCTAAGGGAATGGGATGCAAGCTCAACTATTCCCTTCTTTTCCCTTCAGTCTCCAACATGGACCCCTTCATCCAGGGCCCCCTTTCAATGCAGCAACTTGACCCCAAAGAAAACGACCCCCATGGGGGCTGTAATCCAGGTAAGTGCGTTTCACACTTTTCTCCCATTGACTGGACTGGGCACATATGGTCCGGACTCCAGCCATGGAAAAATACTCGTACAAGGTCATTTTTCATGTGTCAAGCATATGGGTACATTTTACACTTATTGATCAAAATGAACACAACTGCATTGACACATATGGAAAAATATTTCTTAAATTGCTGACTACGTCCTGCGCCAGTCCCCCACCGTAAGAAACACCGCTGCTGGGCCAGCGGTAACATCTAAATAACGCAGGGGATAGACCGTTGACTCCACAGACTACTTGAGACCGCTGCGGCTGATTGGCAGTCAGACCCCCAAACTCGCAATCAGGCTGTTAGGGTCTGATTTAGATCTTGGCAGGACTTCTGGCTTCCCCCCTGCAGCAGAGTTTACAAGTACACTATTAAGCTGATGGAATTCCGACTGCTGTATTTAGATGTATGGCGGCTAAATCTCTGTTCGCGTCGACAGAGTGTTTTCTATCGCATAACGGCTCACTGCTGCTGATGTGGCAGACTCCTGTGCTGGCTAACACTACCCCATCACCATCAGGGTGGTGGGATTGCACCAAGCGTATTTCGATTTAACAACTGTGCTGGTGTTATTCTTGCGGTGGATTGCTGACCGCTGGATTCCGTCATGGGACACGTTCAACATTGTACTATGCCCGTGGCTATTAGATGGATGCTAGCAGCACACACCAGATGTCTTTTGGTTAATTGATTACACCTGCATACCACACTATAAAACACACTCCATTTTAGACCATGATCCTTTGCCATTCCACTGCAGAACACCATTTTAGTGCACAAATTGCCTCACAGAAGTCAAGTATTTTTTTTGTCGCTCCCTCTGTTTACTTTTCATGTGTATTTTTTTATTCTTTAACTTTTGGGTCCTCTATTTCATTTAATTGTATTTGCTCATAATGGCAGAGAGGAGAAATTCCCTTTTCATAGAGGTAGAATTCTATCTCTCCCTGGGTTTATATGTCTGCATTCGAAAAATGGAAAAATATTTTTTAACGTTTGCAATCCTTTCTTTGAGATTTAACACAATTGTCATGTATTTCTTAAAATCTATTTGGTTTCTTAACATATCTGTGCAGAACATTTATCAGTGATTTTGATATTTAAAAACATTTTCGACATGTCTATTAATGTTTCATAAACAATATGTAAATAATACTTTTTAAATGTATTACGTACACATTGTTTTTCATTTTATGTCCACAAAACATCTGTAAATGGAAGTAGAAAAAACTGTGCAACTATTGCATTTAACAACAGTGACGCAGTAATTAATATTGTTTTTGTTTAAAAAAAGGAGTAACAATCGCATTTTGTATATGTACACAAACTAGCTACTGTTTTGAGTGGTTATGACGCACTTTACATTCGGAAGCACGCTATTTCACAATCTAAAATGGCGGGCGCCTGATCTCGTCATCAGGATATTTCCAATCAGATGGCCCTCAGTGGAAGTTGACCGGTAGTGGGTGTAAAACTCCATGAGCGACAAAGACTAACCTGTGTGACAGCAACGTATGAATGCCAATGGATCTGTCTGTCTCCACTGATGACTGCACATGTCCTGTAGATGTACACGTGGATCAAAAATAGCTCACTTGCCTCCTAACTTTGCATCCAACAACACCTCCTCCACTTTTACTACTATTTCTGATATGTGGAAGCCAAGATGGCCAGGAAAGCAGGTGACAAGGCCCCTAACTTCTCCACAGAGGAGCTTGATTTGCTGGCAACAGAGGTCCTGTCCCTGTACAGCCAGCTGTATGGCTCACCAGAGGAACAGGTGCATGTTTAAAATGAAAATGTAATTCTCACTACCTTGTTTTTTAAATTAAAACACAGGCCAGAATGTCACTTTAAGTTCCCGAGTGAAGTGAAGTGAAATGATTGAAGTGAAGTTTCACTTCTTTGTAAATTAAAATTGAAAAATCATGATGTGTATATTGGAACACATAATAATTAGGCAACACTAGCATGTGTTGTGTGTTTGACACCTTATTGTTTTGTGTGTAGTTCTACATACATATATGTAATAATTAATGTAAAACCTATATATTAACAATATGTTAATTTAGAAAATATATTTGCAATAAAAGTAACATATGTAAAAAAAAATTACATACCAAATAAAAATTATTTGTGACATAAGTATAAGGGAAAAATACAGCTGTTCTTTAAATAAGAAAAATTTAACGTGCAGAACAATTTTCAATATTATGAACTTATTTGAAAATTAATTTTCTGCATTTAATTTTCTCCCATTTAAAATAAAAAAATGCATGTTCGTGTTATACATGTAACGGTGCCACATATGGGGAAAGGTATGTCCTGTGCTGCAAGTACATACAACACAGGCTCTCAGTCAGCCATAAAAATATGTACCATTCATACGCACACATGTTCATACATTCCCAAAGACTGCACTCTTACTGACACACATGGCAGCCCTTACATAGTGCCTTTAGTCATAGTATTAGATATCAACCATAGTATCTGGCTGTAAGGACATTAGGAATAAAGTCAATGAAGCTGGGTGTGGGGGTGTCTGGTAACAATGCACAAGTTGTATTTCCTTCAGTAGCTCACATTGGGGTTTCACTAATCAGAAGTAGCTCTCACTACAAATAATGTTCGAGACCCCGGCCTAGATGATATAACTGGCCTTGTTTAGTAAAATAAGGACATGAGAAGGGATAAGGGTACTCAACAGGTCACTACACATTTTTAGTTTTATGTAAGAAAAATTAAGAAGCAAATATGTTGTTCCAACTTTTTGAAAAGGCTTGTGATTGTTTTCTCAAAATTGTGTTTCATCAATACAAACAAACAAAAACTTTATTTTTCCTATCCATACAGGTCAATGCCCATCAGATGAAACCCATCTGGAAGGCCACCGGAAAGAAGATGCAGACCCTAGAGATCTACAAGCGGCGCCGCATCCATTGCCGGAAGAGATGGGAGGACCTACGATGCTGGATCAAAAAGTCAGCTGAAGTCCAGCTCGGTAAGTCTGCTTAACATGGGAAGCATGTGCACTGTACCCTGACCCCATTAATGTCCTGTATACTTGCAGTGGCCTATCCACAGCTTGATGGGCAGATGAGAACCCAGCAGCAGCATCAAGGGGGTAAGTTCTTTTTTTAATTTACCTTGTTAAATAACTATTATTTGTTACAACAACACATAATGGCATCAACATAAAGGCTGACACATGCCCAGCGCACAAGAATTCCTGAAGGTGTAAGTTTTGCACAAGGTGCATGATGATGTTGAAGATGATACCACTATATTTCTGATCACTACCAAAGGACTATTTTGAGCATACACATGCCTGCCTAAGAAAAAAATGTACATGGGTTTGCTGGATATTATAACTGACAGTTGTATTAAACAGGCAAAAATGTATGATTGTGTCAGGTGTGATGCTCTGTCACAATTGTGAATGAGGTTATGTTGGCCAGATTACATTTGACATAGCATTAAAATGCACTTATGATACAGTGGATGTTCCAAACGTCACATTGGTGAGTTGGTATAATAGAAAAACAATAATGAGCATGTGAGCCAAAAAGAGTAGAAACATGGGGAAAATGACAACATTTGTTAGTAAAAATATATTACAAATATGTTTTCACTAAAAGATACAATTCAATTTATGTTAAAAGTGCCAGACTGGCATGATGTCTTGCTCCTTCACAAATGTACATGTAAGCCTGTCCGTTTAAAATTATTTTGATAGGCATACATATTTGAATAAAACTGACAGGAATGGTGACAGAGTAACACATACCCCAAAAAAACATTTGTATGTCCTTTTTTATGCCCAGATGATAAATAAATAATGAACAAAAATAGATTAGTTAAAGAGACTTCTGCAGATGGACAATGTACGAAGGATTTGTTTTTGCTTGATATTGATTTTTGTGATGTAAGTTCAGTATTCAAAACAACCATTCAGAACTATTCAGAGGTGTTAAACAATTCCTGGAGAAAATTGAAAATGGGTAAGAGAAATGATAAAAAATTATATGGAAGTAACAATGTGAAATTACAAAGCCATGACCAAATGGGTTCTGGAGATGTTCCCTACATGCATGAGAAAATGGTAAAGTAAACCTACGTTTGAAAGCCTTGAAGCAGGTGAAATATGAAAATTAGGAAAATGTTCAGTGAAAAAAACCTCATGATCAGTTTTATTTACACTGATACAATAAAACTATTGTATATGTCTTTTTAGCATCTTCAGGAGCAGGCGAAGGCGACAATGGCCACAAAGGCTGGGAAGCAGCTGGCCACTCTATGTCATGTGGTCAGACTGCGGACGCTGATTGACACAGTGGCATGGAGGGCAAGGGACTGGAATGGAGGCCACCAGCTCTTCATCATCTTACGAGGCCTCCATAGGCGACCAGTCCCTAGTGGTGGCGAACCCCACAGGAACTGTGCCATCCTTGTTCACCACCATAGACCCATTGCCACCCTTCCTCTTGCTCCGTCCCCCCAGTTGGCCAAACCAACCCCCCTAAAAGGTCTGGGGTCTCCTTCACCACAGGAACATCACACCCTGGCCTGTCCCTCCAGCTGCGCTCAGTGAGTAGGCTATTGCCCCCTTACACAGCATCTCTGTAGGCCAGACTACGATCATGAATGACATCCAGGGCCTTACTTGCCAAATGCAACAAATAGTTGTATTTCTGGATGCCATTCATAGTTCAATGTCTGGTTTGCAGAGACCACTTGCTAAAATAGCCTCCACACTGACCACAGCCCTCCAACTAGCCCAAAGTTGTGTCCTAACTCAGGTCCCTTCCTCATCCCAAATCCCAAGCCCCACCCTTATTCCAAGCACACTCACTTCTTTACAGGCACCCACTCCAACAGACATAAGCAGCACACACACACACATAAACATGACCACACAAACACACACAAACATCCAAACAACATACACACACTACTGAAACTACACCCACAGGCACCCCAACCACCACACCCAGAAGCTCTACAATCACCACCATACCCACAAGCACCAGCACACCCACAAGCACCACCACACCCATAAGTACCACAAGCACCACCATACCCACAAGCACCAGCACACCCACAAGCACCACAACAACCACCTCTACAGCACACTCATCCAAACACACTCACACAAAATCATACCAACACACAAAACAACACCCACCAAACCCAAAACGCACACGCTCACCTGAACACCAAACACATGTTAAACCACACACATCCAAACATCCACCAGGCACATATGTAGCTGCAAAACATACAGACACATGCATGAAAATCACACCAAACACCTCAACAGCACACTCATCCAAACACACTAACACAAAAGCACACATACAACACCAACCAAACACAAAAGCGTGCACTCACCAGAATACGAAACAACTGCCAAAAAACACACCCAAACATACACAACATACAGCAGACCCACATGCAACTGCAAAACAGACAGACACACATCAACCACTCCAGCTCCCTCTACCTCTACCCCTCAAACTCAATACTCTACCACCCCTCCTACCCATACTACTACACCCAAATTGATGTCTTACCTGCTCTTAACACAATTGAAACCAAAACCACCCCTCCCAAGAAGGATCCTTGAGGTGCCTGCTCTGTGCCCACTAGATGCCCCTTCCTGAGGAGGTTACATCTTGGCAGTCTAAGTAAGAGGCAAGTTCTGGGCAATAAACCCACAGACTGATGCTGTGCATCATGGTTGTCCTCCATTTATGTATTAGTTTTAATAAAAAATTGAGAGAAGTATCTCATTTGTTAATAAAATTATTTTATTTTAACAAAGTTTGTCCAGACGTTATTATTCATTTACAAGCCACTGATTAATAACAATGTTAATGGTGAAAATGTGAGATACATAAACCTACTTACATTTATGACAGTAAACACAAAAGTTGTTTTAAATAACATATTTGTATAGTGCAAACATTAGTTATAAAAATGTGTAATAGACTCATGGCCTCAATATGAGGTTGGCGGGTCGACAGTCAGCCCGCCAGCCTCGTGATGAGAAGACGGCTGCGGTCCCGGAGGTCTTCCCACCTGGCCTATTACAACTTTATAACTGCTGACTGGCGGGAACCAAGGTTTCTGCCGGTCAGTCCAATGGGAAAGGTGCAGCAGCATTGTTCCCGGTGCATAACTGAGCCATCGGCAATGCTGCCGCAAGCAGGGTGCACCATGACCCTTGAAATGCGCACTAACTGCACAGAAGACAGTGTCTGTTTCAAAGGTGCTGGGCAGGGGGGCCCTCACTGTCCATGCCATGAGCATGGGCAGTGCAGAGGCCCCCTGTGGCCCCCTGTGCTTGTTCTCTGCCAGCCTTTTCATGGTGGTCAGACCACCATGAAAAGGCTGGTGGAGAACAAGGTTTTAATCAGCAGGGTGGCGCTGAGTTCATCGCCGCCCTGGCTGCTTACAACCAAGACTGGCATCACTCTGTCGGGATCTTGGATCCTGGCAGAGTCAGCGGTCAGTACCTTGTGATGTCGCAGTCGGACTGTCACAGCTGCAGCAGTCCAACCCTCACTGTGAGGCTGGCGGTCCTCGGACAGCCAGCCTCGTAACTGGGCCCATAGAGATGTTGGTGCAAGAATTCATCATGGTAATGAACACTTACACCAAAATTAAACATTTTTACTTTTTTAAATGTTAATACAGGTATGTTTATTTTAAACTGATAAGTGCTAAAAAAAACACGTGTTACACATTTAAAGAAAAATTAAAGAGCAAATAAAATAAAATTTGATACTATACTAAAACTGCACTAGATGGAGGAAATGCGACATTAATAAAAATGTAAGATGTTTTAACTTTTGAACGAACATACATTTTACATTTATTGTAAACAAATATTTTGCCTTGTCTAGTGCAATTTGTACATTTTATTACATTTATATTATTCCAATAATGTGTAATGCATATGTATATGATTTGATAGTTTATGAAAAATGATTAAACACACCTGTATGGACATGTTTTGAATTTGTGAATAATGTCACATTTTGTGTTAGAGTCAACTAGCATGAAGGCAGCTTGCACTGAATTTGTAAATGAACTTAAATTATACAGGTGTGTTTCTTTAAATTTCTTAAATGACCACATTACACACATATGCATTGCTCATTAGTAAAATATTGCTTGTAAGTGTGAATTAAAAATACATGAGTCTAGAGTGAATATAAACAGGCAATTCAAAAGGTAACTGGTAAAAAAGACATTTACCTTTGATTCCGGGGAGAGATGGGGTTGATTTGCTTCGTGGTCCAATTGCAGCAGCAAGGAAGAACTTGGGTGACTGGGTTCATGACAGCAAGGGAAGTGAAAAAAATTAGAAAAGGGTAAGTTTCAACCTTGTATCCCTTCCAATCTGCCAACTCAGGTGTGGAGGATTACCCGCCGGAGTTGCGTCGGCGGAAAGGCACATCATGATTGGCCTGGTGGTAAAAATGGCTGTTCCCCCTCCGACAGCCACATTTGCCTATGGTGCCGTTGACGCAGGAGGAAAATTCTGACGGAGTCAGTGGCGCTCCGACGGGCTTCGTTCATTGACCCGCCATCTAAATAGAACAGGCAGAAAGCCTAGTAGGTGGACGGATTATCTGATGGAAAAGTGACAGCGAGACCAAATCTGCCAAGATCTAAATCATGCCCATAATCTCCCAATGGGGCAGTGGTCATTAAAGTATCTTCTGGCGATTGACTAACACCAGAAGCACTAATAGTCAGAGTATCTGAATCATTAATTATCTGTCAGAGTGCACTTGAAAATCTCTCCTCATCTTGCCAATTTTCAGATCTAATTACACACATCAAATTTGTGAGATATGAGAAGACAGATGATACCAGGAACAATGCCAAACCATCCCTCCCTTTGGCAACAGGAGCTTTTGTCTTACCTATGTGATTCTTTCAGTGCTGCTTCCTTAAGGAGCTTCCAAAGCTGAGGGACCAAGTAGGGTGGCTCAGCCCAGCTTCTTTCGGGCTCCTGCTTCCAGAATTTTCAACAGCCCTGGGTTCAATTGTGTACAGGCAGTTCTTGATACAGGGTGTCTCCTAGTTTGCAGTTCCAGTGGCCAACTTGCATGGCTTCCTTTTTATAACTGCATTTTATGATTTACGTATGTTACAGCCCATAAAATAGCCTTGAATTTATCTGAACCATCAGTAGCCCTCTCCAGTAGTGTCGGTCATTCAATAGAACAAATAACAATTCTTTTATTCTTTTTTTGTTTTAGTAATCCAGTATTATCTGCATTTCTTGATGTCACAAAGGGTGTACCAACCATATAGATCCTACCACTTCTAAAATAGGAGGTGGCTGTACACGCCAAGATGGAACAAGGGAGGTACTTGGTTTTTAATGGGGTCGATTAACCAAAATGATAAAGGAAAGGGGAGCCACACAAATAATCCAAGGAAAGTGGGAGGGGAAGCAAAGGAAGTGCAAGGGGATCCATTATCTCTCTCAAGAACTCTTAAAAAGAGAGTAATAGAAATGCGGAAGAAAACCTTGTCTGAACTGTTGGGCTGATGGAACTACACAAAGTGAACTTTATTTGTCATCTGAAAGATTAGTATCTCCTTTACATGCATCTAAAACAGGATAGCTCAGGGGAAGGGTCCATTAAGCTTTACCAAAAATTAAGGGAAGATTGCTACATGCAACAGTGTGTCACAAGGTTCAAGAAAGACCTCCTCTACCACGAATACATTAATCCAGTACCCTAGGGCGCCTCTTCCACAGTATATACAATAGCATATACACTAACCACTTGAGTTGTCCCACACTGACCATCATGTCTCACAAGACTCCAAAGCCAATGTATTCTCCAGTTTTCTTGTTCTGCCTCTTTGGACTGATGTGGTTATAATTCTGCAATGAGAGTGATTTTTTTTGCATGTAGTGATTTCAAAGAAGTGTTTCCCTTCAGTGTTTAGTCTCATCTGCCAGCCAGATGGGGAATGGTGTACCCTTCAGATTTCTTTCAGAATTGGACTGCCCTTTGACTCATTCTCTATGTGCCTACTACTTTGGACTTGACGATCAACCAGAGCGCCACTGAAACCAAGCTGAAGAGCCCTAATTGGGGCAAAACTGGTCCTAGGTTGAATTCCAGTTCAAGGAGGACCTGGCTTGGTAGTTCAGGCTGGACTGTTCCCATGAGGAGCATGGTCAAGACTGATTTGCATATGGCTTGGTCAAAATTGAGGTGGCATAGTGGGCAAAAAAAATAATGGATTGGGATGCGGCCCGAGCGACTGCCAGTGGCTGAGATTAATTCAAGCATTCCATCTATCACCTTGCTCTTTTTGCATGATCATCCAGATTTCATCATTCATCTTGTTCCTGGCTCAGTCTCCAATTAGTCTTTCACTGTATTACATGTACCTCCAAGGTATGCTTCATATTTTTCATTTCCCCATTTCGTGGGTCGCTATATCACATGACAATAATATTGCTTGAACTACATACGTTTTACTACATTGTAAGGTGTTCCTCGTTCCACGTATCCCTATCTTTAGATGAAGTAGTAGGTTTTGTTGAGGATGCAAAATTATTGTAAGTCAACATTGACAACTTTAATATAGTCTTACACAACAAGTGATAAAACTGGAAGTTACTTTGTCTAGTTTACTCAATAGGTTCCTGAAGTTTAGCTCGCAAGATTACTCCAAACTCCTTGGGTCCACTCTTTCACTACTCATAGCTTTATTGGCCTCATAGAAGCATCACTTGTGTGTCACATTTTTTGGGTAGTTTGTTCCTTTCTATGTCCATATCAGGAGTTGGCTTTACCCCCCTCTTTTACAATTTGGCACTGAGGTCTGGTGTCTGTCTTGTTGCTACACTCATCCAGGCATTCAGAGTAGCCACAGCCTCTCAGTTGAGATTCATTCGGACACTCTTCCCGCTAATGGTATTTTAAGTATCTCCCAGGGCCCTCCAGTTGTTCCCCACCTCTGTGCCCCCAAGAGGCTTATTCCCTACAGCCTGTTTCCTCATTACCAGGCCTAGACTGCCAACTCAGTTTTATGTTGATTTGCGCGCACAAGGTCAGGAGAGAGCCGGTCTTCTTTTCTGACTCCGTGGTCAGCTTCATGCATAGCAATATTCACTTAAATGCCAAATATATATTGTCCCCATTGTTGATTCACTCAGAAATAATGTCCCTTGTCAGCTCCCACAGCTCAATTATAGGGACAAGTCACACAGTGCAGCACAGCAAGTCATCTGGCTGTGCTGCACTGTGTGACAGGGACAGGAAAGGCTTGTGCAGTTTTGAAGGCGATACAGCACATTCCTGTCCTTTCCCATCCAATGGCCCCCTTTTGGCTCCCTAGCGACAACACAGGTACCATTGCACCATGGTTGCGTCGGCGGGAATGGATTAAAAATCATGGGAGTTGCATGGGTACATTCCTTCCTAGGGCAGAGAAATGCAATGCAGTGATTTGTGCTGTGTTGCGTTACTCCAGATTTAGGAAGCCACGCAAGGCCACCATAAGGTGGCCTTGCGTGGCTTCATAATCTGCCTTAGGAGCCACGTCATGCATGCACCATGATGCAGGCTGCAAGCGTGACTCAACTAGGGTCATAAATATGGCCCTTAGTTTCTGCAACAGGAGCTCTTCCAATTTCCATTCATAATGTCTGCCGCCCAGCCACGCCAACTTGCCTAGCCTTTTGCTGGGGCCAGCATCATCCAGCTGCAAGGTGCACTCAGTGCCCACGCCCTCAGTTTGTAGAGCCCCTGCCACCAGGAATTACCCTGGCTCCCTAGGTCCAGCCAGAAAAGGCTCTTTATTCTTCTCAGCCATCCTGAGTCCAGGAATGATCCTTTACCACACCCTCTTGTTAGCCCCAGAGTCATGGGTGCCCGGTACACAAAAATATTGGTGGGTCTGCCAGGTCACAAGACCAGTTTTGAATATACATTGGGTTGTATTGTATGTGGGAGGGGTGCAAAGGACTGCCCACTTATGATATGTATGGGATTTGATACATTTTAGGATTGGGCCATTCTACTAATTTCACTGCCAAATCTCTGAACCTGCCTTTTCTGCACACACACTGTCCCCTGCGTATACACTGCCTTCTTTTCTTCTTGCCCCTTCTGCTCTCACACTGCCTTGTATCCCGCACCAGCTCCGGAATACTCACTGTCCTCTGTTCCACGTCAACTCACACATTCCCCCTCGCTGCTTCATGCTCCCTCTGAAGACTCACTGCTCTCTTCTTTCTGCTGGGATTGCATGGTCCTCAGCCCTCGCGTGTTCAAACCTGTTTCGAGGAGGCTGGCAGGTGTTCCTGACGGGAGTATTCAGTCATTTGAATAGATTCCCAAAAATGATTCCTAGATCTATAGACAGAATAATAATTACATGTGAGACAGTAAAATATATGAGCCAAATCAGTCACTGGCGGGCAGCTTTCTTAAAAGGATATTTTAAATAAATTCCATGAAGGGATCCAGTAGCGGCACATTACAAAAAAACACGTTGCACAAATGCCAGCAGAAAGCTGAGCAGCTCACCTGGGGGCATAGTTATCAAAGAGTTGCGTGGCTCTTGTGTCGCGCAATGGGGTGCCAGAGAGACAAAACTCAAGTTACATTTATCAAGCCTCGCAAGGCCACCTTATGTGCTTTGCCTGGCTTGATAAATCTAGAGTAACGCAACTCAAGCCAAATTGCTGCCTTGCACTCTGTCCTGGGAAGGTGTTTCATGGGTGGACCGCAGGTGTTGCCACGCCAATGGATTTTGGTGCATTCCTAGATTTACCATTACTAATAGACCTGGGAATGTGTCAAAATCCTGCACCTCCCCAGGTGAGGCGTAAGGAGGTGAAATAGCTTTATTTCTCCTTGTTACTTCCTCTTTCTATGTGTGCTGCATTTTGCAGCAAACATAGAAAGAGGAAAATGCACCTTTCTGCATAAAAAATCCTTTCTGCAACGCAGGCACCCTAGCACTGTGGCAAGGGTGCCTGAGTTAGCGCTAGGCTGAACGTTGTGCACCAATGTGGAGAAAAGACAGGAATGTGCTGTACAATGTTAAGTATAGCGCATTAGAGTTCCCATGGAGTGCAATTCCTTTCACTAGAAAACCTCTGCTGGCGCTTCTGTCCAGAGCTAAGTTTTGGTGTGCTTTCAAGTGCCTCACCTGCACGATTTGTGTGACATGATGATGCATGCGCTGCAGGTATGGTGTCAGCATCGCCAGTGTTGCTCTCCTCTCCCAAAACAGAGTTACGCCAGCTGAAATATTGGTAGCTTTGAGCCTCAGTGCCCTACAGAAGCTGGCGCCCATGTCCATAATACCCAAAGCCATGCCCATAATACCCAAAGTCCATGGTAACCCTGACCCCAGAGACACCAAGTGGGCTCTGGGAATAGACCGCACTCAACTGCACACCCAATGACCCCAAGTCCTCCACATGTAAACAGGGCACGCTCATCCCTGTGTACCAGGCTCTCCACCATCCCTCTGCCGGCCTACAGGTAAGATCGTGGATCTCGGCCAAATGTAAAAAAATAAAAATACTTCAGGACTGAGGGACCGAAACTGTTAAAGCCATATTTTTTAAAAAGACGAATCTGCGCGTGCAAGGACGCCGGGGTTATTGTTTAAACGCAGAGAAGACGTTTCAGAACTCTAATGCAGTACTAATTTTTTTAAACCGTATTTTAATTCAATTTAATTCACATACTTGATGATTTGAAAGTTTTAAATATGTTTAAAAATCAGTTTTCTGTAATTTATGGAAGGCAATGATTTACATCAATTTTAATTAATTGAACAAATACAAACAATGTACTTCAGGACTGTTTGTGAATTGGAGAATATTGCGAAGTCCAACTTTACAGGGAAGCTCCACACATGTTTTTAGACATTTGGTTGCCACAGGCACAGAACAGTTTGTAAAAACACAACAGATGTCAAACTCAATCGTCAATTTACTGACCTCTAACTTACCTGGGTAAGTATCTCATTCCATTGAAAGAGGTGATTTTGTTGAGTGATGTTAAAAGCGCTCTAATTGCATGCCTGTCTTGTGTTTCATGTGATGGCCAATGGTTGTTGTAACTGGCGCGTCACCTGTGAATGCTCACCTGCCCAGGTATAGCCGAAAGGAGTGTGACTATTAAGTACAGCAGAATTAACCTAGCTCTTATATGAGTGAAGCTAGTCTAAAAACTGTAAACACTTTATAAATCACAATGTGTCCTTCAAAACTTTCTCCAGTTAGTTATATTTGAGGTAAAGTAGCACAAGCCGTACATTATGAGGATACTGTCAGTCACTGAGGACGTATCTGACAATGCAGAGACACAAGGCCACAGGTTGAGGACACGGTTCTCAGAAGTGATGTTCAATATCTTTATCATGTAGAGTTGGAGGCATTTTATTGCTCATAATATATCACCTCCATTAATTCGCCTGCTTTTTTTTTTTTTTATATAAACTCCCGCCCCCAATACCTTCCAGTGCTTTCAAATGGCTCCATATCATGTTTGGAACCTTTATCCAGCACAGGCTTTTCTAACCAAGGACAATGAGCACTTTGGAGCCAACATTTATGTTAAAAGTAAACTATAAGTCCTGTAACGCAACATGTTGGCTAAAAGACCAGGCCTGGCTGAACAGGCTATGAAGCATATACTCACAATAAAAAAGACAGTATTGACTGGCAATACCCCTGAGTAATGTTATGAAAAAAAAACGCATCTTCAGCCAATTAATACTTTGCTCAATCTGTAAAAAAAAAAAAAGTGCCAGTCCCAAAATGTTTTACAGAGGTCTCTTCTCTTTTACATTATTATGTGACCACAGCCGTAATGGGTGTGGCCCACCTCCACCAATGGAACACCTACTTCTCCATCCTCTACTGCTCTCCTGCTCTCTGTCAACTTTAGCCTTCCCCTGCTGTCTAATGTCCATTTTCATTTCAGCCCATTTCTCTCTTTCTTTTTTCTCCCTGGCGTGCCACCTCCCTCCCTCTATGTCTGAATGCACTCCCTCCTCCCTCCAGTTTACCCCTGCTGTCCTTCCTCTCCCACTCTATCAAAGGGAGTGGCTATCAGTGGTACGCGGGGCAGTGACACCAGAGTGCTTGGATTTGTGTGAGGGGCACACACTGCTCTCTTGCACCACTCAAAAGGGAATGGTTTCCTATTCTACTTGCTCGCGTTAGGGCCTGTGTTACCTTTGCTCAACCCTTGCCTCTATCCAGGCTTTACTTTTTCTTCCGTTATCTCAGCTCTTTCCAGCTTCTCCTCTAGCCCTCATCAGCTCTCCCTTTAGCCCTACCCCCTAAGTTATATGTGTGGGTTTGTTCAGTGAACCACTTCATCATCAAAAAGGAACATAGGGAGGGCACGAAAAGGAAATGTGTTATTTACAAACCTACTTAAAGAACATTTCAATTGGGTGAAATGCTCTCTTTTTTATGTAGACCTATACAAACAATCGCTGCAATTTGGGTTGAATCCTGTAGAGGGGAGACAATGATTCGAAACGTGAACAATATTCCTGGAGCTCTTCAAATCTTCAAGTATGTAAACTGTAGGCACCTTTTCATGTGACATGAGCTCGACTCAATATTAAGCTCTTTGTCAAAAATACGCATATACCTAATGAAGAGCTTCAACAATGCTACTGATTTTATAAACACTGTGCCCTCTATAATACAATCCTTCCTTCTAAAAGGCCATAAACTCTGCCCTGACAGGCTGGGGGTCAGAACACCTAGGGTTGCCCCACGTCTGAAAGAGTGTAGGTACATGTGAATTGGCAGGCATTTTTCGTATGGGTTAAGCTAATCTTAGATGTGGCTGGGGGCTTGTAGTTATCAAAGGGGAGAGGTTATGGTGTTACAGTCAAAGTTGATAACTTTAGAAGTGGGGAACCGGGTTTCTGTCTCGGCGTCTCATCAACAGCCTGTGATTGTGGTCAAATTACCTAATTTCCATATGGGGGAAAAATTGAACGTGACCTTGTGTAATGTAACTGGTGCTCATGTAAAGCGCTCCAATGCCTTCAGGTGGAGTTCAGGTGATGTAAAACTGTGAAAAAGTTGAGTTCGGAACATGAAGCCTTCATTTCCGTAGGCCAGCGAAGGAACTGTGCCTACATTATTGCCCCACTAGCTTTAAATGGGTGGTTAATTAAGGCTTTAGGGGTTATGTTGTGGCTTTCTTACCAGTGTTTTTTTCTTACAACCATGCGTCAGGAAATATGACCGTGATTTTTCATATTTGAAACGACGGGATGTGTCTGTGGAGTCTTGCCTTTTAAATACTAAGACTGCCTGCGTTCGCTTATGAAAAAGCGGATTTAAGAGAAAATGCAGCTTTTAAAAATCGACCTCCCTTTGGTAAAGCTAACTGCCCCTTTTAGAAAATGCTTTTCATTTTCTTCTTCCCCGGTGGATATCTCGTACCTTGGTCTGATGCAGCTCCTGATCTCTCTGGGAGAGTACTGTGAAATCTTTGCTAATTTTATCGGTGCCATGATATGCCTATGACCTCTTTCACATGATTCTTCCAAAGACTTTTAATTTTGGTCTTAAAGGGATGTCCTTTAAAGTTGGTTCTAAATTGGAGAGGAGAGGAAAACTGATCTGCAAGGAGGCACCCCCCCTCCTGACACCGAAAATCAAGCTGTGCAAGAAAAGCAGCTCCCAGGATTATTCATTTGGAATCAGTTCTTTCAGTACTGAAAAGTGACAATATCCAGTTATCGGGCGTCATTCCACCCACAAGGAAGACTAGTTAAGAAATGAACTCATTCTAAGTGTAAGCAGGGATATAAATATCACTGGTCACCTTCAGATTATTACATGCATATCTTCCTTGTAGCCTTGTGTGTGTTAACTTCATCCTTGTTTGAAGGGTTCATTTTGGTAGATTCTATATTGTTAGAATTTTCATCCTTGGCGTGGTCTCCCTTAATTTTTTGCCTATGTTCCCCAGGTTGTTGATGTGTGCTGGACTCTGATTTTGCTGTTTTTGTTACTCTGGGCACTTTACCACTGCTAACCAGTGCTAAAGTGCAAGTGCTCCTATACAAAATGCGTATGTAATTGGCTTATCCATGATTGGCGTATTTGGTTTACTAGTAAGTCCCTAGTAAAGTGCACTAGAGGTGCCACGGCCTGTAAATCAAATTCTACTAGTGGGCCTGAAGCACTGGTTGTGCCACCAACATAATTAGCTCTGTAATCATGTCTCAGACCTGCCACTGCAGTGTGTGTGTGCAGTTTTAACTGTAAATTCGACTTTGCAAGTGTACCCACTTGCCGGGCCTAAACCTTTCTTTTTCTTACATGTCAGACACCCCTAAGGTAGGCCCTAGGTAGCCCCAAGGGCAGGGTGCAGTGTATGGTTAAGGTAAGATATACAATGTGTTTTGTATGTCCTGACAGTGAAATATTGCTAAAAAAAAATTCACTGTTGCAAGGCATGTCCCTCTCATAGGTTAACATGGGGGCTACCTTTAAATCTGATTAAAGTGTAGATTCCCTTTGGGAGTGGATGGACATGTGGAGTTTAGGGTCTCTGAGCTCACAATTTAAAAATCCATCTTTTAGTAAAGTTGATTTTGAGATTGTGTGTTTGAAAATGCCACTTTTAGAAAGTGGCCATTTTCTTGCTTAGACCATTTCTGTGACTCTGCCTGTTTGTGGATTCCCTGTCTAGGTCAGTTTGACAGTTGGGCTGGTTACACCTCGCACTAGACAGTGACACAAAGGGTGACACACCTGAAAGGGCCTCACACAATGCAGTCTCCAAACCCCTTGTGAATGTCTGGTGTCTGGCCTGAGCAAGGCAGGATTTCACATTCAAAAGAGACTTTACTTTGAAGTATGCCTACTTCAAAGGAGAAATTGGGTATAAGAAGGGCACCCAAAAACACAGACTTTAGAAACAGTTCTGGAAACAAGAGGAACCTCTGCCTGGAGAAGAGCTAAAGAGCTGAGGAAGAAGAGCTGCCCTGCCTGTGACTGTGCTTTGTGGAGCTATCCAGCAGTTGCTGCTTCTGCCAGAGTAAGAGGGCAAAGACTGGACTTCGTGTGCCTTCCATCTTGAGAAGAAATCTCCAAGGGCTTGATTTAGTTTGCCTGCTGTTGTTTGAAGTCTCAGGGACAGCAAAGCCTTCTCTCGGCCAGCACCTCGAGTATCTGGAGAGACTCCTACTCTGACCTGTGGTGCCCATCCAGTTCCTGGGACCCTGAAAGGAGAAGCTGGCAGCCTAAAGACAAAGAAATCCACACACAGAGTGCCGTGAGGGGAAAAGATTGACACAACTCTGATCTGTGGCTGAAGAAACGACGCAGCGCCGGCTCCGCAGCTGAGAATCGATGCTCGCAGGAAACGCGACCGAAGAATCGACGCACGGAGCAGGAGAAACAATGCGCATCATCGCTGACGGAGGCTGAGAGATCACAACCCGCGCTGCAGGGTTTTCGGATCATTGTGCGGCTGGATTTCCGACTCAAGTACCGCTGGACGTGGAAAAACAACGCAAGGCCTGCCCAGACCCGAGAGTGCTTACCAAATTGATGCATCGCTCTCCTGCGGAGAGAAAAAACGACGCGCCCCGACCCAGCGAAAGAAGAAACAACGCACGGTCCCGTTCGTGAGTGTAATCAACCCCTCGCAACCCTTTTAGACACGTGCAGAGTTATTTTTGACACATCCAAGGTACTTTTTCACGCTGACAGTGTTAGTGTGTGTTTAGAACTAAAGACTCTTTATGATTTTTAATTGATAACTTGGCTTGTGTATTGTGGATTTTTGTCGTTTTGGTCTTGTTTTGTTTAGATAAATATTTCCTATTTTTCTAAACTGGTGTTGTGTCATTTTGTAGTGTTTTCATTAAGTTACTGTGTGTGTTGGTACAAATACTTTACACCTAGCACTCTGAAGTTAAGCCTACTGCTCTGCCAAGCTACCAAGGGGGTAAGCAGGGGTTAGCTGAGTGTGATTCTCTTTTACCCTGACTAGAGTGAGGGTCCTTGCTTGAACAGGGAGTAACCTGACTGTTAACCAAAGACCCCATTTCTAACATATATACACACACACACCTGCTTAAGAGTGAAATTTCCAAATGAAGGGCTTATCCAATGCTGTTCTACATTAAGCTTTTTATGCACACACACACACACACACACTGCCCATTGTGATTCTGTATTAAAGAAATGTATACGTTGCTTTTGTTTTTTTTCTTATAAATCTTCATACCCATTGTTGGACCTGGCCCTTTTTGCAGGGTCATCCCCAAACTGTATGCCTCCTTCCTCCTAATTTGTCTGACCAGTTTTTGCGTTGGCTGTAGGACTCTGGGCTCTCTACCACTGCCATCCAGTGCTAAAGTGCATATGTTGTCTGTGTAAACTGTAATGGTGATTGGGTTATCCCTGATTGGCATACCTGTTTTGATAGTAAATCCCTAGTAGAGTTCACTAGAGGTGCCCGGGCCTGTAAATCAAATGCTACTAGTGGGCCTGCAGCACTGGTTGTGCCACCCACGAGTAGCCCTGTAAACATGTCTCAGACCTGCCACTACTGTGTCTGTGTGTGCAGTCTTGCACTGCCAATTTGACCACCCAAACCTTCCCTTTTTATACAAGTAAGGCACCTCTAAGGTAGGCCCTAATAGCCCCATGGGCAGGGTGCAGTGTATGTTAAAGGTGGGACATGTATTGGTGTGTTTTACATGTTCTAACAGTGAAATACTGCCAAATCCGTTTTTCACTGTTGCAAGGCCTATCCCTCTCATATTTTAACATGGGGTCTGCCTTCAAATATCTGCAGTTTCTCTTTGGGAGCAGATAGAGGTGTGGAGTTTGGGCTCTCCAAACTCACTCACAATTTAAAAATACATATTTTGGTAAAGTTATTTTTCAAATTGTCAGTTTGAAAATGCCACTTTTAGAAAGTGTGCATTTTCTTGCATAAACCATTCTGTGACTCTGCCTGCTTGTGTGTTTTCTGTCTGTGTCAGACTGACAGTTGGGCTGTTTATGAATCCCCTTTAGTCAGTGACACAAAGGGAGCTTGGGTGTAGCCTGCATATCCTGATGAGCTTTCTGGGCTAGAGTGAAGGGAGGGGTGGTCACGTACACCTGAATGGGCTGTGCCTGCCCTCACACAATGCATTCTCCAACCTCTTGGTGTGTGTCTGCAGCCAGGCCTGGGCAAGGCATGATCTTGTGAACAACAGAGACTTTCCTTTAATGTTTGCCTACTTCAAAAGCAGAAATGGGTATAAGTAGTGGACCCAAAACCCCAGATTTTCAGATTACGTCTTAAACCAGGAGGAACCTCTGCCAGGGAGAAGAGCTGAAGAGCTGGAGGAGGAGTATCCCCCTTTGCCAGTGACTGTGCTTTGCTGGGTTGGCCTGCTGTTGCTGCTTCTGCCTGAAAGAGGACAAAGACTGGACTTTGTGGTATATTCCTGCTTGTGAAGAATCTCCAGTGTTTGGACTCAGCCTGCCTCCTGTTTTGAAATCTCAGGAAGACTTCCTCTGTCAGCACCATCCAGTCCCTGGGCCCTTGACAGGTGAAGCTGGTAGAACAAGGACTGAAATCCACACACAGGGAGCCATGCGGGAAAGTTTCGATGCACCACCTGCAAAGCAGCTGTAAAAACGACGTGCTTCGCGGCTGAAATCGATGCACCACCTGCATCACGGCTGGGAATCAACGCATCACCTGCATCGCAGCTGGAGAAATGATGCAACATCTGCCTGCGGTTTCTGATAAAAAATGTAAACCCCGCGTAGCACAGTTTTCAATCACCATGCGGCCAGATTTCACATCACAATGCGGCCTGATTTCACACGCATTGTCGCTGTGTGTCAAAATCATCGTGAACCTGCGCAGATTCAGGGGTGCCTCGTCTGGAAATCAACGCATCCCTCTCTTGCGGGAGAAAAAAAGATGCATTGCCTACCCGAGCGGAGATGAAATGATGCACAGCCTCACTTCCGAGTCAGTAATCAATGCTTTTCTGATTTTTGTGATGCATTCCCGCCTCTGCACCTTTATTTTTGACTCAAACCAGGTACTTTGTGTAAAAATGTTTCCATCATTTTCTATGGAGTAAGAATCTATTATTTTAAAAATTCATAACTTTACTTGTATATGTTGGATTTTTGTTGCTTTTGTCTTGTTTGAATTAGATAAATATTGCCTATTTGTCTGAACTGGTGTGATGTCCATTTTGTAGTGTTTTCACTGTATTACTATGTGTGTTGGTACAAATACTTTACGCCTTGAGATAAGCCTGACTGCTTGTGCCAAGCTACCAAGGGGGTGAGCAGGGGTTATATAAGTGTGTATCTCCATTGCCCTGACTAGAGTGAGGGTCCCTCCCTGGGCAGAGTGCAAACTGACTGCCAACCAGAGACCCCATTTCTAACACCTATCTAGTCTAGTGATAATCTACCACTGGTTTTTAGGAATATTCCTTATATATTTCCAATGAAATGAAAATCCTATCTTCTACTCACTTTGTTTTGCCTTCGTTTTTCATTTTTATCTCTGGTACTGAAGTCAATGGAGGGTTTTGGTCTAGTGTTAGACCTGAAAGCCCTAAACAAGTTTCTGATGACATTGCCATTCAAGATTGAGACTCTTCGGAGGGTCAGTCCTCTGGTGATCACTGATTATTGGATGGGTACGCTGGATCTGAAGGATGTGTATTATCATGTCCCCATTCATGCCCCGTACCAACAGTATCTGAAGTTTTGCATCAGGGGTTGACTTTTTCGGTTCCAGGTGTTGCCTTTCATGCTGAAGTCAGCAACTCAGGTATTCATGAAAGTGGTGGCCCTCTTAGTGTCTTTTCCTCATCTGCAGGGATCCACCTGTACCTGGACAGGGGCTGCTGCATGCCCCTATGAGATTCCAACTGCTTCAGGATCTAAACTTGCTCTCCTTTCATATTCAGACTCATGGGTTCCTCATCAATCAGGATAAATGCCAGCTGTTCCCGTCCAAGGATCTGACATTCATCGGGCCTTTTTTCCAAAGGACCTCAACTGGGTGTTCCTTCTAGAACCAAGGGTGGGTGTTATGAGGTCCTTGGCCTTGCATGCCATGGACTTTCCATCCCAACCTATGAGTCAGTGTTGAGGTTGTTGGGGCATATGGTGGAAACAGTGTTCACTGTGCCCTGGGCTTGCTTTCATCTTCGTTCCCTGTGGTCTCATCTTCACACCTTTTGGAATTTCGGGTCTGGGTATTTTGATTGTGTGGTTCCAGTGACGGAGGGGGTCGTGTACATCATGTAGTTGTGGACCTGGCCTGCCACCCTGGTCCAGGGATGTTTCTTCAGAGGAATTCTCCTGTGTTGCTTACAACGGATGCCAGCTCCTACGCTGGGAGACAGGTCTCTTCAGGTGAGATGGTCCCTCCAGGACATCAGCCAACCTTCCAATTGGAGGGACCTCATGGTTCTATACAGGGCTATGATGGGTTTTAGGTCTTCTCTGGTGGGTTGCAATCTAATGGTCAGATCGAACAATCAGGATAAGGTGGCTTGTCTGAAAAACCGGGGAAGTATTTGGTCACAGTCCCTCAATGCAGTGGCTACCCTGATTTTTCAGAGGGGGGAATGTTTCCTGCAGTCGCTAGTGGAGGTTTATGTCAGAAGGGTGGACAATAGGATGGGGGACTCCTCAGCAGGTTATTTCCTTCTTCTCAGGAACTGTCATTGACCAGAGAGGTGTTTCAGTAGTTGTGCGAGAAGTTTGGTGTGCCTTTTTTCAACCTTTCTGTTTCCAAGGCTCAATGCCCCGGTTCCTAGGTTTTGTTCTCGAGGCCCTCAGGAGGGAGCCTGGGGGTGGACGTGTTGAGTCTCTCATGGTCAGATCATCCGCTGTATGCCTTCCCTCTGGTGCCTTTGATCTCTCCTTGGTTGGCCAGATTGTCAGGTGAGGCCAGGGTGATGATAGTGGTGGTTCCTTTTTGGCCTGGAGGTTGTGCTTTCCACGGTTCATGTTGTTAGCAAACCAGAGAATTTGGATGATGCCATCCTCCTTTTCCCTCTGAGGTCTGCCCCCTTCCTGTCTCTTCAGCGACTCCATCTGTCAGTCTGGAAGTTGAGATGTGGGGTTTGTAGGAAAAAGGGTTGCCCAGGCACTTAGTGGTGGCCATCCAGAATTTCAGCAAAACTTCCACTTTGTGCTCTTATGAAGGGCATTGGGGTAGTTCCCAGCATTGGTGTACTTCGTTCCAGCTGTCTCCACTGGACTGCCAGTTGTGTGCTGCTTTGCATTTTTTATGGGAAGGTTTGGAGAAATGTTTAGCGGTCTCCACCATGAGGGCCCGCTATCCGTGCTTTTCAATCTCCTTGGGGGAATTTGTTGAATGCCCAGGACTTGGTGATGAGTTTGCTGTGCAGTTTCTCCCTGACCAGGCCTTTGGTGAAGCTTTTGTTTGCCTCTGAGAGTTGCATTTGGTTCTAAAGACGTTGGTTTCTTCCCCTTTTTGACCATTGGAATTGGTGGATCTTAAGTTTCTCACACTCAAGGTTGTGTTTTTGGTGGCCCTAACCTCTGCCCGGAGAACTGGGAAGCTGGGAGAGTTGATTCTGAGTCTGTGTTGGAGCCTCAGTGTCCCTGTTGGATGTTTGTCAGGCCCTGTTGATTTACTTAACAGGACAAAGTTTTTCATCTGACTGATTCTTTGTTTGTTTCGTTTGGCTCCTCTTCCAAGGGGATAAGGATTCCTCTTTATCTATCAGTCGCTGGATCAAACAGTTGATTTCTTTGGCTTACTGTGTGTCTGGAGTGCCTCCTCCGGCTGTGGTAAATGTCCTGTCTACCAGGAGTGGTTGTGGCTTCCTGCTCAGAGTTGAAGGGTGTGTCTATTTTGGAAATCTGTAGGGCTGCTACCTGGGCTCCCCAGAATACTTTTCTAAAACATTACAGGTTACAGAATGTGTTATGTGATGATACCAATCTTAGGTTGGGGGTGTTGCATTCTGTTGTTCCTTGATTTCCCTTGCTTTCGGTGTTGAATATGTCCGGTATGGTGCTGAATTAGTCGGATGGTATCTAGTGTTTGATTCTGTTTTTCTGTTTCGTATTCAGTTTTTTGTCAAGGCTGGAGAGTTTGCTTTGGTATTCTCACTAGTGATTAAGGGGACTAGGACAGGGGGACCTCAGGGTAATGTCCTATTACAGTACTTACCACTAATCTTCATAACTCCTCCTCCTGGGCTGCTGGCCTTCATATGTTTGGGAGTTTGTTAGTTCAGGCGGAATGTTGGGTAAGTGCTTCCACGCAGCCTCCAGCAGGAGGGAGAGAGTCGCTAGCACTAGCATTCTTCTGGTCTTTTTTGTTCTGTCCATGAGACAGAATATCTCACTAATGCTAAAAGGGATGAGGACATCATGGCCAGAAGAGGTAAAGATTACTGGTAAATAATGGGACATTCCTCTTTTCTTGTCAACTACCTGACTTGGGTTCTAATTTAGAATGAGGCCGACGAAATACCCCATCAGAAACCTGGCGGATATTCCATATGCCATTTTACAAGTGTATTTTATCATATGCCACTTGTAATAAGCCAGACAGGATATCTGCCAAGTTTTAGATGGAGTACTCACGCACCAAACCCTAACATCAGGCCCTTAGTGATTATCATGTACTTCAACTCACATTAAATATGATTAGATTCGGGAAGATAAAAGGTTAAATTATGCTCAGCTTGACTAAAATGTGTGACACACGACTCTGCAGCAGGTACATAACTCCCCTGAGCAGTACCATTTTTTGTCAATTGGAACAAGTAATCTTGGAGTCTTTTAAGTCATGGTACTGTGACATTTATTTCACTAACCTAAGACGGCGCATCCCGGAAGGAAACCCGGCATGACAAATTACATATTTTCCTATCTGTTAGGGTTCCAGCAACGTAGGTTTCTGAAAGGTAGCATAGCCGCTTGCTTGTTAACAAAATAAACAGACAGCAGTAGACACCATAAAATCTTTCCAAAGTTATAACTTGAAGTTCTCCTAAATAGTCCTGCATTTGCCCCTAAATCCGTATGCCAGAGAGTTCAATGAAACCCAGTATGTTACTTGTCTGCTGGAAGAGTCAGAAAGGATCAGAGATGTCATGTATTTGCATGACTGTGCAATTCTAGTGGTAATCCACCACAGAGATACTTGGAAAATAGTATTTGATACCATCTCCGTTTTTCTATAGGAGGCGTCACTGATGTTCACTGTGTCCAGCAAAACACCATCTTTTACCAAAAGGGTGCCACTGTCTGTATTGAATCGAAGTCCTCTCATCTGTACTATGCCAATGTGCCCTGAGGCTGGAGACAGGCAGCAGGCTAGCACTTTACATATAACACCTATTACTTTCGGAACAATGAGGGTTGTGGTTGGTATGCAAGGTGCATTGTCCCAATGTGCTACCACGCTGGATAGTTGTCTAATACAAGAAATTTCGAAAATTAAATATACACATCTTTTTTATTCTTTCTGAAAGCAGTACACTGTATAATAGTGCCAAGGAGCAGGCGTTTTGAATAAAATGTATTTTTTGCCTCAAAATAGGTAGAATCCTAAAGTTACTGTTTGCTTCCTCTTTACACCCAAAAAGAATAAATAGCTGCACTATGATCTTGTCTAGTGATCGATAGACTATTCCTACATGTGCTACAGCAGGTTCATTACCCCCAGAAGATAACCCATTTTTTTATTTGTTACAAGTTATTGAACCCTGATGGAGTATACCATAGTTTTCTGTTTGCTCTTGTTGCCTCTTTACATCATTACCAGCTTGACTCAGACCGCGATCTCAATTTAGGTGAATGGTAGATAGCACAGGAGGTGCCCTGTTGCCCACCTTCCCCACCAATCACATAATGTTGGAGCACAGACCAAGTCCAGCTCTTAAAAGCAGATGCCCAATTTCCGATTTTTTCAAATATTTTTGTCAGGCGCATTGCCCAAACCCTGCAAGATAAGGTGCACCCTGCGACCCTACATTGACAAAGGCCAGGGGGAGGGCCGATGACTGCCCTAGGCTCAGCAACTATATCGTGGACATGGGGCCCTGAAACAGAACCCCACCATTGACTCGTAGTGTGTCCAAGGATAAGTTGAGGCATAGGTTGGAGAGTGCTCCACACAAAGCCGAGCAACAGGCTGAAAAGCATTTCTTCGGCGATGGTTCACACACTGTCACGAGCACCGCCAGGCAGAGAGAGCTCCACAAGAGGGAACCAAGGGCCATATGTACGAAAGCTTTTTCCCATAGACACAGAATGGGGAAAATCCTTTGGTACATATGGCCCCAAGTTAGCTACACAAGCTGGGACACATGCACAGGCCACTCTAATGGGAGGGGAAGAGCAGATACAGCTTAGATTGGATTAGTTTGAGACTGAGAAGATAAAAGCTGTGTGGTGTAGAAGGGCCTGTCAAATGGCCCCATATTATCAGGACGGCCGTTTGCTGTAGGCTTAAGAGTACCGGTGGGGAGAAATCAGTACTGGTGGAACCCATCAGCAATCACTGGCTCAAATGAAGTACTTTGCATAACATCACTAACTCTGTGTTTGCACCACCCATGCCCCCACGTGAAGAACCAAGTCAGCTGCAGGTACCTCCACAGCAGACTGAAAGAGTCGATGGACCCATGACTCTACAGTCGGTCTCTTTCGTCCCTTGAGGCTTCTGAAGTCTCTGCCTGAAGAGAATCAAGACTCAGAACACTTTGTAATCCGTCTTCTGAACAATCTTTGAACTTGCTATGTATCACTCTGAACACTTACTTCAGCTGGCAAGACTAGATGTTTTGCTTATGTTGCTTTCTATCATATACCTGTTCTTGTGAGCCCTAAGTGATACACACACACACAGATTTTGGATCCAAGCAGGAGTCACTGGATTATAGCAGGCCCTTGCTAGAGCACTAGAAGTATTATTGTCTGATTTAAAGCCCGTCTTTCTAAATTAGGCTACATAAATTAGGAGGTCGACGAGATTTACAGTAACTAGCATGAAGCATAGAGTGTTTTCGACACAATCAGCTTTGCGCTTCATTCCGTAGTGCTCACGCTTGTAGAGAAGGTTGATCTCTTGCTTGTTTTCATGTGTGAGTGGTATTTGCATGAGATGCTTTAATCAAGTGGCCTTCAACGCCCAAAAAGCAAAAGAAAGTCAATAGCTCCTGACTGGAGCTGCCTAACAGAAGGCTGCCTGGCAAGTCACACATAAAGGACATTATGGGATGCCTGCCGTTCCAAAGGCAGAGTGTCAAAACACATTTGCCACACTAAGTGAAATTATGTAATGCCTCCGGTCCCAAAAGAAACCGGAGTTACAAAACACATTTGGCAGCCTATTGCTATCATTCTGTGCAATACCTTCAGCACTTCATTAGAGGGGACTATGTACACTTGTGTAGAAACAGGACTGCATCAAAGGCAGAATCACTTGGCTATCTCTCCTGAAGCAGTAGGAAACATACTGCAAGATTTAGGAAAAGACAGATTGCTGTGAGCCGAAAGATAAAGGATGCAGAAAGCTACTTTAAATCAATCACAATGCTGCTTCATGTGCTAAAGTAAGGACCTTGAAACCACAAAGTATTTCTAGCGACCTGTTGCTGCTGCTCAACATCATACCGATTTCCTGAAATCTGAGAGGGGAATGTTCTCCTTTTCTTCATGTCACCTAGAGAAATTGGATTATTAGTCGGGTGGATGGTAGCCCACTAAACGCAATAATGGCATTATCTTTGTTAGGTCCACTAAAGGTTTCATTAACTTAAACCTGAGCTGTAGCTATGGCATGACATGCTTTGTAAAGTATTTAAAAGTCCTAAAAAAGTAAAAAAGTAAAAAAAAAAAAACAACACAATAACATTCCCACTCCAATTTATAAAAATAGACTATGACAAAATCCAATAAGGGGAATTGGAGATATGAATGTTTAAAGTTTTAATTAAAAATAGCACCAAAAAAGCATTAAGTGGCAACCACAGTCATCTGGTTGCGCTTGACTGGTATCTTGACACGAGTTATAGCCAACTGTGATGGGACACGGGTCGGATAATAGGGTCACGTTTATACCAGTCAAAAGTTTTCCCTTCTGACTTAGGGCCTGATTTATATTTCAGCAGACAGGATACTCTGTCACAAACGTGACGGATATCCCGTCCACTGCATACCATTACATTATATTCTATGGCATGTGTAATATGGCGAACAGGCTATCTATCACATTTGTGAAAGAGTAGCCTGTCCGCCAAAATATAAATAAAGTCCTTAATTTCTAAACTGGAAGTCCAAAATCCTCAGCAGGGCAAGGAAACAGGCTGTTGCCGTGATCAGTCCATGAGGCTGAATAGCCATCAGACAAAGTCTCAGTGAATTTGTTGACTTTTGGCGGGAAAGCTCAGAGCATGAGGAATTCATAATTTGCATCCAAGGAAGGTCCCTTGCGTGCAAAAATCTTTTGACACTTTCTCCTGGTGAAGATTACTAGCTCCCACTGAAAAGTATTTGCTGCTGTGGAAAAGTAGCAAGCGGGAGCAACCTCAATCTTTGACCCAGTGGCAACACACCTTTGCCGGACTGACTTGGCAGGTTGGTCCCGGTCTTCTGTCATTTATCCAGGAAAAGCTCAGTGAAAAAGATCTAAGTCCTAGCATTCAGCGATAGGCAAGAGGAGTCCACTCTGACACTTCTCTAAGGACCTTAGATCCTTAGGGACACCACTTAGGGGTCAGGACTCACTCCAGTAGAAGCCACTAGCAGGGTCTGGGGCAGGTCCAGGGGGAACTGGTTAGCTGGGTTACTCAGGAAAGTAAGCTTCTTACAGCTTTTGTGTCACTGTTGCTTACAGGAGGTCAGCCAACTGACCCCTTGAGTACACTTCTTAGTCATGCATACAAGTGAAAGTAGATCCAGCTTTTAGGGTTCTCCTCACAGGTTTCAACAGCAGATGCAACCCTTCTTCTGTCTTCCACAAGTACAGCAGTGCTCTGAGAAGGTAAAGGCAGCGCTACATTAATATCCAGTGACAGCCCGTGGGTGAGGGTAATTCCTGGCCACTCTCTACCAAAGAACTAAAAGTTCTCAGAGGTGACCCTACTCACTTTTACAGCACTTTGTGTGTGTTGTACTGTTAACTATCCTACAGAGTCACTCTAACGCCGAGCCAACATGGCAAAACCTTAATTCCCCTGTGCACAGCTCCCTGTGCCCACCCAGAGGTGTGGCTAGGATAATGGGCAAACCCTTCCTGTGGTCATTCCAAACTGGTTCTCGCACTGGGATTGGTGCCTGGCTGGCTAGCAGGACAATAGAGCGAGCAGTTCCAGTGTGAGCTTTATCTGCCTGTGTCAGGAAAAGCATCATTTGAAGTTAATTATGTCCCTGGGCACAGCCCAGTTGGTGATCTGGTCAGGAGGAAGGTCACCTGACTGTTGAGTTGGCATTTAATGTACTATTAAAATGAGTTCCTGAATCATTTTACTAGCTACTCCCAAAATGAAGTTATGCATTATATAGTGTTATAATATAACCCAGTGCATTTCTATGGTAGAGCCAGCCTTACCACTGTGAAAAACTATTTTGGAGGGTTTTCACTGCTAGCACATGCAAAACATAGAATACACATGTCCTACTTTTTAAATGTCATGCACTGTGCCATATGGGCATTTAGGGTCTATCTTAGGGATGATCTATAGATGGAATACATTGGCTTATTAAATGCCAAGTTTTTTTTCAGAATTTAACTATGTCAACTGGCAAGATGGACTGCTGTACTTAGGATTTTTGAGGAGTGCTAAATGTCAATATCTTTTGTAGCTAACTAGACTTTAATATTGTTTCTCCTGAAACTCTGAAGTATTTGCATGATGCCATGTGCATCTCAATCTAGACAGCAAGCTGCTCGAATTGGGGTGACTTGCTTGAAGATGGCAAGTTATGTCCTCTGGATATATTGGCTTCAAAAATAGAAAGTGTTTTTTCAAAATTTAAATATGTTTATCTGGTAACTTAGACGGCTTACTTAGTATGGAGTGCTACAAAGTCAACTGTTTACTTTTTTTAGCAATACAGCAGATAGGTAATGATTTGGTTCAGCCTGCAGCAAGATATTGTTGAGCAGTATCTCAAGGTCTCAGCGGGATGCTTGCAAACGTCAGAGATCTAAGATATCCGGAAACTACATTTCTGCTGTACAAAGTTGTGAAAGCTGCTCCACTCAGGAGGGGTGATGCAAAAGATGTTATTGGCCCTCAAATGTTGGAGAGAGCAGTGTTTACTCTGCTGATTAACTTTACAGAACATAATCACTTAATGTCAGACCAACATTCTGGCTTTATAATAGGCAGAGGAACAGAGTCAGTCATCATAACCATATTGGATTATCTACAATTCACAGTGGACAGGAACAAAATAGCTGCCATGTTGCTCCTGGATTTATCCGCTGCATATGAGGCTGTCCAACACCAACACACTACTACAACAACTTTACAATCTCAGAATCCATGAAAATGCTCTAAAATTGATTAGTTCTTATCTCAAAAACAGACAAAGAATACTCCACCTACCACCTTTCACAGCAACTCCTCACACAACACTGTGGCGTTCCTCAAGGGTCCATCATATCCCCTCTATTACTCAACATCTACCTAATTCTCCTACCAATCCTGATTAAATCATTCCACCTCACCTGTTCCAACTATGCAGATGACACCCAAATCATTTTAAAATGATAGCACGAAGACCTCTACAATTTAAAACGTGTCTGCCGTTGTGTCATTAATTCATAGATGATGAATAACGATCTAAGTCTCAATACAGAAAAAGACGGAGATTATGACCTGTGAACAATGGCATAAGTACCAGTCTACCACTGTATGGCCTAAGGAACTTGAAGCCCTCCCAACAACAACAAAAGAAGTGCATTCTACACAATGAAAACACTATGGGGGTCATTCTGACCCCGGCGGGCGGCGGGAGCCGCCCGCCTGGAGGGAACCGCCAGAATACCGCTGCGCGGTCAAAAGACCGCCGCGGGTATTCTGGGTTTCCCACTGGGCTGGCGGGCGACCGCCAAAAGGCCGCCCGCCAGCCCAGTGGGAAACACCCCTCCATGAGGATGCCGGCTCCGAATGGAGCCGGCGGAGTGGAGGATGTGCGACGGGTGCAGTGGCACCCGTCGCGTATTTCAGTGTCTGCAAAGCAGACACTGAAATACAAAGTGGGGCCCTCTTACGGGGGCCCCTGCAGTGCCCATGCCATTGGCATGGGCAGTGCAGGGGCCCCCAGTGGCCCCACGACACCCCTCACCGCCATCCCGACCGCCAGGAACAGGATGGCGGTGAGGGGGTCGGAATCCCCCATGGCGGCGCAGCAAGCTGCGCCGCCATGGGGGATTCCCAGGGCAGCGGAAAACCGGCGGGACACCGCCGGTTTTCCTGTTCTGACCGCGGCCGAACCGCCGCAGTCAGAATGCCCTGCGGGGCACCGCCAGCCTGTTGGCGGTGCTCCCGCCGACCCCGGCCCGCCGGGGTCGGAATGATCACCAATGTCATATCTTCCAATACCTTGCATTTCAACATAAACTGCAAGCTCTAAGCTTGACTATGCCAACTGCCTACACCTTGACACACCCACATTAATCATATGCAAAATACAACTCACCCAAAATGTTAACGCAAGGCTTCTTTTTCGCCTTCACTCAAGAGGATGCATGACTCCAGTCCTGCAATCTCTCCACTGGCTGCCTATAGCTAGAAGGGCAATGTTCAAGGCAATCTACATTGTCCCAACAGCCTCCCAAGAAAAAGGACCACTATATGTACAGCTAACATTCAAGTAATACAAATCAAACAGAACACTGCCCTCCAGGCTTGCCTCACTTGTCATGATACCACCTTACCATAAGAACTCTGCAGGAGGCACTGCTGTCTCAGTGCAAGCCACCATGTCTGGTAACTTAGACGGCTTACTTAGTATGGAGTGCTACAAAGTCAACTGTTTACTTTTTTTAGCAATACAGCAGATAGGTAATGATTTGGTTCAGCCTGCAGCAAGATATTGTTGAGCAGTATCTCAAGGTCTCAGCGGGATGCTTGCAAACGTCAGAGATCTAAGATATCCGGAAACTACATTTCTGCTGTACAAAGTTGTGAAAGCTGCTCCACTCAGGAGGGGTGATGCAAAAGATGTTATTGGCCCTCAAATGTTGGAGAGAGCAGTGTTTACTCTGCTGATTAACTTTACAGAACATAATCACTTAATGTTAGACCAACATTCTGGCTTTATAATAGGCAGAGGAACAGAGTCAGTCATCATACCCATATTGGATTATCTAAAATTCACAGTGGACAGGAACAAAATAGCTGCCATGTTGCTCCTGGATTTATCCGCTGCATATGAGGCTGTCCAACACCAACACACTACTACAACAACTTTACAATCTCAGAATCCATGAAAATGCTCTAAAATTGATTAGTTCTTATCTCAAAAACAGACAAAGAATACTCCACCTACCACCTTTCACAGCAACTCCTCACACAACACTGTGGCGTTCCTCAAGGGTCCATCATATCCCCTCTATTACTCAACATCTACCTAATTCTCCTACCAATCCTGATTAAATCATTCCACCTCACCTGTTCCAACTATGCAGATGACACCCAAATCATTTTAAAATGATAGCATGAAGACCTCTACAATTTAAAACGTGTCTGCCGTTGTGTCATTAATTCATAGATGATGAATAACGATCTAAGTCTCAATACAGAAAAAGACGGAGATTATGACCTGTGAACAATGGCATAAGTACCAGTCTACCACTGTATGGCCTAAGGAACTTGAAGCCCTCCCAACAACAACAAAAGAAGTGCATTCTACACAATGAAAACACTATGGGGGTCATTCTGACCCCGGCGGGCGGCGGGAGCCGCCCGCCTGGAGGGAACCGCCAGAATACCGCTGCGCGGTCAAAAGACCGCCGCGGGTATTCTGGGTTTCCCACTGGGCTGGCGGGCGACCGCCAAAAGGCCGCCCGCCAGCCCAGTGGGAAACACCCCTCCATGAGGATGCCGGCTCCGAATGGAGCCGGCGGAGTGGAGGATGTGCGACGGGTGCAGTGGTACCCGTCGCGTATTTCAGTGTCTGCAAAGCAGACACTGAAATACAAAGTGGGACCCTCTTACGGGGGCCCCTGCAGTGCCCATGCCATTGGCATGGGCAGTGCAGGGGCCCCAGTGGCCCCACGACTCCCCTCACCGCCATCCCGACTGCCAGGAACAGGATGGCGGTGAGGGGGTCGGAATCCCCCATGGCGGCGCAGCAAGCTGCGCCGCCATGGGGGATTCCCAGGGCAGCGGAAAACCGGCGGGACACCGCCGGTTTTCCTGTTCTGACCGCGGCCGAACCGCCGCGGTCAGAATGCCCTGCGGGGCACCGCCAGCCTGTTGGCGGTGCTCCCGCCGACCCCGGCCCGCCGGGGTCGGAATGATCACCAATGTCATATCTTCCAATACCTTGCATTTCAACATAAACTGCAAGCTCTAAGCTTGACTATGCCAACTGCCTACACCTTGACACACCCACATTAATCATATGCAAAATACAACTCACCCAAAATGTTAACGCAAGGCTTCTTTTTCGCCTTCACTCAAGAGGATGCATGACTCCAGTCCTGCAATCTCTCCACTGGCTGCCTATAGCTAGAAGGGCAATGTTCAAGGCAATCTACATTGTCCCAACAGCCTCCCAAGAAAAAGGACCACTATATGTACAGCTAACATTCAAGTAATACAAATCAAACAGAACACTGCCCTCCAGGCTTGCCTCACTTGTCATGATACCACCTTACCATAAGAACTCTGCAGGAGGCACTGCTGTCTCAGTGCAAGCCACCATGCCTGAAACTCTCTACCAGCAATCATTAAAAAGCACACAGGAGTATATACACAGTTGAAAACATGGCTATTTGTCTCCACTTCTCTCTCCTTCAAATCATGCAAGTTCAGGACAACAACTAGACACAAAATCATCTGAGAGATATATGAGTGCAAAAAAGGAGAAATAAAAAACATGGGCTGATTCATTACCCCCATACAAAATGGGATAATTGGTTTTGAGCCATTAGTTTCTACTTTTCCAAAAACAAACTCCCACTTTTAGAGTTTGTAAATGGAAAAGAAAAAACGTTTACAAATTTGATGCAAGCATCTGTCATCAATAACAGAAACACAATAAACTTTTACATGGCTTTCTGTAAACTGCCATGACGGATGCTGACACAAATCCATAGAATTCACGGCAGACTGCCTGTAAAGTCCTCTGCCATCCTGACTGCCTTTACTCCATTCACCAAAGTTGAAATCAGGCCTTTGGTCTTTTATTCCAAGTCACTCTGGATTTAATCAAGCCAACTGTATTCGATGATGCAAACAGTTATATATGATTTCACTATTTGTTCATTGCATGGCTTATTGGGTGAACGCTAAACAGTTTGTGAAGCTGGTTATATTTCTTTTAAAACTTTTACTAGCAGTTTTGGTTTTAATGTACGGTTCTACTTTCTCATTTGCACATGGTTTATAAAGTAACTTGAACTGATTAGTTGATAAATAATTATTAATAATTGGAAAATCTTACATATTCAGTTAGTAATCAATCATAGTCAATTAGTAACCCATTTAGGGTAATACAAAACCACATCAAATAAATGAATAATACAGAATATTTTAATTTGTCATGAAAATGCATCAGAAACTGTCTCTCATGCTGACTCTTTTCAAACATACTGCAAATGTCAATTATATCCAAATGATTACTGAGCTCTGTGGTCCCCTTTACAAAGTCTTGTTGCTTTTCCCCTTGCCATTCTGATCAACAGCATCTTTAGTTTACAAAAAATCATTAATGCAGCCAGGTGTGAATGTGGGCATAGACTATGGGGGTCATTCTGACCCTGGCGGCCGGTGACCGCCAGGGTCACCGACCACGGGAGCACCGCCAACAGGCTGGCGGTGCTCCCGAGGGCATTCTGACCGTGGCGGTTCAGCCGCGGTCAGAAAGGGTAAACCGGCGGTCTCCCGCCGGTTTACCGCTGCCCCATTGAATCCTCCATGGCGGCGGAGCGCGCTCCGCCGCCAAGGGGATTCAGACACCCCCTATCGCCATCCTGTTCATGGCGGGAAACCCGCCATGAACAGGATGGCGGTAGGGGGTGCCGCGGGGCCCCTGGGGGCCCCTGCAGTGCCCATGCCAATGGCATGGGCACTGCAGGGGCCCCCGTAAGAGGGCCCCGCAAAGTATTTCAGTGTCTGCTTTGCAGACACTGAAATACGCGACGGGTGCAGCTGCACCCGTCGCACCCCTGCAACTACGCCGGCTCAATTCTGAGCCGGCGTCCTCGTTGCAGGGGCATTTCTGCTGGGCCGGCGGGCGCTCTTTCGGAGAGCGCCCGCCGGCCCAGCGGAAATGTTTAAATGGCCGCAGCGGTCTTTTGACCGCGGTGCGGTCATTTCACGGCGGTACCTTGGCGGACGGCCTCCGCCAAGGTTAAAATCACCCCCTATGTGTATATGATTAGCAAATAGCAGCATGGGAACAAAATCGTATTGTAACCGGGCACTTTCCACAGCTGCCTCTTGCACCAATGAGCCACAATCTTTCAAATACAGACTAAACCCCACAGGGCCAAATACACAAGTCTGGTTCACATGGAAACATTCTTCATATTCCTTTTTTCTGAAGCGAACACTGTCATGAAAGAATGGACAAAACTGTCAGCAGTTATTGATTAATTTTAGTGTTGCTTCTATTGCAATAGGGCTCAGTATTGCGGTTGTTCTGGTTTGATATTTAAGCTCTCTCATTGTTTACTCCCTTGTCTTGCACTTGCATCTGCTGAAAGCACTGAAAAAGCGACTGAAGCATGATGCTTTCTCTTTGCCATTAACCCCATCCTCAACTTCACTGTTGTCTGTCTGAAGTTCATTCTGATATCAATATAATACGTTATGAAAGAAAAGAACGTGCTTTTGCATATAAGTAATAAAGTGTTTTTCTTTTGATTTACATTCAGGTCGCAGTAATGTCTTCGGTTGACCAACCATAAATCCAAATCCATCAAGTACAATCTTAAAACAAAATACGGGATTCTCAGCTTCGGTCTTAATTCATGTTGATTACAGAACAATGATTTTGACCAACTGAATATTAATGTCAAGTCAAAATGTTTGCACAGCTAAATATAATAGTAATGATGTAATACTGAGGCATGAGTAAATCCCTTTGAAGGTGCAAGGAGGTTTCACTGGGAAGATTTAGAACGCCCACCAACTAGAATTTGTGGGTGTTCTCGAATTCCTCTGTGAACCATTCCACCACAGAAATTATCTCAGAATGTCAGTTTCCAGATAGGGTAAGGCAACGGAAAAACGCCAAAATGAGTGTGGTGCAATGGAAGGGAGTTCACAAAATAAAGAATTTATCATTGATAGGTCTGGGCACTCTGCTGTAGATCTCTTCACATGCAGATGATATGTTGCTATAGTTACTTACCCGGGTAAAGATTGGGCATGGAGGGCGCCTGTGTGGTGTTTACCCATTTTGGTGAGGTATCTGGCCTGCAGGTGAATTGGGGTAAATCTAATGCCTATTCCCTGCATGCTGAGGACACTGATACTAAGCCTCCAGAAATAGGGGATGAGATCAATCTGCTACGAGCTGTGCACTTCCACACTGGGCTGGGCAATCTCCACACTGTCCCGGAGGTTGCACGTAGTTCCACTTCTAGACCCTTTGTAGAGGAAGATTTGGAAGCTTCTGCTTATTCTTTAGGGACTTCTGCTTCGCCTCTTTGCTCCCAGATTATGTAGATAAGATAATACAAAATGCAATTAGAAGTATTCTCGAGACCAAGGTAATGAGCAAGCGCTTAGTGTCGCACTCCTTCAATACAAGTCTGTTAGGGGTCAATTGAGCAAAATCCTCAGAGTAGACACTGACATTTTTTTTAATTTCAATAGATGGATGGCAGCTTCAAAGAATCAGTTCATTCCTTCCCATAGCCAGTGAGTTTATGGACATTTCTGAATGATTTTCAGAGTTGGGCACTTGGCTGATGAGCCCTACTCAGGGCAAAACTGGTCCTCTGTAGTGCGTGTTGCAGTTCTGGGAGGACCTGCCTGGAAATTTAGGCTAGACTGTTCCCATTGGAGCAGGGCCAAGGCTGATTTGCATATGGCTGAGACGAAACTGAAGTGGCATGGTGTGCAAAATAATCATGGACTGGGATGGAATGCAAGTAATTACCAGTGGCTGAGATTAATTCAAGCATCTCATCCATCATTTTTTGTGTACTTCAGTGAGTTGTCTAAGTGGACGGGTAGGCCCAGTGGTATGCGCTGTGCACACTATGGGCCTGATTCTAACTTTGGAGGACGGTGTTAAACCGTCCCAAAAGTGGCGGATATACCACCTACCGTATTACGAGTCCATTATATCCTATGGAACTCGTAATACGGTAGGTGGTATATCCGCCACTTTTGGGACGGTTTAACACCGTCCTCCAAAGTTAGAATCAGGCCCTATGTCACTGGAACCAAGCTACATATGGGTGATGAGACCTGACTAGGGCAAAATCGTTCCTAGGTTGCTTGTGTTCCGGTTCACAAAGGAATAAAGCCCGGCATTTCGCGCTGGACTGTTCACATTCAAGCAGGGTCAACACTGATTTGCACATGGCTGGATACAAATAGATGTGGCATGGTGCGAAAAATATCAATGGACTGGGATGCTGCCCTAAGTAATTACCAGTGGCTGATATTAATTCAAGCATTCCAGCCATCATTTTTTGTATGCTTTAGTTTGCCACTTTCAAAGCAGAAATGAAAGAAACTGTTTGACAAGCACATACGTTTGAACAATTAGTATCACACCAAGGTATTAAATCTCATACAAGGCAATCAGGACCTCATAACTCAAATAACCTTATTGAATCAATTAGAGACAGAAATGTGATGTCCAAAAGAGAAAAAAGCATCCGTGTTTTACCATGGTTTAAAGATGAGATGAAGGACTTGTTACCCCATATGGTGGAGCTCCCAATACGTGTGAGAAGCTAATGGACCTTGCCATCAAATGGAATCATTGTCTGTGTGAACACCATAACCAACACAGAAATGCTGTGCATAAGATTGTTGTAGAATGTTAAAAGAAAACCATGGGAGATGAATCAGAACCCATGAAAATCAGAGGAATATGAGGGTCATTTAATTTCCGAAGTAGAGAAAAAATGAAAAACGTATGCAGAACCTTTTGTCTCTGTTGCAGAAAGAATGGTAAATTCATCAAGGAACCTCCAGCTAAGCATAAAAGCAAACCTAGGGCTGTAATAGCATCTCAGGAGGCTTACGGAAGCAACACTACCCATCAGTGGGAGAGACCATGCTTCATGCCATGGGAAATTATATGGACATCGAGAATGCCTGTGCTCTATACATTCCAACTGAAACCAAAGAGAAACCAGAACCAGTATGCTGTCTTTTGGTCCCATCTTTAAGTGTACGAGGAAGGTGATTCTGGTAATAAAGGAAAGTCATATGGAGTCGCCTTCTTTCTAGCTTGTAGACGCTCCACAATCCTAGGCTATTTGGGAATTTTTTAGGTTATGGCTACACAGTCTGGTCGTTAACTGGATTGCACAGTGGATATCATTGATATCTGTTTTTGCAAACAGGCTGCGTGTCAGACAACCACCAGTCATGAATCCAGACAATGAGTGCATTTTTTGGCTAATTAGTTTAATAACAGCATCTGTAGGTTACCCACGTAATATCAGGACCTTCCTGAGTTTTTTGATAAACAAAAAACAAGCACTCTGACATCACATAACCTTTTACACTGCTGCAGAGATCTACACTTGCTATGCTCTCACAGAAATGAGAACAAGCTTCTGCATACTTACCTTGATGAGTTGCTGTAAACTGAATCTATTGGGCCAGCAAGGTACCCTGACACTTATTGACTGTTCTTTGTTGTGCAAAATAAAAACCAGAATGTTGAGATAAGGACTTTTACTTGGGTGCTATTGGGACCTAAATGAAGTAATAATAAAAGATCAGTGTCCATTACCCTTGATCCATGCCTTAATTGCCAAAGTGAAAAAAGTCACAATTTTCCAAAGTCAGACCTAGCCAGGACATAGCATCTCATTCAGGTCCAGGAGGGTGATGAGTGAAAAAAACTGCATTCTGAACAACACACGAAGCACAACAGTATCATGTCATGTCTTTCTAGCTTCACAACACTGTAGGAAATTGGATTACTCAGACAACAACCGCAATTCTTGTCATTCTAGCTGAAACATGTTCCTCGTTTCATAATCTTCTTCCTCTTCTGACTCGTCTAAGGCTCCATTGTCTCATCTCCGTTCAGTCACCGCTTCTCAGGAAGAAACTTTTACTGTTGCCATCTCAATCCCATTATCAAGGAAAGACCAGATATTAGTAACATTCTCGAACAATAGGACATTTCAACTTATGCAATGCTCAGTTAAAGCATGACCTTGTAAGACATAATACAGCAACCCACTAGGGGTAGCTGTGGACACATCTACAAACGTTTTGAAAACACTCTTGTATAAGTTCTGAATTATGGAAAATGCATGGTTTTGATGATGTCATAAGGAAGTTGTGAGCGTGAGTTAGAATATTTGGTTTGTTCTTTTTCTTTTCTTCTTTTCAAAATGGTATATTGTTTTGATATGATGTGTTGCTAATTACCTTAAGTGACTTTCCACAGTTCTTGGAGATCCCCTAGGTGGAAGGGTATGTATGTTCTTAGCGGTGTTCGAATGTGTTGAGGATAAGTGAACTTGCGCTTGCACAGCTTTAGCTAATTTGCAGATGATTGAATTAAAAGTGAGTTCAGTAGAATATAAAGTAGTTTTAGATGGAGTGGGCGTACTCCTATAGTTAGGTATGAGAGCAGGGATGCGGCGTTCTTCATTTGAGTGTGGCGCTTGATGCAGGAAAAATTATCCACGTGGTTGTTGATGACAGACCTAAGGAGAGAGGTCTGGGACTCTGGAGTATATTGGCAAGTGTAGAGAGACACTTGATATATGGTGTAATTCGTTCATTTAGTAGACCGGTCCGTCGTGATTGATAAGTCAAGTTTGTGAGAAGTTAGTGTGAATTAAATTATACTGAAGACTTGGTGAGTACTAAGTGCACTAGACAATAATCTAGGGAACAGTGGAGAAGTAAAGTTTGCGGGTCGAATTTTACTCACGTTTGTAGGAACTGTGAAAAAGGAGTAAGCGAAAGCCAAATGTTACTTTGGAAGGTTCTGAAGTGTTTGTATTACCCAACCTGAAGTAAATGAACAAATTTGTTTTCTTGAAGTTAGCTCGTAAATTAATAATGCATTGATTTTGTGTGTGAGTGGTGAAAGATTTAGTACGACAGGCTTTGTCAGCGTCTCAGTGGGTGTGCTGAGGAGGAGTGAATGTGTTAGTGTGACATAATTGGTGCCGCATTGGGATTGGTTAGAAGTAGGAAAGAGTCGCGCACGGATTCGTTCATCAGTCCGACAACAGAGTAACGCGATTGGAAGGACAGGGGATTGAAGGGGATTGTGGGATCATAGTCACTTTTCTATGATTGATCATTCTTTTACTTTTGATTAATAATTTGTATTGTTTTGTTTAATCAAGTTTGATATAGATTTTTGTTGTGGACATTAGGTGTGAATAAATATTGTTGACAAAATGAAGTTTTTCAAAGCTTTTAGAATTGCATTGAGAGGCGATGAATACATTCCAGCACTTGAGAGAGAGGTTTGCCCACCAGAAAATACTCCGGCATATATTGTGTTTGAGGAGAAAGGTGCAGCAGCATGTCTTTGGTTGAAACATTGGGTCAAAATTACAAAGAAGGAAGGTTGTCTGGCTTTTCCAGAACATGGTACATTTAATTTGAGAGTTTTGGATAATTTGAAGTCAAGGATGCACAGCTTAAAACCTCCACTGAGACCACCACAATATGAGGCATCAGCAATATGGGAGCTGGTAGCGAAACAGCAGCAAGCTTTAAAATTCGAAAAGAAAATGAGGAGAGTAGAAAATACATTATCAGAAGCAGTGTGGGATGAGGGTCAGAAAAGGTGGAGAGTGGACATGTTAAATGGGGTCAGATTATTTCCTGCAAGGACAAAGGAAGACGAGATTGAAACAAAAGATGAAAAGAAAAAGAAGAAGGGTTCATTAGCTATAAAGGAGCTAAATTTAAAGAACCCAAAAAGGGTAATGTTTTATGATGATGAAATGGGGGAAGATGAGATAGTTACTCATGTCTTGGAGACCTATCCACCACCAGAAGTGAGACAGCAGAATGAAAACAGATTAAATGAAAATAGAATTAGTAGTAATACTATTCCTACTGCACCATCAATTTCAGGATGAGCTAAAATCAATCTAGACAATGAGAGAGTTCAGGTGCAGAGTAGTTTTAATGACTCATCAAGTAACAGACAACAATTTGTAATGAACATTCCTTAGATACAGCCAGAGATTCAGGTTGTGAAAACAGCTACTAATCTAGTGTTGTCACAGGGACAACAAGAACTGAATTTAAGGGAACCTGTTCATATACAGATTCCGCAGATGCAGAGCCTGGGAGTAGGACAGGCAGAGAGAGTGCTGTAACATTAATAAAACCAGATGCGATTACTGTACCTAAAAGAATGGGTCCGGTAACTCCATTGTATACTCGTGTAGACAATAATGGAGAAAATTCACTAATGAATGAGCAGAATAGGGAAGGATCAAGCTCAAATGAAATGAATTCCTTGATTGATTTGTCTCCTCTTGAAAATTCTGGCACTACTTTCTGTACTAATCAGGGACAGAGAATAATGATTCCACAGCAATATACGAGTTCATGGCAAGAACAAGGAACAGGTGCACAAGCAAATGGAGTTTCATTAAAAGGTCTGTCAGCGCAGGAAATAACAAAATGGTTGGAAGACCTGAGTGGTTCAAACTCACAGGGCAGTTAGGAAAAGGAAGGTGAGAGAATAAATAAAATAAAACTGAACCTGGAAGGGAGTGAATCTTTAGAAGGAACAATGGGGGTGAGCAGACTAGACTCCTATACTGAAGAGCAGTTGAGATACGTATGTAAAGTTATTACAAAAGGGGCAGACAGAGTTTACCAGCAGTTACAAGAAGTAGCAGATGAATATGACATTGTTTTGACAAAGATGATAACATTGAAAAGAAGTTACAGATTGAATTTGGAGGAGGAAGCTTTTGCTCACATGAGATCTGCAGGAATGATAACACATATCAAAGAATGAATTGAGAAAGTGCAGGTTTGGAGCGCATTAGACAAGTGGGAGAGGAAATGGGACAGAAAAAGAGAAAGACCAAAGAAAGATGAGGCAGCACAGACAGGAGAGGCAGTAAAAATGCTGCCAATGAGAGAGACACCAGAAGGGAATTTTATACATGTACCCTGGAATAGAAGTGATATCATAAGTTTTACGAATGATTATCCGAGGTTGAGAGAGAAACCAATGGAGTGGTACCAACAAACAGATAGATTTGTGAAACTTTCAAAGTGTTTGTGGGAAGACTTGAATACACTTTTTGACATTGTGGTCCCAGCAGATTTATGGGTTGAATGTAAGAGAAGTGTCGATTGGCCGACGAATGAACTGCAAAGAGATACGAAAACTGGTGCGCCATCTCCTGAAGTAATGAAACATTACTATAAAGTCACTGAGTTCCTGAAAACAAGAATTGCGCCGAAAAGCGTTGATTGGCAACGCACAGATAGAACGTCACAGGAAGGGAAAGAATCAGTTCATGCAGACTATGAAAGATTGTTAAAAGCGTTCAAACACTTCAATGGAGTAGAAACAATTGGTAAGGAGATCATAAATCATTTGGTGTTTCGATTTGTTGAAGGACTGAAACCAGAAATTAGTTAGATGATTAAAAATCATTTCATCTGCTGGCAAGCAAAACAGATTGATGAAGTCTTGCGATATGATAAATACTGTAGTGATGAGATTGAATTAAAGCAGAAAACGTTGAAGGAGAAAGCAATGGTGATGCAGATTAAAGCTGCACAATCAGGTTTACAAGGAAATATTCAACAAATGTTGCAGGGAAATAGGTTGTTTCCGAGTCAAGGTCGAGTAAGAGGTCGAGGTGGAATGATGCTTACAGTAGTAAATAGAAATGTTGATTTGAGTTCAGTGGTGATGCAGGATGAGCAGCAGAGGCGAAAGGTGTTGCCTTGTCACATTTGCGGATTGCTGGGACATTGGAAAAGGCAGGGCCCGATCATTAATCAGGTAGGAATGGTTCAGCAGACAAATGGTGTCAATTCATTTCATGGTATGAGAGGAGTAAGAATGGGAGGTCAGAATCAAAATTTTCAGAATAATATGCAGGGTTTTCAACCTTTACAGCTGATGCAACAGGTACAAAATGTACAACCTCAGGTACAACAGGTACAAATGCCACAGATACAACAAATGCAGCCACAGGTGCAGATGGTGCCTGTACAACAAATGCACATACCAAGACAGGTTCAAATGATACAAAACCAAATGGAACAGCAACAGGTAATTCTTTACCAAGTGGTCACGAATCAGAAAAAAGATAAAAGTGCACAAACAGTTGAACAATTTCCTGTACACAGTGAGAGTGAAATAAACCCTGAATGGCCGTTGAGTAGTTCAGATGAGGAGGAATATATGATGGCTGCATCATCAGATGTGGATCAGAGAGGCCCTTGTGTGCAGGGCGAAGTACATGGCCATGAGGTTAGTTTCTTGGTTGACACAGGAGCAACGCGTTGGACGATAAGGACAGCTGAAGTTCCAGATATACCTGTCTCAAACAGAACAGTGCAGATAGTAGGAGTTGAGAATAAACACCTGGTAAATACTCTTACAGAACCAGTTCTGGTGAAAATTGGAAATTTCAGAGATTTTGTCATTTGTGATTCCAGTCCAGTGTCATTATTCGGAAGGGACTTGTTGTGCAAGATAAATTGTTCGATTATGTGTTCAGTTCAGTGAATCAGAATAGAGACGAACAGTGATGATAAGAAAGATTTGACAACTAATGAAGAAAGAAGGGCGATGACTTGTGAAATAGCTTTTTTGGATGTTGAGGTGAATCAAGCAGATGACAATGAGCAGGCAGGGGAAGAATACGATTTGGAAAACTTGATCAGTTTCTTCCGAGTCTTTGAAAGAAAAGATTTACCAGTTGATTTGCAGGAGAGAGTCAAGCCAAAGGTTTGGGATTTTTCTGGAAAAGACATTGGTCTGGTGTGGTGTTTCCACAGATAGCACAATACCCGATGACAAATGAAATAATTGAAGGGATAACACCATTGATAGAACAATCTTTGGAGCAGGGAGTTTTGAAGGAAGTACTGAGCGGTCTCTGTAACTCACCGATAATGGATTTGAAAAAGCCAAATGGAAAAATTTGTTTGGTACAGGATTTGAGAAAGATAAATGACATAGTGGTAAAATGTTGCCCAGTTGTACCAAATCCAGCAGTGATAATGTTTCAGATTCCATGCGATGAAGAATGGTTTACAGTCATTGATTTGTGTCAAGCTTTCTTCTCAGTGCCTCTGCATGAGGACAGCAGATATCTCTTTTGTTTTAAATTCCTGACCAGAGTTTACTGTTGGTGCAGAATTCCTCAAGGGGTTTCAGAATCACCATCAATTTTCAATCAGATATTGAAAAAGAACTTGGAGTCACTGGTGATGCCTTATAAGTCAACTTTGGTACAGTACACTGATGACTTACTAATCGCTTCCAAGATGAAAGAAGGCTGTAAGGAAGATACAATTGCACTGTTAAAGTTCCTGGGAGCAGGGGTCATAAAGTTTCTCCTGCTATATTACAATACTGTCAGCAAGAGGTGAAATATTTGGGACACTTGATTGAGAAAGGGTCTAGGAGAATTTCAAGAGAAAGGGTAGCGGCAATAATGAAGATGAAAATACCAGACTCGCAGAAAGTGTTGAGGACGTTTCTGGGAATGGTAGGGTATTGTCGCCAATGGATCCCAAATTTTCAGCTATTCCAAGCCACTGCAGAGATTGACACATAAGGATGTTTCAGATCCGTTAATGATGGATGAGGAATGCATGAATGCCTTTACTGAGCTGAGAAGGAGTTTGTGTCAAGCACCAGCTTTAGGTATGCCTAATTACACAAAGCCTTTCCTACTGTTTTGTTATGAGAGCGATGGATGTTCTTTGTCTGTTTTGACACAAACACATGGAGGTGTGAATCGTCCAGTAGCATATTTTTCAGCTACTTTGGACAATTTTGCAGCAGCCTTACCAGGGTGTCTGCGTGCAGCTGCAGCAGTTGAGCAGAGTATAACTCAAAGCAAAAACATTGTAATGGGTTATCCTCTGACAGTAATGGTACCTCATTCACTAGAGATTCTATTGACCAGGTCAAAGACACAATAATTAACAAACGCAAGACTGACAAGGTACGAAAGAGTGATTCTGGGTGCACCTAATGTGTCAATTAAAAGATGTACAGTGCTTAACCCAGCAACACTATTACCAAATGAAGAAGAAAATGTAAATAGAATTGATGATGTTGAACATGATTGTTTAGAAGTGTGAGAGTTATGTACCAAACCAAGAAAGATACATTTTTGGAAGATAATGATCAAATTCTTTTTGTTGATGGCTCCTGTTTACGAGATAACAGAGGTGCATTAAAATCAGGATATACAGTGTGCACAGTCACGGGCATCTTAGAAGCATCATGGCTCTAAGGAGTAATTTCGGCACAAGTCACAGAATTGGTGACTCTTACAAGAGCATGTCTGTTATCAGAACAAATTAAAGTGACAATTTATACTTATAGTCAATATGGATTTGGAATTGTACATGATTTGGGGCAAATTTAGTCACAAAGAGGTTTCCTAACCTCTTCAGGTTCACCTGTAAGGAATGGGGAGAGAATACATGATCTGTTACAAGCTGTACAAAAGCCTGAGAAAATTGCCATGGTCAAATGCAGTGTGACCAGAGAGGACAAGATTATGTAACATTGGGAAATGCTTATGCAGACCAAGTTGCAAAATGTGCTCTGAATGGGATTTCATTCAAAGGAAACTGGGAACTGATGTCTGAAAGTGATGAGGTCTATGCAAATTTTACTCTACAAACAATTGAAAAACTAGATGAATTAAAAGCTATTCAGAATAATGTGTCAGAAGAAGAACACAGGGATTGGTTGAAACATCCATGCATACAGAGAGAGGATGAAATCTGGGTTACAGCAGAGGGATAAGTGTTTTTGCCAGTTTATTGACATTGATGGCCAGGTTTTACCATGGTCAAACGCACATAGGCAGGGACGCAAAGACTAGAAGCTTTAAACAATTCTGGTATAACCCAAAATTCAGACAAGTGGCGGAGCTGGTTTGCCATAGGTGTGTAGTTTGTCAGCAAATGAACATTGGCAAAGGAACGATTGTCAACATGGGACACATAGGTATGGCAGGAGGTCCATTCAGTAGGATGCAAATTGATTTCATTGAGATGCCTGCATGTGCCGGTTTGAAATATGTGTTGGTGATTGTGTGCATTTTTAGTCATTGGATTGAGGCTTATCCAACCAGGAGAAATGATAGTCTTACGGTGGCTAAGTTGCTTTAGCAAGAACTAATTCCACGTTTCGGTTTCCCGGTTTCGATTGAATCAGATAGGGAAACTCATTTCAATAATGAGGTGATAAAATTACTTTTTTCAGCACTGAACATTCAGCAGAGACTGCATTGTAGCTATCGTCCAGAAGCTTCAGGTCTTGTGGAACAAATGAATGGAATATTAAAGTCACGATTGTCAAAACTGTTTGCGTCAACAAATCTAAAATGCACGGATGCTTTACCACTAGTGTTAATGTCAATGAGAAATACACCAGATAAGAAAACTTGGTTGTCTCCACATGAGATACTGATGGGAAGAGCAATAATATTGCCAGCGATTCCTGCAAATGCACTTGTAAATATTACAGATGATATGGTGCTCGATTACTGCAAAAGGCTGGCTGATGTAGTGCGGTCTTTTTCCCATCAGGTGGAAGCTGCAACGGTGCAACAAATGCAAGGTCAAGGCCACAGTCTGAGAGCTGGTGACTGGGTGCTCATACGAAAGCACTCACAAAAGTCTTGCCTAGAGTCACGTTAGAAGGGTCCATATTAGATTGTGGTAACTACAACGACTGCTGTGAAGTGTGCTGGTTTGCCAAACTGGGTACACGCGAGTCACACGAGGAAAGTGCATGATCCAACAGAAAGAGAAGAAGAGCTGTTGAGGTTACCAGCAGCTGAAGATATTGGTAACAAAGAGAAGGAGAAAAAGCAGAATATTGACAATGACAGAGATGTATCTACTCCTATAACAGATAAAAATGAGCAAGATTCTGAAGAAAATGAACAGTCTGCAAAAGGAGTAGAGGAATCAGTACCAGAAAAGGAGAAGCCTGATTCTGACCCAAAGAAGGTGTCAACAATTGAAAGTGACAAAGCAAAAACAACAAGTGATGGACGGAATGCTGAACATTGTCAAACATTCACCCCCAGTACAGTGATCTGGGCCTAAATCCATCGTTTTTTTGCTGCCCATGCCATTCCAGTTTGAAAGTGAATCACAAGAATCATCGGAAGAAATATCTGCTCAGAGGAGGGTATCCTCAGAGGCAGGTGGTTTGACTAACCAAACTGAAGAAAAGACAGACCCCACTGGGAAAGGAATCGAGAATAGTCCTGCCCAAGTGAATTATACTCTTCCTGAACCGATAATGGGAATGTCAGGAAAAAAAGGTTCAAAGGCAAGTGAAGGTTCGATTTTGAGAAAATTGCTGATGGAAAAGACATTGAAAGGAGACAACTGGCCAGGAAAAGACCAGAAAAGTGGAAAAGTAGATATGATTCCACCAATGCAGGAAGAAAGAGACTCAAACAAAGGAGAACCCACTAGTGGGGATGAAGGTGAAAATAGCAGAAGGTCAAAAAGGAAAAAAGTAGCAAATGGAAGGTATTCAGGACCAGAATGGACATACTTGGTCACAAATGAGTTTCATGAAGAATTTTTGAATTATTGTTTTGACAGAGACATTGACAATTTTTATTTTGGCACGTGAAAGTACAAAGAAAGAATTGGGAAAGAGAAAATAATACTGCTGTGCGTGAAGAAATATTATCAAAAATACAGGAAAAGAGGAATAAATAACTAGACTTGACAAAGCTACTATATTGAACTGACAAGGGAAACTGTCAAGAGTGAATGAAAATTTTAAAATTAAAAAAAAAAATAGGAGAGATTGTTTGAATTTTTGAAAAATTAAGATTATTTTTTTTTTTTTTAGTTTTATTTCTACCCTTAATATAGAAATCATGAGTAGTTTACATAATTGAAACAATGGAATTAGTTGTTGCAAAGTGATTAGTGTTGGTTTAGCGGTAGTGAGAGTGATAATATGTTTATTGTGGTTTATCGGAGTGTCTGTGTATGAGATGGATGGAGCCAACCAAACTTCAAAAGTTGATAAAACATTAGACCTAACTGATGCGTCACAAACAAAGGATAGATTTAGAATAGATGTCAAATACTTACATGAAGAGAAAGAGCTTTCTTCTAATGTCTTCTATCGCTTATTGCATGAGTAAGTTAGAGTGATGGACATGAATGATTGTTATGTGTGTACACAGATTTCGACTTCAGCAGAAGGTGGAACTACTTATCACAGTCTTCCTGTTACTTATGCTATAAGTAGTCTTTTGCTAACACGCTTCTATAATCAAGAGTATATTCAATATTTGTATTCAAATTATGACATGGTATTGTCTTTTGTGCCTGTCATAGGATATTTGAATAAAATAGCCAAATAAAATATCATAGTAATTATGAGAAATTTCTTTGAGCCTACTTTAACTTTTGCCACTGCTTTTGCACATAGGAATAATCTTATCTGTTTATTAACACCAGTAGAGAAGACATTTTTAGATAATACAGAAGACAGGAGAAGAGAGATAAAGGCAAAGGTTGATAAGCGAATTATAAGTAGAAAGCCTGGAGTAGATTATGCTTATCCTGACATTACTAAGCAAGGAAGACTAACAATAGATGCTGAGCATGTAGGGATACTTTGTATTCATAGACCTTGAATGACAGATTGTTTGTTGGAAAGAGTGAATGTAAACATGTTTTTCTATTCAGGAGTAAGTGAGATTTTATGATGAATGGACAAGACCCTCCAGTACCTGGGATTTACTATATTTGGGGTACAAATGCCTATTATCGTCTTCCTAGAGGATGGTATGGGATATGCTATTTCGGAGTAGTCTTTCCAAAAATCTATCAGTTGAATGAATTGAGTAAGTTTCCTGAGTCAATGAAATTTAAAACGAGACACAAGCAAGAATCAATTTCTAGCATTGTGGGTGACATTTTTGGGGTTATAATCCCATCAGTGGGAGTAGTTTTGAACCCGATTTAGATTCAGAAATTGTCTACGATAGTGGACAACATGTTGACAAGATATTCCAGAGCTACCATTCTTTTGGATACAGAACTGGCTGCTACAAGAGCTATGGCACTTCAGAATCGTCTTGCTTTAGACAATCTTTTGCCGAAGGAGGGCGGAGTTTGTATATTACAAATTTCTAATCATTGTTGCTCATACATACCTGACAATTCAGGTAAAGTAAAGGAGCTAATTAATAACGTAACAAAAAAGAACAAAGAAGATTTAAAAGAACTAACAGAAACCACAATTTGGGAGAAAGCTGGGAAAGGGATCAAGGCTGTGGGAAATTGGTGTAGTAGTATAGGGAGAAATATTATTCTGACTAGCAAAGTTGGTATTAATAATTGTCTTTTGTATAATTAGTATTTGGGCTGCATGTAGAGTGATACAATGTTTCAGGAGAAGAAAATTGGAAAAGAACAAAGGAAATTTGGAAATACAAATTAGTGAATTTTATAGAACAAATAAAAAAAGAAAGACGAATAAGTGAAAAATTGAAGAGACAAAATTTTGAGAATTATGACAGTGAATTAATTTATTGTTGGTTGATGTGATGACATAAATAGTCATCAGAGGAGGGATTGTGAGAGTGTAAACTTTTCTAATATGTTTATTAATGATTTTATACTAAACATGTGATGTATTAACATGAAAGAACAAATAATACTTAAACGAAAATTTGGAAATATTGATCTTTCTGTCTTAAACGAAGCAAAATTCTCAACTAATGTTGTGGTTATTTTCCATAATTCAGAGCTTATACAAGAGTGTGTTCAAAACTTCTGTAGATGTGTCCACAGCTACCCCTTGTGGGTTGCTGTATTATATCTTACAAGATCAAGCATTAATTGAGCATTGCATGAGTTGAAATGTCCTATTGTTTGAGAATGTTACTAATATCTGGTCTTTACTCGAGGATGGGGTTGAGATGGCAACAGTAAAAGTTTATTCCTGCGAAGCGGTGACTGAACAGAGATGAGACAATGGAGCCTCAGATGAGTCGGAAGAGGAAGAAGATTATGAAACTAGGAAAATGTTTCAGCTAATGTTGAATTGTCATATTTTAGGTTATCAATTTAGTTGTTGATTGGCTAGAGAATAAATACCCCATGGACTGGCCAATCATAAGCTTTATAGAATTTACTTCCCTGACTTTATATACAAGTCAGGGAAATAGTGGAAGGGGTTATTATTATGAGCTATCGTGAGGGTTGGAGTTGCTGATTCAGAGTTTGCAGCAAGGAGGGTTTAGCTATAACTGATGGTGTCCACTGGCTGAAGTAGACTGCGTGTTGATGTTTCTAATAATTGGGTAAATTATAATATTGCAATGTCATGTGTTATATTTTGTTTTCAGGTACCAGCTGCAATATGTGATATTAACTGCTGCACAATATAAGATTGTTTTTTCATTAACCTAGAATAAGAGTTTTTCTAATTTTGTGATACTAAATTCCTTTTACATGGAGTCCAACATGTTAATGCTTATTTGTGCTTAGTGAGGGATTAATTTGATATACTTATGACATGTTTGAGATAATTTGAATGCTGAACTAATGTATACATTGCGATTATTAACGATCTTTACATTATTAATAAGTGTGATTCTTTCGGAAATAATTTGCTTGATTGTCTTAATCAGATTGAGATTTGTGAGACGATATAATCAGCCTTTATTGATATTATATGTCTACCATTTGTGTTTAAGAGTTATGTTTGTGACATTAGCATTGTTAATATAGATAAATAAATTCATAATAATTCTTAATAAACTGGTGTGGTCATTTAGTATAGTTGTTAAAAATTGTGGTTATAAATAGTTTATTGTTGATGATCACCTCACTCATTGATGGCATCCCCTCAAACCTATGTTGCTTCCATCCATCGTCCTCTAGCACAGGATCCACTATTTTGGGTGAATAATAGCTAGGATTCCTAGGTGCTGCCGGAAACCCAAACCCCTCTGTGTGCTGTATCTCCTGTGGATGCATCCCAGGAAGTGATGGTGCCAAGTGAAGATGTCAGGACTATGGTCTTTTGGGGTTTTTCAGGAAATGAAGAATGAGATCCAGATGTTCTGAGAGTCACAGTCCAGGCATTTTGACAGCCTCACTTCCTCCATCACTTTTTTGGGTGCAGCCATATTATCTCAATCCAGACCACCATTGTTGTGTGCCCAAGTGCAATTTTTCTCTCTGTTTCCCCTGCTACCCCTCATGTTTCCCGCTCTGGTGGGTTGACTGATCCTGCATCAGCCAGTTAGAGTGAGTCCACAGGTGCAGAGGATTTGAACATTTTGGTGAAGGATGACTGTGAGAATGGCTTGTGACTGGACAATGTTTTGACCGTAGATGTTTCTTTTACCCCTTGTACATAGACTGGTTCCCCTAATGCTTCCTGGCATGTTTTATTTATTTTGTCCAACCCCCTCCAAGTTCCCTTGTCTATTCTGATAATATATAAGATATTCTTTAATTTCCATTCCTCCTTTCCAATGGGCAGTATTTTATTTTAATGTATTTCCTTAAATTCTATTCAATACATATATATTTTTTCAATGCCATCTCTGTTTTGTGTTTTTCATTCTATATAGTGCATTCAAAGTATGGAATTCTAATTTGGGAGGTATTGAGCTATGCTTCAAACAGGATGCCTTGTTACACAGATGGTCCTAAAAATCTACGGGGGTCATTCAGACCCCGGCGGGCGGCGGGAGCCCCCCGCCTGGAGGGAACCGCCATATGGCCGCTCCGCGGTCGAAAGACCTCGGAGGCCATTCTGGCTTTCCCGCTGGGCTGGCGGGCGACCGCCAGAAGGCCGCCCGCCAGCCCAGCGGGAAACCCCTTCCCACGAGGAAGCCGGCTCCGAATGGAGCCGGCGGAGTGGGAAGGTGCGACGGGTGCAGTTGCACCCATCGCGAATTTCAGTGTCTGCTGAGCAGACACTGAAATTCTTTGTGGGGCCCTCTTACGGGGGCCCCTGCAGTACCCATGCCATTGGCATGGGCACTGCAGGGGCCCCCAGGGGCCCCACCACACCCCATACCGCCAACCTGTTCCTGGCGGGCGAACCGCCAGGAACAGGATGGCGGTATGGGGTGTCGGAATCCCCATGGCGGCGCAGCAAGCTGCGCCGCCATGGAGGATTCCTGAGGGCATCGGAAAACCGGCGGGAGACCGCCGGTTTTCCTGTTCTGACCGCGGCCAAACCGCTGCGGTCAGAATGCCCTGCGGGGCACCGCCAGCCTGTTGGCGGTGCTCCGCATCCCCGGAATGACCCCCTACATGTCTTACTCACACAAATTCATCATCACATATATGGCCTACAAACGGAGTTACCAATTGTCCATTGTCAACTATTAATCAACTCAGTATTGAAGTTTTGATTTGTGGAAAAAAACCTTTTTATTTACAAATATTTTGAGCATTTACATTTCACAGGGATCATGTGGGATCTCTCTTACGACTTCACAATTGTGGAGATGAGGATCTTCGTGAGCAAGTGTGTTTTCTGTGCTGATGTAAATGTGTGGGTGGGTGTCGTGCATCTGCCTGTCCAAGTAAGTGTGTTAGTTTGCAGAGCTGATGATGGTGGTGCCTGTACAATTGTTGCTTGTGCCTATACAAGGGTAGAAAGTGCAGGCACATTGTTGCTTGTGCCTGTGGAGGGGTAAAGGATGCCAGCACAGTTCTTACTTGTTCCTGTACAGGTGTAGATGGTGCCAGGACACTTGTTGCTTGTGCCTGTACAGCAGCAGAGGATGCCCGCACAGTTGGGTGAGGCAAGCTTGTACAGGTGGGGGACATGCCTGTACAAAGGGAGGTGCCTGTGCAGGGGGTGGACATATGCATGAGTGTGTGCCAGTGCTGGTTGTGGTAGAGGTGACTGGGTGCGTTGGGATGCAGGGAGGTGTTTTGGGTCTCCTTCATGTGTTGAATGTGATGAAGACTTTAGAGCAGTTTCAACATGCCCTCCATCATCTTCATGGCCAAGGCATTTGGTTTTGCACTCTCTTCCCTATAGATTGATATTACATAATTTTGCCTCCTTGACATGACTTGGCAAGATTTCTTAATCATGTCCAAGACAGGGGTCTGCCTGTCAATCATCCAGGGCATTTCCTGTAGTAAGTTCGAAATGTCAGACAGAGAAGCCCCTTTTTGGAAAAACGCTTCCTCCCACTGGCCAACAGGACCATTTCCCAGCCCCATCAGCATGGGACATCCTCTTATATGGCAGTCAGGTCCACCTGCATGTAGAGGGATGGCATGTGCGGGGCTGTGGGGAGGACATTCATGCCTAGTGGATACCCACTCCTCACCAAGGGTGTTCAGCCCTTCAGGTGCTTGAGAGAAGGCCTGGGATTCAGTGTCATGGGAAGAGTGTGTAGGGGAAGAAACACATCTACCTTGGACGTGAGGCGGTGATGGTTGTCTTGTTGTAGGTGAACACTATAGCTGGTTTGCTGACTGCTGTGACTGGGCAATCCTCTGAGGGGAAGTGGGAGGTACAATGCTGTCCAGGCATGATGTAGGCTTCACTTTTTTGGCCTGTGGGCTAACAATGCACCTCTCGTCATCCAGGTCCTCCTCCACGACCAGCACCAGTTCATCTTCTTCTTCCTCGTCCTTGTATTGTTGAGCAGTGTAGGCCGCTGACATAAGTGCTAGGAAGAGGATTGGATTCTCTGCTCGGATTGCCCACTGCCCTCCACTGGTGGATGGTTCCGCTTTATCCAGCGACCAATTGTTATCAGGGGTTGAAACATGATAAGTATTTTCCATAGTATAGCATGTGCTACAAGACAAGCATTGGGACAAGTATTTCTTACATCTGTCTCATGTTTCACATGTAATGTGGTTTGTGTAGACCTACATGTGACAGCTCGCACTGTAGCATTGAGGTGTTCAATGCAGATGTGCAAATCAAAATCAAACTCACCAGCTCCAGCCACAGCTCCTGGTGGCACTTCAGCTGCTGCATCTGGCTCCTTGATTGTGTGGCAGAAGACATGGTCCTCGATCCAGCAATTTCAGAAGGAAGTGACCCCTTAATTAATGTTCAGCATGAATTCTAAGTGAACATTCAAAACTAACCAGGGCTTCACTGATTATGTTGAGAACATATCGCACACCAACATCAGATGCTTCAAAAAATTGGCAATATCTGCTAATTTTCTTTCACAGTGATTTGGTATTGTGAGCTATTTGGGGATTAATAGTTAACAACTCTATATGACAGACTTACCTGATGAACAAATGGTACGGGGTCTGACTGCTCCAGCCAGAATGTCTCCCAATTCCCTGGATGAGGTCCTTTGAATAACTGTATCTGTAATATACCACACATATATTTATTTCAATACAAAGGATTATGTGAATCATTTTATATGTATATGTCATAGGTATACATTTTCAACACAATTGGGGCTACTTCTCTTTACATGAGATAATATAAGAAATTTGGTGCATGCTGTATTATTTCAATTTAAATGTAGAGTCATCCTTTCATTAGCTATCATGCTATGAAGTAGTATGCTATTATGAACTATTTCTGAGCAAATGGCAATGAGTGACAACAGGGATATTAGACACACACCATATAGTGCTGACATACCCAATATTCAAGACTAGGAGCTTTCAATAAAGTACATTTTAAGTGTACTTACCAGGGTCTACTATCCGCCCAGTGTGTGGTGCCTGACCATATGTCACACCCATACATTGAGTAGAGATTGTTGAAGTAGGTGTTCTCCTGCCCAGTGTCACAGGGCCTAAAATGATATGAGTGTCATTTAATGTACAGTCTAGTTGACACATGTTATAAACAACATATCCTAGTTCAGTTCATATGTGTGAGACTATTGATGGAAATATCTATAGGTTGCCTAATCACAATGTATTACATGGGACCCACTTCTGGCCATATTTACGTGTGCGCCACGGTGTTGGGTGTTCTGCCTCATGACGCTGCCTTCCTTCAAGTGCAGGAATCTCTGCTCCAGTGGGTGGGTCTAGTTTGGCTGTTTGTGGAAATTAAATGCAGCAGTCAACAGGCAATACAATTTTTTTTTTTTTTACATATTTTCTCAATTACTTCTATGGTTGCTAATGCACAGTTTCATGTGCCGTATACCAGAGAAAACTGTAATCACTAACAAAGATGGGCCACTGTTTTTGAATAAGACACTTGGGCACTCATTTCAACCTCAGCGGTCTTTTGTACAGACTGCTGAGGTTCCGCCTGTCCGAAAGCCCGCCAGTGTTCGCGGTCTTCCGCCAACCATATTATGACTGCTGGCGACCCTCTGCCCTTTTTTGGACTGAGAGCCACCAGCAGCGAATACTGTTGGTCGGCGGTGTAGTGGAGGCTGCTCCACCGTCACCCCCACGTCATCAGAACACCACCCACCAAATTACGTCTCAGTATTTGGCGTGGTGGTGTTCTGGTGACAGGGTGCTGGCGGCGGAGCAGCCCCCATGGATCCCGTTCCCTCCCGGAGGATCACCGAAACAGGTAAGGTGATCGTCCGTTAGGGGAGGGGGTGGGGGTGTGTTGTGTGGTGTGTGCGTGCATGGGGGTGTATGTGTGAGTGTGTAGCGGGGGGTGGTGAGTCCGTGTATGTATGTATGCGGGAGGTGTAATGTGTGTAGGGGAAATGTTACGTGTATGTATGTGTGCATGTATGTGCACGTGTATGTGTGTGAGTGGTGTGAGCATGAGTGAAGGGGTTGTGGGGGGTATGTTTGGGGGGTCTATGAGGGTGGGGGTGGGGAGGGGGGCCTACTACCTTTGGGGGTTGGTAGGGGGGTTGTGGGTGTTGGGGGTAGGCTCAGGGGAGGGGGAGGGGACACACAGGAGGGGGAACCCAATCAGTGCCAGGGAACGAATTCCCTGGTACTGATAGTGCCTGCCGCCATGGATTTCGTGGTGGTTCAAAACCCCATGAAATCCATGGCGGTATGCGGGGTCCTAATACCGCCGGCGGACTAGTGACAGCCGCTGGGCTGTAGACCGTTGTCTCCAGCCTGGCGGTCGTTACCGCCGTGGTGGAGGTACGGGACATTGGCAGTTTGGCATATGCCAAACCGCCAATGTCATAATGGGGCGGTCATGACCGCCGGCCTGTTTGCGGTCTTACCGCCATTATTGCACCGTCCGCCAGGGTCGTAATGAGGGCCTTGAAGTTACCATTTCCAGTGCATAGGGTTCGAGAACTTGTAATGTGATAAATAAAAGGCAACACATTAGGGTCTAAACCACCATGATTATTTGTGCAAACTTGAAGCGACTTCCATACTCACATTTGCATTTTTAGTACAAATTTATCAAATAAAGGCATTGTTTAAATCATCACATATTACCTGGCAACACAATATTGTTGTCATTCACAGGCAGCCCATGCTGCAGGTGGGGGTGCCCTTCTCAAGTGGTGTGAGATAGGGACATGGTCCAGTTTAACTACCATGGAGAGCTCTGGCCTCCTCTTTCCTGGTGAACTTCTCCTTCACCCACCTCCTCTCATCCTGTTACTTATTTGTGATGTCAGTGACAGTCCGGGCATCTTCCCCAATGCACTGACTGCATTAGCCAACTGCTGCCAAGGGATGCCTTCTGTGTTGCACTGCTCATGAATGGAGGAAGACCATGTAGTTTTTTGCAGTTTCCCACAACAAATCTGACAATTATCTCAGTGTATTCCTTGGCGAAGTTATTCTTCCTCCTGACATTTAGCTTGCTGATAGTTTGGCAGAGGGAAAGGCGCAGAGCACGCAGATGATGTATGTGTGTGGAAAAAACAGAGCCTAGGATGTGGGCTGCTTTCATGTGATTTGCAGTGCATGGGTTGCAGGTGGCATAAACTGTCTGCAGGTGTGTGTAGTTATACTTTCTCTGGCCTGATTGCGGAGATTCCAGCCCGAGTGAGGAATCTCTGCCCTGAATAAGGAACCTCGTTCTGAGTGCAGAACCTCTGACATAATTTGGTTGAAAGCTGCTGTCATGTTCTAGTATTTCCTTGTGTGTATCATGTGAATGAGGTGAGTGAAAGGAATTATATGGATCTTAAAAGTTTAAAGTGTGGTTTTGTGCAGATGTTGATTGATGTATTTGGTGGTTTAATTCCTCCTGTTGGTGTGGCTTTGAATGTGGTGAAAATTAGAAAATTGTCTACTAAAGTTGATTGTGTGGCTTCCAACACTGCAGGAGCACTAACTCCTATTAAAGAAGATCTTATAGTGATGTGATGATTATGCAAAACTGTTTAGCATTAGATATTTTTCCCTTGAAAGAAGGAAGAGTCTGTCATGGGTTAAAGGTTCAATAATGTTGCACCTGCATACCTGATAATAGTGAACTTATTTATAATTATATTAGTAACATAACTAATGTGTTTATGAGGCAAAGCCTCGAGAGGAACATGGGCAATGGGAATCAGTTGGTGTATGGTTCAGTGAGAAGGTTTTGCAAAGGTCGGTGAGTGGTTTGATCATATTGGTGGCGGCTTGAGGAAAATATTAAAGCCATTAATTATTGCCTCTTTGTTCATAATCAGTCTTACTCATTTGCTTAAAGTCCTTGAGATAATTTGCTTCAAAGGGCGTCTAAAATGTGGCCGTAGGAAAAAGGCATCAACAATGTCTACAAAGAAAAGAAGGAGGGGTAGTGACCAATTTGAGTTGGAAAACATAAAAGCTCAGGTGTATGATGAGAAGAAGGTTTGGGAAGAATCCAGAGGCTGAAAATGATGAAAACTGTGTGTATAAGTAAAGACTGAGAGATTTTGGTGATTGGCTATAATCAATCATAGGGGGACTGTAAAAGTAGACTTTGAGTTAATAAAAATGTGTACTTAACATTATTAATATTTATGAACTAAAGCGAAAACACTGCACTTAACAGAACTGTATTTTCCATTGTCTGACTTAAATAGGCCTGAATTAGGTCCAACTCCCAGCTCGGATTTTTCAATACAGTCATGATGTGTGGTTTAGTTTCTAACCGTGACACCCCATTCATCAAAATGTGCACTGATAATCTGTACAGACATGCCATTCTTGCAGAACTACTGGGGAAGCCTTTCACAACATTCAGGGATCTTCCTGGCTTCCACTGTTTTTGTAATTCAGATATGTAATGCCCTATCTGATTACATTGTCAGAGTAGGACAAATTAACATTAGTTTAGGGATAGTGCGAGGATGGTGGCAATAGGTAATTTGGTATAATTCTGTTTTATGATTCATTCATCTTAGTATACCTTATGCTGACTATGTGGTTTCCATTTAATTCTATTGTGAATTTTCCTATAAAAGATGGTACTTTTTTTTTTTAGATGAATCAGTCATCTTTGCCCCTCCTCTAATGACTGAACCCTTGTCGCATATTCTGGATTTATAATATTTTTCCCCTGGCTTCAGATCATTCTTCTGCTACATTTGAAAGATCCTTATGCTAATTGCCTATATTCATTTTTTATGCATTTTGATTAAACATTATTTCTATCTTTTGACATGCATCTTGAATTATTTAATATACCTTTTTGGTTTAAATATTACTGCTGATTTCAGAAAATGTATTTCCTTGAAATGCTAATGTTATATTGTGTTTGGGTTTTGGTTGTCATTTACGGACCGTTCTGATCTTACATAGGCGCTTATCTTAATTTTCTGACAAGATAGTAACATCAAAAGAGGGACAGGGAGGTTAATGGTCCAGTGTACAGTCTCCCAAGATACCAATCACACAATAAGGAGTACACTGTTCCAAATGGAAATCAAGGGAACCTACAAGTTTAGGAGCAAGAGCCCTCACACATCCTTTCGGATGTCATGCTTCATCATTGGGGTGCTCCTCGTCAGACCGGCACTGCAATGTCTGACGGGCTCCCCGTGAGGGGGCTCTTTGCCAGAGATCTTTTGTGGTGGCTGCCGTGGTAGAGTATACTAGGGTGATACCTACGGGCAGGCACTGCTCAAGACAGGAGAGGAAATTAAAATTGGTTCTAAACCCCGTCATACATCATCATTTAATTATCAAAAGGGGTTAGACCAAGATTAAAAGCAACATGATAGTGATACGATGAGAGATAATGCTCACATACTTTCTATAGTGAATGGGGACAGGGAAAATATCGCGTCACCCCTAGAAACAGGTCAACATGTTTCGCGTCCAGTGGTCTAAGCAGATCCTTTGACGCTTCATCATGAACATCAAGAAAAAAGAAGCTTCTCCTGAACCACAACAAGCATAGACACTGCTGGGTCTATCTGGATACAAAAAATGTAATAAATAAATTACAAACAGTCACTTACATTGAAGTATACTGTCCAACCGGTCAACTAAATACACAGGTCGCCCTATAAAAATTAATAAATTAAATTGAAAAAACAAGATACACAGTATTTGTGCAAATGTAACTCGTGCCAATTCAGTGCACACACAGGGTGAGAACCATAATGCAAGGTGTAAGAAAAGATAGCGAGCTTACCATCCCCAGCTGTAGGAAGGGCTCCTTGGGAAGGTACAAGCCTAGGACTGTCGCTACTAATGTCAAAGGAAAAGAAGGGGAGACCAAACATTCATAAAACTGCAAGAAAACTGAATATGTTCAAATAGATAACAATGCCATCATATGAGCACAAATGACAAAGAGCAACATAGTCAGGAACACATTTGTGTTTAAAGACAATTGCTACGAGGGTTGTTTTTTTCGAATTCAAGCACTTAACCGGATTCCAGACAAATAACTGTTCCCAAAAATTGAAAAAGTTTTACATTTGTAAATAAAAAATCACTTGCCTAGCTTTCAAAAACAGGACACATTTAAAAGAAGGCAGAAAGAGTGTATGAGTCCATGTCCATTATATTTTTTAAACGACATTGGGGGTCATTACGACCATGGCGGAAGGCGGAGAACCGGCGGTAAGACCGCCAACTGGCTGGCAGTCTTACCTTGTGGAATTATGACCATGGCGGTTACCGCCATGGTCATCCGGCGGTTCTCCGTTCCGCCCACCAGGGCGGAGACGACTGCCGGGCTGGAGACCTGGGTCTCCAGCCCGGCAGCCATCACTATACCGCCGGCGGTATTTGGACCCGGCTTACCGCCGTGGATTTCCAGCGGTTTGAACCGCCATGAAATCCATGGCGGTAAGCACTATCAGTGCCAGGGAATTCCTTCCCTGGCACTGTTAGGGGTCTCCCCCACCTCTCACCCCCACCCCGACTCCCTCCCCTACACCCCCCTCACCCCTGCCACCCCCCAAAGGTGGCAGGGCCCCCCTCCCCACCCCGACCCCCAACATCACATAACTCACACACACCCGACACGCATGCAGACACCACCAACACACACACACACACTCACCGACATACATGCCAACATCCACACACACAGTCACACACGCACACCCACATTCAAACATACATGCACACATCCATACAGACATACCCACAGACATACATGCACTCATTCCCAAACACGCATCACCCCCACAAGCATACACGCACTCACACGCCCCCTCTACATACTCAGACGCACACCCCCATGCAAGCACACAACACACAACACCCCCAAACCCCCCTCCCCTAACGGACGATCGACTTACCTGGTCCGTCGATCCTTCGGGAGGGGACGGGAGCCATGGGGGCAGCTCTGCCGACACCACACCGCCAACAGAACACCGCTATGGCGAATCACAGGACGTGATTCGCTCGGCGGTGTTCTGTTGGCGTGGCGGTGGAGGTGGAGCAACCTCCACTTCCCCGCCTCCCGCCAGTATGGCTGTTGACGGCTCTCTGTCCGTAAAGGGACGGAGAGCTGCCAACGGTCATAATAGGCCGAGCGGCAAACTGCCTGCACTGGCGGTCTTCCGCATGGCGGTCCCTCGGCGGTCTTTAAAAAAGACCACTGAGGTCAAAATTACCCCCATTGTGCGTAGGCCCTCTCTTGAAGGTGCGCACTGGTGCAGAAAATAGCTGGGAGAGGCAACCACTGCTCCCTGATTGTATGCTGTGCTGTTTGACGCTCATGCTTTAACTCGAAGAATTTCTGAGTGAACTGTATGAGCTTCAGAGTGCAATGCCTTAAAAACAGGTGCATGCTTCCTATTAACCCAATGTACACATTCATGATACGATCCAGTATCGTGATAATATGCACAAGTTCGCTCAGATGTAGAACCCTACAAGGTGTCTGTTTTTAGGTCTAGCCTGCGAAAGCATGCGCTAGCTCATGCGTTTTCGCTTTGCGAGATTCTTGTATCCAGTAACGGGTTTCAAATCCACTTGTAGTTTACATCGGTTGACATCATTGTCACTTTTCTTTGCTGCCTTCTTACTGGCTACGCATCACTTCCTTCTCTTGCAGTGGAGCACGGCCCGAGTGCAGGTGAATTAGCTTTGATAAAGTGCCCCTTCGCTGCCCATTTGCTTTCTCACACTTCAGCTCAGTAACTACCTGGCGCTCCATCACCTTAATTTCAAATAACACAGTAAAGGTAAGAATAGAGCAAAAAGCAGGCAGTACATGGACAGACAGTTCTTTGGTCAAATAACCAGCTTCGACAGAAGACTGCATGCTGCTGCGAATTCTGTGCAAGTAGCACTTAAAGATGAAGTAATACAATCTTGGTGCTTTAGTTCTTCTTTCCCTTGTCACGTGTCAGCTTTCAGAAGCTCCCAGGGCATCACTTCTCAGAAGAGGCGAGTCTTGCTGCTGGGAGCCATCTGTGTCGCCTTGGAAGCAATCATCCTGCTTTTCAGATCACATAGTGTCAAAACACTAAGAATGTGGCTAATGAACTTTCCCCCATCATCTGCTATATCATGGTAAACCTGCAGCCGTGAGGTCCATTATAGATCCCAGAAAGATGGAACGCTAAGTAAAACAGGTGAAATGTGAACAGTGACTTTAAGCAAGCAGGTATCTGCAGCAGGTGCACTGTCACGCTAAGCTATGTTACCAGAATGTACTTGTCTCAGAGGATGCGCAGACTAATCATAGCGCATGCTGTGAGAGATGCAGTACACAAAGTTGTAACTCGTGTTTCTTTTTCTCAAATATGTGCTGCTCTTTTTATTGACCACCAGATGAATGAAACCGCCTCCCAAGCAGTTTCTTTAACCCACTGGTCTATCTCCCAATATTTAGAGCGTATTATAAATCTCACCAAATTGCTCATCTTCTAATTGTTGCTTTTATATATTTTTATGTAGTAGCGGCCGTTTTAATTCTCCACAATCGTTAACCATGATATTTGAAAGGCAGTTCATGATAGGACTGCCATAATTCCCAGATAGATTTACCGGCCATTTGTTCATGTGCCTGGACATGATATGTAAACAGAACTTTATACAAAACCTTTTCTATTTATTTTTAACATGTTTTTTCTCTTTGCTGTAATTATCAGCCAGGGATTATCGAGGCAGTTCTGGAACACTTTTGTAGTTAGTTCGTCCTTATATTTACAGTTTAAAGTATTTAGCAGCGAGCAAAAAGGTAAAACAAAGGGGTGTTGATGTCATTGCAGTATTTGTTTACGAGTATCCGCAGGGCAGTTGTGACGTCAGAGCATGGAGCACAATTACAATTACTATTTTTGAGCTATGACGCGGTCAATGCAGGCAGCGTCATAGCTTTTTTTCCACTCTTTTAACTTATCCACACCTTGTTTCTTCTGCACTTCTTCCTATCACTGTTCCTTCGCCACCCTCTAATCTGCCCCATATTAATATTTTACTTATGCCCACACACCCCTGTTTCTTCTCATCCCGTCCCTGGTTCTTCTCATGCACCGGCCCCAGTGTACGCCATCTTGACCTAAAAAGTGCTGTGAAGCAGCCAGCACTTGTCTCTTTAGAAAGCTTTTTTTAAATCATCCTGTTATCCACACAAACCCCGACCACCCCCTCCCCTCCCCCCCGCGTGCCTACCCTCAGTGGCCAACCCCACATGATTACCAAAGCTTCAGCTCGCCCATGAGCAAGACCTATTGTCTTCTCTTTTTTCTATATACTAACTTTTTTTGTGCTGGTTCACTTTTCTGTTTCACATTTTCGTTCTTTCTGTGATATTCAGCCTACCCACTCCTTTTTGTCCCTTATCCGTCCCCAGTGTTCTCTAAAGAACTGGTAGAATGCCTATCAGGATACTGATACCAATCTGGCTTTCTGATTTTATCACAGCCCCGTATATCATATCCACCCCTGCTGGACTCTTGTGATGGAGGAGATCCAGGTCTTGTGTTTTGTGTCACCTTCATTTTCATAGTCTTCGGTGCATCTTTCTTCTTACCAGAGCCCTAATTTTCATGGTTTGCTTTGAGATATAGTTTTACAGCTCGAGTTCCTACAGTATTACGGCCCACAAAGGTGTAATCGTCTGAAATAGTCTTTGGAAGCTCCTGTTTTTGATCTTCAAGAGGAATCACTGCCAACTGCTGGTGAGTTGCCACAACTGTGGCTTCTCATCGAACGTTACTCAGAATTATTAAGTAAACCTATTAATTTCATCCTTAAATCAAGCCGAATTAAGCCCAACTCAGATAACACTGTCAATGAGGGTGTGCCATGCAGAGTTGTGAAAATACTCCTGAATGCCATTCCTCAAGTAGTACAGGTGATAACATATCAAATGGAATACATATAGATAATATTCTCTGTCTATCCTGTGTTGTTATATGAGGGTAATCCATTTCTAACTGGTTAATTTTGCGAGCATAGTCTGTGGACCCACCTGTTGATTGAGCAGGATCGGAAACGAACACTCCTGTGGCAGCTGACTGGACGACATACTATTGAAGTTGCAGATAAATGTCTACTATCTGGTTTAAGATGTTTAGTAAGTGTCTTACTTCTGCAACTGGAAGATCTGCTATGTTAGGATACAGTGTATACCCAGCCAATGTGGCCCAGTTAGCCTGTTCATTACTGTAGGGACCCATTCTTATACGTTGAATGATAGGTGGTAGTTGGTCACCAAACCATGCTTGATGTTCTTGATAATCCAACAAGACTTCTAAGTCATGCTAGGGTTCGTAATTAGGTGGGGTCACTTGAGCTTTTCATTTATGAACATTTTCTGAATTGGGATCTATAGCATCAAACTCCACCCATGAGTAAAATATTTCAAAAGTGTTTGCAGCATGAGTATTTGCAGCATGTGCATTTCACCCCATGTTTGCGACACCCCCTACCAATATGATGATGTGTGACTGGTGCCCTGAAAATTACCCCTGTTGGAATATGATGCACCATTATCAAACAGATTCAAAACATGAGACTCGAAACTGAAATTAAAACATGAAATAAACTTTTATACATCAAGCACCTGCCAAAATCATGGCAGAGAAGTAGCACCTATCTTAGATGAAGAAGATATCCAATATTACAACAGACATCTCCATTCGCTATTTTTTCTTATGAGTGTCATCCAGAACTAAACGTCCAGAATATCAACCCCCCATGTTGGGTGTCAAATGATATGTTTTCTGGATATCCAAAGACATGGCCCAAGATAAGCTTTCTGACATTAAGGACTTAGTCAGTGTTGTCAAACTGAGAGAGAAAACCAAATGGACTGCAACCACCCTTAAACAAACTGAGCAATATTTGAATGAGTTGCATGTTAATTAATGATCAAAACTGAAAGTTATCACTGGGATAATTCATGGAAACCAAAGCCTCTTTTCATCCTGGAATGATACACTCAGGAACAGCAGAAGGAAAAAGTAACATTTTAACAATTTCTTTTTTGAAGTAAAATCCAATCCTCAAACATGCAATATGAATGGTAGCTATTGAAAAAAACAGTAAAACAGTAGCTACAACGTTTATCAGGAGTGTTAACAGCAAAATATATTGCAACATATTGGTCAATGCATAACGTTTTCTTTATATCAATATATGCAAACCCACAAAACGACTTTTACTAAACTAACCTTAGCACCGAATTAAAGCCCTGATTCGAATTTCAAAGATGTATTACACTTCAATACCCTTTCTGCACAATGAAGCAAATGTTCAGTGAAATAGCAATGTCAGAACCCCTTTCAGAGGGCCACAGGGCAGGCTGATGTTATTGGGCCCCAGCTTTGTGGTTGGGGCCTTTAACTCCTGCTGTCCTGGGGCCCAGTCTACTATGAGCTCTGTGCAACTGGGCCAGGTTCTACCCCATCAGCACTTGACTCACAGTGGTAGTGTGGGTCAAGCAATCAAATGCTGTCAACAGGGCTAGCAAAATTTAAGGGTAGGTGTAAACACACAACTCAATGCACCTTCCAGCAAACCCCGATAAATCCAGACCAACCAATACAGAGGTTTATGTAAGAAAAATAATTTATTATACACAACGGTTGAAATCTACCACCATGAAATATCCTAAACAATCTCTTGATGTGAGGAACATGGTTTATTATATTGTGTGGTAGCGCAGCTTAACTGTGTAATAAAAACACAAATCCATATTGATTTAAGTCAGGTTAATTTGAAGAAACCTTAACCCTCAGTAGCTGTGGCTCTGAGTAATCAGAATTTATCAAACAAACAAATGTAAAGCATAAAGCAGTACTATAACAGTTGAATAAGAAGAAAATGCAACACAATAAAAGTCTCACACCAATTTATAAAACAAGGTTGTACTTTTACCTTTAAATAGATACCCCAACAACAAGAATCCACCATATGTTTCCAGAGATATGATTTTTTTTAAATAAACAATAAACACAGCTTTTCACTGAGTGCAATAAATCACTGTAATTGACAGTGCTAGCAGTAAGTTTTCCAAACTTTTATTAAGTCATAAACAACTACTTTGGCACTCTTGGAGTGACCAACTCCGATAGGGAGCTAGTCACAGGAACCAATACGGTCCAGTTGAACAGTAACCTTGCAGTTAAAGCAGTCTCCAGTCCAGTTCTAAGCTCTATTGACGAACTACCATTTTTAATGTAGTGGTCCTGATGCAAGGGATACAGGATGCTGAAAATGCTAAAGGATTGTGAGCCAGTGCCACCCATCTGTCCTTGAACAGTGCAAGATGACTTTGGCCACAGTGGTCAATGTCCCTCGAAGTCCAGGTGAAGTTGCTACCGGTTTACTGGTCCCCAGTTATAGCGGAACCTGCAGTTCCCTTTAACTGGTGGTAACATCCTTGCTGGGCAACTGAACTGCACTCTGACCACACTCCCAGGTACCTCAGACTAGGGTGCAACTTTTGAGGGTCAGGACTTGGTTTCCCAGGCTGCACTTCGGTGGTCAAAGCGATGAGGTGTACCAACCCATCAAGGCAGGCTTGTTCAACTTTTGCAGACCTGTAGCTATAGCAGGAAGTCAGCTAACTGACACTTGGAATCGCTTCTTCTGTCTAAGGCTGTGGGGTGAATTTTCCTCGAGCAGGGCTCCACAGGCACTGTCCTTTTTTTGCTAGCTCAAGGGTGAGCAGGTGCAGTCCAGTCTTTGGTGCAGACTCTGTTTGCCAGGTCAGGCAAGAGCAGGGCAGTCTTTCACCAGTCCTCTCACAAGTACAGACATGATCTGAGGGCTGGGTGCCAAAGGTGCCACTTTTATGCCTGGTTTACTCCCTGCCTTCGGGACCTGCAACGCCTACTAACCAATGGGTTACCAGGTCCACTCCCGTTTAGTGATGACGTTCTGTAAAGTGTGGCATCCTGCTGGCCCAGAATGCACCATTCTGCCTAATCCCAACATGGCATAACCCTTCTCTTTGTGTGTGGAGCTCCCTAGCCCACCCCAGAGGTGTGGCTACCAGGGTTTGGGAGGTGGATTACACATCGATGTAAAAAAAAAACCAACATCTTGGCAGCGGGTCCCCCCTGTCCCTGATGCTAGCCTGTATTAAAAAACAAAAGAGCAGCCTCTCTTGTGTGTGTCCATCATTTGCCCTTCAAAGGCAGCTTCCCCTTTGAATCTCTCATTTGGGCTCGCACCCTGACAGGCCTTCTTCCCATAGAAAAGTCCCACCTCTTCCAACAACAAGCCCTTTGTGTCCTTTACAGAGAGTTGTTCTGTTGGAAAGTGGGTTACTGGCAGTGGTAACTATGAACCTACCATTGGCACTAAGGCCACTGACCAAATATAGGTTCAGTACAGGTCCCAGTAAATTAGCCCCTTGCTCAATCGTTGGTAGCTATAACCGAGCAGGTAGGCCTAACTTAGGAGACAAGAGTGTAAAGCATTCAAAAACACCAATACAGTAAATAAGTGAGACACAACACACAATAAAAATCCCACACCAATTTTTAACAATAGGTTATATTTTTATGAGTAAATAGACACCAAAACAACAAAAATCCAATGTAGGGAACCAGAGATATGAATTTAAAAAGAATAAGCACTTTCTAGCGCTTAGAAACACAAAGTGCCAACTTTACCAAAATTCTCCAAACCTCAGGATATGTTTCCTGAAGTCCTCCTTGCACGTACAAAAGGTTCAACACACAAATCCAAGAGTCTGGAATCTCCGGGTGGGTCCTTGGAACCACAGTTATGAATTTTTTAAAGAATAAACACTTCCTAGTGCTTAGAAACACACACAAAGTGCCAATTTTATTAAAATTCTCCAAACTTCAGGAGGCGTTTCCTGAAGTCCTCCTTGCAGGTACAAAAGGTTCACAACACAAATCCAAGAGTCTGGAATCTCCGGGTGGTTCCTTGGAACCAGAGATATGAATTTTTTAAAGAATAAACACTTCCTAGTGCTCAGAAACACAAAGCGCCAATTTTACTAAAATTCTCCAAACTTCTCCAATCTTCAGGAGGCGTTTCCTGAAGTCCTCCTTGCAGGTACAGAGGGTCCAAAACACAAATCCAAGGGTCCGGAATCTCCTGGATGGTCCTTGGAAAGTTGGACCACAATTCCCGCAATGCACCTGGCCAAATCATTAAAAGTCCACTGGATGCACTCCAGGCTGGGGACGTTTGCTGGGGATGATGCAGGTGGGTCTCTGTTAACCTGTAGCTGCAGGGGGTCCACTCCTGAGTCCTTTTTGAAGCAAGGCACTGTCCCCAGGGCTGTAGTACCAGATTGTGCAGCAGGCACAGTTCACTTAGAAGTTCAGGCCAAGTGTGCTGATCCAGATTCCAGCAGGGCAGTCCTTTTTTCTCTTGTATTTTCAGGCAGCAGATCTGAGAGGCTATGCACCCCTCACATATTTATTCCCTGCTCCTGGGCATCAGGAAGGGGGGCGCCCAACCAATAGAATGCAGAGTGACGCCCAGATGCAAGACCACTTCCTGCAAAGTGTGACATATTCCTGCCCCAGAAAGCACAATTTTTCCAAAATCCATGATGTCTGATACTAAGAGCTGACTAAACCATCCTCCAGTGTGGCTCATTTCTATAGCTCTCCTCCTTCTAACATCTGCATATTCCTTCCTTAAGCCTAGTATCTGGCTGAGGGGTCCAGAAGGTGGGGGTTAGGTGATCTGGCATTCTCTCCTGTCTTGCTCTCCTTTGAGGCTGTATGTTTTATTACCCCTCCCCCAGCTCATGCATTCCTGTGTTTCTCGCGTTGAGCTGCCCTTCACCAGATATGCTCTCCCCTGGACAGCCACTTATCACTTAATGAAGCAGCTCTGCTAATCCTGCTAGCACTGACCAATCAGAGGGGACAGTCAGAAGGCTGGATTTTGGCTTACAGAAAGAAAACCATTATTTTCGGTACAAGTTGTGCTAAATTCCCCAATGTCAAATTGCTGGATTTATCAAAACAAATCTTTTAAGTCCTTGAATTACTTTTCTGCACTTTTACTTACTATTATTACCATGAAAATACCATATAGCAATGATAGCCTATGAAGACCAGTATCTATAGTGGGGGGAAATGAAATGATCAGTTTTTCCCTTACCTGGGTTTATAAAACATCTTTTATAAGATCCCTGCTTATGGTTACATGACCCCCACCCCTGGGATACCTAGGGGTGATCCTCGGGGTACCTAATATGTGAAAATAAGGTAGATCATCACATTTAAAGTGCCCACAGCACCAAAGTCGAATTGGGACACCGTTTCCAAGTAAGTGCAGTCTGCAGAGTCAGGCTGCATTTTAAAATGACAGAAAACCTTCAGCAGTGCCCACATGCAAAGGGCAGCAATTCTGCTGGGTCTCTACTTCCATGCCCTATTGTGTACGAGGGTCTTATAGGTAGTTGGCACCTCCCTTGCCACATTGTTTACTAGGGACCTACAGGGGCTGTCAAGCAAATGGTAGGAATGTAATTTTTAAAGACAGGCTGCAAGGCAGGTCTGAATTTAAAAGGACAGGAAGCACACAGCAGTGCACACATGCAAGTGCAGAAATTCTGCTGGGCCTCTAATCACCATGTCCTATAATATAGGGTCTTAGAGTCAGATTGTACACCCTTGCCCCATTATATACTAGGGACTTACAGGGTCTGTCAGGACAATAAAAAGGGTACCCCAATACCTAGTGTACTCTACTACAAGTGTGTGTGTTAACATAGCACTGGCCTCGATCTGGCTAACAGAGTCCAGGGCACAGTCAGAGTCAGTTATCAACAGCACCAGTCAGCAACATAAAAATGGGGATAAACAGAGCACAAAGATGACTTTGCAACATGTTCACACCTCCCCGCAGAAGGGCACAAGGTTACATTGTGGCCCGCATCCGTAAGCGTCACTGGAAAAAGTTGGGAATTTGGGTAACAAAGTTGCAGCTTTCTGAAGTTGCCATTTGTACATAAGTTACATTAAATACGACTTGAGCATCAAGTCAGGTTTCATTCAACGATTCGTTTGATACCCAGATGTATCATATTTAGTAGTCCCATTCAGCTGTTAGCACTGCTGGGTTTCGAGCTTGTAACCTTGCACTCCCCAAGGTGACTACTAGCCTTTCTACAGTACAAATGACAATGTGGGGCTTTTACTTTCTGGATTTGTAAAGTTAGAAAACACGTCCAACTTATTAATATAATACATCTTGCCTTTACGGCTCAGAAGTCCTACCTTAGGGGTGACTTATAAATATTAAAAAGAAAGGTTTGGGCTTTAACATTGCTTTAAATGGCAAAGTCAAAGTAGCAGTCCAGCAATGGTGGGCTGGGAGTCATTTGGTTTGTCACATTCATGCTGGCACAATAAGTACTGCAGTCCACGAGGGACACTTTAACTTACAGTCCCTCTGGGTAACTCTGGTACAATATACGAGGACCTATAAGTAAGTTAACTTATGCCAATCAGAAGTATACCTTTTAAAGGGCCAGAGCACTGGCTCTGAGGCCTGTTTGCATCAACTTAAAGCATCTTCAGAGTACAAAAACCAGCAGCATTATTCCAAAAACCTGAGGGTGATCATGCAAAAGAGGAATTTCCTTACATTAGCAGAACCACTTCTAGCACTTCACGCAAGTTCACCCTACTCCCTTCTCTTTAGGCCCACTCCCCTTGGTGTAACTTTCCTCTGGTCTAGGATTCTGTTCACAAAATTCTAGTCAGGGCCTGCAAATCTCAGACACAGTTCTTACACTTGGCACATTGCACAGTAATCCCCAGATCTTAGTGGTTCCCTGCTCAAGGTGCCTTACCTAGGCAGCAACAACAACGTAAGGGTCTCCTTCTACGCTCTGGTGCATGTTGTGATTTTAAAGCTGGGTTGGAAGGGCTGCAGCCTAGTATCAGACAGAGTACATTCAGCAATGTGGGATCCTTCTCTGGGGGTGGAGTATCTCTTCAGCAGGAGTCGATGGTGCAGCAGGAAGGCATTAGCCTTCTGCTTATGCAAAATCCTCCTCATTAGGCAGGTCTGGTAGTCGAGGGCAGCTAAGAAGTTCCTGGCCTCCTTGGCTTTGGTGATGCTCACACGGGCCACTGAAGTCAAGCAGGTACCCCCTCCTGGCAGATGGGGGAGTCCTGTGAGTTTGACTGATAACTTGGATGACAGCCAGACGAAGCACATAGTCAATTGGTGCTAAATGGTGACGACCCCAATGATGTCCCTGGGCGACGGCCCTCAAAACACAGGAAAATTGCCATTGGTGCGCTGTTGCAGTCCCATAGTAAACATCAGTCCTGACAGATCATCAGCCTAACACTTCGCTCACCTGGATCCAGGTCTCCGGATGCTCAATGGGCCTCGCTCTCACCAGGGCCCCTTACCCACATCATAGGGCACAGTGGTCTTGGCAGGCAGTCAGGCTGGTGCTCCAGGAAGTGTTCTGGGCATCCTGGGCAATGTCCCCCTGCCCACATGGGAGACCAGTAGAGCTTGATCCCTCGTCTGAGTTTCAGTGAAACAAGCTGTGGTGATCTTGTCACAGCTCTGAACATCAAGTGGGTTTTCTGCATCCACATTTCATACAGTTTCTCCAGACAAAAATGTGATTTAGTGCCTTGCCCTTTTAAGTTCATGTTGTTGGTGTCAGTATCTTTGAAGTGGCCAATTATTTTTTCTGTTCTTTGTTCAGGAGCCTGTTTACCCCAGCTGGTGTGGTACCAGAGCTGATGGGATGTGACATATTTCTCTCAATGGTTCAAAGGATTAAGGCTCCCATCTTTTACGATTCTGTGTTCTCTTAGTGTGTACCTTAGCAGTCTCACCACCTACCACAAAAACTGAGCTCTGACCTCCCGGCCGTGCACACTTCCTGAATAATAATTCACCTTTGATGCACACAGGGGATTCTCTGCTCCCCTCCAAGTGTAGCTATCCCCGCGCCCCCCAGGCCCAGCAATGTCAGCAATCCACATCTCCCGTCTGAGTCTATAGTCTACAGCTCCAATTTAGAGTTTTCTAGATACCAGGCTTCCCAAAATGGAATCCATGGACCTCAATGTTAGGTACTCCCATGGGCACACATCATAGAGTCTCTATCACACAGGAACATATGAGCACTTCATAGTGCTACATTCTTGTCATGTAGGCCAAGTGAGTTGCAAATACTGCGGCGGATCATCAACTGAGTGGGCCTGTAGGCTACACTCCTATTACACACAATACAGTCTGCCCATTCTGCTGTTCACTATAGGGGTATGCTGCCACCACCACACATGTATTCCAAAACCATGGGAGAGGGCAGTAACGCACCCCATTCTAAGGGAAGTGCTTTTTGCTTCCCTCCCAGTCTATGGTGGACCACAGACCATAAAGGTAGGCCTTGGTCACGGCATACACACATAATCCATGCATGCTGCATAATCCATTCTGTAACCAGGGTTCCAGCTCTACATGCAGTTGGGTCACTCTGGGCTATTGTGCACCTCCGTTACGATGAAGGAGATCTTTACATCCCTACTGACACCCCTCCCAGATCAGACTACCCCAAAACAACTCCTAACATGGAGAGATTTGGTCGTCAGATGGACAAAACCATCAGGAAAGACCATCTGCATTCCCGTGGCTCAACCCAGCTTGGTGTTCCACTACAAAAACTAACCCTTGCAGAGAGATGGATCACCTAAACAGTTTGGGATTCTCTCCCTTCATTGCCATCTACACCACAAAAGTGGTATCAAACAATTCTCACACGATGGCAAAACACACTTATTTTCAATGGCTGCCCAGTTCTGTTCCCTGGTAGCAATCTTGTACTAATAGCCACCAGGCACTCTCTGCCCTAGTCATCTAGTTGAGCTAACACTGCCTTAACTCCTTAGTCAGAAGCATCTGTCTGCACGATGAAATGCTGACTGTAACCAGGCATTTTTAGTACAGGGGCATTGCAAAATGCCTTCTTCAGTTCCTCAAATTCCCTTTGACACTCCTCCGTCAAGACACTCTCCTGGGCTGCTTCTTGGAGGTCAATGCTATCAATGAGGCAACTAAACACCACAAAGTTCTTCTTATGCCTGGTGAGTCCTAAGAAGGCCCTAACCTCAGGCTGAGTTGTAGGCACCCCCCTCTCCAATACAGACAGTATCTTGGCATCCAACGGATGAATCTTCTCATTGCCCACCTCATACCAAAGGTAGACTAAAGTGGATTGCCCTACCTGGCATTTGGTTGCACTAATGGTTAGGTTCGCACTGTGTATCCAGGCCAACACCAGTCCTTGGTGCCTCAGGTGATCCTGCTATGAAATGTTAAACATACACAATGTCATCCAGGTAGGCCACACAGAACTCTCCCAGCTTTGCGAGAACATGGATCGTCAGGCACAAAAAGTGTTAGGAGCCTTTCTCATCCCAAAGGGCATTACCTTAAACTGATATAACCTCTCTGGTGCAGTCTCCTCATTGGAACTGGGTACTAATGTAATCTGCCAGTACTCACTATTTAGATCAAAGGTGCTCAAATACTTTTCAGCACCTAACCCATTGACAAGCTGATCTGCTGTCGGGATTGAGCGGGCATCGGTCTTTGTTAACTTACTGAGGGCTTGGCAGTCGACACAGAACCTCAAGTCTGTAGACCCTTGCTTGGGTACTAGTAAGACTGGATTGTCCACGGACGATGTGACTTCTCAATGACCCCCACGCCACCACCCTATTATTAGGAGCGGCAAAATAACTTTTCCTGTCTTGGTGGGGAACAGCCAAAACCCTGAAGAGACTCACTAAATTGTGGGAGCTACAGGGTATCTAAAAGTTGACAGCGGTTGTGACTGGTTTGATAAGGGTGTGGGGCCCGTGCATACGCTATCTACCTTACAAATGCATCAGAGGCAGCTGGTGGATTTTAAAAGGGGTGGGGTGCCCCTTGATTGCTTTTGACAAATAGGAGTGTTTCACTTTAGTACATCAGTTTATGTCACTTTATTAAGAGGTATTTATTAAAACTGTTAATAAATGCCTCGCAATATAGTGATATAAACTGATGTACTAAAGTGAAACACCCTTGCATGTTAAAAGCATGCAAGAGACTAGAGCACTTTTCAATATGTCAGCTCAGGAGGCACACATCCTGTACTCACATATTGAAAAGTGATCCCTTGTATGCTTTTAACATGCAGGAGAGTTTCACTTTAGTACATCAGTTTATATTACTATATTGAGAGGCATTTATTAACAATTTTACATGCCTCTCAATATAGTGATATAAACTGATGTATTAAATAAAACACTTTTAAAGATGTGTGCTCTGGGTGTGTGCTCTACTGTGCCCACCTGCGGTTTGCTTTTATTGTTTCAAAAACTGTAAAAAACAACAGGCTAGCAGGAATGATGGCAGGCCTCTTCATCCCCCGCCCCACTTACCTGCAAATCCCGCTCTGGATCACACACAGCGGCCTGCAACAGGGTGTGCTGCTGCTGTTCCAGTCCAGTATGGCAGGCTTGAGAGTGCCAAATGTGCCCTCTCGACAACCGAAGGCTCGAGATCATAGAGCCTCATGCCTGATTTCAAGTCACATGCCTGAAGTCCTTCAGAGGTTGCAAACAACACCCTTTCCCAACACTTCACAGGCGACGAGTTGGGAAACGGTGTTGCTTGCAGTCTTTGAAAGTGATCGACAAGCAATCCCAGGAATACAGGGGCTTATCCCCTAGACACCTGGGACTGCTTGTAAATATGAAGCTTCTGGCATCATGAATGGGAAGTCTCTTCAGATCCCCAATTATTGCTGGCCAGGGCTAGTGCTAGGTCAGCCCTTAGCCTACATAGGGATTTTTTTTTAAAAGGGAAACGCTGAGGGACACATGCTTACAAGAGCATGTGTACCAATGGAAAGTGGCTGGCTGTCTGACCCATCAGAGCAAGTGCATGAGGTAGCCAGGCACTTAAGAAGCACCCAGCACGGGCTTAAAGCTCTTATTTAATAAAAAAAAAAACACATATGTGGATGATAACTGCTCATTGCAATTACCATCCACATAACTTGAAAAACAATGTGGATGGCGCCCTGGCGCCCTCTAGTGGCAGCCGCTGCTCGAATTCAGGGAACTAACCTGCTAAAATACCTGTGCGTTTTCTGTCTGACACATCCCAATCATGCACCCAATTGACCCAGGACATGGCACAACACCTCTTGTCCTTTTCACCCCTTCCGCTCTTCATTTTGTGACCTACACTAGTGAGTACAAACAGTGGACTTTCTTTACCCTCCCTTTGCACCCTCCCCCCCCAACCCCCGTTTAGGTCCCTTTTTTCATTCCTTTTTGATGTTTTCCTTGTTAGAGTTTGTTTATTTTTTTCCCACCGGCCAGTGGATGTAGGTGGGATGATTGTTGTACTCTTTGTTTAAACTTAATAAAACATATTTAAACCATAAACAGCGTTAAACTTGTGACAGAAAACAATTCAGATGGAAGAGCATTTATTTCCTTAGGGACCAAAGTGGCAAAAACTATGGCCACCAGACCAGTGCTTAATTTGAGCCGGTGGTTTCCGGTGGGGGGCACCGGCACTTATTTTTTAGTGCAGACACTTATTTTTCTGCATCAGGCATGTACTGCGAGCAAAAGGCACAAATGGGGAAGACGGGCTAAGAGAAAAACAAAGCGTCACAAAGGGAGAAAGCAGAAATCTGCAAGAGTGAGCTAAAGGGGCAGGGATTGGCTGTAAATGGGTTAAAGAGGCCAGATTTGGCTTTAGGATTATGCTGCCTCCATATTCAATGCTTGCACATTTAATTGCAGGAGCCACGTGTTTCAAAGGAGAGTTTGGGCACTGGCACATTTTTTTAAACAAATTAATCATTGCACCAGACCCTGTCTTTCTGAATCTTGCATTCACTAATAAGGTTACAATGGTTCAGCAATGAGTTCTCATAGGAGTATATCTCCCAGTCTGCTGGGCCAAGAAATCAGGAGCAAGGCCATGCAACACCGTAAAGGTTAAACAGCAGATTTTAAATTTGATAAATTGTTTGATCTTAAACAGTGTAGTTTCTTCAGAAGTGGGGTAGAGTAAATTCTGAGAGAGACTCAAAAAATAAATCTAGCTGCCACATTCTGAATAACTTGAAGTCTATTCAAATCACGGTCTGGAAAGCCTCAAAAGGTTGCAAGGGCGTAGTCCAATTTTGTCTCAGTGATCATAGCATAACAGTCTTTACAAAGTACTGGATATAAATATTAAAGAGGTGTGGAGATAAGGCAAACCCCTGTGGGACACCACTTTCATTTTTTTAATTGTGAGGCCCTAAAAGAAGAGACATGAACTGCCTGCGACCTATTTTCCAAGAAGGAGACAAGCTATTTAAAGGCCATCCCCCTAAAAGATGCAGACTGCAACTCGGCAAGTAACACTGGATGGTCTACTATATCAAAGGCTGCATGCAGCTCAAGTAGGACCAAGGCTGAAGGGTGGCTGTTATCTAGGTCCTTCCTTAAATCATCTATGACTGACAATATAACTGATTCTGTATTATGTTTTGTGCAAACTCAAGTTTGAAATGGATACCCGCGAAACCAGTAGGTGTTATTGAATACTACGCCAATGGTCTAAGGTTGATTTGGCGCCTTAAAGCACAAGAAAGGACTCTGGATCCCATTCTTAAGACCCACATTGATCAATTTGTAAACTGTTTAAGTAGTGCTAGTGGAGAGGGTATGCTTAAGGGGTATGTTGATTTCATGAAGGGTATTAGAAATTTTCTCCTCAAACTTAGCAGACCCAGAATGGGAGGCTCCCGTTGGTTTGATGCCCAGAGTTCTTTGGCTAACCGCAGAATAAGGAGGGTGTTAATGGCTACCCGAGGGTGGAAGATGTGGTACGGGCAGCCCGTTTGGAATACAAGAGCGTGTGAAAGGAAAGGAAAAGGGTCTTATCAGAGTACGACTGGGAGTCCCTGGAGTTAGCTACAAAAATGAAGCATAGCAAGATCTATTGGGACACCGTGAAAGGGATTAGAAAAAGGTATGCATCTGATAACTTGTCCTTGCAGAATAGTGTCCTTGGGTCGGATTGGGTCTCCAACTTTAGTTCAGTTTACCACCTGGAGGAGCACCTATGTGTAAGCCTTGGTCTCCCGATTGTGCAACTATCAATCCCTTTTAGTCTTGCTTGACAAAGTGGAGGACCCAATACGGCAATGTTCAGGTGGGAAAGCCATAGGCCCTGATGGGGTCCCAATGGATCAAATAAAATGTAAAGTTGATTTGTGGGGTTCTCTAATTACTAATGTATTTAATAGCTCTTTGAATGAGAAAATCCCTCGTTCTTGGGCCTTTTTCACTACTGTTCCCATATTTAAAAAGGGCGACCATGCTTTACCCAAATGCTATAGGCCTATATCTTTCATAGATAGCATTGTTAAGATAATAGGTAGGGTGGTTTTTAATCGTTTTACAACTTGGGCTGAAGAAAATAGCACTGTTTGTCCTTTTCAGTTTGGGTCTCGGTCCGGTCTGGGTACAGAGGAGCAATGTTTGAACATGAATCTATTGGTTGAGAAATATACGTTGGTTGGGAACAGCTCATTGTACCTGGCCTTTATGGACCTCTCAACAGCTTTCGATCATGTGAATCGAACCAAATTGTGGATGATATTATTAAATATGGGGTTGGAATTATCCGTAGTAATCATTTTGCCTTTGCTCCAGCTTGATCTTGCTGCCAGAGAATGGATGAATGTCCACGGGGACATGTCTGTGGAGTTTCCCTTGAAACGAGGAGTCCGGCAGGGGTGTAACATGGCCCTGTTCTTATTTTCTATTTATATGAATAAACTGTGCTCTATGTAATTGAGGCCCCAGTGGATGTCCTTAGGATTGCCCACGCCCAGGTTCCGGCACTTTTATACGCTGACGACACAGTGTTCTTGGCACATACGCTAAACGCGCTGCAGTCGTTGGTAGAACATTTTGTGGATTTCTTGCGTAGTTTGGATCTTACCACTAACTATGGAAAGTCACAGGTTATGGCATTTGGGCCTCATAAGGGTAATAGTTCTAGGCTTAAAATCAAGGGGCAGTTTTGGAAGCGTCTTTGCGATTTTAGTTATTTAGGAGTTAATTTTAATTCCAAGGGTTGGTGGTTGCCCCAGATGCGTTAAGCCCACTTAAGACTAAGTGGAGCTGCTAGTTTATTATTAAGTTTACCTAGGGGTGGGTAGAAGATTCCAATTTTTCCACTGGTAAATATTTACAATGCCCGATGTATCCCAGCGGCTACATATGGGGCTGCAGTTTGGGGCTTTTGTAATATTAGGTCCCTGCAAAGTGAGGAATCACATGTTTGTCGCAGGTTCCTCCAAGCTCCCCCCACTAGCTTGAGTTATATAATGCACTCAGAGCTAAGCCCTAAGTATATTACCAATGGGGTGAGTTTGGCTCCTTTATAGATGTGGGTAAGAGGGTGGTCGAATCCAGCAGCGTCTTTGTGCAGGAGTATAATAAAGGACTGCCTTAGACTAGAGAAGGGGCGCTCTATCCCTTGGATTATTTATATATTTAGAGTTTTTAGTGTATTAGAATTGGAGAACTTTATACTGTCCCCAACGTCTATTAGCAAGAGTGACAGGCTGATTGTTAAGCACCATTACCTTGAATATTGCACCCAGAATAGACTCAATACTGAATTAAATGAAGTGTCAGCTTTATATTACTTCAGATCGTTTGAAACTCGAGGGCCATCATTTTAAATGTCTCTATCGCTTACGAATTGGGAGAGGTCCCTCCTGTTTCGTTTTAGAGCAGGCACAGTGTGGAGGCTTTTGTGTTTTTTGGGTGAAGGCAGATTGATTGGAAATTCCCTACCGCCATGGGCAGGTGATGGTCGTGGGGAACAGTCTTTGCTGCATTTTATGTTTTTTTGTAAATTTTTACTTTACAGTTTAGAATCTTTCTTAAGCCGCTTTTGGTTAAGTTGGGGTTTGGCAAATGTAGGGAAGCACTTTTCCATTTCCAATTGTTGTGCGATGCGGAGACGTGGGTAAGAGTTAGCTCTTTCCTTCACGCTTCCGTTAGGTCTAGAAAATCCATGGAAGGATATGCTGAAAGTTACGGTCCAGTGACTAAGATGCTCTGTTTTTTCTTAATACTGATTTAGGCAGCCTATTGCCGGCGATGTTTACGAATATGTAGTTCTATATGTAAATGATGTTTTATAAGTCACAGAGCGGCTTGGTTTTAATATAGGACACATGCACTTTCCCTTAAATAGGAAGGGTTAATTCTTCTGTGTAATGTTTTGGTATCTTCCCAAATTGTTGTTGAGTCCATTGTCTTAGATTTAATTCATCCTGTGGCACAATTCATGATATTTTATATGAATTGATAATATTGTATATGACTCGTTTGAGTGGTGTTTACAGATCTTATCTGTATTGTATAATGTTTTATATGTTTTATGCTTTTTTTGTGCTTTTACGGTTGAGCAATTGACCGAATAAAGATTATTCAATTGATTGATTGATATGGATCCAAAATATTAGCATTGAACAAATGCATGTTGACCTCCTGAGCGATGTGAGCTTTCAAAAGCTTCACCCTTTACAGGCAGTAGTGAAATCAGAAAATAATTCTTTAAAATATCTGGCTTGTTCACAAGCTTTTTAGGAGTGACCATACAACAGCCTTTTTAAATGTGTCTGATACTACGTACGAAAACAAGGAGGTACTCATAGATCGGCTAGAGGTTCTATAGTAACAAGAGTTATCCACCCTGGGAAGAAAAGGATCTCATGTACATCCTGATTTTACTTTAGTTAGTAAATGCTGTAGATTTTCAACATCAAATAAATTAAAAGATGCTAATTTAACCAAACTTTCATCAATGACTGGTCATTTACCATCCATTATCGAGTTGTTCTGAATAAAGTCCTTAATTGTTCTGATTTGGTCTACAAAGAAGGTATTTAACTCATCACGTTTCTCCTGTGAGGGAGTGAAAGACTGATTAATGCTCTTGATAATGTTGTGACCACTACCATACCAAGTGTGTGTATTGTTGTGGTTTCGGAGAATGTATGGTAGTAAGTTGTTTCCTCTTACTCTCTTTTCATGACAGAGCTTATAAACAACCTTATGTACATACATTCATCAATGTATATTCGATTACTGTGCTGTAATTATCAAGGTATTTTCTCGTCCCCACAATTTGGCAATATCTTGATGTGCAATCCTTAACTCTGTACTGAGTTATGACATATCTCCATGGCACACTATAAGTCAATTTCCGAGAATCATTACTTGCCCCTTCTACCTACTTATTTTCTTTATCTCAGTGAGATATTGCCCCAGTTCTACTACAATCCCCTTAGTTCAGGGTAGAACAGGATTGTATGGAGAAAACAAAAACAATTTGCAAGTATCCCCTGAGACAGAGACTACAGCTTACCTTTGCAAATTTAATCAGTAATGGGTGGGGAGTAGTTTATCCTATGCAATATTTTAATCTGTTTGAATCTCAATTCTTTCCTGATGGCCAATCCTATGCATAATGTGAAGCTTCCTCCAAATCAGTGTCTTTGAGCTCTCCCAGATCCAACACCCACTCAAGCTTAGTCTACCCAGATCACCTCACATATCATTTGGTATAGGTTTTTTGGTACAGGTTTGTGTATTAGAGGGATGTATTTTCAGGTCAAAGGTTCCGTGAGAATCCTATGATGCAACTGTGAGCTTTCCATGATTGGGATACTTCAAGGCATACACACCCTCAAAGGATGTTGAAACTGTAGATTTCTGAACACTTTATGTGCAGCGTTATGTGGCTCTTGGATTTGTACAAAAGTCCCTTAACACCAGACATCTCGAAGCATGTAGATCCCTATTGTGTATCATTGCTTATTTCATTGTACGTTTCTCTGCTCAGTCACTCTCTTATCCAACTCACAAAGGAGTAAAGTCAGTCAACTTGTTGTCCTACCAAAGTTCTCTAGTACCTCACAACCAGATTACAGCCACTGTTGCTGTAGGTGCTGGCTGGTGACCAGTCAGCATGTTCCCATACACAGCTGCCAAATAGCCTGAGTCTCCCAAAGCATTCCTCTCTCTGCTTTCAGTGAATGGTCCACTGAGATGGTAATGGTCACTTATTTATTACCATTAGAAGCTGGCCCAATTATGTAAATGTAGATCTGGTAGCGCTGTATATTTTTCATCCACAATATTTTCAAACTTGCCTTAGGGCTAGGAGGTTCCATTGCCTCACATATTCTACTTCATCTCTGTTAATGTAAATGTCCAGATATTTTGAGTCCTCAGGGAGCAATCCGAAGGGAAAGACATGGCAGGATAATTAATCCCAGGCCAGTAAAGGTTGTAAAACTGATTTTCCCAATTGTTGCAAAGTCCAGAGGATTATTTTTGCCTTTTTGTTGAACCATATTTTTATTGGCTACAGAACGAACTCTGTGCACTTTATCTCAGCTAACTAGTGATAAAGTGTCTGTGTTTTTCCTTTCAACATGATTAAATTGATATTTCCCCGACTGTCATATTTAACTTACCTATAAGTCCCTATTGTATTGTTCAAAGGTGCACCCAGGGCCTGTAAGTTAAATGTCACAAGTAGACTGCAGCACCTACTGTACCAACCACTACAGTGGCAAGATAACTGCAGACCTGCCACCAGTAGCTTTGCAGTGCAGGTTTTAACAGCAAATTCAACCTGTCAAAATAACCCCTTGTGACAGGCCTAAAACTTCCTTTTAACTATTTATGTCACCCCTAAGTAGGCCTTATTTCCCCTAAAGAAGGATGCATGGGATCTTTAGGTAGAAACTGTAAAGGTTTAACATTAAACATGTCCTTACAGTCACTAGCACCTCAAAGCTATTTTCACTGAAGCAAGGTTGGCTGTTCCATAGGAAGGCACTGGCATGCAATAATAATTACTAATAATGTATCTCAGGAATGAGACTAGCTAGAAAAATAATTAAACAACTATTTTATTTTAATTGTTATTAAAGAAATCCAATTGAAAGGTTAAGTCTGTTTTTTTTCTACATATAATAGAATGGTAACATTTGGAAAGTTACCTTTTCTCCACCTGAAGTTCCTTTAGGTGAAATCTGCAATTTTCTCTCCAACCTCTGCCAGCCAGTAATTTGCATATGAATGTCCATGAATGAGATGTGAACTTGCTCTCAGGAGCAAACAATAGGCATACCTGAATGGACAGAGATGGCCTGTAAGGAAATGCCTCTTTTTGCATGATCACCCCCAAAGATTTGGGCTTTTGCTGCTAGTTTTTTTACTCAGAGTGCAGTAAGCCCTGTCAAACAGGCCCCAGTGGCTGTTCTCTGACCCTTAAAAATGGTATGTCTGATTAGCTCACCAACAGCTGGCATACGTTAACTCACTTATATGTTCCTATTATATGGTATCAGCGGTACCCAAGGGCTGTCAAATTAAAGTGTCTCTTGTGGACTGCAGCACGAAAATGACGAAGCAAAGCAAGATTCACAACCCGCCATTGCTGGCTGGCAGAGCAGTTTTTGACCTGCCAACTCATCTTTGCCATTTAAACTAATGACAAATCCCATACCTTTCTTTTTAATACATGTAACCCCTAAGGCAGGCCTATCAAGCTCTAAGGCAGGCTGCTGTATATTAAAAAATGGGACATGTATTTTTATGTGTCCTAACAGTAAAAATCCCAAATTGTCATTTTTACAATAAAAAGGCTAGCAGCCTCATTGATGAGTACAAGGTTACACACTGACAACTCAGCTGTGCTGACTTCTGAATGGGTCTACTAAAGATGGTACTTCAAGTTATCTGAAGAATTGTTACATTCACTCCATCTGAATGCCCAAGAAGAACATAATGCAATGTTTAATTAAATGACAACTGTAGAAAGCTACCATTCTGTTGCCCAGGCTTTCCAATGATTCCTTACGGTAGCTGCCCATGAGCCAGCCTTCTGCCATCCTAGGGGAACATGGGAACAATTCTCAGGATGGAACACAAAGGACCTGTAGTTAGAAGAGGGGTTATCTCTTCCTGGCAGGAAGCTTAAATGGGATATAAGCCCAAAAGGAGCGCTTCAAAGGGTAAGCTGCCTTTAAAGGGCAAATAGTGAATGCACATGTGAGGGGCTGCTCATTTGTTCTGGTAGGGAGGTTGCCATCAGAGAAAGAGATAGGGAACCTGTTGCCAAACCAGTTTTCCCACGGGTTTGTAGCCCTTAGGTAGCCACATCTCTAGGGTGAGCAACTAAGCTCCACAACCGAGAGAGTGCTTTTGCCATCTTGGGAATCGGCAGAATATTGCATTCTGAGATGACTAGATGCCATGCGTGACAGGTGGGAAGGGGTCTGTTAGCCCATTGGTTAGTAGCCACTTCATCCCTAAGGGCACGTGCTGAGCATAAAAGTGGTACACCTGGCACCTAGACCTCAGATCATGTCTGCAATGGAGAGAGGACAAATAAAAACTGTTTCCTGGACCCGGCAAGGAGAGACTGGACCTCACCTGCTGATCGTTTGCTAGCAAACAGAGGACTGTGCCTGTGGATTCCTCCTGGAGGAAAAGTATTCCTGAGCCCCAGACAGAAGAGGTGACTAGTTTCTGAAAACTCAGCTTTGTTGTACCACACCTCTGTTTCTGAGGTTGTTGTAGATATTGGGACTGCCACAAACTGGATGTTGGTGTTAGCTGTAGGAGGACACTAGGATTACCATACTACACTCCCCAGCACACCCCCAGTCCTCAGAGCCCATGTTTAGTGTGGGTGAAATGTTTGGCCATCTTGAAAATGTCAAACGTTGGTAGAGTTGGACCCAGGAACCTATACCCCATTGGTTAGTTGATCCACAGCGGTCATTCCCCCCTCCCCACTAGCTTGTGTCAGGCATGAATGTGGCACTTCCAGGAACCTAATTCAAAACACTTGTGGACTAGTGGGAGATCAGAAGAGGATTGAAACTGCTGTTGGATACCTGGGAAGAGCCCTAAAGGACTGGAGCTGCTCTCTGTTTTATATCTGAGGCAAAGAAGTAGAAGCCAAGGATCAAATGACTGCCCTACCAGTAAAGCTACAGAGACATAACAAGCTACAAGAGGCATTTTTCCTGCAACTGTCAAGTGGAAAATGGACCTGGACCCAACTCTCCTGTTGGCCTCTGTCTGCCACATGTGAGTATCTAAGTGCCTCTCCAGAGGTCTTGGAGGTCTTTAGATGTGTACTGCTGTAGTGTACTGGGAATTGAAGGAGTAAAGTCAGAAAGTAAAATATCTGACCAGGACAAATCTTGTTAGTGTATCCAACCTGGGCTCCATTGAGGTCAGCATCAAATTGCGCCTAGGTCTTGTTCCACCGCAACCATTGACTAGCATTTACTCTTTGTGCTTCTTAGCACTATTTCTACCTAAAAAATAAAAAAAATCATTTCTCCTGTACCCCATATTGGATTTTGGTCATTTTGGTGTCATTTTCTTAATTAACTTTTGCCATATGTTTCTAATTAGTTTTGGGAATTTTATTGTTTTGGATTTTAACTTTATTACTGTTTTAGTATTGCATAAAATACTTTGCACATTGCCTCTGAGTTAAGCCTGGCTGTTTTGTGCCATAGCTACCAGGGGGTTGAACTCAGGTTCATTTGGTGACTTTAAACGTTCACCTTGAAAAGGATTGTGATTACTGTTTGAGATGGGTATCTATCCTCTCAACTAATAATCCAATTTCTAACAGAATCCTATGCTCAGACATTAATGGATCACCTACATCGCAACTAAGGCCTGTGATAAGAGCATCTCTTCTGATCCAGCAAGCCCTCGACCTAATTGCAAGAGCAAAAAACAGAGGACAAAGGGGTCAGTTGTGGATTGTACTGCTTCTTAGAGTGAAGTACTCCAATAACGTACCACTGAAGTTCACCCTGGTCATCAGAGCTGTATATAACAATCTAATCTAGGGTAGGAACTATGTCTAAAATCCCTTTATCTGCAAGAAAGTAAATATGTGTGGAATCAATAAAAGGCCTTAGCTGTGTCCAATGATACACTCTCCACAGGCTCTAATACTGTTCTTGCATATTCCGCACAACCCCCAAGGCCACCTGAATTTATGTCTAGTGCTTGATAATGGCATGATTCCCTATTGATCTGGGTAAATCAAAGTGCCTATAACCTTTCAGCAGCTGTTTACCACCAGCTTAGCAAAGACTTAGGTTTCAAAATTCAAAAGCAATAAGGGCCTGTGTGATTCACTTCTGTCCTAGACTTCCCTTCTTTAAGTATTAACACAATTAATCTAGCCCTTTATTGCTTTTCCTAGGTACTATCACAACAAAGTTCTATAGTAATAAAGCAGACGAGGAAGCATTATCATCTTCAACAACATTATTTATCCTACAGTTGTAAGACAGAGGAAATGCCATGAAGGTCACTTGAGATTGTGACAATTCTACTCTTCACAGAATATTACCATTGAAAAATATGTTTCTGCATGGTAAATATGTACTTCTAAATATTTGAAAGTAATGCCTTTCAATTTAGGGAGACTGGTCGTGGTGCTATCCTACACCTGTGGTCCCTAGGGCTCAACTTGCTTGTTTTTTTCCCCACTTTACATTCAGACCAGCTAGACTAATAAAGGCATTAATCTCTCTGGTGATGCTCACAATATCGTTCTCTGCCTCTCTCATGTATACTAGCAAATCATTGGTGTAAAGTGAAATGATAACATAAGATACACAGTTTGGAATTCTCCATTCTCTACCTATCATGCAGACTTGGGTGGCAAAAGGCTTGATCGCCAGGGCAGATAATAGAGAGAGATGGGGCAGCCTTGGCTGACACCTCTAATAACTAGATATTGTTCTAAGATCACTCACCCAGTACGGACACGGGACGTTGAGAGATACAGATGACCCTAATTAATTTTTTAATTGTGCCCACAGACTCAAATGACTCAGCACCTCGTGTAGGTATCTCCAGCTGAGGGAGTCACATGCTTCTCCATGTCGACCAATAAGACAGGAGCATCCAGCTGTGGTATGTGACCCCTTTCAGAAATCTGAACCAGACATTGAATATTTTGTGTTGTGTTGCAGCCTGGTATGAAGTCACCTTGGTCGGCATGGACAAGGCGCAGCATGTATGGAAGTAGTCAGTTAGCCAGGCGTTTCCCAAGAATTTTATAATCAACATTTAACATGCAGAGGGGATGGAATGTTGATAAATCATGAGAGGATTTTCCAGGTTTAATGAGGGCAGTAACCAGTGCCTCCTGAGTTGTATCAGGGAGGCTCTCTTTCTCTAGCACCTTGTTGGTAACTGACCACCTTGGGTGGTAATTGAAAGCTGAAAGATGCATAGAATTCAAGAAGGGGACCACCCACTCCAGGGAACTTTTCTAGCATGGCTGGGTTATAGAGTCTTTCACCTCCTGCACAGAGATTTGTCACCCAAAAGTCCTCTCCTCATGGTATGCCAAACTTCAAGGTGGAATATCTTTCAGAAAGTTGTCAATAGCAGAATTAGGCCCTACGTCCCATTGGCATACAGATGCTTAAGATGCCTAGGAATTACTGGGCAATGGCTTCTTGTGACTGACAAACAGTTCCACCATGGTCCTAATGCCAAAAGATGATCCTCAGTCTATCTGAGTTGGATGGCCAAGCAAACTGTTTACCTGATTTGTTGCTCTCAGAGTGTGGTGGGTCAGGCAGGCCAAATAGTCTAAGCATCATTGATGCTCTACCAATGCTGCAGGTCCTTCTCTGGTATCATGCAAGATAGTTATATGTGCTTTGTCTAAGACAATGTTATTCTCGAGATCTCTGAGCCCACCATCAAGAGGCGTAAGCTGGCAGCTGAACTGCCTTATGTCCTCTACTGAGGTCTGTATAGAATGGCCACAGAGGATAACCCAAAATGCCTCCTATAAAGCAAAGCAGGAGTCGGTCAAACTCTCATTTTCCTCAGAGTATTGCACCATATACTCCCTCAGAGATATACTGAATTTCACTTGCCCTGCATTTGAAGCGTACATGCTATCTAGCAATAGGGGCCTGCCATCTACCCTACCTTTTACATGACGTATCTGCCATTAGGGTCAATAATCCGGTTACAGATCTCAAAGGGGACCTGGGGCTTATCCAAATTAGCGTCCCCTCCATTTAGATTAGAGGTTCAGTCCCTCTCTAAACCCAGGAGAGTTTCCTGAATCATAGCCATGTGTATCCCTTTATAAAGATTGCATACTGTGGACAAGGTGTTAAGCCCCATCCCATGTATAATAGGGAAGATGGTGGGATTTTGCGAGGAGACTCCATCTGAAGCATGAACTTGTGAGTTAACCTAATGAGCACCAACCCACATGAAGCCATCCCCCATCCCACCAAGTCAGGGACCCCAACATTCCCTGCAAAGAAATGATGGTAACTGAACTAAGAACAGATTATTTAATAGAACTGAATGTGTCTGTAGCAAGGGGAGGTGACAGCCATGGGTGGCACAGAGCAGTAGAAAAGAATCAGTGGGATACAGAGGAAGCCCCTAGTTGTCCAAGCATCTAGCTAGTGCATGCTGAAAGTATTGATTAGGCACTCTGGAGATTACCTTAGTTTCTAATGTCTAAAGGGGAGGGGATTAGAAAAGGACCAGTTAAACAGTGGGCCCTTGACTGCTGTCCATTTTGGGCCAAAGGTTAGCTTAAACTGATCATCAACTAGGTTAATTTCAAGGTAGAAGCAATGTGGGTTACTGGAGTTGGGACTCCCATAGCCATGGTCCATGAGCCAAAATCAAAAATGTCTAAAATAGTTGACCAGCCATCTGCATATGCTGCTTGGCAATCCAACTGTGCTTGCTCATAAAGAGGGCTAGCAGGGTTCCCCGTGACGCCATCCAGCTCGTCGCCTGATTGAGTTTGTTAGCAATTGGGGTGATGTTCATCACCACATTGGTTACCTCTTGTTTCTCTGCCCAATCCCAGTCGTCCTCTAGCTTAGTAAAGAAGAAAGTTCAGCGGTTGGTAATGATCTTCAGTTTGGCGGGAAATACAATGGTAAATCTGAGACCTAATGCATGGAATTTCCTCTTCACTTCTGTGAAACTGGCCCTGTGGTTCTGAACTGCCGCTGTACAATTCCCAGAACCCATAGTGAAATGCCATTATTGACATGCACGCTAGATGGTTATATCCCAGTCCCTGTAGTTGATCCACACAGCAGGAAGGAACTTCAGGCGGGGCAGTTTCACAGGGACACTGTGGGCCCTTTTAACCGTAAACCAGGCCAAAAGCTCATGGAGTGATCATCTCGGATAGCTAGGACTCTATGCAGTGATTAAGATTGGCTCCCTGCGAGCTCTTAGGCAGCTGAATAATTAGGGCAGTTTTGCCTAGCTCTTCCCTCAATATCTTCCTCACTTTTTTCCAAAGAGTGCCCTTGGGCAGTAAGGTCTTGCTCCTGTTTCTGAAGGTTGAGTGTTTGAAGCTGGAGCTCCAGAAGTGTAGACTCTGTGTTCAGTACCCTGTCACATAGTTTATGTAGATTGTTTCTCAAGAAATGTAGATCTATAGCAAGGCGATCCAATTTCCCTTCTAATGCTGTCATAGTGTCAATTAAGGGTGCCAGGATTTTGGCAAGTACCATCTGTGATGAGTCCATTGCCTCAGACATTCAAGGAGGTCCATGTCCGCCAGACGTCTCGGTGGTGATCATTGTTAGAGTGCTGTTGGCTGGTGTTGCTGGGGCTCTGGGTCTGCCCATCATAGCAGGGGATAATATTCTAGTTTTTGTATCATTTGTTCACCTATTGCAGGTTTACCATCCCTTAGATATTGTTTTTCCAGTGCCAGTGAGGCTCCATTTGCAGCACTCTGTCCTTTCTCTTTCCTAATGTTACAGAAATTGCCTAATCTCTTGTATTGGTTTTCTATACTTCTCTCAAAATCATATCTGAGGAGAACACTTGCTACATTTTCCTTGTCTTACTTTTCCATAGTTTTGCTTGTGCATTCAGAAAAGTCTCCTATATTTCAACTCCCAGGTATTCAGCCTCCATCCTCCAAAGAAGGATCCCATTCTAGCATCTAAAGTCAACCTGTTGGGGGAGGTCCCCATCAAGTTTCCCATGCAGGACACAATGACAGTTTCCCGCAAGGACCACTGCCACACCCACAAAGGGTGCTGCTCTAGCCAAGATGTTGGGGAAAAAAATTGAGCAAGAGCATAGACATTGATTAAACACAGTTCCAGTCCATCTAGGGTCCCATGCAGTATGAATATTGTCCCTCCAGGTCTACTAAGTGGGTTTGATGTTTAAACGGTACCCAAGGGGCCACTCAGATAAGTGCCCCTTGCACACAGCCAGAGTACGAGGTGGCATAAATTAGTCCCCTCCAGTGCTTACACAGGTTGGGTATGTAATCCACCCATATATGCGTCTCCTGAAGGAATGCAATGGCAATATTGCAGTGTTTCAAACTCCTCTACAGTTCTTGAATTGGGCTAGTCCCCGGACATTCCAGGTAAACAACTGTTTGTAGCAGCAGCCATGCTCTATCTAGTTCAGCAAAGCTCCAATTAGCCCACCACAACTGTCCATCACCCAGCCACCAACATGCAGACTCCATCAATCTTTTCCAGTGGTCACAGCCATACCATAGCAGTACCAAATTCTAAAATAATACTTTAACAAAACTCCTAACATGTTCCTCCCAGAGTCAAAGTCTAGACCTAGTCAATATGAGAGTTAACAAATCCCACCCATACCTCAAAGTCAACTAGATGAGAGAAACAGTTAAAATACAACACTCCCAGCTAATCACCTGTTACAATTTGCAATCCGAAAGAGGCTAGGTCATCAGGAAGGGTGCAAGGCAGAGGAAGACAAGCCCTCTTCGTGTCACCAGCCTCTAAGAGGTGGCACACCTGTTGGCACATACATATGTTGATTAAGAGAAGATAAAGAACACATCATCTCAGCAAGAAGGAAAGTCAAGACCAATGACTCACAGTACAGTACATACCTATCCTCTGGAACTCTTGCCTTCAGTGTGGTTTGGCTACCTCTCAGCACAGGGAGACAGAGGAGGGGTGCTTTCAGAGCGCAGATCCAGGCCATTTCCCTGACCCACATTGAGTTCACCATCAGCCAAGGTTCCGGCCTGTACAGAGTCCTTATTGCCGAGTGCCAGTTGTCAGGAATCCCCAAGGTGCCTCCTGCATTTTCTGTCATCATCCCCAGGGATTAGGGTTAAATCATATCACTGTTCTTGGTTAAACCTTCATGTTTCTAAGTAAACATAATGTGATGTGTTACACAATTGGTTTTATCAATGCTTGTTTTACCAATGCTCGTTTGCTAATGTGAGCAGGTGTAGACATGTGCTTCTAATTGGGTGTGGTGTAGACATGTGCTTCTAATTGAGTTTGGTGACTCATCCACATGTGGAAACTCAACTGATTGGCTATAAATAGCAGAGTGAAGCATGCCTCCCTGCTTGGCTTTGTTTAGCTTCCTGATCTCAGCATCTGATTTGGCTGTCCAGCCCCTGCTGTCATCCTTGTATTCAGGACTTTTGAGGCAATTATTTTCTTCGTTCCTGTACCCGCTGACACCAGGCATTCCTCCAGCACTCCGGAAAAGACTGCAGCTAAGTGACTAATATTATCCAGGGAGTTTGTTCTTTGAGCGCTGCGCTTTCTTAGAACAGCTGGTGTATTTCAGGCCTCGTATTTTGGCAGAGTGCTTATCCTGAAGAGACAAATGCATTTCTGAACATTCTACATTATTATTGTAGTTACTTGTCTAAATGTGCTTCAAGAAATCTGCTTGAGCTCAAGTACTACAAAAAGTGACAGTGCAATTTTAAAAGAGCATTTACGTGACTTTTCTTTCTCAAATAGCATAACTCTTGGATTTAAATTGTGTGATTCATGCCTGTGTTTCAGGTTTGAGAAATTTGCTTTTGAAGGGTTTTTCACACACACAGTGAAACCAATCCAAACTGTGCCACCCTAACTGTTTAAACCCAGAGTGGACATTTGTATTTCTTGGATTGTTTTTGTTCCTTTTAGTTTAGCCGTATGCATGCAGGAAAGTTATATGTGATATAATTAATGCCCTTGTTTGTCTTTCTTGTGCATGATAAGTGCAACCACAGTTCTAATTGTAGTGTGCAACAGTGAGTCTCTGTGAAGCCATCCCTAGTGTTGCAGTACTTATTGTTATGATACTCAGTTTGGGTTTTTGGTAATGCAGTGTTAGTAATTGTGCCAACAGTTATTATTATCCAAGAAAAGTGCTGGAGCATCCCGGTGTTCTTCTACTGCTCCCGTGCCCATATCAGAAAGAGAGATTTATTTTCAAGGAAGTTGAGTGCACTAACTCTACTATCAGTCTGTCAACAACGACCAACCCCCTCCCCCCCAAAGATACAGGGTGCCTGGCTGGACCGGCAAGACGTGGCAGTATTTTGTCTCTTTCTCTTCCACTCCCCCTTTCCTTTTGAGACACCGGCTGGGGTTTTCTGTGTCCACCAGGAAGTGCCAATAGGTGTTCCAGGAGGTAGGGGGGCATACCATCGCCCCTGCAGACATCCTGCTATTCAGGTGAGTGGCCCGTCTCGACTTAAAGCCAAGCCACAACATACAGGGCGGCCTGGACGATGGATTCCTCAATGGGTACTTTCAAAGGTTTAGCACAGGCTTTACCTGCTGATCAGGATGCTCCATCTTTATTAGATTTAACTGGGGCCCTAGCGGGATTACAGAAAGGAGTTCTTTCCTTAAAGCAAGAGAACCTGGAGTTGCACACTGAACTACAGCGGTATGAACCACAAGACACCCCCTGGGGAGGAGTCAAACTAAAACAAAGATCTCCAGTACTACAGGCCCCTCAGTTTGACCCGTCTAATCATGTTCCTAGAACCGATTCTGGCCCAACGACTTCCACCACACAACCCATGCAGGTAATGGTCACAACACCAACCCCTGTGCCCTTAGCTTCTCCAGAAAGGTTTTTTGGAGATAGTGCCAACAACATTTTTCTTAACCAGTGCCAGCTACAGTTTTTGTGTTGGGCAGCTGCATTCCCCAACGATGCTGCAAAGGTAGCTTTTATTATCTCTTATTTGGGAGGTAATGCAGCTAATTGGTCTATTCCGCTAGTGGAGCGCAATGACCCTATACTGTATGATTTCAACCGGTTCAAGGAAGTCTTGCGGAAACTGTTCGCCAAACATCTCTTCGTGCAAGCCAGTGACAATGAGTGGCTGAATTTACACCAGGAAAACAAGGATCTACTGTCTTATATCACTTCTTTCAATCGGTTGGTGGCAGAGACTGAGTGGCCCGAGGAGAAGAGGACGTCCCTCTTCTATCATGGCCTTCGGGACGATCTCAAGGATGTTCTAGCCCAAATTGTGGAACCTCCTTCAGAGTGTTTCGGGTTCACTGACCTGGTGGTACGATTGGATCACCGCTTGAATGAACGTGAGGGAGAAAAATTCCGGGGTGACACACGCTTAGTGGTGCTCAAAACTGGGAAAAAGGAGTCCACCCTTCCCACTCGTGATACAACGGAGCCCATGCACATTGGCAGTGTGCGGGGCCCACTATCTAAGGAAGAGAAAGAACGTAGGAAAAAACTGAAACTGTATTTATACTGCGGTAAGGCAGGGCATTTTGCCCTGGAATGTCCTAACACACCTACTGCTCCAAAGAAAGCCATCAGAGCGGTAACAGTGCCTGAATTCGCTCTTCCTGACCAGCCGGAAAGCTAACTGGCTCGATAATTTCTGAGACCACTTTATCGAGCGCTTCTTTCAATATGGTCTCACATCTTCTGGCTAATACCACCAGTCCAGTACCTCGACATCTAACTCTTATTGTGACGTTAGTGTTATCCCCTCAGGTTCGTAAGTTCATTCCCATATTGCTTGACTCTGGGGCTACCAGAAACTTTTTATACTTGGGTTTAGCTAAAACCCTAAATATTAGGACTGTCAAAAAAGACGTCCCTGAACCAGTCAGAGCCGTGGATGGCTCAGAATTGTCCTCCAGGCTTATCGTTTATCAAACACCACCCTCGTCCATGCTTTGTGCAAACAACCATACAGATCAAATTCAGTTTGACCTCGTAGATACCCCAGTATTTGGAGCCATTTTGGGGATACCCTGGCTTCAGTTATACAATCCCAAAATTGACTGGGCAGCAAGGACAGTGACATTAGATTCTAAACATTGCTGGCACTCCTGTTACAAAGACAAACCATATCTAGTGACACCCTTGCATTGTGGGTCCAAACATAGTACGGCTATCAAGCCGGACGACACACTGGCCATTCCTGCACCGTATAAAGTCTTCCATGATGTCTTTAGTGAACAGAAATACACCCATCTGCTGCCACATATGTCATACGATTGTGGCATAGACTTGATTCCAGGGGCAACGCTACCATGTAGTAGGATCTATGCTCTTTCTGAGCCTGAGAATCGATACCTGCGAGACTACCTGGATGATCTATTGGCTAAGGGTTTCATTCGTCATTCAACGTCACCAGTATCGTCGTCTTTGTTCTTCGTGCCCAAGAAAAATCACGAGCTGCGCGCCTGTATAGATTATCATGCAGTGAACAAAGTGACCATAAAAAATTGGTATCCACTTCTGTTGATCCCGGTACTTTTAGATCAGGTACGTCAGTTGACCATTTATACTAAACTCGACCTCCGGGGCACCTACCACTTAATCCGAGTGATGAAGGGGGGTGAGTGGAAGACGGCGTTCCGAACTAAATTTGGACTCTTCGTGTACACAGTGATGCCCTTCGGGTTGTGTAACGCTCCTGCAGTGTTTACATTTTTCATCAATGAAGTGCTGCAGGAGTTTCTGGATATCTGTGTAGTGGTATACATAGACGACATTTTGATCTATTCATCTTCCACTGAGGAACATATAGGGCTTGTAAGAGCGGTTTTACAATGGCTTCGTGAGCATCATCTCTTCGCCAAGGTGGAAAACGTTGTTTTTCACGCTACAACTGTAGAATTCCTCGGATATGTGATCACTCCCGATGTAATTTCCATGGATAGGTCCAAGGTACAGGCCATCCTGGATTGGGTAGCCCCAAGATCCATCAAGGAAGTGCAACAGTTTTTGGGCTTCACAAATTTATATCGGAGATTTATGCCCCACTTTTCTACTGTGGTATCTCCCATAACTCGTCTCCTACGAAAAGGGTTTAAGTTCCTCTGGGATGCAGAAGGTGACAAAGCCGTCCAACATCTTAAAAACACATTCAGTGAAGCACCCATTCTCCATCGTCCCGACCCGGCTCAGCCATTTCTGGTGGAAGCAGACGCTTCCCAAATGGCAGTGGGTGTTGTCTTGTCCCAGCGAGATTCTGAGTCTGGGCATTTCCATCCAGTAGTTTACTTCTCAAAGAAATTGCTACCTGCAGAGCACAATTACACGGTGGTGGAGCGGGAACTTCTGTCCATCAAGCTTGCCTTCCAGGAATGGCATCACCACCCACTAGGAGCTAGACACACCGTAACTATTTACACAGATCACCGTAATTTACTGTTTTTTCAAGCGACCAAGGCTCTGACACCTCGTCAATTACGCTGGCTTCTATTCTTTAACAAGTTTGACTTTGTAATCACCTATAGGCCCGGTACTACACAACAAAAGGCAGACACGTTGTCTAGGATGGGTTCCTCCTCTGATGGTGCGCTAGAACAGGTCAGAAGCATTAGACCCCCAGATAAAATCGTGGCTGTGTGCACTTCCCAAGAGTTCCTTGAAGAAATACGGGTAGTCCAACAAAAGGTGCCCTGTTCAACTGATGTGTATGAAAAAGATGGTTTAATACACCATGCTGATCAGTTGTACGTCCCTACCAAAGAATTACGGGATACATGTGGACATGATTCTGTCCTCGCAGGTCACCCAGGTGAAAAAAAGATGTTAGAACTCTGTCAAAGATGGTTTTGGTGGCCCACACTTGTGCAGGATGTCAGAAGCTACGTCCAGACTTGTTCTACCTGTGTTCGGGCTAAAACCCCACATACTCCAGCCACAGGATTATTACTTCCCATGCCAATTCCGGTGGCCCCATGGCATACCAAAAGTATGGATTTTATTTCTGATCTGCCAGCTTCCAATGGACACACTGTCATATGGGTGGTTGTAGATTACCTAACTAAAATGGCTCATTTTGTTCCATTAAAATGCCTCCCTACGGCTTCCAAGCTCTCTGAGTTGTTTGTCCAACACATTGTACGGCTTAATGGGTTGCCCATCACAATTGTTTCCAATCCTGGCCCCCAATTTATATCACGGTTTTGGCATAGCTTCTGTTCCTCTGTTGGTATGGACGTCTGCCTGTCCTCTGCATATCATCCACAAATAGATGGGCAGACGGAACGTGCCAACCAATCGCTGGAGCAAATCCTGAGATGTGACATTGACACATGGCCTACTGAGTGGGATAAGGCTTTACCTCTTGTTGAATTTCTATATAACAACAGTGTCCACATGGCTACAGGAGTATCCCCATTTTACTGTTTCTTTGGTCTGCACCCAAGAATGCTACCAAAAACTGGGTCCCAAACATCCACAAGAGTCCCATCAGTATAGAAACACCATAAAGAGTTACAGGAGATTCAAAAGCAAGTACAACACCATTTGAAACTCTACCAAGCTCAAGTAAAAAAACAAGCAAACAAAAGAAGCAGACTTGCTCCCTCTTATCAGATAGGAGATCAGGTGTGGCTCTCATCAAAAAATCTCCATCTTGCAGGATCCAGAAAAGTAAACTCCCGATTTCTAGGCCCCTTTCCTATTGCCAAAATCATCAATCCTGTGGTAGTAGAACTGACATTGCCAGCTGATTTCAAAGCAAACCCCGTGTTCCATGTGTCGTTACTCTGTCCCTATTGCCCTGATACCCGCAATGCCCCACCACCTCCCCCGGTAAAAGTACACCGGGCAATGAGAATTTGAGGTGGACAAAATTCTTGACTCCAGGCGCGTCCATGGTGTTCTACACTATTTATTGGCCTGGAAAGGCTATGGGCCTGAGGACAATTCCTGGGAATCCGCGTCCACAGTTCATGCTCCAAATCTTACTAAACAATTCCATCTCCTGCACTCTTCCAAGACCCGCCCTTTGAGAGGGTCCTTGGTGGGGAGGACTGTCAGGAATCCGCAAGGTGCCTCCTGCATTATCTGTCAGCATCCCCAGGGTTTAGGGTTAAATCATATCTCTGTTCTTGGTTAAACCTTCATGTTTCTAAGTAAACATAATGTGTTGTGTTACACAATTGGCTTTATCAGTGCTTGTTTTACCAATGCTTGTTTGCTAATGTGAGCAGGTGTAGACGTGCTTCTAATTGGGTGTGGTGTAGACATGTGCTTCTAATTGAGTGTGGTGACTCATCCACATGTGGAAACTCAGCTGATTTCCTGATTGGCTATAAATAGCAGAGTGAAGCATGCCTCCCTGCTTGGCTTTGTTTTGCTTCCTGATCTCAGCATCTGATTTGGAAGTCCAGCCCCTGCTGTCATCCTCATATTCAGGACTTTTGAGGCAATTATTTTCTTCATTCCTGTACCAGCTGACATCAGGCATTCCTCCAGCATTCCGGAAAAGACTGCAGCTAAGTGACTAATATTCTCCAGGGAGTTTGTTCTATGAGCACTGCGCTTTCCTAGAGACCTCGTATTTTGGCAGAGTGCTTATCCTGAAGAGACAAATGCATTTCTGAACATTTTACATTATTATTGTAGTTACTTGTCTAAATGTGCTTCAGGAAATCTGCTTGAGCTCAAGTACTACAAAAAGTGACAGTGCAATTTTAAAAGTGCATTTACGTTACTTTTCTTTCTCTAATAGCATAACTCTTGGATTTAAATTGTGTTATTCATGCCTGTGTTTCAGGTTTGAGGAATTTGCTTTTGAAGGGTTTTTCACACACACAGTGAAACTGTTGCAAGCTCATGAACGGTGGGTATATAAACACTGGAAGCAGAGCGAGGTAAGTGTTTCTGATATTTATTATAGAGAGATTAAGTTTGTCGGAAGAGAAAGCATCCCAACCTCCACCTCACACAGCAACCGTCTCTCTCTGTGTTGCTCACCTCATTCCACATTCTGTCTCACGCGCCCATTCTAAGCACGCGGATACAACAACTCTCCCTCCCTCAATGTGAGACAACCAAAACAAATAATCAAAAACATAAGCTCTTTACGACAGGTCATAGTTCTTGAGATGCGAAGGTAGCTTGACAAGTCTGTTCGATCTCCTCTCTCCCAAATTCCTCTCCGAAGCTTCAGCCGAATCTTTCAATCTTCTTAACTCTGGATTCTCTGAGGAATTATCAAAAGCATTTCTATGCATATCATCTTTATACAAGTTCTCGTGATCACCGCCATACTCAACAACTCTATTCAAATTACAATTTCTATTGTCATCAGTTTTCACGGCATTGGTAAATAGTTTCACAGCCTTCACAGGACCAGACAGTTTGCTTTTCATGAGAGGATTCTTGATTAGAACCCAATCATCAACTTTAATCACAGTTTTCTTCACGGCAAGTGTCTTATCAAAATTAATTTTACTCTTTACCTTCCTCTCCTGTTCCCTCTGCATCCAACTATCACCCATCACCACTCGAACCTCTACCATCAAGGAGATTATTGACCCAATTGGGTTCCAAACCAGTGTTACCACGCCTACCCCAAAACAGAGCAAAAGGTGTCTGACCCGTAGACGAGTGAGGAGTGTGTCTATATACATAGACCTTTTTCAACACCTCCTCCTTCCAATTCAATTGACTGTTTTTAGCCATGGAAATATTTTCTTTGAGGACTCGATTGAAACGTTCTACCATGCCGTTACACTCTGGATGATACAGGGCACACAGTTTTTGTTTAATTCCACATCCATTCAAGAAAGCATTCATTTCTCCAGAAACTAACTGTACCCAATATCTGTGAGGAGAGTAGAGAGAATGCCTTCTTTGATCATCAAATCCTTAACCGCTTCTGAGCCTTGGACGAGGTCACCTCGTCCAAGTCACAGGAACTGGGGGGACCGCTAGCGCTCCCCCCCTGTGCTCCCCACCCACCCTCCCCAAGGCAGGGATGGAGGGGGAAGCCCTTCCTCTTCCACCCCTGACCCCCCCACCCCCCCTGTGAATCAGCGCACGAGCGCACGCTGATTTGTCACCGGGCCTCCCCCATCAAAAGAGAAATGCTTTGCATTTCTCTTTCGATCACGTGGGGAGGCAAGGAGAGGCTTCAAAGGGAAGGAAATGTATTTCCTTCCCTTTGAAGTCTCTCCAAGCGTTTTAAAAGCCGGATTGCTTGCAATCCGGCTTTTGAAACGCCCACTAGACACCAGGGATGTTTTTTTTGTGTGAAATAGACATAAGGGAGCGACCCCTTGGGCAAGGGTCGCTCCCAATGGGGGGCATTTTTTAGGAAGGCATTTTCTGCCCCCCCCCCCCCCCCCCCCCGGGGCACCAGGGATCTTTTTTTAAAAAAATTTTTTTTTTTAGGTGGGGAGCGACCCCTTAGGCAAGGGTCGCTCCCCTAGGGGGCAAATTATATTTAGGCCATTTCTGCCCCCCGTGGGGGCAGATTGGCCTATTTTGATGAGGCCAATCTGCCCCCAAGGAGGGCAGCAACCACTAGACACCAGGGATTTTTTTTTTGTTTTCTTGAATTTCACGCAAGGGGAGCGACCCCTTAGGCAAGGGTCGCTCCGCTGGGGGGGGGGGGGGGGGAATTATTTTAGGCCATTTCTGCCCCCCTGGGGGGTAGATCAGCCTATTTTGATTAGGCCGATCTGCCCCCAAGGGAGGCAGAAACCACTAGGCACCGGGGATTTGCTTTTTGGCGCCAATGTCACGCAGGGGGAGTGACCCCGTAGGCAAGGGTCGCTCCCGGGGTGGGGGGGCAAATTTATTTTAGGCCATTTCAGATCGGCCTATTATTAGGCCGATCTGCCCCCAGGTGGGCAGAAACCTCTAGACGCCAGGGCAAAATTTTTTTGTTGTGCTTTTTTTTTGTTTGTTTGTTTTTTTAGAGATGGGGAGCGACCCATTAGGCAAGGGTCGCTCCCCTGGGGGGGCAAATTGTATTTAGACCATTTCTGCCCCCCTTGGGGGCAGATTGGCCGATTTTAGGTCAATCTGCCCCCAAGGGGGCAGAAACCACTAGGCACCGGGGATTTTTTTTTGGCGCCAATGTCACGCAGGAGGAGCGACCCCGTAGGCAAGGGTCGCACCCGGGGGGTGTTGGGGGGGGCAAATTTATTTTAGGCCATTTCTGCCCCCCTGGGGGGCAGAAACCTCTAGGCACCAGGGCAAATTTTTTTGTGTGTTTTTTTTTTGTTTGTTTGTTTTTTTAGAGATGGGGAGCGACCCATTAGGCAAGGGTTGTTCCCCTGGGGGGCAAATTGTCTTTAGACCATTTCTGCCCCCCTTGGGGGCAGATTGGCGGATTTTAGGTCAATCTGCCCCCAAGGGGGCAGAAACCACTAGGCACCGGGGATTTTTTTCTTTGGCGTCAATGTCACGGTGGGGAGCGATCCCGTAGGCAAGGGTCGCTCCCGGGGGGGTTTGGGGGGCAAATTTATTTTAGGCCATTTCTTCCCCCCCCTGGGACCGGCTGAGCTAGAGGCCAAAATCCACAGGTAGGCCCTTTGCAAAAAACACCTCTGTTTTCTGTGAAAAAATGTGTTGTGTCTACGTGTTTTGGGCCATTTCCTTTCGTGGGCGCTAGGCCTACCCACACAAGTAGGGTATCATTTTTATCGAGAGACTTAGGGGAACGCTGGGTGGAAGGAAATTTGTGGCTCCTCTCAGATTCCAGAACTTTCTGTCACCAAAATGTGAGGAAAATGTGTTTTTTTAGCCAAATTTTGAGGTTTGCAAAGGATTCTGGGTAACAGAACCTGGTCAGAGCCCCACAAGTCACCCCAGCTTGGATTCCCCTAGGTCTCTAGTTTTCAAAAATGCACAGCTTTGGTAGGTTTCCCTGGGTGCCGGCTGAGCTAGAGGCCAAAATCTACAGGTAGGCAATTTGCAAAAAACACCTCTGTTTTCTTTAAAAAAATGTGATGTGTGCACGTTGCGTTTTGGGGCATTTCCTGTCACGGGCGCTAGGCCTACCCACACAAGTGAGGTATCATTTTTATCGGGAGACTTGAGGGGAACGCTGGGTGGAAGGAAATTTGTGGCTCCTCTCTGATTCCAGAACCTTCTGTCACCAAAATGTGAGGAAAATGTGTTTTTTTAGCCAAATTTTGAGGTTTGCAAAGGATTCTGGGTAACAGAACCTGGTCAGAGCCCCACAAGTCACCCCAGCTTGGATTCCCCTAGGTCTCTAGTTTTCAAAAATGCACAGGTTTGGTAGGTTTCCCTAGGTGCCGGCTGAACTAGAGGCCAAAATCTACAGGTAGGCACTTTGCAAAAAACACCTCTGTTTTCTTTAAAAAAATGTGATGTGTCCACATTGCGTTTTGGGGCGTTTCCTGTCGCGGGCGCTAGGCCTACCCACACAAGTGAGGTATCATTTTTGTCGGGAGACTTGGGGGAACATAGATTAGCAAAACAAGTGTTATTGCCTCTTGTCTTTCTCTACATTTTTTCCTTCCAAATATAAGAGAGTGTGTAAAAAAGACTTCTATTTGAGAAATGCCCTGTAATTCACATGCTAGTATGGTCACCCAGGAATTCAGAGATGTGCAAATAACCACTGCTGCTCAACACCTTATCTTGTACCCATTTTGGAAATACAAAGGTTTTCTTGATAGCTATTTTTCACTCTTTATATTTCAGCAAATGAATTGCTGTATACCCGGTATAGAATGAAACCGCACTGCAGGGTTCAGCTCATTTATTGGCTCTGGGTACCTAGGGTTCTTGATGAACCTACAAGCCCTATATATCCCCACAACCAGAGGAGTCCAGCAGACATAACAGTATATTGCTTTTGAAAATCTGACATTGCAGGAAAAAGTTACAGAGTAAAACGTAGAGATAAATTGCTGTTTTTTTCACCTCAATTTCAATATTTTTCTTTTTCAGTTGTTATTTTCTGTAGGAAACCCTTGTAGGATCTACACAAATGACCCCTTGCTGAATTCATAATTGTGTCTACTTTTCAGAACTGTTTAGGTTTCTGGGATCCAGCATTGGTTTCATGCCCATTTCTGTCACTGACTGGAAGGAGGCTGAAAGCACAAAAAATTGTAAAAATGGGGTATGTCCCAGTAAAATGCCAAATTTGTGTTGAAAAATTGTGTTTTCTGATTCAAGTCTGTCTGTTCCTGAAAGCTGGGAAGCTGGTGATTTTAGCACCGCAAACCCTTTGTTAATGCCATTTTCAGGGAAAAAACCACAAGCCTTCTTCTGCAGCCACTTTTTCCAATTGTTTTGAAAAAAACGAAATCTTCACTGTATTTTTGCTAATTTCTTGGCCTCCTTCAGGGGATCCCACAAAGTCTGGGTACCTCTAGAATCCCTAGGATGTTGGAAAAAAGGACGCAAATTTGGCTTGGCTAGCTTATGTGGACAAAAAGTTATGAGGGCCTAAGCGCAAACTGCCCCAAATAGCCAAAAAAAGGCCTGGCACAGGAGGGGGAAAAGGCCTGGCAGCGAAGGGGTCAATGAACTCTATCACTTTGTTCGTCTCAATGCTCCTAGTAAAACATACTTCAGGCCACCTCGAAAACATGTCAATATCCACAATCACATATTCAGCCATACTACTACCATGAATGGGTCCTAAAATGTCTAAAGCAATGTCTTGCCACGGACCTTTCACCATAGGTTGGACTCTAGGTTTCAAAGCTTTCTCACTCACAGCACACAGCAGGCAATATTTCACTACCCTCTCAGCCTGAATAACCATACCCGGCCACCAATTGGAGGAACGCAACCTCTCTATAGTCTTTGAAATGCCCATGTGACTGTCGTGAGCTTGATTTCTTAATTGAGCTCTCACCTTTGAGGGAGGAACCAATCTTGTACCCGTCATTAGTAGATCATCACCACACTACCTTGATTTTTCATCTTCCAACCATCTCGTAACAACTTGATGACCTCTTGCAAGATAGCATCTCCCAAGGTCTCTTCACGCCATTTGGCTTAAGGGATTATTTCAAAATTAATCTCACACACACGATCAAAACTTGCTAACTCATCATCCAAATTCCCATCACTTTGGTCCTTAGCTTCCACGGGAACCAATCTGGAAAAGACATCAGCCGATAGATTGCAAGAGCAAGGAACATATTCTACAACAAAATCATACTCCTGTAGTCCAACAATCCATTTAGTGATTCTACTAGATACTGCATCAATCCCATTGGAAGAAAAGACTTCACATAATGGCTTGTGATCAGATCTCACTACAAAAGAGGCTCCCCACAAAAACTTCTTCAATTTTTTAATGGCCCAAAAGACAGCGAGAGCCTCCCTCTCTATTACAGAATACTTGGTCTCAGCACCTTTAAGACTTCTAGAAATGAACACAATGGTGTTCTCAGGATTTAACCCTCCTTGTTGTAGAACAGCCCCTAAACCTTTACCACTGGCTTCCGTGGTCAAAATGGAACGCAGGTTTGGATTAAAATTCCTGAGGGCAGGTGCCATTGCTAGAGACTCTTTGAGATCACAAAACTCTTTCTCACAATCTTCATTCCAGGTATACTCAGCCCCTCTCTTTAACAAACTCCTCATATTGAAACAAGAACTGGCAAAATTTCTGACAAACATACTGTAGAATTCAACCATACCAAGGAATCGCATTAATTCTTCTTTGGAGGTAGGGGAAGAAAGGCAACGCATGGAGTCAACCAATTCTTTCTTGGGCAATACGCCTTCACCAGAAATGGTGTGCCCTAAATAATTAATGGTATTCACACCAAACTTACATTTCTCAGCTTTTAAAGTCATACCACATTCCATTATTCTCCCTAGAACCTCTTTACGTCTCGTCTCATGTTCCACAGTATCTCTACCATATACCAGTATGTCATCCTGGTACACACACACACCACCTAATCCTTTCAACACACGTTCCATCATTCTTTGAAATATAGAAGCAACAGAAATTAGACCAAAGGGTAACCAAACAAATCTAAAAGTACCATAGGGAGTAATAAAAGCTGTGTAGTTCCTACACAACTCATCTAATTCAATTTGATGACAAGCTGAAATGAGGTCAATTGTAGAAAAAACTTTAGCTCCTGAGACCATGGATAGCAATTTGGAAATATTGAGAAATATTGAGAAGAGGATACCTGTCGACAACAATACACTTGTTGAGTTTGCGAAGATTCACACAAAGTCTAATCTTGTTATTAGCTTTTCTTGCAATAACTATGGGAGCTAACCACTCTGTGCCTTCTACTTCCTCTATTACTCCTTGGTCTTTTAATTTTGTTAACTCAGCCTGAAGGTCATCCCTTACAGAGAAAGATACATTCCGAACCTTACTGCAGAAAGGAATGTAATCAGGAAGCAACTTAATCTTGTGGGCATATCCTCTCATACAACCTAGCTTGTCACTGAAAAGGTCTCCAAAGTCACGATAAAGAGCAGTCACCAAATCAGAATTCGCATTTCTCACTTCCCCAACACAAAACTGCTCTTCAAGAATTATAGGAGGAGAATTGTTAGGGTCTAGCATGACCCCCAAAGCTTTTTGATGCCACCAGCTAATTATGTTGTCCCCTTTTTTTTAAACATAGATTTTGCCCGATGCAAAACGTTGACCATACTTGAGCACACCTAGAAAGTAACCATGCAACTCTATTGGTTTTCCACCATATGCGCATGGTCTGAAATCAGGTACAGTTAATCGGACCGTCTCTCTTAGATGTTCCTGGAAGAACTGGTTAGAAACTATTGTGATTTTGGCACCAGAATCAAAGAGCATTAAGGTCTTTGCCCCTTCCACCAAAACAAAATCTACATGGCCCTTGACGCTGCAGTCAGATATCTGTAACTCAATCTGACCACACTGGTAATCATTAACATCTTCCGTGTGATTATCAACAGAGTTAACAGTTTGTTTAGATTTCCGTTGATTACATACCAAAGCAAAATTACCCTTCTTCTTGCAGTAAGAACAGGAACTGTTAATAGCTGGACAAACCCTATCATTAGCAAAATGCCCCTCTTTACCACACCTGAAACATTTTTTCTTCTTGACGATACCCTGAGTAGGATTTTTAAGTTTACTGTCCCTCACCACAGACACTTCCTTAGAATCATGTTTTTTCATAACCTCGACGCATTTCAAGGAGTGTTCGATTCTTTTCGTAAGTACAACTACCTCACCTAGATGGGGATCATCCAACAACCATAACTCATCACGTACTTTATCAATTTTACAACCAAGCATAAATTGGTCACAAATTCATTCATCAAGGGAATAACCAAACTTGCATGAAGAAGCTAAACGTTTCAAATTGGTAACATAGTTTTCAATAGATTCGCCTTCAAACTGCAGTCTCCTACCAAAATAGTACCTCTCTAAAATAGAGCTTACCTTCGGTAAATAATGCAAGTCCAATTTCTTAATACAAATTTCATTCTCGTTTTGAATGATGGCTTCACTGTCAGGAATGTCAGGGAGATGGTCAAAAACTTCTTGACCCTCGGTACCTAGACAGTGAAGTAATAGGGCAGTTCTCCTCTCAGTACTAAGCGAAGTCCCACAAACTCTAGAATACCTTTCGAACACTTTCTTCCACTTGCCCCACTTGATTGGAGGATCACCCGGAGTGGAGAGAAAGAAAGGAGGAGCAGCACCATTCTGCATTATTAGTGGCGAAAAGAGGAGAGAAAAAAACCGTAAGAAATGTCCCAATTGAGCGTCTCAAAAGAAGTGAGTTTGCGTGTTTGTCGCAGTAGAAAAATTGCATGCCTTTCGCAGAAGAACGAAATCCACAGACTGATGTTAGGTTCAAAAGAAGTATGTTTGTGTGCCTGTCGCAGTAGAAAATTGCGTGCCTGTCATAGAAGAACAAAATCAACAGGCTAAAAATTAGAGAAGAAAAGTAAAACTACTGAGTTCCTTTTATATTTTGAAAGTAGTCCACTGGGCTCAGTTTGTAGTAATCCAAAAGAAAGAGAACTTGTCACATACGTTCACCGAAGCTATGCTCTAATGTTGCAGCTGCATGAAAGTAGAGTTGACATGGGGCGCATGTAAAGTCAATAGAATATTAGACAGAGAGTGCCGTGTGGAGTTCCCCAGATGAAGCGTGTTGCAATCAGAGAGCTGTTGCCCAGGAAACAGACGCTCTGATGAATCGCGTCAATGTCACTGACAGCGTGATGCGTTGTCCTGGAAACGGGAGCTCGAGGCTGGCGTCAGAGTCATTGACGGCAAGATGCGCTGTCTTGGAAACAGGAGCTTGAGGCAGGAGTCCAAGCGCGTGACAACGCACGAGCGGAAAACACCGTAACGGCCGAGGAAATTGAAACACCAATGTAGAAAAAATATATCTCTCCAAAGTATAAAAGGGGAAAATAGGCCACTCATGGTTACGGTCCAAAATCAGAAGGAAGACTGTTTCCGCTGAGGTACTGGTCACAGGGTCAGGATGCCTCCTGAAAGACGCGTAGGAAAGTCCCTCATCGCCAGTGTTGCAAGCTCATGAACGGTTGGTATATAAACACTGGAAGCAGAGCAGAGGTAAGTGTTTCTGATATTTATTGTAGAGAGATTAAGTCTGTCGGAAGAGAAAGCATTCCGACCTCCAACTCCTACAGCAACCGTCTCTCTCTGTGTTGCTCACCTCATTCCACATTCTGTCCCACGCGCCCATTCTAAGCACGCGGATACAACAGAAACCAAACCAAACTGTGCCACCCTAACTGTTTAAACCCAGAGTGTACATTTGTATTTCTTGGATTGTTTTTGTTCCTTTTAGTTTAGCCTTATGCATGCAGGAACGTTATATGTGATATAATTAATGCCCTTGTTTGTCTTTCTTGTGCATGATAAGTGCAACCATAGTTCTAATTGTAGTGTGCATCAGTGAATCTCTGTGAAGCCAGCCCTAGTGTTGCAGTACTTATTGTTATGATACTCAGTTTGGGTTTTTGGTAATGCAGTGTTAGTAATTGTGCAAACAGTTATTATTATCCAAGAAAAGTGCTGGAGCATCCCGGTGTTCTTCTACTGTTCCCGCGCCCATCTCAGAAAGAGAGATTCATTGTCAAGGAAGTTGAGTGCACTAACTCTACTATCACTCTGTCAACAACGACCTACCCCCCCGAAGATACAGGGTGCCTGGCTAGACCGGCAAGACGTGGAAGTGTTTTGTCTCTTTCTCTTCCACTCCCCGTTTTCTTTTGGGACACCTGCTGGGGTTTTCTGTGTCCACCAGGAAGTGCCGAGAGGTGTTCCAGGAGGTAGGGGGGCATACCATCGCCCCTGCAGACATCCTGCTTTTCAGGTGAGTGTCCCGTTTCGACACCAGTTCCCCTGGTGAATTCTGGGAGATCTCCGCCGAGTCTGGCACCACCTCCTCAGTTTGTAAAGTGCCAATGGGGCCTACAACTACTTTGTCTGAGCTTTGACCTCTGTCAGCACTTTTCCACCTGCCCCAATATTACATCAGTTGAATCAGTTGGGTCCCACGAGGCAGGCTGAGACAAACCCGTCTGTGACTGTTCTTGAGTAGATCTGCTTCCCTTCGAGTCTAGCCAGACGTTGGCATCGTCTGCAAAAAAGAAATAGAGAGCCTTCCCCTCATACTAGACCCTCAGTTTCACTGGGAACATTAAGCTGTATTTCAAGTTGAGGGTGCGTAGTCGATTCTTAATGGATATAACATTTTTCCTTTGTTCTTGTACTGTATGGGTGTAAACAGGGTAAATGGATAAAGGATGTCTCTCAGACATCAGGGGGGCTTCTTATACGGACGTTCTGAAGGATTGTGTCTCTGTCACAGAAGTTAACCACTTCGCTGCCAGGCCTTTTCCCCCTCCTGTGCCAGGCCTTTTTTTGCCTATTTGGGGCAGTTCGCGCTTAGGCCCGCATAACTTTTTGTCCACATAAGCTAACCAAGCCAAATTTGCGTCCTTTTTTTCCAACATCCTAGGGATTCTGGAGGTACCCAGACTTTGTGGGTTCCCCTGAAAGAGGCCAAGAAATTGGCCAAAATACAGTGAAAATTTCGTTTTTTTCAAAAAAATTGGAAAAAGGGGCTGGAGAAGAAGGCTTGTGGTTTTTCCCCTGAAAATGGCATCAACAAAGGGTTTGCGGTGCTAAACTCAGCAGCTTCCCAGCTTTCAGGAACAGGCAGACTTGAATCCGAAAACCCAATTTTCCAACACAATTTTGGCATTTTACTGGGACATACCCCATTTGTGCAATTTTTTGTGCTTTCAGCCTCCTTCCAGTCAGTGACCGGAATGGTCATGAAACCAATGCTGGATCCCAGAAACCTAAACATTTCTGAAAAGTAGACAAAATTCTGAATTCAGCAAGGGGTCATTTGTGTAGATCCTACAAGGGTTTCCTACAGAAAATAACAGCTGAAAAAGAAAAATATTGAAATTGAGGTGAAAAAAACATCAATTTTTCTCTACTTTTTACTCTGTAACTTTTCCCTGCAATGTCAGATTATCGAAAACAATATACCGTTACGTCTGCTGGACTCCTCTGGTTGCGGGGATATATAGGGTTTGTAGGTTCATCAAGAACCCGAGGAACCCAGAGCCAATAAATGAGCTGCACCCTGCAGTGCGTTTTCATTCTACACCGGGTATACAGTAATTCATTTGCTGAAATATAAGGAGTAAAAAATAGCTATCAAGAAAACCTTTGCATTTCCAAAAAGGGCACAAGATAAGGTGTTGAGGAGCAGTGGTTATTTGCACATCTCTGAATTCCGGGGTGACCATAGTAGCACGTGAATTACATGGAATTTCTCAAATAGATGTCTTTTTTACACACACCCCTATATTTGGAAGGAATAAATGTAGAGAAAGACAAGGGGCAATAACACTTGTTTTGCTATTCTATGTTCCCCCAAGTCTCCTGATAAAAATGATACCTCACTTGTTTGGGTAGGCCTAGCGCCCGCGACAGGATATGCCCCAAAACACAACGTGGACACATCACAGAAAACATAGCTGTTTTTAGCAAAGTGACTACCTGTAGATTTTGGCCTCTAGCTCAGCCGCCACCTAGGGAAACCTACCAAACCTGTGCATTTCTGAAAACTAGAGACCTAGGGGAATCCAAGGAGGGGTGACTTGTGTGGCTCGGACCAGGTTCTGTTACCCAGAATCCTTTGCAAACCTCAAAATTTGGCTAAAAAAACACATGTTCCTCACATTTCTGTGGCAGAAAGTTCTGGAATCTGAGAGGAGCGACAAATATCCTTCCACCCAGCATTCCCCCATGTCTCCCGATAAAAATGATACCTCACTTGTGTGGGTAGGCCTAGCGCCCGCGACAGGATATGCCCCAAAACACAACCTGGACACATCACAGAAAACAGAGCTGTTTTTAGCAAAGTGACTACCTGTAGATTTTGGCCTCTAGCTCAGCCGCCACCTAGGGAAACCTACCAAACCTGTGCATTTCTGAAAGCTAGAGACCTAGGGGAATCCAAGGAGGGGTGACTTGTGTGGCTCGGACCAGGTTCGGTTACCCAGAATCCTTTGCAAACCTCAAAATTTGGCTAAAAAAACACATGTTCCTCACATTTCTGTGGCAGAAAGTTCTGGAATCTGAGAGGAGCCACAAATTTCCTTCCACCTAGCGTTCCCCCACGTCTCCCGATAAAAATGATACCTCACTTGTGTGGGTAGGCCTAGCGCCCGCGACAGGATATGCCCCAAAACACAACGTGGACATATCACAGAAAACAGAGCTGTTTTTAGCAAAGTGACTACCTGTAGATTTTGGCCTCTAGCTCAGCCGCCACCTAGGGAAACCTACCAAACCTGTGCATTTCTGAAAACTAGAGACCTAGGGGGATCCAAGGAGGGGTGACTTGCGGGGCTCGGACCAGGTTCTGTTACCCAGAATCCTTTGCAAACCTCAAAATTTGGCTAAAAAAAACACATGTTCCTCACATTTCTGTGGCAGAAAGTTCTGGAATCTGAGAAGAGCCACAAATTTCCTTCCACCCAGCGTTCCCCCACGTCTCCCGATAAAAATGATACCTCACTTGTGTGGGTAGGCCTAGCGCCCGCGACAGGATATGCCCCAAAACACAACGTGGACATATCACAGAAAACAGAGCTGTTTTTAGCAAAGTGACTACCTGTAGATTTTGGCCTCTAGCTCAGCCGCCACCTAGGGAAACCTACCAAACCTATGCATTTCTGAAAACTAGAGACCTAGGGGAATCCAAGGAGGGGTGACTTGTGTGGCTCGGACCAGGTTCTGTTACCCAGAATCCTTTGCAAACCTCAAAATTTGGCTAAAAAAACACATGTTCCTCACATTTCTGTGGCAGAAAGTTCTGGAATCTGAGAGGAGCCACAAATTTCCTTCCACCTAGCATTTCCCCACGTCTCCCGATAAAAATGATACCTCACTTGTGTGGGTAGGCCTAGCGCCCGCGACAGGATATGCCCCAAAACACAACGTGGACATATCACAGAAAACAGAGCTGTTTTTAGCAAAGTGACTACCTGTAGATTTTGGCCTCTAGCTCAGCCGCCACCTAGGGAAACCTACCAAACCTGTGCATTTCTGAAAACTAGAGACCTAGGGGGATCCAAGGAGGGGTGACTTGCGGGGCTCGGACCACGTTCTGTTACCCAGAATCCCTTGCAAACCTCAAAATTTGGCTAAAAAAACACATGTTCCTCACATTTCTGTGGCAGAAAGTTCTGGAATCTGAGAAGAGCCACAAATTTCCTTCCACCCAGCGTTCCCCCACGTCTCCCGATAAAAATTATACCTCACTTGTGTGGGTAGGCCTAGCGCCCGCGACAGGATATGCCCCAAAACACAACATGGACATATCACAGAAAACAGAGCTGTTTTTAGCAAAGTGACTACCTGTAGATTTTGGCCTCTAGCTCAGCCGCCACCTAGGGAAACCTACCAAACCTATGCATTTCTGAAAACTAGAGACCTAGGGGAATCCAAGGAGGGGTGACTTGTGTGGCTCGGACCAGGTTCTGTTACCCAGAATCCTTTGCAAACCTCAAAATTTGGCTAAAAAAACACATGTTCCTCACATTTCTGTGGCAGAAAGTTCTGGAATCTGAGAGGAGCCACAAATTTCCTTCCACCTAGCGTTTCCCCACGTCTCCCGATAAAAATGATACCTCACTTGTGTGGGTAGGCCTAGCGCCCGCGACAGGATATGCCCCAAAACACAACGTGGACATATCACAGAAAACAGAGCTGTTTTTAGCAAAGTGACTACCTTTAGATTTTGGCCTCTAGCTCAGCCGCCACCTAGGGAAACCTACCAAACCTGTGCATTTCTGAAAACTAGAGACCTAGGGGGATCCAAGGAGGGGTGACTTGCGGGGCTCGGACCACGTTCTGTTACCCAGAATCCCTTGCAAACCTCAAAATTTGGCTAAAAAAACACATGTTCCTCACATTTCTGTGGCAGAAAGTTCTGGAATCTGAGAAGAGCCACAAATTTCCTTCCACCCAGCGTTCCCCCACGTCTCCCGATAAAAATTATACCTCACTTGTGTGGGTAGGCCTAGCGCCCGCGACAGGATATGCCCCAAAACACAACATGGACATATCACAGAAAACAGAGCTGTTTTTAGCAAAGTGACTACCTGTAGATTTTGGCCTCTAGCTCAGCCGCCACCTAGGGAAACCTACCAAACCTGTGCATTTCTGAAAACTAGAGACCTAGGGGAATCCAAAGAGGGGTGACTTGCGGGGCTCGGACCAGGTTCTGTTACCCAGAATCCTTTGCAAACCTCAAAATTTGGCTAAAAAAACACATGTCCCTCACATTTCTGTGGCAGAAAGTTCTGGAATCTGAGAGGAGCTACAAATTTCCTTCCACCCAGCGTTCCCCCAAGTCTCCCGATAAAAATGATACCTCACTTGCGTGGGTAGGCCTAGCGCCGGCGACAGGAAACACCCCAAAGCGCAACGTGGACACATCCTAAATTTTGGAAAAAAACAGAGGTGTTTTTTGCGAAGTGCCTACCTGTAGATTTTGGCCTCTAGCTCAGCCGGCACCTAGGGAAACCTACCAAACCTGTGCATTTCTGAAAACTAGAGACCTAGGGGAATCCAAGGAGGGGTGACTTGCGGGGCTCGGACCAGGTTCTGTTACCCAGAATCCTTTGCAAACCTCAAAATTTGGCTAAAAATACACGTTACTCACATTTCTGTGGCAGAAAGTTCTGGAATCTGAGAGGAGCCACAAATTTCCTTCCACCTAGCGTTCCCCCACGTCTAACGATAAAAATGATACCTCACTTGTGTGGGTAGGCCTAGCGCCCGCGACAGGATATGCCCCAAAACACAACGTGGACATATCACAGAAAACAGAGCTGTTTTTAGCAAAGTGACTACCTGTAGATTTTGGCCTCTAGCTCAGCCGCCACCTAGGGAAACCTACCAAACCTATGCATTTCTGAAAACTAGAGACCTAGGGGAATCCAAGGAGGGGTGACTTGTGTGGCTCGGACCAGGTTCTGTTACCCAGAATCCTTTGCAAACCTCAAAATTTGGCTAAAAAAACACATGTTCCTCACATTTCTGTGGCAGAAAGTTCTGGAATCTGAGAGGAGCCACAAATTTCCTTCCACCTAGCGTTCCCCCACGTCTCCCGATAAAAATGATACCTCACTTGTGTGGGTAGGCCTAGCGCCCGCGACAGGATATGCCCCAAAACACAACGTGGACATATCACAGAAAACAGAGCTGTTTTTAGCAAAGTGACTACCTGTAGATTTTGGCCTCTAGCTCAGCCGCCACCTAGGGAAACCTACCAAACCTGTGCATTTCTGAAAACTAGAGACCTAGGGGGATCCAAGGAGGGGTGACTTGCGGGGCTCGGACCAGGTTCTGTTACCCAGAATCCTTTGCAAACCTCAAAATTTGGCTAAAAAAAACACATGTTCCTCACATTTCTGTGGCAGAAAGTTCTGGAATCTGAGAAGAGCCACAAATTTCCTTCCACCCAGCGTTCCCCCACGTCTCCCGATAAAAATGATACCTCACTTGTGTGGGTAGGCCTAGCGCCCGCGACAGGATATGCCCCAAAACACAACGTGGACATATCACAGAAAACAGAGCTGTTTTTAGCAAAGTGACTACCTGTAGATTTTGGCCTCTAGCTCAGCCGCCACCTAGGGAAACCTACCAAACCTATGCATTTCTGAAAACTAGAGACCTAGGGGAATCCAAGGAGGGGTGACTTGTGTGGCTCGGACCAGGTTCTGTTACCCAGAATCCTTTGCAAACCTCAAAATTTGGCTAAAAAAACACATGTTCCTCACATTTCTGTGGCAGAAAGTTCTGGAATCTGAGAGGAGCCACAAATTTCCTTCCACCTAGCGTTTCCCCACGTCTCCCGATAAAAATGATACCTCACTTGTGTGGGTAGGCCTAGCGCCCGCGACAGGATATGCCCCAAAACACAACGTGGACATATCACAGAAAACAGAGCTGTTTTTAGCAAAGTGACTACCTTTAGATTTTGGCCTCTAGCTCAGCCGCCACCTAGGGAAACCTACCAAACCTGTGCATTTCTGAAAACTAGAGACCTAGGGGGATCCAAGGAGGGGTGACTTGCGGGGCTCGGACCACGTTCTGTTACCCAGAATCCCTTGCAAACCTCAAAATTTGGCTAAAAAAACACATGTTCCTCACATTTCTGTGGCAGAAAGTTCTGGAATCTGAGAAGAGCCACAAATTTCCTTCCACCCAGCGTTCCCCCACGTCTCCCGATAAAAATTATACCTCACTTGTGTGGGTAGGCCTAGCGCCCGCGACAGGATATGCCCCAAAACACAACATGGACATATCACAGAAAACAGAGCTGTTTTTAGCAAAGTGACTACCTGTAGATTTTGGCCTCTAGCTCAGCCGCCACCTAGGGAAACCTACCAAACCTGTGCATTTCTGAAAACTAGAGACCTAGGGGAATCCAAAGAGGGGTGACTTGCGGGGCTCGGACCAGGTTCTGTTACCCAGAATCCTTTGCAAACCTCAAAATTTGGCTAAAAAAACACATGTCCCTCACATTTCTGTGGCAGAAAGTTCTGGAATCTGAGAGGAGCTACAAATTTCCTTCCACCCAGCGTTCCCCCAAGTCTCCCGATAAAAATGATACCTCACTTGCGTGGGTAGGCCTAGCGCCGGCGACAGGAAACACCCCAAAGCGCAACGTGGACACATCCTAAATTTTGGAAAAAAACAGAGGTGTTTTTTGCGAAGTGCCTACCTGTAGATTTTGGCCTCTAGCTCAGCCGGCACCTAGGGAAACCTACCAAACCTGTGCATTTCTGAAAACTAGAGACCTAGGGGAATCCAAGGAGGGGTGACTTGCGGGGCTCGGACCAGGTTCTGTTACCCAGAATCCTTTGCAAACCTCAAAATTTGGCTAAAAATACACGTTACTCACATTTCTGTGGCAGAAAGTTCTGGAATCTGAGAGGAGCCACAAATTTCCTTCCACCTAGCGTTCCCCCACGTCTAACGATAAAAATGATACCTCACTTGTGTGGGTAGGCCTAGCGCCCGCGACAGGATATGCCCCAAAACACAACGTGGACATATCACAGAAAACAGAGCTGTTTTTAGCAAAGTGACTACCTGTAGATTTTGGCCTCTAGCTCAGCCGCCACCTAGGGAAACCTACCAAACCTATGCATTTCTGAAAACTAGAGACCTAGGGGAATCCAAGGAGGGGTGACTTGTGTGGCTCGGACCAGGTTCTGTTACCCAGAATCCTTTGCAAACCTCAAAATTTGGCTAAAAAAACACATGTTCCTCACATTTCTGTGGCAGAAAGTTCTGGAATCTGAGAGGAGCCACAAATTTCCTTCCACCTAGCGTTCCCCCACGTCTCCCGATAAAAATGATACCTCACTTGTGTGGGTAGGCCTAGCGCCCGCGACAGGATATGCCCCAAAACACAACGTGGACATATCACAGAAAACAGAGCTGTTTTTAGCAAAGTGACTACCTGTAGATTTTGGCCTCTAGCTCAGCCGCCACCTAGGGAAACCTACCAAACCTGTGCATTTCTGAAAACTAGAGACCTAGGGGGATCCAAGGAGGGGTGACTTGCGGGGCTCGGACCAGGTTCTGTTACCCAGAATCCTTTGCAAACCTCAAAATTTGGCTAAAAAAAACACATGTTCCTCACATTTCTGTGGCAGAAAGTTCTGGAATCTGAGAAGAGCCACAAATTTCCTTCCACCCAGCGTTCCCCCACGTCTCCCGATAAAAATGATACCTCACTTGTGTGGGTAGGCCTAGCGCCCGCGACAGGATATGCCCCAAAACACAACGTGGACATATCACAGAAAACAGAGCTGTTTTTAGCAAAGTGACTACCTGTAGATTTTGGCCTCTAGCTCAGCCGCCACCTAGGGAAACCTACCAAACCTATGCATTTCTGAAAACTAGAGACCTAGGGGAATCCAAGGAGGGGTGACTTGTGTGGCTCGGACCAGGTTCTGTTACCCAGAATCCTTTGCAAACCTCAAAATTTGGCTAAAAAAACACATGTTCCTCACATTTCTGTGGCAGAAAGTTCTGGAATCTGAGAGGAGCCACAAATTTCCTTCCACCTAGCGTTCCCCCACGTCTCCCGATAAAAATGATACCTCACTTGTGTGGGTAGGCCTAGCGCCCGCGACAGGATATGCCCCAAAACACAACGTGGACATATCACAGAAAACAGAGCTGTTTTTAGCAAAGTGACTACCTGTAGATTTTGGCCTCTAGCTCAGCCGCCACCTAGGGAAACCTACCAAACCTGTGCATTTCTGAAAACTAGAGACCTAGGGGGATCCAAGGAGGGGTGACTTGCGGGGCTCGGACCAGGTTCTGTTACCCAGAATCCCTTGCAAACCTCAAAATTTGGCTAAAAAAACACATGTTCCTCACATTTCTGTGGCAGAAAGTTCTGGAATCTGAGAAGAGCCACAAATTTCCTTCCACCCAGCGTTCCCCCACGTCTCCCGATAAAAATTATACCTCACTTGTGTGGGTAGGCCTAGCGCCCGCGACAGGATATGCCCCAAAACACAACATGGACATATCACAGAAAACAGAGCTGTTTTTAGCAAAGTGACTACCTGTAGATTTTGGCCTCTAGCTCAGCCGCCACCTAGGGAAACCTACCAAACCTGTGCATTTCTGAAAACTAGAGACCTAGGGGAATCCAAAGAGGGGTGACTTGCGGGGCTCGGACCAGGTTCTGTTACCCAGAATCCTTTGCAAACCTCAAAATTTGGCTAAAAAAACACATGTCCCTCACATTTCTGTGGCAGAAAGTTCTGGAATCTGAGAGGAGCTACAAATTTCCTTCCACCCAGCGTTCCCCCAAGTCTCCCGATAAAAATGATACCTCACTTGCGTGGGTAGGCCTAGCGCCGGCGACAGGAAACACCCCAAAGCGCAACGTGGACACATCCTAAATTTTGGAAAAAAACAGAGGTGTTTTTTGCGAAGTGCCTACCTGTAGATTTTGGCCTCTAGCTCAGCCGGCACCTAGGGAAACCTACCAAACCTGTGCATTTCTGAAAACTAGAGACCTAGGGGAATCCAAGGAGGGGTGACTTGCGGGGCTCGGACCAGGTTCTGTTACCCAGAATCCTTTGCAAACCTCAAAATTTGGCTAAAAATACACGTTACTCACATTTCTGTGGCAGAAAGTTCTGGAATCTGAGAGGAGCCACAAATTTCCTTCTACCCAGCGTTCCCCCAAGTCTCCCGATAAAAATGATACATCACTTGTGTGGGTAGGACTAGCGCCCACGAAAGGAAAGGGCCCAAAACACAACGTGGACACATCACATTTTTTTATAAAAAGCAGTGCCTACCTGTGGATTTTGGCCTGTAGCTCAGCCGACACCTGAGGAAACCTAGCAAACCAGTGCATTTTTGAAAACTAGAAACCCAGGGGAATCCAAGATGGGGTGACTTGCGGGGCTCTGACCAGGTTATGTTACCCAGAATCCTTTGCAAACATCAAAATTTGGCCCAAAAAACACTTTTTCCTCTCATTTCGGTGACAGAAAGTTCTGGAATCTGAGAGGAGCCACAAATTTCCTTCCACCCAGCGTTCCCCTAAGTCTCTCGATAAAAATGGTACATCACTTCTGTGGGTAGGCCTAGCGCCCACAAAAGGAAATGGCCCAAAACACAACGTGGACACAACATATTTTTTCACAGAAAACAGAGGTGTTTTTTGCAAGGTGCCTACCTGTGGTGTTTGGCCTGTAGCTCAGCCGGCCCCGGGGGGGGGGCAGAAATGCCCTAAAATAAATTTGCCCCCCCAACCCCCACCCTCCCCCGCCGGGAGCGACCCTTGCCTACGGGGTCGCTCCCCCTGCGTGACATTGGCACCAAAAAACAAATCCCCGGTGCCTAGTGGTTTCTGCCCCCTTGGGGGCAGGTTGACCTAAACTCAGCCAATCTGCCCCCAAGGGGGGCAGAAATGGCCTAAATACAATTTGCCCCCCAGGGGAACGACCCTTGCCTGATGGGTCACTCCCCATCTCTAAAAAAAGAAACAACAAAAAAAAAAAAACACACAAAAAAAATTGCCCTGGTGCCTAGAGTGTTCTGCCCCCCCCCGGGGCAGTTCGGCCTAATAATAGGCCGATCTGTGCCCCGGGGGGGCAGAAATGGCCTAAAATAAATTTGCCCCCCCAACCCCCACCCCCCCCCCCGGGAGCGACCCTTGCCTACGGGGTCGCTCCCCCTGCGTGACATTGGCGCCAAAAAACAAATCCCCGGTGCCTAGTGGTTTCTGCACCCTTGGGGGCAGATTGACCTAAAATTGGCCAATCTGCCCCCAGGGGGGCAGAAATGGTCTAAATACAATTTGCCCCCCAGGGGAGCGACCCTTGCCTGATGGGTCGCTCCCCATCTCTAAAAAAAGAAACAACAACAAAAAAAAAACACACAAAAAAAATTGCCCTGGTGCCTAGAGTGTTCTGCCCCCCCGGGGGCAGTTCGGCCTAATAATAGGCCGATCTGTCCCCCGGGGGGGCAGAAATGGCCTAAAATAAATTTGCCCCCCCAACCCCCACCCCCCCCCGGGAGCGACCCTTGCCTACGGGGTCGCTCCCCCTGCGTGACATTGGCGCCAAAAAACAAATCCCCGGTGCCTAGTGGTTTCTGCCCCCTTGGGGGCAGATTGACCTAAAATTGGCCAATCTGCCCCCAGGGGCGCAGAAATGGTCTAAATACAATTTGCCCCCCAGGGGAGCGACCCTTGCCTGATGGGTCGCTCCCCATCTCTAAAAAAGAAACAACAAAAAAAAAAAAAACACACAAAAAAAATTGCCCTGGTGCCTAGAGTGTTCTGCCCCCCCCCCCCCGGGGGCAGTTCGGCCTAATAATAGGCCGATCTGTCCCCCGGGGGGGCAGAAATGGCCTAAAATAAATTTGCCCCCCCAACCCCCCCCCCCCCCCGGGAGCGACCCTTGCCTACGGGGTCGCTCCCCCTGCGTGACATTGGCGCCAAAAAACAAATCCCCGGTGCCTAGTGGTTTCTGCCCCCTTGGGGGCAGATTGACCTAAAATTGGCCAATCTGCCCCCAGGGGGGCAGTAATGGTCTAAATACAATTTGCCCCCCCAGGGGAGCGACCCTTGCCTGATGGGTCGCTCCCCATCTCTAAAAAAAGAAACAACAAAAAAAAAAAACACAAAAAAAAAATTGCCCTGGTGCCTAGAGTGTTCTGCCCCCCCCCCCCCCGGGGGGCAGTTCGGCCTAATAATAGGCCGATCTGTCCCCCGGGGGGGCAGAAATGGCCTAAAATAAATTTGCCCCCCCCAACCCCCACCCCCCCCCGGAGCGACCCTTGCCTACGGGGTCGCTCCCCCTGCGTGACATTGGCGCCAAAAAACAAATCCCCGGTGCCTAGTGGTTTCTGCCCCCTTGGGGGCAGATTGACCTAAAATTGGCCAATCTTCCCCCAGGGGGGAAGAAATGGTCTAAATACAATTTGCCCCCCCAGGGGAGCGACCCTTGCCTGATGGGTCGCTCCCCATCTCTAAAAAAAGAAACAACAAAAAAAAAAACACAAAAAAAAAATTGCCCTGGCGCCTAGAGTGTTCTGCCCCCCCCCCCCCCGGGGGCAGTTCGGCCTAATAATAGGCCGATCTGTCCCCTGGGGCGGCAGAAATGGCCTAAAATAAATTTGCCCCCCAACCCCCACCCCCGCCCCCCGGGAGCGACCCTTGCCTACGGGGTCGCTCCCCCTGCGTGACATTGGCGCCAAAAAACAAATCCCCGGTGCCTAGTGGTTTCTGCCCCCTTGGGGGCAGATTGACCTAAAATCGGCCAATCTGCCCCCAGGGGGGCAGAAATGGTCTAAATACAATTTGCCCCCCAGGGGAGCGACCCTTGCCTGATGGGTCGCTCCCCATCTCTAAAAAAAAGAAAGAACAAAAAAAAAAAACACAAAAAAAAAATTTGCCCTGGCGCCTAGAGGTTTCTTCCCCCCCAGGGAGCGACCCTTGCCTAAGGGGTCGCTCCCTTTGCGTGAAATTCACGCAAAGAAAAAACTCCCTGGTGTCTAATGGTTTCTACCCCCCTTGGGGGCAGATTGGCCTCATCAAAATAGGCCAATCTGCCCCCAAGGGAGGCAGAAATGGCCAAAATATAATTTTCCCCCAAGGGGAGCGACCCTTGCCTAAGGGGTCGCTCCCCACCAAAAAAAAAAAAAAATGAAACCAAAAAAAAAAAAATGGTCCCTGGTGCCTAGAGGTTTCTGCCCCCCCTGGGGGCAGAAAAGGCCTTTTCAAAAAAATGCCCCCCTGGGAGCGACCCTTGCCCAAGGGGTCGCTCCCTTTTGTCAATTGCAAAGAAAAAAAAAAAAATCCCTGGTGTCTAGTGGGGTTTCAAAAGCCGGATTGCAAGCAATCCGGCTTTTGAAACCCTCTGAGGGACTTCAAAGGGAAGGAAATACTTTTCCTTCCCTTTGAAGCCCCTCCGGGCCTCCCAAGTGATTGAAAAAGAAATGCTTTTGCATTTCTTTTTCAATCGCGCTGGAAGCAGAGCTTCCAGCGCGACTAGGGAGGCCCCTGTGACAAATCAGCGCGCGCTCGCGCGCTGACGTCACAGGGAGGGGTGGGGGGGGTCGGGGGTGGAAGGGGAAGGGATTCCCCGGTCAGCCCTGACCTGGGGGGGTGGGGGGGTGTCCCTCGGGAGGAGCGCTAGCGCTTCTCCCGAGGGAAGCATTCAGGACGTAATGGTTACGTCCATGGCGCCACACGGGCGCTGCCATGGACGTAACCATTACGTCCGTGGCGGGGAAGGGGTTAAACATATGGGCGATGATCGCCTGAGGCGGTTCTCCAGGTCTTTGAGGTGGGGCAAGTGCTCTATGTGCCCTCTCAATTGTGAAAATTCTTGACAGCCTTTAGGGGAGAAGTGTTGTTGTTATCGAGTCTTCCTAGAATAATTCAACGGATGCTCCCTCCGCCTGCTCCGGTAACCCAACAAAACGTAGATTGTTCCGACGGGACCATCCCTCGGAGTCTTCCATGCAATCATCTAAATGCATTGCCTGGTTTTGCAGCCAGATTAGAGTGTCTCTGAGGGTTTTGACCTCCCGCTGTAGGGTGCTTACATCCTGTTTGGTAGTAGTCACTCATTTTGTCACTTTAAGTAGGTCAGCCCACAGCAAATTGACATTGATGGGTACAGAATCAATCTTATGTGCTAACTCCTCACAGGATGTTTGAATAGCAGTCATGATGTTTGTCAGAGAGGGACCTTCCTAAGGTTGTATCCCTGCACCAGCTGGCTGGGTCTCATCACACACCTGGTGTTCCGCACGGGGTAGCTGCGTATAATTCAATGTTTTATTTGTCTGGGGTGGCTTGGCACTTCGATCCTTCCTCATGATGGGATGATTCTGTCATGTGGTCTAGAGGCCAGAACGCTCCCAGTCCGGGGGGGTTTGCAGCAACAGAATGCTCCTTAGTAGACTGACTGGATCATCTGTCTTGGCGGATCGCCCTCACAGACCATGGGGCCCCGAAGGTCATAAGAGCCCATCTAGTGTTCTCCAGGTTTATGGCGTTGCCTATTTTCGGTCCCCAAAAACTTCCAGCACCAGAGATCAGCAACCCAGAGGGACAGAGCCCCACAGGGTAGGGGTTCAGGCGTTCATCCTACTCTGTCTCTCTAGGTCCCCACTGGACATCCAAAGGCACGTCACAGGCCCCAGGGAGCAGGCCACATGAGCCTAGCTGCAAAGGGTTGTTGTTATGACGTAGGCTGTCAATGTTTACCATACATGTCGCTACTTCAGCGGGCCAAGATATGGGACCTTTCTGGTGAGGAAGGGTTGCTGGGCTCCTCAGGCTCCCTGTACCAGTACTTGCCGGGGTTCACTATGAGACCTACAGGTCTCCCCTCACACCGCTGGGCACTGGCAGCCTTCTCTCACTGGCACATGTAGGAACCCATGATGGACTCACCAGGCCATCACACTGCTGTCTCCATTAGGAGGGCTGGCAAGTGAAGGGACTCAATTTAAAGTACGTTGCCTTTGGGGCCTCTGTGTCTTGGGGGCCTCCTGTGGTCATACACTGCAACTCACGGGCCAGGACGACTTCCAGTTTGGAATGCAGCACCTCAGGGCCTGTCACCCGTGGCAGCAAGCCGTCGTTCTCCCTCCCTCTTCGCTGTTGGTGGCTTAGTTCAGGCTGGGCGAGTTCCCACAGTATCTCTCTGGCCCTCACCAGTCGTTGCGCTCCAGCCCCAAGCGGATTAGCAGCTCCCTCTCACCCTACCTTACACGGCTCTGCTGCAATTGCCCACAGCAGTAAGCCTTAGTTTTCTCTTTTCCTCTGCTGTCAGCAGCCCAAGTCGGGCTGGGCGAGGTCGCATTTGAGGTCGTGCTCTGCCCGGAGCAGACCGGCAGCTCTCGCTCACCAGCTTCACACAGCATCTCTGCAATTGCGGCCGATGGGTCCGTTCAGCCCCGGTGGGGCTGCACTACACCACTGAAGGCCCCACTTAATCTGCTGGGGTGGCAGGCCTGCCTCTCATAGATACCGGCCCTCTCACCCGGTCTAAGGCAAGATGGCGGCCAGAGCCTCGCCCGTCTCCCGGAGGAATTGGCTCCAAACCAGAGTTAAAGTGATCCCTGGGCAGCGCTGTGGGTCCGGAGGGAAGTGTCACTGGGTCTGGGGGTTGATTCCCCAAGAATTATTTAGGATACGGGCAGGATATATTAGATGCAGACGGGAGCACCAAGAGAAGCGTCTAGTCGGCCATCTTGCTTGACCATGGCTCGTTATAGTTATACTTATGTTAAGAAACTATAACTCGTAGCCTAAAGTTACTTTCTGCACAAGTTCTAGTTTCTTCAGATACGTATAACTATAACTGCTGAATATATATGGTTTTGTGTCGCATAAATGTGAATCCAACTATAATGTCCCTGTTACTTTTGTTTTTTTCAGTAAATTTCAGTTTTTTAAACATAAAGTAACATATAAATACCGTACATTAATACAACCACCATCCAACTCCCTCACATGCACCCAACCCCACACTGCACACGGCCTTTGGCTGTACGTGATGGGGGTATGGTGTGTGAGGCTTTTTTTCTATTAGGCTTTGGATCTCCGAAGGATCAGTGTCCCTAAGTATCTATATTTTTTTCTCTTCAAAATATATATATATCTTAAACACTTCCTCAACTTCAAAGGTCGCTTTTCCCAGTGTGGTGGCCTCAGTGTGTCGGAAAGCAGTAACCTACTCTAGATCATCAACTCTTCCTCTCCCAGCAAAAGGGGAATAATGCTGATGGCTAACTGCAGATCAGTTAAATAATCACTATTTTATTGGGTACAATGGAACCCAATAAGTTTCAGCTCACCCAAAAGAGCATTGTTCTTCTTTTTGCACAGAAGCACTGTCAGTTTGGACAAGGATTCCATAGGAAATGTATTTTTTGCTAATGACTTTAGTGCAGTTTAACAAATCTTCACAACCCTTTCTTAAAAACAGGTTAATGTTCATCCACCCCAGCTCCTTCCTGGAAACTTTCAGGGTGATCCGTCAAGCCTGAGAAAGAGGGGGAACCTAAAACTTGTTTTCCTCATGCAATTTCCCATTGGAATTTTGAACCTCGCTACAGAGAATTATAATCCCACAGAGGAGGGCGAGCACCCAGGCGGGTCAGCGTAGTTTAAAAAAACAAAAATTGGGGAGGAGCATGCATAGTGCTCTATTCTTGTGCCAGATAAAGCCCCCAAGAGCACACATCTCATCAGGGGTGGATCAGATAGATTTTAAGGGGTCCTGGGACCCCATCCCTGGGATCCCAAACACATACATTTTGGCGGAATGCTGCATTTGCAATCCCCATATTGTAGTGAGCCCTCCCTCTCCTTGCCATTAGTGGAGCGGGGCACACAACGCAGATACACTCCTTGCCTGCATGAAGCATGCAGGAAGTAGAAATGTACCATCTAATGTGCGAGCACCAAGTGTGAGGGCAGGTGTGGAACTGGCTTACCACCATGAGTCACTAATTTAAACAAAGAGAAGATGACTCTTAGAGCCCTGGGTGGGACCGGCGCACCCAACATAGACCAACAAAAGAGGTGCAGGAGAGGGCTTTCCACGCTGCAACAACAAAAATAAGGCTGTGGGTGCCCTAGATGGAACTGGGGCACCCAGAATAAAACATGCAAGAAAAGCTTGTTGCGGCCTTGTTTTTTCAGTATTAAAGAAGCAAGGCTGCTCATTTAATATTCATTGCTTCTTCCTGGGACAGCACATTATGCCCTGCGTGGGCTTTGTTTTTTAATAGTCTGGTTGTTGGGGTGCCCCAATAAAAGGGTTGATGGGGGTGTGCAAGGAGTGTAGCAGCCTCCCTTCCCCCCAGGAATGTTTTTAAAAAAGACTTAAGTTAACTGGGTCATTCTATGCATAAATGCAGGAAAGCTTACTATATTGTTTAAAACACTCCAAACTAGAGCTATGCTCTTCAGCTGGAGTACAGGGGACCCCTGCATTTTGTGGCCTGAAGGATGTTAAAGAAAGACTTACACATGTGCTTATGGTTGTTTTGAATAAATATTATTATGGCAATTATTAGTTTGGTGTTCTGGCCCTTTTAAAAAAGAGGTAGGTCTGCCTTTTTTAAAAGGATACCCCTTTATATTGTTACTTCTGCATTAAAACCACCTCAGAAATTTACTGGAAACAGCTGATGTTCATGTGATGTTATAGTAGGGTATGGTAATAATATCTTACTTTACATTATTAAAACCTAAAAATATCACTGAAAAAAGACAAAAGTTAAAGTGACGTTTTAGTTAGGTGAAAATCTAATCTCAGTTACTACGTAACATTTTAAACTTTATAAAATACTGAAATTCACCAGTTATAGTTAACTGAAATATTGGGTGAGTGTCTGTGGAGGGTTGAGTGCCTGCAGCAAATTGGGCCCAGGATGTTTGGTCATGTCGGCAGGTTGCTGGTCACGTGCGGGGTATGGTAATAAGATCTTACATACTTATGTATAAATATACATATATATTTGCTGAACAAAACAAAGGTTACAGTGATGTTATAGTTAGGCTCACATTTTAAACATGCAAAACCTTATAAATTTGCTAGTTATAGTTATAGTCATCTCATCTAACTGTAACACGTGCCATAAGGTAACTATAACTCGCACCCTTGCCATGCACTGCTAATTGCCCCACAAATTACGGCACTCATTACATCTTTGATAACATCATTGATAATTTCAATGTAATATTTGCAGTAACATTTTTGACAAAAAAACTGCAAGGCGAATTATAGTTAGCTTAGGGCACAAGGCTGAAGCCGAGTCCCGAGAGGGCTGCCAACACTTCCTCGCTGAAGTATTGGCAGCCAATCAGATATCAGCACAGGGACAGTTGGATCCACGTCCCTCTATACCTATATTTTTTGTCTTTAATAACTCCAACTACTGAACGGACTTACACCAAACCACAAAAAGTGTGATCTGCAGAACAGAATCTAGCTTTGTGCCAAATCTGGTGCAATTCCGTTCAGTAGTTCGGGCTGTAGGCGTGTCTAAAGGTCCTATGGAAAAATGAATGGGGAAAACATGCTTTGGGACCCTGCCTTTTTCTCTGCGCCTACTTGGCAGATCTCCCCGAAACTTTCAAGACAGAAGCTGAAATTAGCAAAGTATATGTTTCGAAAATTTTGTGAAGATTCATCAAACGGCACCACAGTTAGAGGCAAAACAAAAAACGCTCTTCCTATGGAAACTGGGTCCTAACTATAACTACATAGTGGCAACCATCACTAGGATATGTGGTGTGTGTGTGTATATATATATATATATATATATATATATATGTATATGTATATATATATATATATACATATATATATATATATATATATATACACACATACATATATATATAAATCCAAAAAGGATTGGTCTACCTCCTACCACTAGCACCTGCAGTCTGAGTGCACCGTGTCTGATTTATGACCGTTTGTTTAAATATATATATAAATACATAGCCTCTAGTCTGAAAGTAGAAATCTTCATACATTGCGACTCCGTAAATGACGCCTCCTCCTAGGGCACCGACAGCTGCTTTGCCCCACTAAACTTTACCTTCTCAAACATTGTTCTTCAAAATGTCTTCTAACTTCGAAGGCAGCCCGAGACCAGGCCCAATCCACTTCTGTTTCTGAACCACGCTCCGTCATGGTTGGCCATAACTTTTGACTTTGTCCCGGTTTTGCACAACTAGATGCTCGTGGGTGGCATTTTGATCTTTTAAGGTGCTATTTTTCACTGAAAAAAAATAATAACTCAGTTTCTACTGTTTTTTTGTTGTTTTTCTGGTGTTAAATAATGCATTACATTTTGGTCTATCTTTCCTAAATTGTTGTGGAATTTCTCTTGGGGTGTTTTTTTCATTTTATTAGTGTTTAAGTACTGCATAAATACTTTACACTTTGCACCTAAGTTAACCCTGGCTGCTTTTGTGCAAAGCTACCAGAGGGTTAAGGACAGGTTAATTTTGTAACGTGTGTGTTGATTCACCATGACCAGGACTGTGGTTGTTTCTTAAGAAGGTTTAATACGGCCCCTCAACCAAAACAAGCTTGTACGTCCAGTACTCACAAAAAGTATTCTTCTGCCTGAAGGACATATATGGGGTGGTACGGTGAACATGATATGGTTCCAGTGGAGGCAGACCTGCACCTGATGCTAAATTTTCTGATTCATTTGGCTGATCAAGGATGAGCTTAAAGGTCACTAAACATTTCTGTTCTGCCAGTTTAGCTGGGTGTATGCCAGCAAGTGGTAAGCCTGCTGGAACACATCCTTTGGTATGTAAGTTAATGAGAGGAATTATATGTTGAATTCACCTAAGGCTAAGAAGCATTCTGTGGTGGGGCGCGTAGGTGATACGGAGGACTCCGAGACTCGTGAAGTGGGAGTATTTACTTTATTAAAGAGGTTTAAGCAATATGAGAGAAAAACAATTCAAATAATGAGATTTTGTAGGTTCACTCCACCGGACTTCTCTCTTTAATGGCGTTTTTCACCTTTGTCTTTTATAGGTGCTTCCTTGTTTGGCGTAGTATCATGCGGACTCCCAGGTATACCGGAAAACAAGAAAACAAAGGAATGGAAAAAGAAAAGGTAAGTTGGGTGAAGGGACGTTTCTAATAAACACAAAAATAAAACAAGCAGGGAAGAGAGGAAGAGAGAACCAGAGAGAGAGAGAGAGAGAGAGAGAGAGAGACCTCCGTGTATGAGTGGAATAGTAGGAACACGTGTGGTTGCCCAAACACTCCTAGTGATTCCCCATAGATCCTGTGGGTTTTTAGGATGGTCTCCCTGATGGTTCCCTTCAAACCCCCCCTCAGACCCTTCCTCTCCTGTCCCACTCCCCTCCTCCCTGTACACTGTTAGTTGTAGTGAGTTACGGCGTCCTTGAAACAAGGACCGTACCTTGTTAAGCCACGTCCCTCCAGGGGCGTGGCGGAAAGTGCTTGTTTCTCGGGCTTTGGTCGACTCTGCATGCTCCCTGCGGGTCCCGGTATTCTCTCTGCACACGGCCGCGTCGTCTCCTCCGGTTCTCCGTGCCTCGCTCTCCCGTTCGTGGTCGTCTTCTCGCTCTGAGGACGCTGAGGGAAACTCCTCCTCTCTCGCCCGGAGTCCGTCGTCCATTTTCATGCCAGGGACCCGGAAATCCGAGTCCCAGGCGTCTGTAGGCGTTCCCACGTTGCCGTGGGAACGCAATACTCCTCCGACTGGGGCGCGGGGAAGACGCCAGTCGGAGGAGCTGATAGGTGAGGTGGAAGATACCCGCCTACACTCCCCATCCCATGATCGGGACTGGTAGAGGACCGAAGAATCAGGAAACCGTGAGAGGAAGTCAGCAGGACCCTGCTGAGCCCCTGGAATATGCCAGACCTGGAAGGTAAAAGGTTGAAGTTCCATAAACCAACGTAAAACCCTAGCATTCGAGTCCTTATGGGAGGCTAACCAGGTCAAAGGTACTATGGGGTGTTCCAAACTCTCACCATCGGGTTGAGTGAGTACAGCTCCCAAACCCACATTGGAAGCGTCGGTATATAAGTGAAAGGTCTTAGAAAAATCGGGACATCTAAGAACGGGCTCGGTTGTGAGGGACCTTTTCAGGCGGATGAAGCTAGCTAAGTGGGAGTCAGAAAACATGGGCAATTTTGATGGATGGTGCTTTTTCAGCAGGTCAGTCAAGGGAGTGGCTATAGTGGAGTACTGGGGAATAAATCTGCGATAGTATCCTACCAAACCTAAAAAGGAGCGGAGTTCTTTCTTGGTTTTAGGCACGGGCACCTATAATATAGCCTCGACTTTGTTTTTTTGGGGTTGGAGAAACCCATTACCTATAAAGTAGCTGAGATACGCGATGTGTGTGTTTCCCAATACACATTTTTTGGGGTTGGCCGTGAGGCCGGCCTCATATAATGTGCAGAATATCTTATGGAGATGTTGTAAATGGTCTACCCAGGTATCACTGAAGATTACTATGTCGTCTAAGTACGCCGCAGCAAACGCTTGGAATGGTTTTAATAGTTGATCCATCAAGCGTTGAAATGTGGCTGGGGCCCCATGAAGGCCAAAGGGGAGAACAGTAAACTGATAAAGGCCTGACTGGGTAGAAAAGGCAGTTTTGTCTTTGTCGGAAGGGGCGAGTGGAATCTGCCAGTAGCCCTTCGTTAGGTCCAGGGTGGACATATATCGGGCATTTCCCAATCTCTCCAGTAAATCGTTTACTCGTGGAATAGGGTATGTGTCACAGAGAGAGATGTCATTTAGTTTACGAAAGTCGATGCAGAACCTGACAGAACCGTCTGGTTTAGGGACCAGAACCACCGGAGAGCACCAAGGGCTTGTGGATGGTTCAATAACTTCTAGGGCTAGCATTTTCTTTATCTCATCTTCAATAAGATGTTTCCGTGCCTCAGGAATTCGATAGGGTCGTAAGCGAATGGTTTGTCAATCTGGTGTTCTAATGTGGTGTTGAATTAGTGTAGTTCTACCCGGTATACCGGAAAAAAAACGTGAATGGGTTTTTAAAAGGGCGGTGAGTTGGGCTTTCTCAGTTTCTGTCAGAGAACTGTTTATACGGGGACCTTCCCCTTGTTCTTCTCTAATTGTGGGATATAGATCCATCCCTAAAGCAGTGGTTGGGGTTACTAGAAACCCGGTAGCGGTATGAGAGGTATTCTCTTCTGGTTCCTCCCACTTTTTCAGTAAGTTAACATGATAAATTTGAGTCTTTTTTGGGTGTTGAGTCATTTCGATTAGATATGTGACTGGGGAGACTGATTTTATGACCCTATAGGGTCCTTGTCATCTGGCCAAGAGCTTGTTTTTCGGAGGAGGGTCGCATTATTAGAACTCGATCATTGGGCTGGAAGGACTGTAGCTTGGTCCCTTGATCATAATAAGCCTTTTGATTCCCCTGTGCCTTCTCTAGATGTTTCCAGACATCCTCCCACACAACCTGTAGTTGGTTTTTTAACTTATTGACATATTCTAACAGGGGTTTTTCTTCTCCCCCTTCCTCTTCCCACAGTTCTGCGGCCATGTCGAGTAAATTACGGGGCTGTCTTCCAAACACCAATTCGAAAGGACTATGTCCCGTGGATGCTTGTTCATGGGTTCGAATGGCTTATAAAACTAATGGTAGTTTCTGGTCCCAGTCTCTCCCTGAATCCTCGACTGTTTTCTTTAGTAAGGTCTTTATGGTGCGGTTATAACGTTCGACTAAACCGTCAGTTTGGGGGTGATATACTGAGGTTTTCAACTGTTTGATTCCTAGGATTTTACAGATCTGTTTCATGAGGGCCGACATAAAAGGTGTCCCTTGGTCTGTTAGTATCTCCTGTGGGAACCCTACTCTAGAGAAGAAGGTTATCATGGCTTGGGCGATTGCCTTCGTGGTCATGCTAGGTAAAGGAATTGCTTCCGGGTATCTAGTAGCATAGTCTACCAAGACTAATATATAAGTATGTCCCTTTGTGGAAGGTAAGTGGGGTCCGACCAGATCCATACCAACCCGACAAAATGGAATATCAATGATGGGTAGTGGCTGTAAGGGGGCTTTTCTTAGAGCTCCTGGGTTTACTAGCTGACAACGGGGACACTGTGCGCAGTATTTTCTAATTTGAACATAGACCCCTGGCCAATAGAATCGCCTTAATAGATATTCCTCTGTCTTTTCCCGACCATAATGTCCTCCCCCCGGTTGGTTATGGGCCAAGAACAGGACTTGATTACGGTAGGGTTCGGGTACTACCAGTTGTTTCTTCTCCCCTTTTGTGGACGTGGTGATCATATAGAGTAGGTTTCTATGTATTAAGAAATAAGGACCCACCTCCTTTGTAGACTCGGTTTTGGCATTTCTCCATGCGTGACACAGAGTGGGATCCTCTCGTTGACTAGCCCGAAAGGAAACAGTGGGATCGCTTGTACTGGCTACCAATTTTTCAGGGTTCTGTCCAGAACTTGAGGTTTGATACTTTTGTTTTTCTTGTCTTTTCTCCCTCCTAGAGAATTTTACCCGAGCTGGCGATTCCTCAATATGGCTATTAGAAAAAGGTGCTTCAGACCACCAGTCCGGGGACAGAACGGGGGATCTTGCTTTATCTAATAGGTCGGAGAACCTTACATAGTCCGTACCTATGACACAGTCTTCTACCAGACGATCCATAATTCCTACAAAAAGAAAGTCCTTATGGTCCTCCCATTCTAATCTTATCTGGCCCAGTGGATAATTGGCTTTGTCCCCGTGGATACAACAGATAGTAACCCATTGGTTTGGGGTATAGTCCATCTGACTTAACAGGTCTCCACGTATTACCGACTGACTACACCCTGAGTCTATTAGTGCTTGTATGGTGGTCCCATTTATTTTAACAGACTGTTTGAACTTAGAGTTTCCCTTGCCAGTACACAGTACCCTACCCCTGGTAACCCCAATTTCCATGGGTTCTACCCTGTCGGTTTTCCGTGGGCACATCCTAGCGATGTGACCCCACTCTCCGCAGCTAAAACACTGGGGCTGTTGCATGGGGTTTATTTCTCCGGCCCTATGGATTCCAGGTTCTTCTTGAGGTCGACGTGGGGGATATTTGGGGGGGGTCCTACGGGAAGTTTGGTATTACTTTTGATTCCTAGGCTTTTGAATTCAGTAGACCTGTGATAGGCGCAGGCCAAGTCTATCGCCATTTCAGTGTCTATTTTGGGATGTTGTCTTATCCAACTCCTCGTGCTGCCTGGGAGGGAATCCAAGTATTGCTCTAAGATGACGGCCTTGATGATGTCTTCACGTTCTGTTCCTAATGGGCCCAGCCATTTTAACCCTAGATCTTTCACTTTGAAGTAAAAGGTACGGGGATCCTCGCTCTGTCCCCACCTCACCTTCCGGAATTTCATCCTATAGTACACTGAGTCATGGCCCACCCTTTCCAGGATACTGCTCTTAATATCCTTGTATGGGGTCATACCCCCGGGATTGGCTGCTTGGTATGCAGTCTGTAGGAAACCCGTTAAGAGAGGAGCAATGTATTGACCCCAGCGTTCTTCCGGCCATTGTGCTGAGGAGGCTACACGTTCGAAGTTTGTGAAGAACGCGTCAGGAATTTTTGTAGGACAGAACTCGGAACATTCGGATGTACTTTGCTGGCTGTGATGGTGTCCGTTAATTTCTGGAGTGCAGTTTCATGGACCAGCTGATTATTAGCCATGATAGTAGCTTGGCTTTTTAGCGCTGTTTGCAGGGCTTCTCGGTCCTCTTTTGCTTCCCTTTGATGAACCTCCCACACTAACTGAAGGTGTCGCTGCCCTTCAGCGAGCTGCTGAATCATATCCTCCAGCGTAGGTTTATCCCCCATTCTGGTCTCGCCTTTCCGTACCACCTATGTGCACATCCCACTTCTGACACCACTGTGGTGGGGCGCGTAGGTGATATGGAGGACTCCGAGACTTGAGAAGTGGGAGTATTTACTTTATTAAAGAGGTTTAAGCAATATGAGAGAAAAACAATTCAAATAATGAGATTTTGTAGGTTCACTCCACCGGACTTCTCTCTTTAATGTCGTTTTTCTCCTTTGTCTTTTATAGGTGCTTCCTTGTTTGGCGTAGTATCATGCGGACTCCCAGGTATACCGGAAAACAAGAAAACAAAGGAATGGAAAAAGAAAAGGTAAGTTGGGTGAAGGGACGTTTCTAATAAACACAAAAATAAAACAAGCAGGGAAGAGAGGATGAGAGAACCAGAGAGAGAGTGAGAGAGAGAGAGAGAAAGAGAGAGAGAGACCGCCGTCTATGAGTGGAATAGTAGGAACACGTGTGGTTGCTCAAACACTCCTAGTGATTCCCCATAGATCCTGTGGGTTTTTAGGATGGTCTCCCTGATGGTTCCCTTCAAACCCCCCCTCAGACCCTTCCTCTCCTGTCCCACTCCCCTCCTCCCTGTACCCTGTTAGTTGTAGTGAGTTACGGCGTCCTTGAAACAAGGACCGTACCTTGTTAAGCCACGTCCCTCCAGGGGCGTGGCGGAAAGTACTTGTTTCTCGGGCTTTGGTCGACTCTGCAGGCTCCCTGCGGGCCCCGGTATTCTCTCTGCACACGGCCGCGTCGTCTCCTCCGGTTCTCCGTGCCTCGCTCTCCCGTTCGTGGTCGTCTTCTCGCTCTGAGGACGCTGAGGGAAACTCCTCCTCTCTCGCCCGGAGTCCGTCGTCCATTATCATGCCCGGGACCCGGAAATTCGAATCCCAGGCGTCTGTAGGCGTTCCCACGTTGCCGTGGGAAGGCGATACTCCTCCGACTGGGGCGCGGGGAAGACGCCAGTCGGAGTAGCTGATAGGTGAGGTGGAAGACACCCGCCTACACATTCTTTCTGGGATGTTAATGTGGTGTGGAGATTATTGAATAGATGACCTAATAAATGTGATTTATCTACAAACCAACTGCCTGCAAAATTGGCCATGTTAATTTCCTGCAGGAGAGTGGCTGACATTAGTGCAGGTAGAGTATTTTCTCCAACTGGAGTTTTATTTGCGACTACTAAACTAATGAAGACTAATTCGACATATATTTCATATCTGAAGTTTCAAAAGTCTCCTACACCATGTGTGGTTCAATATTTGAAAGTTTATGAATCAGCTAGTAGAAAGCTCAGACTGAATTTTGCAGGACAGTCATTGGCTGTGAAGCAGAAACCACGTAAAGCAGTGTAATTGGTGACTACAGCTAGATGGATTTGTTGGTTGTTGTCTGAAGCAGGGACCTATGTTTCCTCCTTTGGAGCCTACTCAGTGAGAGTGGCTATCATGTTCAATGTCTTTGCTTTGGGTTCTAGGTTGGAAGATATTATGAAAGTGGCTGACTGGTCAGTAAACAACTTTTTAAAAAAAAATCATAAATCAATTGTGAATGCTGCTTCTGTTGTTGTGCATCAGCTCTAAACAAGAATAATTGGAGCCTGAGGTCCTCATATAGAATAAAATGTTATCTAGCTTTTGCGTCACGAATATGCAATTCTATCAAAGACATGGAGGCAAAGACTATCCCGTCCTGCAATATTTTAAGCTGCAGTATTTCCTCATAACATAGGAATTGTTGTTATGACATGTTATTTTCCCTGCCCCTTGACATATATATGATGCTGATTTTTTAATTTTTGTTTTATTGTTTTCAGCATTATGCCATTAAAATGATTACTGTTCCACATTTAAAAACACATGATAAATCACAAATGCCAAGGTACATTAAATAGGGAAACCACTTATCAATATAGCCGGTTGCTCTCTGAAGTAAACAATCAATAAATGTTCCAATTTGGTTCTCAATACGCCTTTGTTCAATGCAGCAGACCTAATACAATTGTCAGCAGATATGGTCAAGACAACTACCAATATACACAGATTCTTTCTTTTCGCTGGGAGTATTATTTGTAGGCTTCTTTTTGCAAGTCATCTAGCTTTTTAAAACGCAATTATAAACAGAATAATAGCTGATCGACTCAATGTTAGCTACGCTTATTTTTTCTACTGTTTGCTGTCTATTTGGATACAAGTTGCAGATACTTTTGTAGACCCAGAGTCTTGGTACACAAAGAGGAGTAAAAAAACAGAGATCTTGGAAATAGCCAAACTAATAATTTCGTCTTTCTAATGCTACTCAACAAAGTGCAAGTGCTTTTGTTCAATGGAAAACTAAAAATGAAGGCTTAAAAAGTTAGAAAAAGAAGCTAATAAGCAGTGGAAAAAACACGTACAAATTAGTGCAAATGCTATCACACAACATAGTACATAAACGAGGGGAGCTATCCGATCTTATGCGAAAGCCCATTTATCTATCTTACCATCTTCGGATATTTACACTTTGAGTATAGCGGAAGTCCATTGTTTCATTTATCTACTGACTGATCAACGATGGCTGTTGAGTCAACATTCCTTACAACTGAGATTTTTATATTTTCAGTAATAGAACAGAAGCAGGAGTGAGTTCCTTAAGTGGACAACGGATTGGACAACCGTCGGTTGTCACAAGAGACTGCTGGAGTTGTAGTAACCCGGGACTTTGGGCATGTTTTTATTACAAGGACTTAAGTTCTTCATGTCTGTTGTTAATCTACGATATATGATTTGTTTAGCTGTATTTTGTCTACGAGATGTTTTGTAAAGAAAAAAGCAGAAACAGCGTGCCTCGTATTTAAGGACGGGAAGTTCCAGCTGTTAAGTGGAACGAGTTGTAGCGTTGTAAAAAGTATTGATTGGAAATGTACTTTGTATTTAAAACATTTGTTTTGGCTACTGTGTTTGCAGTAAAGGTTTGCGAAGCATAATCCTCACCTCCATCTCCTTGATACAATTGACAGTTCTTGATGTGATAGCTATAAAAATGTTTAGTCTTGTAATAAAACTAAAATAACATACTGTGAGGTAAAGAAAAGAAATGCTGGAAATAGTAAACTTTTAATGTGGACATTTGAACATCAAACTGCATTGCCTTTGGCACTCCTAGGAGCATGCAGCCAATCCACCGATGTTTTTTCCCAGTTTTATACATTTCGAACTCGACCCGAAGGCACTGGAGTGCTTTACATGAGCACTTGTTACAATTGTGTCACCTCTTCTTACCAGTTGCATTACAGGTGGTTATGTTCATTTTTTTGGCACAGGATGTTAACCCAAAGCCAAGACCAGATCCCAATTCCAAAATTGGTACCTCTGGCCGTTACGCCACATCACTCATCTTCACCAATGATCCTTTCAGTATGTCCCATGGACGTTGCAACAATGACATGAAACATTTGTCTCAAAATATGGGCTGCTGCGTATAAAAATTGATAGACTTATGTTTAGTTTGGGGGCATGGCTTTCCCTGCGAACACGTTGTAATTGAAATGTTGCCACTCTAGTTCTTTAATGATCATATCTCCAGACGGGCATCTTAATAAGCCAAAAGCTGTCACCTATGCAAGAGCTATTGGCTTTGCCAATGTATTTTAGCCACGCTGTACGTCAGCGTGACTGGTGTTCAGCATGTCTAAAAGTTAATGGCGCAAGGCGAGTGGAGTGGAGTGTCAAAGTGGAATGGCAAAGTGTAGAGTGTTGTAGAGTAGAGTGGCAGAGATGATTAGATTTTGGAGTGGCACAGTGTGGAGTCGCGTAGAGTGGCATACACTGGAGTGAGAGTAGAGTGGACTGGTGTAGAGTTCATTGGCACAGAGTGTTGCAGAGTATAGTTGCACAGAGTGCAGTGGCACTGAGTGGAATGGTGCAGAGTGGAGAAGAGTGGCGTAGAGTGCAGTAGCGTAGAGTAGATTGCTTCAGAGTAGAGTATAGCGGTGTTGTGCAAGATAGAGTGTAGCTGTGTAGAGCTGCATAGAGTGTAATGGCGGACAGTAAAGTGATGTAGAGTGCACTGGCATAGAGTGCAGTGGTGCAGCGTAGATTAGAGTGGCGTACAGTGGATTGGCATAGACCTCAGGGGAAAGTTGAGTGTTACAGAGTAAAGTGCATTGCTACAGAGTATACTGGCATAGAGTGCAGTGGCATAGGGTGCAGTGTTGTAGAGTGTTGTAGAATATAGTGGCGTAGAATAGGGTTGTGAAGACTAGATTGGTGTAGAGAGCAGTGGCAAAAAATGCAGTTGTGTAGAATAGTGGCAAAGAGTGCATTGGCATATAGTAGAGTGGTATAGGGTACAGTAGAGAGGCATAGCGTGAAATGGCATAGAGTGCAGCGGTGTAGAGTGCAGTGGCGTGGAGTGGTGTAAAGTGGAGTAGTACATGGTATTGATTAAAGGTGCAGAATAGAGCGGATTGGCATAGAGTGGAGTATTCATGGTGTGGTACCACACTGCCACTACAGAGAACACATTTTCATTTAAAATTACCATTACATTTGCACAGACATACAGTTTAAATAATAACTCTATACAGTGCATAGACAAAAATATGTGGAAATTGCATCATCAAGGCTAATGATATGTTTTGATCATATTGAAGTATTTGTTTCCAACACAGTGCAGAAATAACAAAAAATGTCTATGTAATGTGTTCCTTGGTGGAGTACCGGTAGTCGTCCGAGCCATCTGGAGTGAGGCCCGCTGGCGCCAGGAGCAGTGACATCTCAGAGTGGTGTGGTGCCCCAAGGACCAGGCGTCATACTCTCAGTCCCCACAACCTAGAGGGACATTGGGGAGGACTCACCTGTTGACAGTGATGTAGGAAGAAAAGGAATACATCACATACAAACAAACATAAGTTCCCAAATGCCAATACAAACATTTTAGGCTAGAGATAGTTGTAAACCAATGTAAGTAGTGAAAGGCTTAATTCATGACATGTTAAAAAAGACAGACTGTGGGTTCAATAGAAAAGGCAGGTCATATTTAGGACAAACAAACACTTATTACTTAGGACACTTATACACATGCTGCATTGTTAAGTTAGCTGTGCTGAAACACACAAGAGGCTGAAGCCACATTAGAATGAGAGTTTTTCTTCAAAGCTGCACCAACTGTTGCTTTCAAAATGTTCACTAAGCACGAACAGGGTGGAACAAAAGGGTGTATCTTGCCTTAGTGCAAGGATCCTAGAAACCAAAAGTCATTCATATCGTGATAAGAGGAACTGTGTAAGGGTCAGATAAGTATTTGCACAAGGCAGGGCTACTATGAGCAGCACGCAACATATAGGGGGTCATTCTGACCCCGGCGGTCTAAGACCGCCGGGGCCAGGGTCGGCGGGAGCACCGCCGACAGGCCGGCGGTGCCCCGCAGGGCATTCTAACCGCGGCGGTTCGGCCGCGGTCAGAAGAGGCAAACCGGCGGTCTCCCGCCGGTTTACCGCTGCCCTTAGAATCCCCCATGGCGGCGCAGCTGCGCCGCCATGGGGGATTCTGACACCCCCTACCGCCATCCTGTTCCTGGCGGTTCGCCCGCCAGGAACAGGATGGCGGTAGGGGGTGCCGCGGGGCCCCTGGGGGCCCCTGCCGTGCCCATGCCACTGGCATGGGCACGGCAGGGGCCCCCGTAAGAGGGCCCCACAAAGTATTTCAGTGTCTGCCTAGCAGACACTGAAATACGCGACGGGTGCAACTGCACCCGTCGCACCTTCCCACTCCGCCGGCTCAATTCTGAGCCGGCATCCTAGTGGGAAGGTTGATTTGCCCTGGGCTGGCGGGCGGCCTTTTGGCGGCCGCCCGCCAGCCCAGGGCAAATCTCAGAATCACCGCCGCGGTCTTTCGACCGCGGTGCGGTGTTCTGACGGCGGAACCTTGGCGGACGGCCTCCGCCGTCCGCCAAGGTTAGAATCAGCCCCATAATCTCTTGTTGTGCAGAAAGATAGATATGGTGAATGACGTCAGTGTAACTTACCCACCCATGAGGCCAACAAGTGCACATGCTTCTTTCCAGAGGCACCTCTCCCTTATTATCTCATCTGTACTGCTTGTAGTTGCTTACGTCAATGCTGAACTTTTGACCACAGTTTTTTGTGTTTTTTACAGTATAAATACTACTAGTGTTTGAACCAGAACTTTGAACTTCAGTCATGGCCTCTATGTTGAGACTGCCTGTTGTTCCCAGCTGGCAATCAATTAAATCTATATTGCTGTGTCAAATTGATTTGTCTTATTTTATTAACAAATTTCCCTCTAAAATATTGGCCAGCTAAGCCTGGAGCTCTACTTTGATCTCACCAACTGCTGGACTGGGGCCCTGCCTGTCTCCACGAGGTGATTTGCGCACTTTTTAAAGAGGTAAGGGAGATGCCAACATTTATGTAAAAATCTCTGCTTTTGTGGGGACAGATGGGACTCAGTTGAAGGTAGAGAGGTGGACAAAGTAAGAGGTCTGTTCCTTTTTTTTTTTATAAAGACATTTACAATTTTGAGACTGTAATGTATATAATTTTGGTGTTTGCATGCAAGATTATGTATGAAATGATTTAAAATTAAGAGATCCCAGTGGTAAGTCCGGAAGATACAGGGAGCTTGACTAAGTAAGTCAAAAGCGGTCAAGAGTTGTGTTGGACTTGAGGCTGAGCAATCAGTGTATGTTCTAAAGAACACTCAAGTCAACCTAAACCAGACCTTAAGTCTGGAAGTCGCAATTTGTGGTTGCAAATAGTGAAAAGTTGTCCCCTCTATGAATCCGGAGGGAAGTGGCCAGTAGTATTTTGTTTGCCCTAGTATGAAATAAAGAATTACTGTGTATGTATATGCATGTATAGATAGAAATGTGGCCACATAATAATGTCAATATATAAGATTATGTTATTTAGTGTATAATTTAGGAATAGGTATCAGACCTCCTATTCTTATGAAGGTTAAATTATAACAGTATACTCAAGTTAAAGTAATGTCCCAAGAAAGTTAACTAATTAATTCCACATCCCTGATTTAATTATTCATTTTTATAACGGTCAGGCTGTCGCCCTCTGCAACAGAACTCACCTTAGTAAATCAGCAATATCAATACCATAGAATCATTTTTTAGGTCAGAAGTTTATGAATGCCTAGGTATTTATAGTATATCACCTCTAGGCCTTAGAACAATCTACATTGACATAAGAGAAATGCCTGTTAGACAATTATAAATAATTATTCAAATAACTAATATAAGGACATTGTCCTCCAAGTTAAATGTAGTGTAGTAGCCTCATGAACCCCATAACAAATATTGACACTACTAACTATTATCCCCATTATGAAACTATAGAGCCTCAAGATTGGAGGCAAGATGAATTATCAAATAGTATAGACTGGGACATACACACATATATTGAAGGTATACAAATAGAAGGAGAATTATCAGCTACTATACATACAAATATATTTAACTACCTTTCAGATAGATGTGAACAGGATCTTCGCATAATTAGAATAAAATAGTTTATTTTGAAATCTACAAAACCTGTTGCAGTTGTCTTTATAAGAGTAAGGCACCCCTTTGAAGGCCTCTAAAAAAAAAAAAAAAAAAAAAAATTGTTTAATTTTTTCATGTGGCACACCTTGTGGCCAGAAAGTGAATATATTGAAGTTACTGCAATTTTTCACTGGAACCATGGGAAACAGTCATGTGAATTCCCTGCAATAATAACAGACTCATATTTAGTATTAGACCTCCTACTCTATGCATTTATTAGGGACCTCACAGTGTGGAATTTAGGATATGAGTAATTTATAAACATGCAAATATATCACAATAACATTATTGTTTGTTGTGTCAGGCAAACAAACCACTTAGGTCACACATAAATGCACCTACCCAATATATATAAATGAATAAAGTCTTTCAGAGATTAGTGATATATATATATATATATATATACATATATATATATATACATATACATATATATATATATACATATACATATATATATATATACATATATATATATATATATATATATATATATATATATATATATATATATATATATATATATATATAAAACACCTTCACAGCCTAATAATAGTTTATGTGAAGTCTGGAAATACTCTAGGAAGTAAATAGAAGTCTATTTAGAGTGTAAAACATATAGTACAAAAGATTAAGTTCACTAAACAGACACGGGGTCTCCTTTAGAACACATGGTTAAAGTGTTCTCTGGAGACAGGGACAGGATAGGAAAATACTGTAAGGAATGGCACAAAACAACATTAAAACTTGCACATGCGTGGCCCAAAGAGGGCACATTTGATAATACAATAATAGAACACAAGGCCACCTTCCTACAGAGTAAATACAAGGGAAATAAACTAGACAAAAGGAAGATCACACTGGACCAATGGAGGGTCTTTTGTGAATCAAATATGAATGAGTCAAATACAAAGTCTCAACCCCTCCCTTCAGCTCCTCCACCCCCCTATCAAGATGTGCAATTAAGGATGGGCAGTGCAAAGGTACAGAGCATGTATACATTGCAACCTGGTGCCCCACACTCACTACCCACCTCTTCACATCCCCCTGCTGTCGGATATACAGACCCAGAGTATAGCCCACCATTAAAATCTTTTTCTAAACATAGAGAATATGTTCACACATCTCCACGTACTCAAATGGCCAGTACACCACGGGAAATGTCAGGTGGGGACAGTACTAAATACATAGGGACAGTAGATGCCACATTTACACTTCATTTGGAGGGTGAGATGCCCCCCACTAGGAAGGATGAAGGTATACCTAATGAGGGATCAAGAGGGGTACGGAGAATGGAGGGGGCTAGAAAAAAGGAAGGTGTTTTGAAAAAAACGAGTACCAATATTAAAAATGAGACAAGAAGGTTAGCTTTCACACCAGAAAGTCCTCCCACAGAGTAGTGGAGGTTCATGCACTCAGGAGCAGAAGAGAACAGTGTAGGCAAGTGGGTCACAGAGCAGGAAGATGGACGGGAAGACCAAAGAGTGACTTGGAAAAAGGAGGAAGGGCCCCTGAGGCAGTCAAGGGCCCTCACTAAGCCACAATGATTGAACAAGAAGGACTAGATAACACAGTCTCCACATAGCAGCTTAGGTGAAGAAGATATGGATTTAGAAAAATCCTACAAAGGATCAGAGGGGGCATTAGATGACATCACTGAACATGTTAAAAGAATGTCCCTTTTTGAGGACCATAACAAGGAACAGTCACAATATGCCTGTGAGGGAGAAGAAAACAATAAAACAGGACAGACTTTACAAAAGAAGCCAAGAGAATTACAGAGATTAGTATTTGATGGGGTGCATGCACGCCCATATGACAGAAAGGGAACATTTGATATGGCAGGAAAAATGACAGTGAGGAAAGACATGGCACATGCATTCCCTGTATGTCCTGGCAATAATTTGACGCCCAATGAAATAGTAGCACAGTATGAAAATAGTTGGTATAATGTTGTCCCTTTTACTGACAACCTAGCAGGTTGGACAGAAGGATTGGCATCACAGATGACACCATGGCCGCAAGAGGGTTCCTTTGAACCCCGAGACATGGCTAATGCAGAAATGTGCATTTTTCAGGGTGCAGGGGATCCTTACTGGGATTATCCCTATATGCAGAAAAGTTTAAGGGTGTGGCAGAGATATGCTTGTAAGTATGACTCTCGTCACCCTACTGGCAATAGGACTACAGTCCTGTCACAACTGCCCTTCATATTCAAGGACCCAGGGGCACCTCAATATATACCATGGTCCCAGATGGACAAAGAAAATCTTTAAAAACAGTTGCCACAACTTGCTGAGGGTGCTGGGAAGTGGATAGCAGCTCTGGAGAAACATACTGCAGGGATTACTCTTGGAATAGGGGACATTAAGAGTTTACTAAGTTCCCTTATAGGAGATGAGACAGACACACTGTTCACAACGGCAGGGGTAAAGGATGTGACATTGACTAACCCAAAATGTGATGGGGCACCCTTTAATAGAGTAAGGGGAATTGTTTGGAAACAACTGAGGAAAATGTATCCAGACCGGCCAGACATTAGGTCCCTTATGGCACAAATAATGCAGCCAAATGAGGACACAGCCTAATTCCTTAGCAGAATGAAGAAAAAATGGACACAGGAAGTGGGGGAGAGTTGGGATGTAACTGGACCGAATGCAATACTATTTTTCAATATAGTGAAAAAAGGGTCTGCCAGTTGAAGTGCAGGATAAATTAGATAATATAGTGGCCTTGGAGGCCAAACCATGGACAGAGATACAAGCACACATAATACATTTTTGTAGGAAGAGACAAGAAAAGGAAAAGAGCGAGAAAGATAAAATAGAGAAAGTAGCATCTAAATTGGTCCAGCAGGAACTAGCCAAGAAAACAGAGGAAGGAATTGCCACTGCCACCACCCAGTTAGCTGCAGTGTCCCTGGGAAGGCCTCCTTCAGGCACCCCAATGCAACCCTACCAGTATGCCAGAGAAGCAATAACAGGAATAATGGAAGAGGAGGGTGAGGAAGGTTTGGGGGAAATAGAGTAAACACATTCCAGAGTGGACAGACATGCCACTATTGCAAAATGACAGGACATTTTATTAGAGACTGTACGTTTAAAAAGGAAGATGAACTTAGCAACCAGACAAGGGCAAATTATGGCCAACAAATGGTACCGTCTGGTGGCATTGTAGCACAACCTGCCACGAGTCCCCAAGTGATATATCTCCCACAGCCCCAAATACAACTGCAGCCTCAACCACAGATACAGCCTCAGCAGTTACAGCAATCAGTGCCCCAAATACAGTATGGGCCAAAGAAGTCAGTGCAGCCCACCTTGCAGCACCAGAACTTACAAGGAGGGGTAACTGTCAGGGGAGGGAACCCATTCCAGCAAAACTACATGGGAGGATATGCCCAATGAAGGTGCCCAAGGAGAAGTCTCATGTGTCCAGTCTTATCGGTAACCCACAGGCCAGATGAGGAACCCACTGTGATGGTAGCCATAAATGACAAGGAGTACACCTTTCTCATCGACACTGGGACCACTAGGTCCTGTATCTGTCAGAAGGGACTGTCATTGTCAAATTTATCAATGGACACACAGGGGTTCTCCGGGGCTGTAATGAGGGTTCCATTCATTAAACCTGTGGAGATGGAAATAGGGGGGAGGTATGTTGATGGATGTTTCTTATTCTCCCCAAATGCACCAGCTAATCTGCTAGGATGTGATCTCATGGCAAAATTAAACATGACTATTCACTTTGAAGTGGATGGAACTATGATCTGTTTAACACCTGGAGTATCTAGTACACACATCATGACAATAGTTACACCCCCCAGATGGTAACCAAGTTAGAGCCAGACCTGTAGACATTTTAGCCTTTACTAGAGCAGTGTACACCATCATAGCAGAAACACCGGAACTGACAGGGAAACTAGTTGAATTACCCAAAAACTTTTTCTTTAGACGAAAGGGACCCTATTTTGAAACATTAGACAAAACCCTCATTCTGGAAATAGAGGCTCTAGAAGTGTCCCCCACCTATGGGACACTGATGGCAAGTGACCACACTGGTGCGATGTGAGCATGTGTCATCTTTTATGATCCCAACATGCAGGTGGGCGACATATCAGATGACCAGTTGTTAGCTGATGACTTTAGAAGGACAGAGATTGTTTTTCAAAACAGTGTACCTTTACGCACAACACTGGAGACAAGGCCTGTGATACCAATAAATCTCTCCAGTCCTATCAAAGATAATGACCTTGTGCAGGTACTCTCTGATGTAGGCCTTGTCCACACAGCAGTACCATTCAGAATAACTTTGAAGGAAGGAGCAATACTGCCAAGAATGAGACAATACCCTCTATCCAAAGAACCAGAGGAGGGCATGGCACCTGTTATAAAGGCATTGGTGGAGCAGGGAGTCATATACCCAGGTGTATCCCCCTGCAACACCCAAATTTACCCTATAAAGAAGGCCAAGGAAAATTTGTGGCGCATGATTCAAGACCTGCGCCCCCTTAATAACATAGTGATACCAGAACTCCCTGTAGTACCTGACCCTTCCATCATCCTAACCAACATACCCCAAGATGCTAGATACTTTACAGTCATAGACTTGAAGAATGCATTTTTCAGCATTCCCCTGCACCAAGACAGTCATTATTTGACTGCATTTTCCTATCGCGGTTCACAGTACATGTATTCCAGATTACCTCAAGGGTACTGTGAGTCCCCTAGTGTCTTTAACAGGACGGTCAAAAATGACCTCACAAATTTTCAATGTGACAGCACAGTGTTGCAGTATGTTGATGACCTACTGATCTGTAGTCCAACAGAAGAGCAGTGTAGAAACAACACTGTGTCCCTGTTGCGTACCCTTGCTCAAAGAGGTTACAAGGTGGTCAGGGACAAATTACAGTACTGCCAGGAAGAAGTTCAATACTTGGGGCAACTACTGTCAGCATCAGGCTGCCGAGTTATGCCGGGAGAGCAGAATCCATTCAGCAGGTGACAGAACCTGAGACTGTGAAAGGAATGCAGAAGTTCCTAGGCTTATGTAATTATGTCAGACAATGGGTTTTTGACTACAGTACTTTAATATCCCCACTGCGTGCATCTATCAAACAGGCAAAAACACAGAAACACAGGATAACATGGACTACGGAGATGAAACAAACCTTCAGTAAGATAAAAACAGAGATAACAAATGCACCAGTGTTAGGAACACGAGGCTATAACAAAGAGTTTTTTCTTTTTTGCAACTGTAATGGCCAGGTGATGACGGCTGTCCTCACCCAAAAGTATCCTTTAGGCCACAAACCAATTGCATATTTTAGTGGCCTACTTGATTCTGTCATGAAAAGTCATTACCCTTGCGAACAAGCACTAGCCACAGCAGCCTTTGCAGTAGAGAAAAGTTCTCCCGTTGTCATGGGTGCACCTTTGACACTGTATGCTAAACATGCTGTGATTGCAATAATTAAAAAGCTAAAACAACACTAACAACACAGAGAGTATCGGGCTACGAGATAATATTATAATTACCATCCTTGAAGGTGGTTAAATGCCACATAGTCAATCCTGCTACCTTCTTTGCACACCCCATTTCAGACACTGACGATGATGCCCATGATTGTGCCACATATACTCCAGATGAGTGTAGCCAAGCAACAGAAGACCCTATTCCAGGTAGTGTTGTATATTTTGTGGATGGATCTTCCACAATAGATCAGGACACAGGGGTAAGACATACAGGTGCTGCAGTGGTCAGAGTGATGCAGCACAACTCTTCAGACACACTGCAGATAACCAAACTGATAACGTTGCCATCTCAATATTCAGCCCAAGCTGCTGAATTAGTAGCTTTAGTGGCAGCCCTCAAACAAGAGGAAGGAGAAACAATAACAGTATACTCTGATTCAGCCTATGTCTTTCGCGCCGCGGCCGCAAGCACGGGCCGCCTCGGCACTCGCTAAACACTGCGGCCCGCAGGCAAGCCGTGGGGTAAGCCGCGGCTTGCAGGCGGGCCGCGGGGGAAGCCGAGACTCAGGTCAGGGGTCGCAGCACTCGCCGCGCTCCCTTCTTTTGTTTATCACCTCAAGGGCAGACGCGGCAGGGGAAGAGACTCCGAGTCGGGTCTCGAACCTGCCGCGTATAGCGCATTTAGTGCGCTTAACATTCTAGCTGCATTTACATAATGTAGAAACCCTCTTGTCCCTTACTTACCGGTCACAAAGGCAAAAGCCGAATGCATACACATGATTTCTTTTTATGCATGCTTCCTCCTTTCCCAGCATGCTGTTCACATCCTCTCTTCCCTGCATGCATTGCTTTCCTTTTCGAGGCACATGTTCCCTATCATTAAACATGACCTTTTCCCCAATCCAAGATGGTGGTATTTCTACTTCCTGTTTTTCACTTCCTGTCTATGGGTATATAAGGGGAATTTAGCTTCTTTCTTATTGCGTTGCAACACTCCTTTGGTGGTAGTCACGCTCCGGCTGGTTTCCTCTTGTGGAGCCAGTTATTCTTGACCTGTCTTTCGTCTCCAGTATTCCTGTACTCTCGGATCTTTAGTTCTAACGTCCTTGTGTCCTCCTTCTGTTCCAGGGAGTTCCTGTTGAAGGTTTTTTACCCTTTTGGGTTTTTTTCCTCTGGGACTCTTTCTGGAGGGTACGGACTGTAGTGGCTTGCTATTGTCAAACAGCACCGTGGCTACCGGAAAGGGTCGCCCCTACCTCGGCCAGAGTAGAACCTGCCGGAACCAGGGTTGTTCCCCAACTCTCATCAACTTCGACGGTAAGCCCAGTGTAAACCGTGACAATGTCACTACAACAGTGCATTCCAGCATTATGCGGTAGAATAGACGTGGATTTCTCAAGTCTGATGGAAGCCCTCTCATGCACCACCCCCTTTTAGAGGACTTGATACAAGCTTTAACACTGCCACATGCAGTTGCAGTAGTGAAATGCGCAGCCCAAACTAATGCTCAGGATTTTGTGTCCCGTGGAAATGCCCTGGCTGATTGGGCAGCCAAAGATGCAGCAACACGCCCTTCTTAGTGATACACATACCACAGTTTTGTTAGTTAGTGAAACATTGACACCTTCAGACCCTTTGAATGCATCCAGACATTACACAGAGACAGCTCACCTGCATATAAGAGAGATACAAGAAAATGCACCAGAGCATGAGAAACAGTTGTGGGAAGCCAGATGATGCACACAAACAGGAACAGATTTAATATACAGACAAAAATCAACAGGGAAGCCTGCCATGCCCCAAGCATTGCTACTGATAGCTCTAAACCAGCTACACCTTCCTTCACATACTGCTAGAGACACTGTGTCCCTCCAAATACGTCAGGATTGGTTTGTCCATAACTTACATGAGATGATTACAATGTACATACACACCTGCACAGTGTGCCAGCAGTATTCACCAAATCCCACCTTTAAGGTAATAGCTTCTACAATACCGCGCCCACTAGGTCCCTTTAAGGAACTGCACATTGACTACATTGATATGATTGACAGATGCAATCATTAGCGCTATCTTATAGTTGTAGTCTGCCCATTCTCAAGGTGGATTGAAGCAGGACCTTGTGTTCACTGTGATGCCAAGTCTGCTGCTAATTTTTTGATCCATGAGGTAATACCACGGTGGGGTGTCCCTGAGGGGATCAGATCCGACAATGGCACCCATTTTGTCAATAATATCTTTTCTCACCTCACCACCTTGTTAGGAATAACACACAAATTGTCCTCAGCTTATCATCCACAAAGCAATGGAATTGTGGAGCGCCTTAATGGCCTCCTCAAGAACAGAATAAGTAAACTATGTATGACATTGAAAAAGAGATGGCTCTACCCTCTCCCACTAGCCCTCTTTGCTTTGAGAAATACCCCAGGATCAGATCATCATTTAACTCCCCATCAAATAGTGATAGGTAGACCAATAAGCACATTTGTGCCATCAACTAGACATAAGTTGGAGACTGAGAGTGCACCTGAAGTTCTACAAATTGAAATGAATGAATACATGTCTGAGCTAACCAAAGTTGCAAAGTTCTTCTCTAAACAGGTTACACGTGCAGCCAAAAAGCGCACCAATGCATCTCCTGTAAAGGATCAACAAACACCATTACCTTTGGGAACTTTAGTATATATTCGCAATTTTGTCAGAAAGTGGAAGGACTGCAAATTCAATGGACCCTTCCCAGTGACAAACAGCACGACTACAGCAGTGAAAGTCCAAGGCCACAAACCATGGTACCACCTCCAGGACGTCTGCCTAGCCCCAACCATGCCATCCATCCCTTTGGAAACCAAGCAGGAAAAAAGATGGGGGAGAACAGGAGAAGCAACCGGAGTAAAGCCTCCCTCTAAAGCTTCAATCTTAGACAATTCTTCTTTTAAGTTATGTATTTTATGTTTGTTTTCCCTCCTTGTTGCACTGATTTTGCTGCTTTTAGCCCTTGGATATTTAAAAATTTTTGATCCTATATAAATTATTACACGCATGCTTAGAACTGTTGATAATGATACTGACCATCACCCTCTCCATACTGCTTTGTTTGACAATGTGTGGTACCAGCACATGCACAGTATAGGCACATCCACGTCCAACACCAGTTGTTATGTATGCTCTCTCATACCTCATGCTGCTGGAGTAGATAAATTGCATCTCCCTAAAGAGGTATCCAATTGTCTCCTGCACCTATTTTTTTGCAGAATGAGAGCACAGCTACAGCCAACTCACGTTAGTCCTGCTACTGCACGAGTTAACACAACTAGATTTGACACCACCCCAGAAGTCCGACAAGTCCTGACAGAAAAACAAGAGATAGTGGAAGAGATGTCAAGAATGAAGGAAGCAGGGCAAACAAGGTTTCACCCAGATTGGGAAAAATGGGTATTACGTTGAGGTATTTTTGGAAGGTCTTACCCATTATCTGAATGTAGTAACTATTTAGCTAAACCCCTGCCCCCTGATTGCGCAGGCAGGCCAGTTCTTAGTGTCACAGGATCAGCATTTGCCCATGATAAATGGCATACCAAGGCCAAGTTCTCATGTAGAGCAATATCATTATGGAATGGTACAGAGACACAAGGTCCACTAAGCTTTAATAAGATAATAGGCCAATGTCAGGAAATATGGGATGCGAACATACAGAGATATACATGGACAGGGACTACCATACACCCTAGAATAGCAATGAAATGAACACAGTTTTCTCTATGTTTCAGAGGGAAAGGGACAGTGAAGGTAGGAATAACCTCAACTGCAACATCACCACCTACAACGCTGATATGCAGGGCGGCACCTCCAGCCTGATGGATCACTACTGGATGTGTAGGGCCCGGCTCCACATGCAACTACCCCTAAACTGGAATGGCCTCTGCTCCCTAGTGACTTTGCAAGCCCCCTCCCTTGTGATACCAGGTGTGGACATCTCTGTTACATGACCATTCCATGAGCCGTCCAACAACCTTGCTTCACCATTACCGGACAAAACGAGCTGCTGAGTTTCTTGGTACTGAAGTGTGGAAAGACGTTCCACAGGAACATAGACTATTTAATGATGCCCAAATCTTTTTTGGTAGCATCCTACCATTTATTCAGGCGAAAGCAACTGCACGCTGGCTGCAGATCACGCACTTTGAATTGATGAAGACCATAAATGCAACCGAAGATGGGTTCAATGCTATCAAGGAAGAACTCCGAGCCCTTAGGCTGATGGTAATGCAACACAGATATGTACTTGATTTAATGACACCCATGGAAGGAGGGGTGTGTAAGAAGATTGGATCGGCCTGTTGTACTTATGTGCCGGCCAATGATGCGGACAATGGGACATTAACTCAGGCCATTCAGACATTGCATGATCTACATAAGAAAATGATCGATGAGGGGGGGTGCCCCTGATGGGTGGTTCGAGGGCTGGTTCGAATGGGTGCCGTCCTGGATGTCGGGGTTGTTCAAGGCCTTGTTGCCTTTGATTGTGTTGTTGCTTTTGATGTGTCTTATTTTTCAGGTAATAATAGCATGTTGCAAAAGGATGACAGCTGAATTGGGAGGGACAGAGTAGTGGGTATGTGGTGATTCCCCTAGTCTCATTAGTAGAAGGGAAGGTAGGAAATGTAGCTGAATAATCAACTAGAGGGGGAAATGATGTAGGAAGAATAGGAATGCATCACATACAAACAAACATAAGTTGCCAAATCCCAATACAAACATTTTAGGCTAGAGATAGTTGTAAACCAATGTAAGTAGTGAAAGGCTTAATACATGACATGTTAAAAAAAAGACAGACTGTGGGTTCAATAGAAAAGGCAGGTCATATTTAGGACAAACAAACACTTATTACTTAGGAAACTTATACACATGCTGCATTGTTAATTTAGCTGTGCTGAAACACACAAGAGGGCTGCATTGTTAATTTAGCTGTGCTGAAACACACAAGAGGCCCAAGCCACATTAGAATGAGAGTTTTTCTTCAAAGCTGCACAAACTGTTGCTTTCAAAATGTTCACTTAGCACAAACAGGGTGGAACAAAAGGGTGTATCTTTCCTTAGTGCAAGGATCCTAAAAACCACAGGTCATTCATATTGTGGTAAGGGGGACTGTGTAAGGGTCAGATAAGTATTTGCACAAGGCAGGGATACCATGAGCAGCACGCAACATATAATCTCTTGTTGTGCAGAAAGACAGATATGGTGAATGACATCAGTGTAACTTACCCACCCATGAGGCCAACAAGTGCACATGCTTCTTTCCAGAGGCACCTCTCCCTTATTATCTTATCTGTACTGCTTGTAGTTGCTTACCTCAATGCTGAACTTTTGACCACAGTTTTTTGTGGTTTTACAGTATAAATGCTACTGGTGTTTGAACCAGAACTTTGAACTTCAGTCATGGCCTCTATGTTGAGACTGCCTGTTGTTCCCAGCTGTAAATCGATTAAACCTATATTGCTGTGTCAAATTGATTTGTCTTATTTTATTAACAGATTTCCCTCTAACAACAGTGGTCCCTGTGAGGCTGCGTTGGAGTCTCCCCGTCCACGGAGGCAGAGGCAGTCACAAGGGAACAGTGCTGTAACTCTGCTGGCGGGAGCACCTGTAGCTTTCTCTATCCCGTGCAACGGATTGAAGCATTGCTGGTGCCCGCTTAAGTGACCCCTCTGTGAGTGAAAATGTGATCATCGTGAACCACAAGGGAAGGTAAAAGCAGACTCTGCCTACTTACTTCGGACCTGAGAGGTCCCGTTGATTTTCCCAGATACTATTCTAAAGCATACCATCTAAATACCATAAATACCCTCGGATAAGTGCACAGGCTTCTGAATTCATCAAAAGCAATACATAATTGAATGTCCTTACATTTGAAAGCACTCTTGTGACAAAATGAATACAACATTTCCGGACGCCGACTAGAAAGAAGCAGCAGGGCCACTCAGTGAAGAAGCAAGGAGCCCGTCAGTGGGTGGAAGCTGGGACGTTCAGCAGGTACCTCTGCCATCAACCAGGATCCCGCTAGGACCCCCAGCCAGAACTGCTGCCTGCACCGGCCCGCAGAAGCCCGGACACCACAAAAGGAGCCGCGGCCATTCTCCGGGAGCCGCCTGGGACTGAGCCGTATTCACCCTAATAAACGCGGCCGAGAATTTGCTTTTCATTTCTTCTACCAGTAGCCTCGCTACACCAGGACACCGCGAGGTCCCCAAAGCGTGACAAAAGGACATTTTACATTTCTGCTTCCCTCGTGCGGAGGAGTTGAAGCGAGTACAATAAGTCTCTAGATCCCAGAATCATTGCCTAATGCCCTAGACCTTCACTCAGCACTTCAACATGGATTACCTTACCAAAGTATTGACATTTAGGCTGCAATGCTTCACAATAAAACTCAGAAATTCTGGTACAACCTCAAATGAGACAAACTCTTAACCGACTCAGCAACCCTTTAATAAACTCATCAACACTCTAGCTGTTGGGGTAGGGGGGGGAGCTGCGCATCACCCAGACTAAAGCTCCCAGGAGCCCTTGCTTCAGAGGCCACACACCAACAGTTCTTGTGGCAGGAGGCACTTTTCCGTGGACTAGTTGGCCCGCTGCGCAGAGATCGGCCGAAGAGTGGGCCCGTCTGCACCCATCCGTGACTAGCTGGGCCTACTCTCTTGGTCTTTTCTCCTGGGCCCCATTAGCACTGTAGGCTATTGTTTGCCCTCATTTTACCAGGTGATGAATCAAGGTGCATGAAGTAAGTGAAGTTGAAGCTTTTCATCACTCATACTAATATCTTCTTCACCTGGTGTGGAGGGTTCTGACGGTTCTTTTTTTTTTTTTTTAAACACATTTTATTGTTTTCATAAACATAAAAAACAGGGGGGAACACATAAGGCATACTTAGTTTTACATGTGCATATTTCACCAATTTATATGCTGTTACATCCTTTGCGTCTTTACATACCAATTATTTTGACCTTGAACTGTGTCGTTCTATATGTCTTATATTATGGACTTTATGCACTATCGTGGTGGTGCTTTCAAATTAGTATGACAACCTGTGTTCCCTACATCGAACGTTATTTTTAACTACCAACTATTGACCACTAATCAGACATCTTGGTGTTGAGGATGGAAATTTTCGACGATTTTATTATGTATTTGGTGATTATTATCCTATGGATATCATTGAGATATGTCCTCGCCATGTTCCTCTTTATCCAGTGATATGAACTTTTCTACTAATTCATCCCATTCCTGGGATATTGGGTATTTCCTACATCCGGCATTTTCTTCTCTTCTAAGGGGAGCTCCTTCTGCTTTACCACATTCTATTACTTCCACCTTCCATTGGCTCACTGTGGGTGCTGTTGTGGCTTTCCATCGCCTAGTCAGTAGGCGTTTAGCCAATAGGAGTGCTAGGTTTATCCATCTAGGGAGAACTTTCTTTTTTTTGGGACGCAGGAGCATTCCCAGTATACATGTCTCCATTTTACAGTATACAGTCTTCCCTGCTAGTGTATTTAGGGAGTTGGTTATATTTTCCCAGTATTCAGCGATGGCAGGGCATTTCCAGAGCATGTGTGTGAGTCCCACCTCCTCCTCCCTGCATCTAGGACACGTTGAGGGCAGTTCTGGGTACAAGATACGTAATCTGTGTGGGGTAAGATATGCTGGGTCCTGGCAGTTCTTTACAAGTATTCTACAGGTGACTACTGTCTTCTGTGTATTTTGTGACTGCACCTAACTGTGGATATGGAGAAGCGCAAGAAAGTTTATCAAAACCCAGCCCCTGAGCGAATATGCTCCACCATTGACTCCTTTCTAGTACGGGTAGTGGGGGTTATTTCTAAGGAGATAGACTTGGTGAAAAGGCATCTGTCACTGGGTAGCTGGGCTCAGTGAAGCCACAGGACCGCCAGCTGGCCCAGAGGATTTAACAACTGACTCTGTCTATGTCTTGGACAAAGGGGGGTGAGCGATGTGGTGAAGAGGCAATAGGCTCTTTGGATTCTGTTGTGATTTCCCCCACTTCAGTCACTCACTCACCTGTCACTAAACGGAAGAAACTCTGCAGAGAGGGGGCTACTAGTGACTCGGACACCCCTGTTTTAGCTAGGTCAAGGGATAACAATATTCACTGGGAAGGGTTTTCAAGAGGGTCATCCTGGAATAATCTTCTAACCGCTATCAGTGATTTGCTGAAACCCCTTAAAGGAAGACTGACACATTAAAAGGGGAGGTTGGGAAGGTTATTGCTTTATGTCAAAAACTCTCCTCCTCAACTCTGGTCTCTAATGGTCTAGCAGGCCTGCAACAAAATGAGCATGGTAATATAATATCTGAGCTGGTACCAGATAATACAGTAGATAACATAGAGGGGTCCTGTTTGAAGGGCCCACATACCAGGGAAACCATTGAGGGGTTCAGAGCACTGCATACCTTGGGAAGGATCATGCTTCCCTGCGGACAACCACGACCCCTGGAAGTGTGTAATTCAAGTTCTAGCCTTATCCCTAATGAGGGCACTCCGTCACAGTCCCACAACAGAGTGACAGATGACCATTTTGCCATTACCCCTGTGTGCAAGCCTACTAACATTGACCTGCCACCAGCCTGTTGCCTGTATGTCGCTGTTATAGTTAATGTCCCACCCCTGCAGCCAGGTCAGAACAAATCTACTGAGTCCCTGAAAAATACATTTATGCACTGGTTGGCTTAAAATTACTTATTTTCCCCTGACAGAGCTCAACAATTACTCCTAAGTAGGAGCATCGGTGGGTTGACCCTTTAGTGAAGAATTTTGGGGGTGATTGCGTTATTGTTAATTTTTAGGAGATCTGGACTTGTAGGGGAAATATTTTCTAGGGCAACCCCATACCCACCATAGGGCACACCCTGTGTACTTCTTCTACTCTTGGGCTTTTTTTACCGCCATCTGAAATCCTTGGTTCATCCACGCATTGAACCAATGTGGCTGTTGCCCAAGAGGAGATTAGTGCAGCATAATCATCCCACCCTCTTGTCTGTGCCTTTAAGCAATGGGTATCAGACTCTGAGCTTGTTATGTGCTAATGATTGACCAAGCCATTGTGACCTGGATGGCAATGACGTAGAGGGCCCTTACTTTGAGAAGCCCAAAAGGGGTATTATGAATTGTAGCACCAGAAGGGACTCTGAAGTTTTTATGGGGGCAGCTGAGGCTGCCAGCATGCAAACCATTAATATTATTGGTATGGAAGTTAAAGAGGGGAACTTGCCCACCCTCAGGTTGACCAGGGTGGAACCTGGGGCCACGAATTGTAAGCAGTGTAGGGACAGGAGATATAAATTTGCCACTTGGAATGTGGGAGGGGTCCGTAAAAAGATAGGGACAGAGCAGTGGATTAACATCATTAACGATCTTGATATCATTTGCACCCAAGAGATGTGGTGTATTACCCCTATACATGGACACAGGTTTTCTTCCCACTTCTTGGGTGCTATACCTTCTCAGGCAGGGAGGGCAAAGGGTGGGCTCCAGGTTCTTATTTTTAACAAGTTTCCTGTAATAGTTAAAAGGTTTTCTTGGGTGGGCCCCCACTGTCAACTGGTGTGGCTAACTTCCAAGGGCAGAAAGGATGTGGTATTAATCAATTTTTATAATAATGTCCTTGATTCCACTCGTAAGGGAGTAGCTCATGCATTGGATCATGGCCTGCAAAAATGTATATGTTCCATCCATTCAACTTACATCATTTTATGGGCCTATGATTTTAATATTCGGCCCTGTCTTGCCCAGGCATCTCAGGTTTGTGGGCTCAACAGTCAGAATGGGGTGGGGTATTATAATTTTTGCCACAATGATTATGGAGAGGTGTTGAATTCTATTGTAACTAAATACAATCTACTACTATTGAGATATAATCATGGCAAAAATGGGGAGGTGATCCCATCTTTCAGGAGTAGAAATTCCTCACGTTATTGACCAAATTATAGTATCCTCTGCCGCTAACAGCCCGTGTGGTACCCCTTGGATTACACAATTTCTATTGAGTGATCATGATCCCATAATTCTCTGATTTATATTTTGGGGCCCAAAGTGTGAGTCTTATACTATAATATAATGAACCAGGTGGATACATATAGGGGTGAGATTAAAATGGAGAGATGTTGACCCTGAAGTTGTATTACAGAATATTGTGCAGGGGAATCTGTATGAGCTTAATTACTGTGTACAAGATGGAGTAGAATCAAACAGGTTGTTAAGTTGTTTTGAACATATTAATTCCTTTATCAAGGCCCTCTTAACACACCAAACTAACTCAATTCAGACTGGGAACAATAGAGGATGATTTGACCATTCATGCACTAAAGCCTTGGGGGAACTTAAGCATGCCCTCCACAATTCTCCTAGAGATCCTGTGGTTATTAGGACTGTGTGCATCACATATAGGGAGGTCTTGCCATCAAGGAAGAAGGCATTGCAGGAGGAAGTGTGGTCAAAACGCGCTCAGAGACAAATTATAATAAGCTGTTTTGGGAAACAGTCAATGCACCTTTCTTGTCCACGGAGAAGCCTCCTGAGATGGATTCTAGTGTTCCCTGCTTGGCATGAGTGGCTCATTTTTCTGAAGTTTTCAAACATAATAGTGGGGCTGGTGACCCAGCTGGGTTTGTGGAGCTGAGGAAAGGGAACCCCACCTAGATAAATATTACTATTTATGAGGTACTTTCAGCACTTAACAATAGTGCAGGGGGTAGGGCCCCCATTCCTGGTTGGGTGCCCATAGATGTCTTCAAATCATCTGTACATTTTTTGGGCCCTATTCTTACTAGGGTGTTCAAAATGGTAGTGGCTGTAGAGAGATGCTAACATCATGGTCCTCTTCTATCACTGTACCAATATATAAATAGGGTGTTAAATCGGGTCCTAAAAGATTTAGGCCAATATCTTTGTTGGACTCATCTATGAAGATGTTATGTAAGATTTTACTGGTAAGACTTGAAGAGCAGGTACTGGATCATGACATTCTATCCCCTGCCCAATTTGGTTTTAGAAAGGGCCTCGAAACCACTGAGCAATGTATAAACCTAGATCTGCGTATCAGGAAGTAATCAAGGGCCAAATCAAAGGGCCCTATAGCTTTGTTTTGTTGATCACAGCAGTGCCTTTGATCTTGTTGCGCACGCTATTTTGGTGCCCCAAGGGAAATCATTGATTTCCTGTCCCATTTGTATGAACATTTATCATGCAAAGTTGCTTTGGCTTAATGGGGAGAATGTACCCCTTTATTTAAGTTTGAGAGAGGTATACAGCAAGGCTCCTAGCCCCGCTGCTATTCTCTTTATTTATTAATGGGGTGGACAGTTTTTTGTAAACACTTGAAGCGGACTCGCCATATGTGGCAGGTCGCCCTATACATGTTTTATTATGCGCAGATGATGCCGTCTTACTTTCTAGGACTCCAGTGGGCCTGCAGAAGCTAATGAATCCTTTCAAGGAATTCATGACTTTAAAGGGTATGGTGATTAACAAATCAACAACTTTTACGATGGTTTGTGGACAAACAGTACGGAAATGTAGAAGTTTCTGTATTCAGAATACACCAATTACCACTGTTAATTCCTTCAGTTATCTGGGGGTCCTATTTACAAGCAAAGGGCCCTGGGAATAGCATATTTCTACAGGCAGAAACAAAATGAGCAGAAACTGGTGTGGCATTTTTAGATTTGCCAGGATACTAGGAAGTCGAACCTATAAGGGAAATGGTGGCTATCTATAGGGCCAGAATTGTGCCTGTGGCTACCTATGAGGCTAGCCTCTGGGGGTACACTAAGAGCCTACCTTTGCAACTGAAGGAAAATAGCATTTTAAAATTGCTGTTATGTCTACCTTCCTCAGCGTCTAACTGGAGTATTCACCAGGATGTGGGCTTACAGTATCTGGTGGATGTGCTACTATTGAGACCCCTGTTATTATGGTACAACATCTGGGCCAAAGATAAAAAATGATTTTACTAAACAGATTATCCTAGACTGTCTAAAATTGGATAACTTCTCTTACATCCCTTGGCTAGTTAATATTGATTCTTCTTTTAATACTCTGTTCAATATTTCCATAAGGTCGGACCCCAATCGAGTGCTTTCTCTGTCTAAAAAAATTATTAAAGAAACCTTCCGGCAGCACAGATTGGACCGCAGGAGAGCTGCTGAAAAGTCAAAGATGACAGTTGGTATTTACATGTCTCTTTCCCTCGAGAAAGACCGCAAAGGTTACTTGACCAGTGTCATCAATTTACAGCATTGCTTTATTTTGATAAGATACAAATTGGGCATAGTGCATCACCTAGTTGCATTTCCTAAAACAAGATCTTGCTCAACAGACATGGGGGGTCATTACGACCTTGGCAGGCGGCTACCCCCGCGGTCCCAATTACGACATCCCCCCTGGGCCGGCGGGCACAAACCAAGTTTGCGCCCGCCGGCCCAGCGGGGATCAGGCCGCAACATAGGAGCCGGCTCCTAATGAAGCCAGCGGTGTTGCGGCCGTGCGACGGGTGCTATGCAGACAGTGAAAAGCTGGCCGGGGCCCTGTTAGGGGGCCCTTGCACTGCCCATGCCAGTGGCATGGGCAGTGCAGGGGTCCCCAGGGGCCCCAGGACACCCCTTACCGCCAGCCTCTTCCTGGTGGTGCAAACCGCCAGAAACAGGCTGGCAGTAGGGGTGTCATAATCCCCAGGGCTACCGCCGCCTGCCAAGCGGTAACCGCCGTGCGGCCGCCAATGCGGCCGCACTCCCGCGGTCCCAATTACGTCATCCCTGCTGGGCCGGCGGGCACAAACCAAGTTTGCGCCCGTCGGCCCAGCGGTGATGAGGCCGCAACATAGGAGCCGGCTCCTAATGGAGCCGGCGGTGTTGCGGCCGTGCGACGGGTGCAGTAGCACCCGTCACGCTTTTCACTGTCTGCTATGCAGACAGTGAAAAGCTGGCCGGGGCCCTGTTAGGGGGCCACTGCACTGCCCATGCCAGTGGCATGGGCAGTGCAGGGGCCCCAGGGGTCCCAGGACACCCCTTACCGCCAGCCTCTTCCTGGCGGTGCAAACCGCCAGAAACAGGCTGACGGTAGGGGTGTCATAATCCCCAAGCGCTGCCCTGGCGGATTATCACCGCCGGGGCTAAAACGGCGGAAAACCGCCGGCCCCGGCGGGGGGACGGCGGCGGTACCGCCGCGGTCGTAATGAGGGGCCTCCGTACCGCCAGCCTGTTGGCGGCACGGACGCTACATTACCCCTGGCGGTCTCCGACCTCCAGGGTCGTAATGCCCCCCTGGTCTGTTATCCTTTGGACGGGTTCAGCAAACATAGTACTTTGCACTTTATGTTGTTCTGTAAATTTTATGCACAATTTAGGATTATATATCTCAAACACTTTTTTATTGTCAAGAATATAAGAACGCACCAGGGGCCAGATGTAGCAAGATACGAATTTGCGAATCGGAAATTGCGAGTCAGTGCGACTCGCAATTTCCGATTCGCAAAATCACATGCAGAATGGTGTCTCAGACACCTTCTGCGAATCGCAATGGGGTCGCAAAGACCCACCTCATTAAAATTAATGATTCCTTAAAGGAAAACGAGTTGCAATACAAAATAAAAAATTAAACCATTTGGTTTCGTTTTTTCAGAGTAGGCAGTGGTCCATTGGACCACTGCCTGCTCTGAAAAAACAATTTGTGCGACATTCACAAAGGGGAAGGGGTCCCATGGGGACCCCTTCCCTTTTGCGAATGAGTTAGCCCCCACTTCAAGTGGCTGCTAACTGCGAATTGCTTTGCGACCGCTTTCGCAATCACAAAGGAATTCTGCATCGCGGAGCGAGTCGCAAATAGGAAGGGAACACCCCTTCCTATTTGTGAGTCGCATTCCCATTTTGCGAGTCGGTACCGACTCGCAAAATGGGAATGTGCATCGCGATGCTCGTTTTGCATGGCCCAAACTGCGAAAATCACAGTTTGCGCCATGCAAATGGTTTGTACATCTGGCCCCAGGCCTCAATTACATTTTTATTTGCTATAACCAATCCTCATTTGTGTTATAATGTGGCGCTTTATATTTTAAATGCTATTCATGTTAGGAAAAGTATTTATTTTTAATTTGCAGAGACTTGCAATTAATATTTGTAAGTGATATTGTGGTAGGCCGAGTGAAAGAATAACACATAGCTCTGAAGTCCGGTAGGTATGTGGTTTATTGACGAATATACTGAATTGTGAATATGGTTTTCTCTCTGTGTTTCTTGTCGTTCTCAGATGGATTGGTACTCAGTTCCCTTGATCTTTTACGTCTTCTTGGTTCTTTTCTTCTCTTAGGGCTCCCGGGAAGCGCATGCGTATATAAGAAGAAGAAAAGTATCGGTGAGTGGTTGGTTTCACTACCTGTTTTTTTTTTTGCTCCTTGTCTATCTGCCTCTAGGTTCCACTCTTCTTACTGACTTTCTGTCTTTCTTTTGTCTCTGTCCTTTCTTAGAATCTGCTCTTTCCTGGTCTGTTGGTCTACTCTTGACTTGCCCTTCCTGCCCGTAGCTTTCCTTAGTTTCTTCCTGTCTTTCTCTTTCTTCTTGCTTTACATATAGTGCTTCTGTGGTCCTTTAGGCTGTTGTTGTTATCGCATTTTCTCTTACTGTCTGAAGGTCTATAAATATGAGTGCCTTCTCCTATGCGAGTGTTTCTACGATGCCCCTTTTCCCAACCAGTGATAAAACAATAAAGAAAAACACATAGGGCCTGATTACAACTTTGGAGGAAGGTGTTAATCCGTCCCAAATGTGACGGATATACCACCAGCCGTATTACGAGTCCATTATATCCTATGGAACTCGTAATAGGGCTGGTGGTATATCCGTCGCATTTGGGACGGATTAACACCTCCTCCAAAGTTGTAATCAGGCCCATAGTGCCATGTTTCTATCCCCATTAGTTTACCTCCCACCGCCCACACACCCTTGTTTTACCGGACCCGCTCCTCCCTTCCTCCCTTCTCTTAATACGGTGTGGTAATGCACCTGGACAGGCCACGATTCTCCAGAAGCGTGGCGGGATTCTCGATTCCGCCTCCCAGGGCCACCTCGGGTTGCAGACCTCCGTCTGCCGCCTCTTTGTCCTCTTCTCCGCGGCTGGGGAGAAACCACTCTCCAAACTCCACGTTGCTCTTGCTCTCGTTCCTCCGTTCGATCCACCTCCTCGTCGCTCTCTTCTCCCGTTCTGCCCGCCGACGCCGACCTTTTCGCTACTCCTCCCTTCCGGGTTCCAGCTGGGAACCCCGACGTCATGACTGAAGATCGTCTCCCATTGGTGCTCGCCCCGTGGTGTTCTTGAACACCACAGGCAGCGTCAGCACAAGTCGGCTGTGTGCACGGGTCGGTTCCAGCCGGCCCGTCACAGATATGTTCTGTGTTTATCTGATTTTAAATATTTAGTATATGAATGCTGATATTATGTCTGGGTTTGTTTTAAAGAGTAATTTATGTATTTTTTTATATATGTACTTTCTTGGATATTTTGTATATGCCGAATAAAGTTTACAAACCGAAACCAAACAAAAATGTGCTTCATTACGTTCCTAATTCTGACATATTCTGGAATGCTTAGACAGTTCAATTAAATGTTGTCCTGTGCTAGAAAGAAAAGCTTTTCTACTCCAAGTATCTAGCAAGACTGTCACATACACCCTCTGACTTTGAAGTCAGAGAAAGAAAAGTAAACAAGCACCCTCAAAAGACAGTGCCTCATGTAGGAAAGTACCATCTTGCCTGGCATGTTACCCCCATTTTCACTGTATGTATGTTTGTTTTTGCCCATGTGTCAATGGGATCCTGCTAGGCAGGACCCCAGTGCACACAATGTATGCCCTGTATGTGTTCCCTGTGTGGTGCCTAACTGTATCACTGAGGCTCTGCTAACCAGAACCTCAGTGTATATGCTCTCTCTGCTTTCTAAAATTGTCACTGCAGGCTGGTGACTAATTTTACCAATTCTCATTGGCACACTGAAACACCCATATAATTCCCTTGGATATGGTACCTAGGTACCCAGGGTATTGGGGTTCCAGGAGATCCCTATGGGCTGCAGCATTTATTTTGCCACCCATAGGGAGCTCAGACAATTCTTACACAGGACTGCCACAGCAGCCTGAGTGAAATAACGTCCACGTTATTTCACAGCCATTTTTCACTGCACATAAGTAACTTATAAGTCACCTATATGTCTAACCCTCACTTGGTGAAGGTTACATGCCAAGTTACTAAGTGTGTGGGCACCCTGACGGGCACTAGCCAAGGTGCCCCCACATCGTTCAGGGCAAATTCCCCAAACTTTGTGAGTGCGGGACACCATTACACGCGAGCACTGCACATAGGTCACTACCTATGTTTAGCGTCACAATGGTAACTCCGAACATGGCCATGTAACATGTCTAAGATCATGGAATTGTCACCCAAATACCATTCTGGTATTGGGGGGATAATTCCATGACCCCCTGGGTCTCTAGCACAGAACCCGGGAACTGCCAAACTGCCTTTCCGGGGTTTCCACTGCAGCTGTTGTTGCTGCCAACCTCTCAGACAGGTTTCTGCCCTCCTGGGGTCTGGGCAGCCCAGTCCCAGGAAAGCAGAACAGAGACTTTCCTCTGAGAGAGGGCGTTACACCCTCTCCCTTTGGAAATAGGTGTGGAGGGCTGGGGGGAGTAGCCTCCCACAGCCTCTGGAAATGCTTTGATGGGCACAGATGGTGCCCATCTCTGCATAAGCCAGTCTACACCGGTTCAGGGATCCCCCAGCCCTGCTCTGGCGCGAAACTGGATAAAGGAAAGGGGAGTGACCACTCCCCTGACCTGCAGCTCCCAGGGGAGGTGCCCAGAGCTCCTCCAGTGTGTCCCAGACCTCTGCTATCTTGGATCCAGAGGTGTTGGGGCACAATGGACTGCTCTGAGTGGCCAGTGCCAGCAGGTGGCGTCAGAGACCCCTTCTGATAGGTGCTTACCTCTCTTGGTAGCCAAATCTCCTTTCTTGGTAGCCAAACCTCCTTTTCTGGCTATTTAGGGTTTCTCCTCTGGGCTATTCCTCAGATAACGAATGCAAGAGCTCACCAGAGTTCCTCTGCACTTCCCTCTTCAACTTCTGCCAAGGATCGACCGATGACTGCTCCAGGACGCCTGCAAAACCGCAACAAAGTAGCAAGACGACTACCAGCAACATTGTAGCGCCTCATCCTGCCGGCTTTCTCAACTGTTTCCTGGTGGTGCATGCTCTGAGGGCCCTCTGCCTTCACCCTGCACTGGAAGCCAAGAACAAATCTCCTGTGGGTTAACTGAATCTTCCCCCTGCCAGCGCAGGCACCAAACTTCTGCATCACCGATCCTCAGTGTCCCCTCTCATCCTGACGAGCATGGTCCCTGGAACACAGGAGCTGGGTCCAAGTGTCTCCCACAGTCCAGTGGCCCTTCTGTCCAAATTTGGTGGAGGTAAGTCCTTGCCTCCCCATGCCAGACAGCAAACCTGTGTACTGCGTGATTTGCAGCTGCTCCAGCTTCTATGCACTTCTCCAAGGATTCCTTTATGCACAGCCTAGCCTGGGTCCCCAGCACTCCGTCCTGCAGAGCTCAACCCTCTCAGTTGGACTCGGACATCATGGGACCCTCCTTTTATGACTCTGAGTTCACAGAACTTCTAAGTGCCTGCTCCGGTACTTCTGAGGGTGCTGCCTGCTTCTGCGGGGGCTCCCGGAGTTGCTGAGTGCCCCCTCTGTCTCCTCCTCCAAGGGGCGACATCCTGGTCCTTCCTGGTCCCCAGCAGCACCCAAACTCCTCAACCACGACTCTTGCAGCTAGCAAGTCTTGTTTGCACGATTTTTGCCTGGAAACACTTCTGCAACATCCAGTACGCCGTGGGACATCTCCAATCCAAAGGAGAAGTTCCTAGCCCTTTTCGCTGTTGCAGAATCTTTGGCTTCTTCCACCCGGAGGCAGCCCTTTTGCACCTTCATCCGGGGTTTAGGGGGCATCTGCCCCCCCTGGACACTTTCGCGACTCTTGGACTTGGTCCCCTTCCTTTACAGGTCCTCAGGTCCAGGAATCCATCTTCAGTGTTTTGCTGGTGCTTGTGGTTCTTGCAGAATCCGCTATCACGACTATTGTGTCTTTCTGGGGTAGTAGGGTAACTTTAGGTCTGGGGTCCATTTGTGATTTGCATTCCACTTTTGGAGTATATGGTTTGTGTTGGCCCTAGACCTATGTCTACCTATTGCATCCTATTGTGATTCTACATTGTTTGCACTACTTTATCTTACTGTTACTTACCTGTTTTGGGTTTGTGTACATATAACTTGTGTATATTACTTACCTCCTAGGTGAGGGTATTCTCTGAGATACTTTTGGCATATTGTCACTAAAATAAAGTACCTTTATTTTTAGTAACTCTGAGTATTGTGTTTTCTTATGATATTGTGCTATATGATATAAGTGGTATAGTAGGAGCTTTGCATGTCTCCTAGTTCAGCCTGAGCTGCTTTGCCATAGCTACCTTCTATCAGCCTAAGCTGCTAGAAACACCTCTATTCTACTAATAAGGGATAACTGGACCTGGCACAGGGTGTAAGTACCACAAGGTACCCACTATAAGCCAGGCCAGCCTCCTACACCTCACATTTGACCCTGGTCTTTGAGTGCACAGCAAATGTGATGAGATAAAAAAAAGATTTACAGACATGTTTACAGAAAGGGAGCAGTCTGAAGTGTACTGTAAATAAGCCTTTGGCAAGGGAAGTACTGAACTCAAGCTAGACAGCATAAAACAAATAAAGCCAGAATACAGAAAGCAAGAAAATATGAATTACAAACCACAAAGTCATTGACAAACAACAGGCAGAATGCATTCTTAAGTCAACCTTCTGAATGTCCTCAAAATGTCTTTAGCAAACCACACTGCATTGTAGGCTGCAACGTAAAAATGAAGTAGACCATAATTGCTACGTTATCACTGCACATGTATGACATTTTCATATTTTTAGTGCATTTATATGAGACATATCAGTGCCTTATGTGTGACATCATGAGTGACATTTTAAAGTGAATAAAGCAGTCAAGTTCATGTAATGAGGTAAATATCTGGAATGCCCCTCCTCTTCGGAATGTAAATAAAAATTCTATTTCTGCAGGAAGTGCTAAAAACTGAGGAGAGTCAACTAGTACTGCATCCGTTTCAGTACAATGACTATGTGAGGGAAATTCCACTGGCGAATTTACCTCCAGATTTAGAACTACTTTTAGAAATCCGAATATTCGGCATAAAAGCCAATTCTGAAATCAGACCCCATAGACAGCTGGCTTGCACGTGATCTGAGAAGGTGCTGCAGTCACAATATCCACACTTTCCTTATTGTTACAGGCCAGAAAGCTTCTGACCCACCCTTTTTCCTCCCTTCTCATACTCTTCTTAGCAGCTTGGTATTCTCTCTCTCTTCTTGGTTGCTTCCCTACACTACATTTTGCTGCCCCACCTGACTTTCTTTTATCTCTCGCTCTTTCTCAATCTTGACCCCTGCTACTACCTTTTCTTTCTTCATTATCTACCTCTCCCCTATACGTCCTCTCCCCCTCCATCTCTTTGATTCTCAGTCTCATTTCCTCCATCTGCTTTCTGTCCTTCTCTTTTTCCTACTACTTCCTCTCCTCTCGTCGTTCTTCTTTTTGTCTTTATTTACCTGTCTCCCCATCTTCATTTATCCCTATCACCTTTTATCTCTCTACACGCCAGTCTCCTCTTTGTCCCCAACTCATACCCAATAAAGGATCATCTTTAATAAACCAGGGGTGCAAAAAATGTTGCTAATCAAACCTGCTACTATATTATTAAACATACAGGCAAGTTTACAGCGTGTCACGAAAACTTTGACATTTCCAAGTGAAACACCAGTTTACTGTTTGTATACCACATTGTTACAAAGAGTATTATTTTTATGACACACCACAGAGGACTGTGTTTGTTTTTTCAGGAAAGGTCATAAATAATTAAACGTGAAAGAAGCTCATGGATTCCTCATGACAAGCATGTGTATGATAGAGACTCTACATTTCACCATCACTGTACCTTCCTGCACTCCCCAACAACAACACAACCTCTGGTCACAGTTGGCTCAAGGTCACCCAGCATCAATGGAAAGACACCCTCAACGTTGCCCAACCAATTGCCACGTCAGATCTAAACCAGGCAGTAGAGCACTTCAACTCCTGGATCTCCAGCGCCGCCACCTAGTCGCACCAACCAAACTGGCCAGAATGCAAAAATTGAACACACGAGTCGGCTGGTTCACCCCAGATCTCAGCAAGGCAAATGCAGATGCAAACAAATGGGAGAAAGCAGTGAACCAGTAGGAACAACACTAACCGGACCACCTTCAAGACAAATCTGAACAACTACCACTGCTAGCTCAAAGCCACAAAGAAGGAGGCCCTGACACACCGGATCGAGGTCAGCGTCAACCAAACCAAGGAACTCTTCACCATTGTTAAAGAGTTCACCTGCTTGTCAGCCACCAAAAAAGTGATCCCCCCTCACAGGAACTCAGCGACGCCCTTGCTGACTCCTTCCATAACAAGAAGACAAACATCTACATAAACTTTGATCCCTTAACCACCGACCCCCTCTGCATCTCTCCCACTCACAAGCCGCTCACTGCATGGGAACTCAGTACAGTGAACACAAAAACACTGATGAACGCCATCCACTGCAGCACACCCACCGACCCTTGCCCTCAAGGACTGTTCAACCTCAGAAGAGACGAGTTCAGCCACCAGCTTACCACCATCCTCAACACCTCCAGCGCCACAGCCATCTGGACGCCTGGAAACACACAGATGTCAGATCCCTTCTCAAGAAACCCTCGGCAGACCACAGTGAACTCCAAAACAGCCGCCCCATCACCCTGCTCTCGTTACCCTCAAAAGTCCTTGAGAAAGCCATCAATCTCCAACTCACCATACACCTGGAGAAAAACAACCTACTGGACCCCTCACAATCAGGCTCAGGGATGTGGAATTACTATTGCATGAAACATATTGTTTGGGGTTAAGGACAACAAGAGTTCATGTTTATATTGTCCTTGGGACAAGTAGGCCTAACCCCATGCAGCACCAACCCTTTGGCTGCCAGTTAACAAAAAAGGCAACCGTCTGCAGTTGAGGTAATGTGTTGAGGTAATATGTTAATGCAGTTCGAACTCGTATTTGTGGTTCATTAATTTAAAGGTTTAACAATATGGGGCTAAGTTTAATGCTCCCAGAATGCTCTCCGATTAAATGCAAATATTTGCAGAAGCTAAGATTGTAAGCAAGAGTGATGATTCTTTGCCTTCAAAATGCAAGCAGGAAAAAAAAATTGCTACTATGAAATTTTTGGTGCTATTTCTGTCATTTAGTAAAATGTGTTAACGCATGCTAGTAGTTCCAAAAAATATTCCTAATAGAAAATCAGTGTAACTATTTTCAACAAGATTATGGGAAGCATGAAGATACACAAGCACTGACAAAGCCAACCACTTCGATATTTTTGGGAGTTTTCTGATTTAGTCAATGTGTGTCTTGTTCTGACAAGGGTTTTGTAACACTTTATTGCTGTGGGAGCTGCCAGGCCTTCATCATTGTAACAAACACTGGCAAAAAAAAATGTTTTTTGTCTCAAAAAGCACACACTGCCGCCAGTGGCATAACAAAGGCCCCGCAGCCCCCCTCCAGGGGGCCTCCTTAGCACGGCATCTGCCCTGAGTGAGTCTAGAGTGGGGCCCTCCATGTTCTTTGCAGGTGCCTCCTCCAGTTTTGTTATGCCACTGATTGCCACAGTGGTTCCTGGCACTGAAAAAAGCTACTTTGTGTGCAACATGCTCTTGTGGAAGAGCAGAATGCAATTACTCACAGTAAAGCCAGCCGATAGATAGAGAAATAGAAGTTTAATAAAAACATGTCTTTGTAAATGCCAGCCCTGATTAGGGACCTACTTCTTAAAGAAAGTCACAAAAGGGCACCCTTTGTATATTTCTGTGAATTATTGGCTTTCATTAATTCACAAGAACTTACAGAAGTAGACCAGGAAATCGTACTTCTAGAAAATATTTGTGAACTGTATTTTAGCACGAGCAAATATGCATGTGTAGATTTGCTCATGTGAAAATCTATTGAGCCTTTCCAAGTTCACTTTCCCTCCAACCACTTTTTTCCCCAAACCTGGAAGAACTTCTACTTCTGCCATTGTCAAAAATATATTTCCAACCTTTCTTGTTATGGGAAAAGATTAGAGAAGAGCTGGTGAAAATCCTTAAAAAATGCAAGTTAGTAGGTTAGCCCTCACATAATCAGAGCGGCTATTATCAGAGCTCTTACACAATGAGATTGCTGCCTTAATTTGTCGCCGCATCACATGGCACCAAAGGGACAAGTAGATTTTTGTACCAGACAAGTAGATTTAAGAAGCAACCCGTCCCATGGACAAGTAGATATTTTATTAAAATTCCACACCCAAGCACGCTTCAGAGCCAACACAGCACCGAGACAGCTCTTATAGTTGCAACCGACAACACTGGTGCCCTACTTGACAGAGAGGAATCAGCCCCCCTAATCTTACTCACCCTCTCCGCAGCTTTCGACACGTCTCTCACTGTATTCTCATCAACTGACTGCAACAGATAACAGTCACCGATGGCGCGCTCAAATGGATCACCTCCTTCCTCTCAGGACGTACCCAGAGAATCCCCCTCCCTCCCTTCAACTCTCAACCCAAGCATACCATCTGTGGCGTCTTTCAAGGCTCCTCCCTCAGTCCCACCCTCTTCAATATCTACATGACACCGCTCGCGGACATCATTAGAAAACACAACCTCAACATAATCTCCACCGTTGACGACATCCAGCTCATCCTCTCACTCTAAGCGGACCCCACCACGACAAAGACCAACATCCACAACTGCATGAAGAATGTCTCAACCTGGATGAACAACTGCCTGAAGCTGAACCTGGGCAAAACGGAAGTACTGATTTTCAGCAGACACACCTTCCTCTGGAATGATTTCTGGTGACCATCAGAAGTAGGACCCACCCCAATTCCTAAAGACACTGCCCACAACCTAGGCATTATCCTGGACAGCAAACTCTCCTTAAAACACCAGGTCAATATGGTCACTTCATCATCTTCCCACACCCTCTGCATTCTCTACAAAATCATCAAGTGCCCCCCTCACCTCCTGGAAAACAGTGACGAAGGCACTCATCACCAGCAGACTGGGCTATGGCAACACACTATACGCTGGCACCACCATTGCACTAATAAAAAAACTCCAGAGGATCCAGAACGCAGCAGCCAGTCTCATACGAAACCTGGCCAGGAGGACCTGCATCATCTCAAAAACCTCCACTGGCTCCCCATCCAGAAAAGATATCACCAGCTTCATCAGGGTAGTATTCTAATTCAGCCTCCTAAGGCTCCCACTGTGCAATTCTTTTAACTAAAATAGCTTTTACAGCGAGATTAAGAGAGAAGAAGGGGGAGAGGGACCCTTGCCAGGCTAACAACTTTGTGCCTCATTGATGGCGTCCCAAAAATCGGCTGACTTTCAGAAAGAGAGCGGGAAAGAGCATCAGTAATGAGGATTTATTACCCAATACTGCAAACCCCTCAGTACTGTTGCTAACAGAAAGCGAGGCACCAATTATGTCTACCTCCCTGTCCTTGGCCCCCACGCCAGGTTCTGTTTTATGTGCAAACAATCCAGACTCCTCTATTGAGCAAGGCATTTTTGGCCTTGTCTAAAGATATTAAAAGGGGGCTTGCGATTTCTGAAAATAATCAAGGAGAAATAGGGGAGGCCTGTGGAGCCTTGGAAAAAAAGCTAGACCTCCTGGTATTAAGGACACAAGCGTTAGAAGAGTTGGTGGAAGTAATGAAGGATGAAATGAAGTAATGAAGTTCACAAAGAAGAAATCAACACATTAAAGGAAAAGGAGCAGACTTTGCTAAATAAGTTGGAACAGTTAGAAAATAATTCTAGGAGGAACAACTTGAGAGTGTTGAATGTTCCGGAAGGGGAAATTCTTAAAATGTTTTTGAGCTCTCTTCTAAAGGTTTTGCTTTCATTGGAGGAAAGTCCGAAAGAAATAGCAAACGATATTCAGAGGATTCATAGGGATCCCTTTAAGAAAAAAACAGATAGTCTCAAACCCCAGAACATTCTGATTAATTTTCAGACATATTTATTGAAAGAAAAAAATCCTGACTATGGTGCTTAGGTAGAAAACTTTAAAGGGAGATCATTTCACATTTGAGGTCAGATCAGATTTGTCTAGTGTGACTATAAATAAGCAGTGGGAGCTTGGGAGGTAGATGGATGGGTTTAAGAAATTGGGTGCATCTGTACAGTTGAGATTCCCAGCTACCCTCAGGATTATGAATAATAATAACACGTATAACATAAGAGAGGTTAAAGCAGCAGATGAGCTATCAAAGAAAGAGATATTGAGAAATAGCTGAGGGTACCTCGCCCGCTGAGGAAGACCCAAAGGTGTTTCAGAATTGGGCCAACATCGGTCGTTATGAAGGGAGGGTTCTCCAAGGGGGGAAGGGGGGCATGGTGGGGTTGGGAGGTTTGGGGAGCACTGGATGGGGAGCAGATGGGAGAAAAATTTGGGGAATAAAAGTCCTGTGCACCTCAGAAATCGTTAAACAAACCGCAAGAGATGGATAGTAAGCGAGTGGCCCATTGGACCAGTGGCAACCAAGGCATTCAAATTCTGTCTTGGAATGTGAACGGTTTGAGGATGAGAGGTAGAAGAGACAGGATATTACAGTATTTGAGGGAATCTCCCACTCAGGTTTTGATATTGCACGAAACTCATTTAACTGGAGAGAAATGTAAAGAGTTGTTTAAAAAACAGAAATGGGTTTGTCACTGTGTATGTACCGAACATGATTTTAATACTAAAGGGGTGGTAATATTGTTTAAATATCAGATTGATGTAGTCATTTTAAAGGTTAATATAGATAATACAGACAGATGGACAATAGTTAAAGTACGGTTATTAGAAAGACTCATTACGTTGGTTGGAAATTATGGCCCCAATTGTGATGATATAGAATCACTCAGGAAGCTGTTTTGCCAGCTTTTGGACGTTCCTAACCCAGTATTAATGGTAGGAGATTTCAATGTAGTTTTAGACAGTAAACTTGATAGATCAACAAAAAGTAGATCTGCAGTTAGCTTGAAACCTCAACAAGTTTTCAGAAGGATGATGAGGGAAAGGGCTTTGTGCGATTGGTGGAGGGACAGTGCTGGTCCGCAGCAGGTCTGTTCATATAATAATAAAAAATACAGCCATTCTTCACGTATTGATTATTTTTTGGTGGACCAGGAATGGTGTGCTGTGGTAGAAGATATAGGCCCTCATTACAACCTTGGCTGAGCAGTCACCAATGCAGCCGCACTCCAGCCGTAGCTATAATAAGATCCCCGCTGGGCCGGCAGGCAGAAACCTGGTTTCCGCCCGCCTGCCCAGCGGGGATCTTGGCCGCAACACAGGAGCCGGCTCCAAATGGAGCCGGCGGTGTTACGGCCGTGCGATGGGTGCAGTTGCACCCGTTGTGCTTTTCACTGTCTGCACAGCAGACAGTGAAAAGCTCCTTGGGGCCGGGGCAGGGGTCCCCTGCTTCCGCTGCAGTCGTAATGCCCCTGGAAGCACCACCAGCCTGTTAGCGGTGCTTCCTCCAAAACAGCCCTGGCGGTCGAAGACCGCCAGGGTTGTAATGAGGGCCATAGTGTACTTTCCTCCCCACCTATCAGGCCACAGAGCTTAGTATTAAAAAGGAATCTACCAAAGGAGAGAGAGGGGAACCGGTGGACGTTAGATCGTACTTTATTATTAGATAAGGAAGTTGTAACCAAGCTGCATGCAGAGACTGAGGATTATTTTAAGGAGAATCTAGGCTCAGTCACACTTAGGGGGTCATTACAACCTTGGCGGTAAAAGCCGCTTACTGCAGTCAGAAGACCGCCAACATCCCGCCGCGGTAAACCGCCACGGTCATTCTGACCCACAACAGGCAAACCGCCAAAATACAGACATCCACAAAAGTCCGCCACACGAAAGGTCAGCGAGAAACTGGCAATGACCAAACCTCCACCGTCACGCCAACAGAAATACGCCCACACTATCACGACACACGAATCCACGCAGGGGTCTTTCAACCGCGGTATTCCATTGGCGGTACACACCGCTGCACTCAAAATACACACACTCTTACTAAACACAGCCACATTGGACAATTCAAAATACACACACCTGAGACACATACACACACCACACCCACACACCCAATTAAATATAAAACACACACCCACATCACCCACAAACCTCCACTCCTAGAGAATCGGTACCACGCACAGAGAAATAGATATCCGAGCACCCAGACGCGCATATTACATTCACCCAGCAATATTACCACGCACTTCACACAACACACCAATACACATCACCACACTTAGCACCACACAATCCACCCCACACATCACCCACACTACCTCATGGCACAGCAAAGACACCCCAGGTTTTCTGAGGATGAACTCAGGGTCATGGTGGAGGAAATCGTACGGGTAGTGCCACAGCTCTTCGGAACACAGGTGCAGCACACCTCCATTGCCAGGAAGATGGAGCTATGGAGCAGAATAGTCGACAGGGTTAATGCTGTGGGACAGCACCCAAGAAATAGGGACGAAATCAGGAAGCGGTGGAACGACCTACGGGGGAAGGTGCGTTCAATGGTATCCAGGCACAACATCGCGGTTCAGCGGACTGGCGGCGGTCCACCACCTCCACCCCCAGAATTTACAACATGGGAGGAGCAGGTCTTGGCGATCCTGCATCCTGAGGGCCTCGCAGGAGTAGGTGGAGGAATGGTCTCTGGTAAGTCTCATCTTCACTACTTCATCCCCCCCCACCCCACCAGCATGCCAACTCATACCCCCACCCACACCCTCACCCCATCACACCTACTCCTTGCAAATGTCTCACCATCACAACCCACCCATCCCAACCCCAAGCCCTGCAGGCGACCACAAAGCATGGACACCCATCACCAAAGCATGCCCACTGCACATCCCCATCCCCCCCAAACCACCGTCACAAAAGCCCCCACACAGGAATGCAAGCACTGGGGTACATGGGCACCCACCCATTGCACGCTATGGCACACACAGATGCAATAACCATCCCTTTATACCCCTGCAGGACCCGAACGCCACGTCACCGCGCAGGAGGGTCCACAAATGTCCACTCCACCCCCAGAAGAGGCCCACAGTGATGACAGCAGCTCTGTCGACCTGGATCTAGATGACCAGCCCGGCCCATCGGGGACCTCGGGACAGTCGGTTCCCCTCAGACAGCCACAGGCCACAGCAGACCTTCCCCCCTCTGGGAACACCAGCACAGCACCCACCCAGCGGGCCCATTCCTCTGTCACCAGGACACGTCAATCAGCGGTGTGTTCATCACTACAGGGCACCCAGGTTAACCCACCACCCCAACAACAACAGGGACCTGGGGCAGTGGTAGTGGGCACACGGTCCAGGGGACAGAGGCCCAGGGAAACAGGGGAACTGGGAGGGCTGCTGTGCGACAGGGGGGGGACAGGCCCAGGGAACCCACTCTCCACAAGGCCCTCTCCTCCATCATGGGAGCCTACCATCATTCCCAGGAGACGATGGCGACGGTACTGGCCAGGTTTCAGGAGATCCAGCTCCTGCAGGAGGAACAGTATTTGGGGTTCAGGGAGGAACTACGAACCATCAGTTCCGCCCTGGGCACCATTGTAAGGGCTCTGAATCTGGTAGTCACCACATTGCGGGACACTGTGGCACCACAAAGGGCCCCTGACACTAGCATGGACCAAGAACTGCCTACCACCTCTGCCGGCGCTAGTGGACAGGAGGCCCCGCCACAGGACCAACAGGCCACCAGCACCCCACCCCCTGCAGAAGGAGAACCACCTCGCAAGCGGGCCCTGAGATCCAGGAAGAAGACAGAGTAAGATGCCAAGACCCCTGCCAGGAAAGGATACCTCCCTGATTGTCATCCCACTGTCCCACATTGTCACCCTGTCCATCCTTAAACTGCCCCTGCTCCACATTCCACAGGCATTTGGACAATGCACCTGTGATACAAATAGTCTGGACTCTGCCATGGACAATCCTCCACCATCACCCCTCACCGATTTGCAACCACCCACCAATATAGAGCACTGTAATAAACACAGTTATTGCACAAAACAATCAGGAGTCTGGCTGTGATTTTGAACAAATGTATTAGACATTAACGTGCCAAAATGCTTATTTACATTGTGATGCCAACATACCAATGTCACACAGCTGTAGTTCATGGGGAAACAAAGCAGATGTCACACAGTGTCTCTGAAATCGGAAGGGAAAGTCACAACTCAGTTACCATACACTGGGGGAAAAGGACAGACAGTAGAGAGGTAGTAGTGTTTAAGTATATGTAATATGCCGGTGTGTATTGCTACCTGTGTGTCATTGGAAATACTGCTGTATTACTGTGTTCCTGTTGTCTATGTCGTCTTCTTCGGCTTCCTCGTCTTCACTCTCCACAGGCTCCACAGCTGCTACAACACCACCATCTGGACCATCCTCCTGCAGAAAAGGCACCTGTCGTCGCAAAGCCAGGTTGTGAAGCATACAGCAGGCCACGATGATCTGACACACCTTCTTTGGTGAGTAGAATAGGGATCCACCTGTCATATGGAGGCACCTGAACCTGGCCTTCAGGAGCCCGAAGGTCCGCTCGATCACCCTCCTAGTTCTCCCATGGGCCTCATTGTAGCGTTCCTCTGCCCTTGTCCTGGGATTCCTCACTGGGGTCAGTAGCCATGACAGGTTTGGGTAACCAGAGTCACCAATTAGCCACACACGTTGCCTCTGGAGTTGACCCATCACCTAAGGGATGCTGCTATTCCGCATGATGTACGCGTCATGCACTGAGCCAGGGAACTTGGCAATAACATGGGAGATGTACTGGTCTGCCAAACATACTATCTGCACATTCATGGAATGATAACTCTTCCTGTTTCTGTACACCTGTTCACTCCTGTGGGGGGGAACCAAAGCCACATGGGTCCCATCAATGGCACCTATGATGTTGAGGATATGTCCAAGGGCATAGAAATCACCCTTCACTGTAGGCAAATCCCCCACCTCAGGGAAAACGATGTAGCTGCGCATGTGTTTCAGCAGGGCAGCAACACTCTGGACAACACCTTGGAAAACATAGGCTGGGACATCCCTGATGATATGGCCACTGTTGTTTGAAATGACCCACTTGCAAGGAAATGGAGCACTGACAGCACCTGCACTAGAGGGGGGATCCCTGTGGGTTGGCGGATTGGTGACATCAGGTCTGGCTCCAGCTGGGCACACAGTTCATGAATAGTGGCTCGGTCAAGCCTGTATGTCAGTATGACATGTCTTTCCTCCATTGTCGACAGGTCCACCAGCGGTCTGTACACAGGAAGATTCCGCCATCTCCTCGCATGTCCCAGCGGACGGTGCCTATGAAGGACAACAGCGAGCACAGAGTCAATCAACCCACAGGTACGTAACCACAGCTTGCACATAACACGATTCTCACTCCATTGAATGCTTTGTATGAGTGTTGATGCAAGGCCTAGGTATGTGTGACGCAGTAAAAAGTAAGCCATGTGGGCCCCTGAAATGGCGGCTGCCTGACCTGTGAAGTGCGACAATGGGATGTGAGGTAAATGCGCTGGCGTGGCACACCGTGGCGGTAGGCGGTCGAAGACCGCGGCGCAAAGCAGCATTGGTTAACATTGAACCCTATGGGTCTCATGAGCCAATGACGATGTGCGCCGGCGGTCGCTGTACGCACAGCCGCGGTACGCACCGCCGTGGGCGTGACTGCCATTTTCGATCTGCTTAATCACTCAATACCTGATCTTCGACAGGAGAGGACCTACACTGCAAGTGCTGCTGTGACCTCGGTCTGGAAGAGACAATGGCTCATGCGACTGGGGAAAGGGCCCCTGCCTTCACAGCTCAGGAGTTGGAGAAACTTGTGGATGGGGTCCTCCCCCAGTATGCGCTACTCTACGGTCCTCCAGACCAACAGGTTAGTACTGAGGGAGCATGCTTTATGGGCAATGCCTGTGTTGAGTGGGGTGGATGAAAGATGGTGGGGAGGGGAGCGATTGAGGCATGCATCAAACGACAGTGAGAGCATGTGCCACATGGCAAGGGTAGGGATGGGGGGCCACTCACATTGAATATGCAGAAGGTGATGACTATTTTTCTCCCCCTGTACATTTCACATAGGTCAGCGCCCACCAGAAGATCGATATTTGGCGTGCCATCACCAAGGACGTCCGGACCCTGGGGGTCCACCACAGACGGGGCACCCACTGCCGGAAGAGATGGGAGGACATCTGCCGGAAGACGGCGGAGGCTCAGCTGGGGATGGCCTCCCAACGTGGGAGGGGTGCCAGTGGGACTTTGACCCCCCTGATGTCCCGGATCCTGGCGGTGGCCTACCCCGATTTGGATGGGCGCGTGAGGACATCACAGTAGACACAAGGGTGTGAGTACACTCTCATTCTGTTGACTTTGCGCGCAGTGGAGGTGTCTGGGTGGGGGAGGAGGGCTGTGGGTATCCCTAGGCCAGGGCGATTTCTGTAGGCTAGGCCCCTCCGTAAGGCATGGCCCTGTGCCCCCGCACCCCACCTCTGTAGGGTGCCTAGTACAGCTATTCATGGCCCTGTGTCATCTATGTGTGCAGATGTCGTCCATAGGCTTGTAGGCCATGTCCCAAGGATTGAATAGTCGACCCCAGGTGCGCGGCGTAGTGCAGGGGGCTTCTGAGTCTGTCCTGTCCGCCAACGGTGTCGCCAATGCATGCACTCAACATGTCTTTATTTTCTCCCCCCCCCTTTTTTGTGGTCTTCCTGTTCATGTGTGCATTAGCATCATCAGGCGGAGGAGAAGTGGCATCGGAGCACGAGGGAGCTGCATCCCACATGGCCATGGAGGGCCATGCAACGGACTCCGAATTCACCAGTGGGACAGAGGGCGAGGGGAGCTCCACAGCGAGGACTCGGGCAGACATCAGTGACACCGACTCGTCCTCTGAAGGGAGCTCCCTTGTGGTGGCAGCAACATCTGTGCCCCCGCAACAACAGGTACAGCCGCCACCCACCGCACCAGCACCGCCCTCCCAGCAGCCCCTCAGCGTTTGCCCCATGCCCGCTCACCCAGGAAGGTGGGCATCTCCTTCGCCCCAGGAACCTCAGGCCCTGCCCCAGTCACCCCTGCTGCCCTCAGTGAGGAGGTCATTGACCTCCTGAGGACGCTCACTGTTGGGCAGTCTACCATTTTGAATGCCATCCAGGGTGTAGAAAGGGAGGTGCACCAGAGCAATGCATACCTGGAGGGCATTCATTCTGGCCAGGCTGCCCTTCAGCGATCGTTCCAGACTCTGGCCTCAGCACTGATGACAGCCATTGTCCCTGTCTCTAGCCTCCCCCCTCCAACTTCCTCCACCCATACCCCATCACCTGTACCTCTGCCTATCCCAGACACACCATCAGACCAGCCTGCACACACCTCAACACCCAAGGGAAGCTCAGGCAAACATAAGCACCACACATCACACAGGCATTCACCCAAGCAACATCCACATACAGACATACCAACACCCACTGCCTCCACTGTGTCCCCCTCCTCCTCGTCTCCCTCCTCCCTCCCTGTCACGTCTCCACTCACACCTGCATGCACAACATCTTCAGCCACTACGTCCCTCAGCAGCACACACACCAAAACACCCCGCACACGTGCAGTCACCACCCCCACTGCCATTTACACGTCCCCTGTGTCCTCTCCCAGTGTGTCTGTGACCCCCTCTTCCAAGATACCCATAGCAGGCAGCCACCCACCCAACAGCCATCCACCTCTTGACAGCCTCCAGCCCAAGCACCTGCACCCAAAGACACCAAACTTACAACTCCTACAACCACAACCTCTTCCTCCACTCCCATACCCACTACACCTACCCGTCCCACTGCTCCTAAAAAGCTTTTCCTGTCCAAACTCAACCTCTTTCCCCCAACTCCCCCACCCCGTCCATGTCGTAGGACTACAGTCAGCACCTCAGCCACGACAAAACCGGCCCCTGTCATCACAGTCTGCCATGGACTGTGGAGTGCCCCACCTTCGAGGGCAGCCAGTTCGGTACGAAGCCAAGGCACGGGCAGCCCACCCCCGGAGAAACATCCCAAGATAGGCAGTGGCCGGCGCGAGAGGGTGAAAACACCAGGGACTAAAACCCCTACCATGGCTCCGGCAGAAAGTGTGGAGACAGCTGGCACACCGCCCAAGGTGGGGAAGGGCCACAGGCGATCAGGGGAGGCTGGGAAGGGCAGCACGCCCGACAACACCGCCATCAGCCCAGCTGGCCAGGAGGGCCCCGCCAGCCCCATCCCAGGTGGGCAGGAGGCCACCAACAGGCCCGGCACAGCTGCCCAGGAGGGCCCCGCCAGCCGTAGGACAGATGGACAGGAGGGCCCCGCCAGCCACATGACAGGTGGCAAATGACCTCCCCGCCATGGCCGGATCCGCTGAACTGGGCCCTTCATCTCAATCACCGCTGAACTGGGCCCTTCATCTCAAGCACTGCTGAACTGGGCACCGCCGTCTCAAGTACCGCTGCACTGGGCACCGCCGTCTCAAGTACCGCTGCACTGGGCCCTTCATCTCAAGCACCGCTGCACTGGGCCCTTCATCTCAAGCACCGCTGAACTGTACACCGCCGTCTCAAGTACCGCTGCACTGGGCACCGCTGTCTCAAGTACCGCTGCACTGGGCCCTTCATCTCAAGCACCGCTGAACTGGGCCCTTCATCTCAAGCACCGCTGAACTGGGCCCTTCATCTCAAGCACCGCTGCACTGGGCCCTTCATCTCAAGCACCGCTGAACTGGGCACCGCCGTCTTAAGTACCGCTGCACTGGGCACCGCCGTCTCAAGCACCGCTGAACTGGGCACCGCCGTCTCAAGTACCGCTGCACTGGGCACCGCCGTCTCAAGTACTGCTGCACTGGGCCCTTCATCTCAAGCACCGCTGCACTGGGCCCTTCATCTCAAGCACCGCTGAACAGGGCACCGCCGTCTCAAGTACCGCTGCACTGGGCCCTTCATCTCAAGCACCGCTGAACTGGGCCCTTCATCTCAAGTACCGCTGGCCCATGAGCGGCAGGGGCAGGCCCGCATCTGTGTCGGGCAGGGCTGCACAAAGCACTCTGGGCACCAGGCCCCCTCCAGAACCAGTGGAGACTGTTATCCACTTGTGAGACTGTGGCTTTGCACTCCCCAGGATGTAACAGTGGGCAGCCCACCCACTGTCTGGACTTGTGAGACTGTGGCTTTGCACTCCCCAGGATGTAACAGTGGGCAGCCCACCCACTGTCTGGACTTGTGAGACTGTGGCTTTGCACTTCCCAGGATTGAACAGTGGGCATGGAGGCCCCTCGTGGATCTGGCGTCGTGCACTCATCTGGCTGAGGTGCCCCCCCTTCCCTTCCACCTGAGGTGCCTGTAGTTTTGCTATCTGATGCCGCTGCAGTGTTCTCTCCGTTGGAGTCAGGTATCCTGTGTGGGCTTTGCCCATGTGATTTGGGCCCAGTGGTCCACGAACAATGCCTGCTACAATGCTTGGACTTGTACATTTATGTATATAAGAGTTTTTGATGTGTATATATATTTTTTGGGCAGTAATACAATATATTCCAATGTTTAGAATCATTTCCTTTTGTCTTTGCATTCTTCCGGGGGGTTTGGGGGGTGTCACTCTGATGTGTTGCTATGCATTGATGTGTGTGTTGTAGTGGGTGAGGGTGAGGGTGGGTGTGTCGCGTATGTGTGTACCCGTAATAAGTTCCCCTCCCCCCTCCCCCTCCCCTGTGTCGTAGGCGCAGTACTCACCGTTGTCTTCTGCGCCGGCGTTCGTGCTCCTGGTAGAGGAGCGGGAACACTATCGCTGGGAGTATGTGGAGTTCGGGTTCCATGCTGTCCTGACTCCTCGTGGGCTGTTGGAGGTGAGCGTTTTCCCTTCGAAAAGGCTGTTTCCGCCGTGTTTTTATCGGCGGGGCTACCGCCCCGGAAAAGTTGGCAGATTGGTAGGTTGTGATACAGTGGGCGGTACATTGTCTCCCGCCTGTCTGTTGGCGGTGACCGCCGCGCTGTTTGTTTGTACCGCCGTGGCGGGCGGTGTGTTGATGTGGCGGTCGCTGTTGGGGGTTTCCGCCAGGGTCGGAATTCCATTTTTTTTCCCGCCAGCCTGTTTGCGGTTTGGCCGCCGCTTTAACACCGACCGCCAGGGTTGTAATGACCCCCTTAATGTTTTTCGGGATGCTTATAAAGCAGTGATACGAGGGGTAATTATGAATATTGCTAGTTACAAGAATAAGCAGTATAGGGCTGAACTAAAGTATTTGGAAACAGAGATGGGGGGATGTAGAGAGTAGTTATTGAACAGCACAGATGAAAGGGAGAAGGTGGTGGGGCAACAAAAGCTGGACACTATAAAACAGCAATTTGAAGGCCTTTTACAATCAAGAGTTGCAAAGCGATGGGAAGTACTCAAGTTGGCCCATTTTGAATATGGGGAAAGTCCAGGGAAGTTATTAGCGTGGAAAGTAAAAAAGGATCAAGTGAGGAATTACATCAAGGAAGTTGAGTCAGATCAAGGAGAAAAGACCACAGAAAGTGAAAAAATAAATAGTGCTTTTTGGCAATTTTTCTCCCAACTTTATACTGAAGAGGCAAGGGTTGGGGAAATTGAGTCTCGAACTTGGCTAGGGAAGGATACACTTCCTACCTTATCACCAGAGGAGCAGCTATGGTTGAATAGACCTATTACATTAGGTAAATTAACAGTGTGGCACAATGGTTAGAGCGGCAGACCCTGATGCAACGATCTGGCCCGGGACCAGGGTTCAATTCCCACCTTGGTGGGTCTTGGGCTGAATTCCCTTGGACCAGATAATTCTCGCCTTGATGCCTAATCTAATTAATGGGTCCCTCTCTGGGCAATAGCTTGCTTAATCTCCACAACAGCCTTCACAGCGCTTGGATGCCTGGCTTCACCCTGGGGCTGTCTAGGAGTGGGTGCCTCACAGGGAAAAGCTAGGAGGGGATCCACAGTGGTATGTGTACAGTGCCTTGAGACCCTAATGGGTGAGTAGTGTGCTGTACAAGTGTGAAGTTTACAGTTAAGGGGTAGTCAGGGAGGGAAAGCCCCAAGCCCAGATGGTCTCCTGGGGGAAATGTAGAAGGTATTGGAGGAAGCACTAACACCATTCTTGTTAAAATTATTCTCTGAGGTTTTTGGGAATGACTCTCTCATTCCAGCTTCCTGGAATGAGGCAATTATTTCACTGATTTTTAAACCCGGTAAAAATCCGGCTAGGTGCGACTCGTATAGACCCATATCATTGCTGAACTGTGATTTTGAGATATTATAATTTAGGCAATAGCTTTTGAAGGGGCATAAGACAGATTTATTATGTTCCTTCAGCTAGAATTTTGATTAACAGGAAACTAACAAAGCCCTTTAAGATATCTAGGGGTACCAGGCAGGGTTGTCCTCCATCTCCACTGCTGTTTGATTTGTACATGGAACCTCTTGCTAGGAAAATAAGACAGGATCCTGAAATAGTTCCTTTCAAGTGGGAGCATCGGGAGAGGAAAGTAGCACTTTATGCGGACGATTTAATGGTGTATACCACAATTCTGTCTACCGCACGTCCAGCTTTATTGAGGTTAGTTGAGGATTTTGGCTCTGTTTCTGGCTACCAGGTGAACTCAGACAAGACTGAAATAATGGCATGGAATCAAGAAGGGGAGGCACGGCAGGGGAAGGCGGGGATGAGGTACTTAGGTTTAGTTACAACACAAGACATTGAGAAACTTGTAGTGAATAATCAGCAAAAGCTTCTAGAGGATTGTACTGATTTAATTAAGGGATGGGCTCATCTTCCACTGAAGATATTGGGGAGGGTAAACTTGGTCAAGATGATTATTTTGCTCAAAATAAATTTTATTCAGAACGCTATTCTGTTACAAATAAAAGGCAGGTATCTCAATAAGCTTCAACAAGTTATTAATTCATGCATTTGGGCATGCAAGGCCACCAGAATTGTATGGAAAAAGCTGTGAAAGAGGAGAGAGAAGGGAAGCCTATAGTTGCCGGATCTACAACTATATGCATGGGCCTTCCTATTGAGGAATTCAAGGATGTTATTTGCTTCACCAGATGATACAGTGACGAGCATTATGTTTAAGGCTATGACACAAAATATTCCTGGAGCTGCAAATTATTTTCTTTTTAAGTTTTCCGACCCAAAATTGGACTAAAAGTATTGAGGGATGCAGCAAAGTGCTAGCACCAGGTTAAAATGATCACTAAGATAGCTTACTACAACCAGTGGACTCTGATTTGGGACTCTCCGGGTACACCAGAATGTTTGAAAGATGTATTGGCCAAACCAATAAGGGAAGCCGGTTTGGAACTTTGGGACAAACTTTTAAGAGAAACAGTGTTACTCTCCTGGGAAGAATTAAGGGATAAAACTGGGGGTGCTTTGACCAGGTTTAAATACATTCAAATGGGAGCTTGGACACAGTCTATTTGATTAAGTCGGCAGGGGAAAAATCCTTTAGCAGAAGATCTTTTTAATGGCTCTTCTAATAGTAAGAAGGTTTCAATTTGGTATTTTTGGTATTGGGAGATTTTGGAGCTAATTGATGGTGACTTCAAATTGCCTGAGCAGCTATGGGAAGGCACCATGACGAGGGAATTGATACAGATAGGATGGCAAGAATCAATGAGAATGTGTTTTGAGGTAGTAAAAGCTGCCCCGCTGAGGAAAAATAATTTGTACTTGATACATAGAGCCTATATCACCCCGGCAAAGCTCATTAAAAAAAAAGAAAGGGGAAGTGGTGAACTGTGCTAAATGTGGGGCCCCAAATGCTACTGACATCCATATGTTTATGGAGTGTTGAATAATTTACTCTTTCTGGACTGAGGTGGTGGGAACACTGTCGGAGATGTTGGGTAGGGAAATAGTTGTAAATATCCCCCATTATTTTTGGGAAACCACAAGATTTGAAGGGTTGGTCAAGAGAAGAGGTTGTTGTTTTATGCTATTCTTTTGGCAAGATGGAAGATTTGCTTGAAATGGGTTACGGTGCCCCCCCCCCATGCATAGGAGTTCGTTTGAAGCTCTTCTGTACACGGCCAAATTAAATATAAAGATGGGTGGCCCGGAGCAGAGTCTGGAAAAGAAGAAGCTATGGGCTCCCCTTTTGGAGTGGGCCCTTCCCTCCTCCTCCCACCCACCCCCCACATTTCCCCCATTCCTTATCTTTCCTTAAACCAGAATGTTATGACACAGTTACTACGATGAGCCGTTAAAGGAAGATAACGGTTGGGGTTACAGTCCAATTATTAAAAACCTTTTTCGTCTGTGCCAGCCACGAGGGGTGATCCCAGAAAGACTAAGTGGGTGGGATGGGTCTCTTTGGGCTGATTATCCACCTTTACTGGAAGTGAGAAACTTGCGAATGAAGGTGTGATTGAAGTTCGGAGGTGTATGAGGACAAAAAAAAAAAATTCCATCTGTTAGGCCAGAGACAGGACTGACTTCTGCGAATTGATTAAAAATCCTAAACTCTGCAAGAGTTGGATGGTCCAAGATAAGTGAGTCCTGTGTCATCGGATCTCGAGTGATCAAAAGGAGATCGTCCAGGTAAACAATTAGATGGATCCCTCGAGCTCTCACGGACTTCACTACTAGTCTCATCAGCTTAGTGAAGCACCAAGGAGCTGATGACAGGCCGAAGGGAAGGGACATGAATTATAGACATTGCCCTCGCCAAAAGGAATTTAAGGAATCGTCTGTGAGGTGGAAAAATTGGTACTGACAGGTATGCATCCTTTAAGTCCAAGCAGACCATCCAGTCGCTTCCTGGAGAATATCTCTTAGCAAATGAATGCCCTCCATTTTTAAATGTCTGTACAAAATCCAGACGTTGAACTCTTTCAGGTTTAAAACCAGTCAGAAGCCTCCCCCTTTCTTTTGAACCAGAAAAATAGGCTTATGAGCACCTTTGGGGTGGAGAGTCAATGTGGTTATTGCTCCTTTGTCCAATAGCGTTTGAATTTCTGAGTCTATAAAAGACTGTACTGTTTGGGAAAAATACATTCGTTTTTGGAGGGGCTGACTGGACTGGTATGTTGTAAAACTCTAGTTTGAATCCCAAGATGGTGTCTAAGACCTGCAATTGTCTGGGAATAAGCCCAGTCTTCCCCCCCAAAGAGTACTTTGGAAAAAGGAATAATGTTTAACAAAATATCCTGGGTCTTGAGTTGTCCCCGTCGACTGCTGCAGAGGTACAGGAATCGACCACCTCTAGCACATGTAGGGCAGAACGTGGGTTCCGATTGTTCTCCATACCAACCCCCTCTACCATGGGGGGGAGTATCCGTGCTGAGAGCCTTAGGGATATCCTCGGCCTGACGCCCACCCTCCATAGCACCCGGCCCTGCCAAAAAGGCCCCCGCTGAATACTTTTTTGAGCGACATTTGGGCCTTTGTTGATAGTAGCATAAGTTGAGTAGAATCTGGAGAGTTCCTTAACAAAGGAACCTACGAAGAGCAGGCCAGGCCTTCTGCCACTGGGCCGGCCTCAGAAGTGGCTAGGTCATTGAGTTAGGGTCTCATAAGAATAGATCTTTGACGTTCCGTTGAAATGGCACAGTTGGTGTTTCCCAACAGATAAATGGCTCTCTGTGCCCAACCAATTATGTCCTCTAGATCTACTGGAGAGTTGGATACTTTACCTTGGAATGCCAGCTCCAGTATCTTTGTTAGTGGTCCAGCCATGTTCAAGAGCTTGTCCTGGCAGTTTCGCCACGCTCTGTCAAGGCCCTTTTTTGGGGTCCTTGGCACAATTTTTCATAAAGGTGACCATGGTCGGTCTACCTCTGGAGTATCTGCAACTTTGCCTGCCACATCTGGTCTGGGGCATTCATTGTACAGCTGCACACGGACCTTGTTATCAAAGCTCTGTCAGAGGTGGGCATGAACATACTCCGCCACCTCCATAGGCGGCATCCATTTGGATGCTCTGTGGTGGCTTATTTCTACCGGGTCAAAAGTCAGTACCCGTGGATTTTGGAATGGATTCTTTCCTTTTTTACTAGGGCCTGGATTGTCATCCTCATCACTGTCCTCAGCATGTGAGGAGTCTGACCCCTGAGTAGCCGCAACTGGCAAAGTGTGAGAATGAGAGGGTCCTCCAGAGTGGGGGGGGCACTAAAATCATGCTCTGAGTATCTTTACACCTCAGGTGCTCAAATGAATGTCTAGCTGGGACTTAGTTTTAGATTTTCCCTTTTTTGAAGGGGCAGCTTCATCTCAATTGGAGGGAGCACAGGTTGCCAGCCCACTTGGTGCACATAATAGCACAAATGCAGTGTAAAAGGGCCTAACGCTCAAACAAGGGCCTTATTCTCTGATTACTGGACACTGCAATCAAGAGCCTCCCCAAAGCCAAGTTAAAACTGGTCACCAACTTCATCAGGGTAGTACTCTACCTTAGCCTCCTAAGGCTCCCACTGTGCCATTCTTTTAACTAAAATAGCTTTCACAGCGAAATTAAGAGAGAAAAAGGGGGAGAGGGACCCTTGCCAGGCTAACAACTTTGTGCCTCAATTAAAGTGTGGCGGGAGCTCCCTGGTTATACTCTAGGCCAAACCTTTGTCAATTATTACAACCCTGCAATCTTCAGGAAGGGCGTCAGGGGAGCAATAAATCAGGCCTGATCACCATGGTAACAGAAAGGGGCTTAGCGGTGTGCAGAGAAACCGGCATGCGCTTTGTCTGTCAATTTCAACGCTTGTCGGCAATTCTGCACATGCGGTGTGGTGCAGACAACTTTCCTAGAAATAAGCCTACGCACGTCTTCAAGGCGTGCCTAATCGGCTCCCTGCTCCCTCTCCACAGAGGCAAGAGCATCAGAGCCCGACTGTTCGAAGCACTGTCATGCGCATAGCCGTGTATTGCACATCACAACGTCGGCCTGTCAAAGTCATTAATAACACCTGATCCTCAGGGAGAAAAAGCATGAGTAATACCCAATGGTATAGCGGATTAATAATAGGAAGTTCTTATCTGGCTGCGAAGCAGCAAAGAAAAAGGGCACAAAGTAGTGGCATCTATATCTATGTGGGGTGATTACATACTATTAGAGTATGTGATATGAGATGTTATGGGGGACATGGGTAATGTAGGTTTTGTTTTGCTTAATTTGATTGGCTGCTGAAATGTAAGTAAAGAAAGAGAAGCATAATAAAAAAAAATCTAGCTTTCGCGTTAAGAATTTTTCAATTCTTTTAAGGACACGGAGGCGAGGATTATGCTTCTCTTTCCATGCTTTATTTTAACAGCAGCCAATGAAAATCATGGAAAACGAAAAACTACATGCCCCAACACTAGCAATATCACGTGATGACCATCGAGGAGGAAGCCTATAAAGTGTTGCACCACACCCAGCCACTCCTCTTTCTTTGTCCAAACTCGCAACAGATAAGTCAAAGTCTTAACATGAAACTTGCAAACGAAATCCTGAAAAAAACAGAAGAACTGGAATCCAACTTGACTGGAAGAAGAGCGAAACTGGAACGAGCCGAACTACTTCTCATCATTTCCTAGGAAAAAGGAAAAAATTCAGGCCATAAAAACTGCATACCATACAGATATACTTATATTACTATTAAGTAGGGTGGGTTAGCACTGAAATACCGTAACTTGTACATGAACTTAAATAAATGATATGTATCACAATAAAACATGTACAACAGTGCGGTGGGATAATCCTCGCCTCCGTGTCCTAGAATTGAAAAATTCTTAACGCGAAAGCTAGAAAAAATGTTATTCTATGTCAGGACCGGAGGCTCAGATTATGCTTGTTCAAAGCTGATTCACAACCACTGATGCAATATCTACAATAGGTTTACAATAAAAGGTTTTAAAAGTCGACGGGGAAGACCAGTCTGCCGCCTTTAAAATGTCCTCTAAACGAGAACCCAAAGCTAAAGTTTTTGAAGGAATAGCGCCTCTGGCAGAATGAGCACCAAAAACAGAAATATCAATGCCTGCTTCACTCAGTAACCAACGCATCCACCTTGCAAGGGTGGCTGAGGAAACAGGATGATACGGCTTAACTAACGAAATGAGTAACTGACCCTCCATATCAGAACGAAATTCTTCTGTACTCACCTCATAAGGTCTAAGGCACTGCACCACACAAAGTTTGGGATTGTCCACAAAACAGGGATAAGAAACAGTCTTCAGATTGCATTTAGTTCTACGTGAAATAGAAAAAGAAACCCCCTCAGGGAAAAAAACTCTCCCAGCCAGATCCAAAGCCCTAACGTCCGAAACTCTCTTACAAGAAATTAAACATAACAACATAGTTAGTTTAGCTGACAGCTGTTTCCTAGACAAAAATCTATTGGAAGGCCAAGCTTCTAAAAAAACGAAGAACAATATTCACATCCCAAAGGGACGAACAACGAGGGCGAGGGGGATTAGACAATCTGATACCCCTCATTAATTGACACACAATTGAAGACTCCCCAATGGGTTTACCCTCCACTGGTAAATGACCTGCCGAAATGGCAGACCGATAATTATTGATAGAGCGATATGCTAGACCTGACGCTGCAAGTGAGGATAAGAAATTTAGGACCAGACAGCAACCTGCTGAAGAAGGATCCGCACTCCTAGAACTACACCAAGAACTCCATCGCTTCCAGGCCGAAGCGTATCTCTTGTGAGTACTGGAGGACCAGGAACTTGCAATGAACTCGGAAGACTCTTGCGAAAGCCCTGGGATGCTCCATCTTTCCCTGAAAGACGCCAAGCCACCAGGGATAGCTGACCCGACAGAATCAAAGGATGTAACCAGTGGCGTAGCGTGGAGGGTGCAGGGGGGGGCCGGCCGCACCGGGCGCAACATCTGGGGGGGGGGAGCGCGCTCGCACTCGCGAGTGCTAAAATCCACGGGTTAGGGGGCGCAAATTACTTGCCTTGCCCCGGGTGCTGACAACCCACGCTACGCCACTGGATGTAACAACCCCAGAGGGTCCTGGAGAAGATTCTCCCGGAAGGGAAGAAGGATCGGATGATCGCAGCTCAATTCCATTGCCAACGGGAACCAAGCCTGAGATCTCCAAAGAGGAGTCACCAGGACGAACTCCGCTTGTTGACGCCTGATCTGAGCCAAGACCCTGGGTATCATCAAGAAAGGAGGAAAGGCGTAACTCCGTTCCTGCGACCAGTCCTGAAGAAAGGCATCCGTCTTTGACGCTTCCGGATCTGGTCTCCAACTGAAAAAACGTTTTATCTGCCGGTTGAGGCGAGACGCAAACAAGTCGATTGAAAAGGGGCCCCACCGTGCAGGCAGATGTAACCTCCAATCGCTGAAGTCTCTCAGATGGCGAGAGTTCCAGTCCGCTACCAAGTTGTTGGTCCCAGGAAGGTACTCCGCCACAACTGAAATCCTGTGCTGAAGGCAAGAGTGCCAAAACTCCTTGGATATCTCCGCTAGAATGCTGGAGCGAGTTCCTCCCAACTTGTTGACATATCTCACCGCCGAGATATTGTCCATGCGAAGGAGGATACAACAGTTCGCTCTGATGGGAGAGAGACTCTTGATTGCAAAAGAGCCGGCTAGGAGTTCCAAACAATTGATGTGGAGGCTCAACTCCGTGCTGAACCATCTGCCTCCCGTGGACACTGATCCGCACCGGGCTCCCCAGCCCCAACGACTGGCGTCGGATTCTATCACTACATCTGGGTAAGAGCTGAAGATGGCTCTGCCGTTCCAGGCTTCCATATGATCTAACCACCAATTCATCTCTGCACGAGACTCCTCTGATAGGGGAACCTGATCCGCATAACGGAGGCCTTTCTGAAGATGAGATATCTTCAAACGTTGAAGGGCTCGGTAATGCAAGGGACCCGGAAATATTGACTGAATCGAAGAAGAAAGTAGGCCCACCATGCGGGCAATCGCCCTCAGTGATACAGTCTGTTTGGATAATAGAGACCTCAACTCTCTCTTGATCGAATGAATCTTCCCGGGGGGAAGAATCAATAGAGACTGCATCGAATCTGTCTGGAAACACAGAAAGTCTATCCGTTGAGATGGGACCAGAATGGATTTTTGGGCATTGATTATGAAACCCAGACTCTGAAGCAGAGACACTGAACATTCCAGATGAGACTAAAGAAGGCCTCGATCCTGGGCCATGATCAGAATGTTGTCTAGATAAATAATTAACCTGACCCCTTGGGACTGAAGGAATTCCACGACTGGACGCAATACCTTTGTGAAACACCAAGGGGCAGAAGACAGACCAAAGGGGAGAACTTTGTACTCGTAATATTTGTTCTCCCAACAGAACTGGAGAAATCTCTGATGCGGAGGAAAAATAGGAATGGTCAGGTAAGCGTCCTTTAGATCTAAGCGGACCAACCAGTCTCCCTCCTGGAGAACGTCTCTCAGAAAATGGATGCCCTCCATCTTGAAATGACGATATAGCAAAAAAACGTTGAAGTCTTTTAAGTTTAACACCAGGCGAGAACCGCCACCTTTCTTGTCTACTAGAAACACTGGGCTGACAAAGCCCGAAGGGTGACGAGGCACCCTGACAACGGCGCCTTTCTTTACCACAGCTGAAATTTCTGCGGAAATGAGACTGAGTTCTTGACAGGAAAAATATACCTGCCTGGGAAGGCACTGTTGATACGGGGATTCGTAAAATTCTAGCTTGAACCCCTGCACGGTCTCTAAGACCCAAGCATCTGAGGAAATCAGGCGCCAAGCCTCCAAGAAATTCTGAGTTCTGCCCCCCAACATTACCCCTGAACTTACAATCAAGCTCACCTGTGGCTCCTGAATCCTGGGAGAAAGATTGCTGGCCTTTGGCTCTCCCCCTGCGGAATCTGCCCCGACCATATCTTGGTCTCGACGGGTAGAAGGTGGAAGAGGAGGAATCGTACTCCTGGAAACCTCCTCTTCCTTGCTGGTAGAAGCCACGTTGAGGGCCTTGTTGATTGAAGCGGCCGAAGGCACGCCCTCTGTAGCGTCCGGCCCCTCTAAAAAGTGGACGTAGCACTCTCCGGATGGATCCTTGTGCCTTGTCCAAACTGGCGTAAGTGGAAACAAACTTGGAAAGTTCTTTCATAAAGGGTGACCCAAACAGCAAACCTTGGGCCACGGGGCCGGATTCAGATGCAGCGAGGTCCGCCAATTTGGGGTCTAGCTTCATCAACACAGATCTGCGACGTTCTGAAGAAATGGCGCAATTGGCATTGCCTAAGAAGCAAAGAGCTCTTTGAGCCCAACCAACTAGAATGTCCGGATTGATAGGATCTCCTGACTCCGTGGCCTGAAAAGCCAATTCTAAAATCTTAGTTAAAGGACCGGAAATATCCAAAAGCTTATCTTGGGTTCCGCGCCAGGCACGATCTATACCCTTCTTAGGGTCTTTTGCGGATTTCTTGAGGAAAGTGACCAGAGTAGGATCTAATTCGGGTGTCTCAGTAACTTTGGAGGGAAAATCTGGCCTGGGGCAGTCAGACCTCAGCCTGGAGCGAATATCCTTATCGAAGCTGTGTCTAATGTGGGCCTCCACATAATCCGCTACCTCAGGGGGTGGTAACCACAGTGAAGATCTGGGGTGCACTATGTCCTCTGGTTCGAAAGTCAGAACCTTAGGGGTAGGAGCCTCCTGATGATGAGCTTTCTTCTTGCGCTTACGAGGGGGGGGCATCACCCTGCTCGGAGGAGTGCTCGGAGGAAGAAGAAGAAGCTGAGTCACTAACAGCTTTCTTTTGCGATCCCGAATTATAGTAATGCTCCCTTGCCATGTTTCTTATAAGGGATTCAAAGTCCGCAGCATGCAGGTTAGTAACCTGTTTAGAAGCCTGAGTGCTTGTTGAAAGGGAAGATTCCCCAATAGGTTGGGCGCTCGCCGGGGCTACCCAGCCTTGCTGCTCCACCAAACCCAATAGATGGTGTTTGATGGGTTGAATGGCTCGAGCTAAAGCCTGATTGACTGAGTGAGGCACTCCTGCATCAAGAGCATACACCAAATCTTGGTAAAACGACCCAGTTGTATCATCCAGATGGTACAATTCTTCGGCCTGGTCATCGTAGCCAGCCATACTGTGTAACAGCAGAATGGGCTCCAAAGGAGCAGTAAATTAGTCTTAAGAAGCAGGGCAGAAAAACAAAATAATCAGATAAGATGTGGAGGGAGCTGCCCTGTGAAGAGGTTTAATAACCCTTGGAAGCAGGCCCAGCCTGAATAATAATTAATTCAACCCCAGTGTCCAGGCACTGGGGTGTAGGTGGGGAGCTGAGCCGGTGGCAAAAAAGGACAAGCAGTTAATAGCGCAGCTGCGCTAGCTCTTGAAGAGGCAGTACCTCCGTAGCAGCGCTCACACGAGCGTGAAGAAAATCGGCCTAAAAGGCTTAATGAAGTGAAACCACGCACTCCGGTACGAGCGCCAGCTGAAAGGGGGACTACCTGGGGGAAAACAAACAAAAACTCTGCTCGGCTGCCAAGCGCGAGTAATTGAAATGCCCCCCGGGGCAGAATAAACAATACGCGGCTGTTCACAGGAGCCCAATGATTAGAATGGGTTCCGGAGACGCGTGCACAAGAACAGCACTGCTCCGGCTAACGCGCTCACGTAGCGCGCATGCAATAAAATTGTCTGGGCAATAAAACTTTTAACACCGGCAAAAAGAGAGGACTGCGCGGGAACGCGCAAGCCCCCGCTCCCACTCCACAGTTACAAAAAGCGATCCAATAGACGCTTTAGAAAGGAGGGAAATGCTGCTCCATACATTTTAACAATCGATAAACAGATAAGAAAACTGGAAAAATCACTTAACTGGCTGCGAAGCAGCAAAGAAAGAGGAGTGGCTGGGTGTGGTGTAACACTTAATAGGCTTCCTCCTCTATGGTCATCACGTGATATTGCTAGTGTTGGGGCATGTAGTTTTTTGTTTTCCATGATTTTCATTGGCTGCTGTTAAAATAAAGCATGGAAAGAGAAACATAATCTGAGCCTCCAGTCCTGACATAGAATCAGATCCTCCATTCCTGAAATAGAATCTCATACTCTCTCCACGCCTGGCACGGGATGGCCTGGGATAGCGGGGAGACCAATATTGTGTGGCACTTGACAGGGCTGGTAGACATCTTAGAAACCGTGTCTCTATTATTACGTTCTAAGATTCTGACTTGATCAACTAGTAGCCCATCTAAGAAAAGTCATTTCACACGTGCGTACAAGAGGCACCACGAAGCTATTTTACAATATTATTTTACAATAATGCGACACAATATGATTTTATTAAGCACAGTTAAGGATGACTCCCTTTACTATGAAGGTGCTTTATAGTTTTGCTTCTTAGTATTGGATGCATGACATAGTCTTAACATTTTACTTATCCCACAAGCCACCCCTTTCTGTCCGAGAGGCTTATGAAGGAACTCCAAGATGGCCGCTAAGCTGTCGCCCAACGAGGCATATCTGGGTGGGGATAGGAGAAGGGTAACTTGGAGTGCGCGATTTTTCGTTTAGTCCTTCTTGTAGTTACAGTTAGTAACTGTACATGATACAATCACGATTTCCCAACTAGCAGGTTAAGACAAGAGTTTTATTTGAGGCAACCAAACCACGTTTCATTGCGGATGTGGCGTCATCGCGTCAAGTCACGTATTGGAGCAGCGCGCTGGAGGTCACCGGAAGGAAGGAAGGAGCCGGTCCTTGGTGCAGCATGGAATGTGAGAGAGAGGAGGTTTGCGGTGCTCGGTGAGCTAGCTACTTTAGAAGGACGAGAATAATGTGGCGGACGAGTCAGGTATACCGAATTGAAAGGGACATGCGTGGCTATAGAGTGCGGTAGGCAGAACGGTGAGATTGAATTGGTAGGACAACGTGGCTCCAATAAATTGGTGAGGGTAATAGGTTTTCGTGGGGGATTAGGGTGTTTAATTAAAGGGGAGGGGAGTGCGTGATCTCCCGTTGCGGGTGGGGACAGAGTAGTCTGGGGTTTGTAGGATGATAGTTGGGTTTCAAGATTCTGACCAAGAGGAGCACATAATCAGATCTTGCAGAGGTCGTTTAATTTTCTCGCAAAATCACAGTGGTTTGATTTAGTGAACGTAAACAGAATGGTCGGGAACTGTTTTGTAGTGAACCAGTTTAATGCCCTTTAATAGGCCTCGTCTACTAAACCAACCAACCACGCACGCACAGCCTGTTGCGAGACACGTTGTTCGCAGTTCTCTTACAGCGGGCTTAGAAGTACCCCCTTGGTTACTATTGGCTGTCTTCGTTGTCGCTCTCGTTTGTTTGCTTCTTAATTAACAGCTGTGTGGGACTTTCTTCCCTTTCTGTTTATCCCACCCGGGAGTTTGGACGGATTACTATAAATCTCCACTGCTCGCATTTTCAGACACTACTTGTTTTCTTTTGCTTAAGCAGTTCATAAGACTTAATGTGTTTTATCTTCTGTCTCCCTTGCGAGCTTCTCTCCCTCTGCCACATTCCGTGTTCCCCACACTCGCTCATGTTTTTCCCACCCCACGTTGCCTTCTTGTCCACGTTCCTCCCTCCCACCAGCTACACGCTTCTGTTTTGCCCATTTGACAACCCAAACTATTGCTTCCGCTAATTGTTTCCCTGTTGCTTCCAACCCGCGCTGCTTCCCATCACTTGCTTTAAAAAAAAAAAAAAAAAAACCTGGTCGCTTTTTTGCTTTGTAGTTACCGATCCTACTCAGGTCTATAATTAAAAAGAAAACTATCAACTGCAAAAAAAATTAGGCGAGTGTATGCATTTTAGATGATGTGCCACAGGCTAAAAGCAAAGTGGCCCCAAGTGTGACTTCTGTTGACTTTGCCTATGCTTGTGTGTTATGACATGGCTAAGAGTAGGAGTAAAAGGGCATTCAGATAAACCCCTAGCAGCTCACTCTTTCACATCTAATAAAAGAATCACAGTGTGTACATTTTTGACGTGATAGATCTGCTACCATCATTTTGGGAAGCATGTATTTAAGTGTGTTTTCCTTTTCAAAAGGGGGTGCGACAATGTTTGACGTGTTAAATATGTTAGTAGGTGTCAAGTGATCTCGTCCTCTTCAGCCAGTCATGTTATTTTATCCAACAGTGTGTTAAGTATTGGAATTTGTAATTTATCTTTAAACATTGTTAGCAAGGGCTCAAATATGGTCATAATGATGAGGTTGAACTGGTACCATATGGTGGGTCTAGTAGATTGGTGAAGCAGGTATATTTTCTTGGTGGGTTATGTCAAGGGGTCAATCATTAGAAAGCTGTGGCCCAGCTAGGTGAGGTGTTGGGCATCGTTTGTTTATGCAGAGGTGTTTTAGCCTCGGATTGTGCTAATGGGGTTGTATGTAGATTGGCCGGCCTTCTGTGTGGTGGACATCTATGGTGTTTGCACCTTATACCAGGAGCAGGCAACCCCTTTTTAGTTAGTGAGACAGTGTCTAGGAACCCAGGGCTCTCTAGGGGTAGCTGTGGTGAGAAGCCAAGACCTATCTAGGAGATATGCAAAGCACTTACATTACCACATTAGTCATGTAGTAAGTTATCTCACAAGATAGGAACCACACAGTGTTGGAAAGATAAAAGTAGTTAATCACAGTACCGCTGACTAGATTGCTATAGGCAGTCCCTCACCTGGAGGTAAGTATACACACAGTAAAAATTAGGAATTAGCACATAGAAACAACAAGCATTGACAGGGAATAGTAAAACAAAAAAATGGTTAGGGCCCTATGGGGGACCAAATCATATACTAAAATTGTGGAATGGCAAGGGCGGTCCCCTACCCAAGGATGTGGAGTGGTTAGAAGGGAGTACTCAGGACCCTAACAGGTGAGTACCTAGGTGACCCCCAGCGACCAGGAGAACATGGGTAAGTTAGCACAATGTGAGCCCCCCCCCCCCTTTATAACTTTTTTACTTCTCAAAGTTTCCAAATCAAGTGAGTCAAAACTCAAGTGAGTAAAATTCAAATGAACGCAACCTTAAATATCACGCCAGTCTATTATAAAGTCCAATCATATCCAGGATTTATTTGAGCACATCTTCAGATTAACAGCATCCTTCATGAACAAACACTTCGAGCCAACACGTGTTTCGTCACGGGAGAGTCCTTTAGTTCCCAACGACTTCTTCGGGGCTCTACATTGTAAATAAATGATTTATATTAGAAACCAAAATGCTCAAACTACATGATACTAAAATATGATGAATATGGGTACCCTTTAACCCAGAGAGAGCAAGCACCCAGTGGTGTGAGAGGAGAAGTGACTAACCAAATTTAATTCATAAAGGGTACCCTTATTCATCATATTTTAGTATCATGTAGTTTGAGCATTTTGGTTTCTAATATTTGATATTTGATCTGCTCGCATGTAGTGCAACGTGCTTCACATTGGATGTGTGCCTCTCAGTGGAATGAATTGAAGATAAAGAGAAGAGTTTGGGAGTCCCTAGTTGACATAATAGTTTGGGATGTGTCGGCGATTGAAGTTAAAAAGGAAAAGATGGATTTTCTTTTTTTAATTGTATGTGTGTATATATAATCATGATAGTTATATTTGGTAAAAGAAAGCAGAATAACCAGGAGCCACTCTGTGCTGGGATGATATAATCTCTTTTGCATGTTGTCTCCTGGCTGAGAGTGGGTGCCATTTTAGTGTGCCGATAGTATGTTGGCAGCCTTGTATTGAAGTTTTTTTATATATATATATATATATATATATGCTGGTAACTGCAATGTTACAAATGATGCATTTGCTAGTAGCTTCATAATGTCCTGTCGGACCTATTGCTATTGGTGGGATTTTGCGTGCTGCAAGTTAAAATGGATAGCTGATGGAGAGAACTGTATGATTTGAATCGTGACTTTCATTGTGCAGTGGAGCCTGGCGGCTTTGGAGAGGAGTTAATTGGGATATTCTTGAGGCTGCATTGTTTGGGACAGGCTCGGTGGGTCCGTATGATGGCTTTTTGGGGTGCCAATGCAGGTTATTATTGCCCCTCATTGCGCAGCCGCTCACAAGAATCTGCATCTTTTGTAGTTTATAACACCGGTCACACATTATGTGATTATGCAACCTAGTCAAATTCAGTTCCGTCTTGCCTGTGGTGGAATCTGGCCAAAAAGGTTGCTACAGCAAATCTGTGTCTCATGGGCCCCACATCTTTGTAGATGCACGCTAGGGGATAGTATGTGCCACAGACAAACATATGCATGATGTCATTAGATGAACTAATCAATGACCAATTAACTGGCATAGATCACACCGTCTATTGCACGTTAATGTACTTTCTATAATTCTGAATAGTATGTTTTTTTCTCCCATCAGCAGCTGTATGGTGCAGAGCTGACTTTAGTTTCCAGTAACTGAAGAATCTCAATGGCTGCCCGACTGGCGCATCGTTGCTCCCGCCTGCTAGGAGCCTCTCTGCAAGTGCAGATAGCTGCACCAACTTGTGCTCTAACCAGCAGACCTAGCCCACTTAAAACACTACCTCTTTCAGCCGTGCACACCTCTAGCTTCTGCCAGCATGCAGACTCTTTCCAGGTCAAGGAGCAGGTGTACACAAAGCTGCCAGACCGGACTGAGGTTGAAGGACTCATTGAGACTGCATCCAGCCTAGATGACTTGCTTCAGATAGGCAGGGCTCAGATTATGACCGGGAACCAGGCAGCTCTTATTCTCATTGCCATCTCTCGAAATGCCACTGAGACGAAGGTGGAGGCTGGCAGCATCCTGCAAGATGATCGATGTCAACATTTGCTGCAGATTATAGAGAAGCAGGTAATTTGGGACTTCAGTTCATCTTGGTTTTGGGCTGTTGCTTGATTCTGATTGAAAGTAATTGCATAATGAGTAGATTTGAAAGTATGGAGTGATTTCTTTAAAGGATTTTAGAATTCTGTGTGTTCGTTTGGCTATAAGATGCAGCCTCGTCAAATTCAGTCCTGTCTCCTTTGTGTCGGGATCTGGCCCAAATGGTTGCTACATTAAATCCCTGTAGCTCATGGGCCCCAATTATCCCATACAGGATATTGGGGATAAAACGTGCTACAGACAAATTCTTTAACTGGTTTATGTAACTTTTCCTCTGGGACGAAATGAGGCCTACTACGAGAAAGGAGTTTTTTTCATTGTTTCATTGGTGTCTTCGGTATTTGAAGATGGTCCTTCTCCACGTTTTCAAGCCAGGGATGTGCAATTTGCCACTGATAATGGAATGTATAATGCAACCTCTGTATTGATGGATCCTGTCGCAAATTGTTTATTTACAGTGAGTTGTAAAATGCTATACTGCATGCAAATCAATTAGGAAAGTCGAACAAAGTTTTGAAAGCTTGTGAAGCAGGGACGGTGGCCTACTAAGAACAGAATACCCCGTCCCTGGATTTGCATTCCCAGTGATAACCCTTTTTTAAATTTATTTTTAAGCAACCGGTGTCCACTAAAGGGACGTGCACTGTTTAAAAAAAAAAAAAAAAAAAAATGGTTCCTGTTTCTGAAGACATCACAGAAAGCCATCTCCCTTCAAGCTGTCAGACATGTTTGCCACGGGGGAAGCTTACTGTTTTTTAATCAGTTACCACCTAACATGGTGGTTGGTAACTGATCATTGGTTTGCAAATACAGTTTTAACAAACATTGATATTGATACTTACATTTTCTTATGGCAAAAATGAGTGTAACTTAACCCGTTTCATTCCCTCTTCTGCTTGCGGGTAATGTTTTATGTCTCCTCTTCTATTTGTAAGACAAATTGTTTTGCAGTGCACAATGCAAGTGACTCCATGCTTCACGTCATGCGACTCTGTATCATTGCTATTTGTTTTAGAGTTTGGGTACTTGCTTGATACTGATTCATCATCGTTTGGCTGTGGGCTGAGTGCAGGACCCCTGCTGTAAGCAGTAACCAAGTTTTTTGTTTTTGCAAAGGCTTGGCTTTTTTGTCTGAAACCTGGTATGAATGTGGCAAGAAGTCACAGTTTGCTGTCCCAGCTTGCCCAAATGCTTGGTTGAGTTCATTGATTCTGAATTATGTTCTTACAAGTGCAGCATAATACAGATTGCAGAGGGTGGTCTATTTTTTTTCTTTGCATATTCCGTATCTTGCTTCCTGTTGTGTAAAGTAAAAACCTGATAAAATAGTATGTAGCATTAAGTAGATTTAACAGCATTCATTCCAGTACATCGCGCAGAAGATTGCAGAGGGGAATATTTTAATATTGGCATTGATTCACTAAGGTTTGCTTTGAGTTTTACAACAGCCCCTGAAAATAGTTTGTGAATTCTAAGACAAAGAAAACGTAGTGCTTAAATTACTGCTGTTGGTGTATGCAGTAGGAACTATATACAGGAAGAAATTTCTTTAGAGTGGATTGGGCATTTCTTCTATAATACCTGCCTCGTAAATTGGAACCTGTTGCATTACACTCTTGTTTTCTCCAAATAACTTTTGATATTCTTAATTGACAAATGTTTCCAAAAACAGATTCTATGGCAATCCTTTTTTTTTTTTTTATATATATATATTTTTTTATGGTTGTTACATACATTACGAAGTTAAGATTAAAATCATTTGTTTTTTCTTCTAGATTTCACACGTCTGGAATGGAAACTTGGTTAATTTGCTGAAAAGCCTGTACCTTCTGGGGCTGGACGATGGCAAGCTCCTGAGATCTGTGGAGAATGAGGTGCGCTGGCGGCTTCGACGGCTGTCCTTTAAGCAGTTAGTGGGTCTAGCTGATTTTTGTGTGCCTTTTGCCCACACCCCAGAACAGAAGAGTCTGGTTAGTGACTTAGTGAAGCATCTTGAGCTGCGCTGGACTGAGATAGACGATCCTAAATCAGTAGTGATTCTTATGACCAAGGTTGGCTACATCTCTCACTCCCTGATGGAGAAGCTAGAAGATAAGGTACTGTGTAACGTTTTCTTGATATTGTGATATATTAGTCTAAATCTTTTAGCAAGTGGGTCAGGTGTGATTTTTATTTTTGTAAATTGTTACAACCTATCATGTTTAGAAAATGTCAGTATACTTTGTAGATTTTATGAAGCCGTTAATGGCCCCATGATAGGAGTGATTGCTTTGACTGCAACCTCTTGCATGTCCAGTTGCCTAGAATGCTCTCTTTTCAGTAATTGTACTTCGTTTGCTTACATACTGCTTCTGCCTGCCATGACTTCCTCGCATCACTTGTTTGAGAAGAAAGAAGAAACCACCTTCTCTCTACTCCACGCGCAAAACAAGGACAGTTTCTCTTAACTCAAAACTTTGAATAGGCTGCTGAACGACTCCTGCAGTTTCTTCGTACTTCAGCAGCTTAATGACAGGAGTATCCAAGCCTTTCCTGATAATGTTTGGCTGTTGCGTTTTGGTGGAGGAATCGCATGTAGGGAATTTGTTGACAGATTTGAAAGATGAGGAGCCTAGTGGTTGTTGGGTGGATAATCTCAATCCATATTGTAGAGCACATGAAAGCGATTTAAAAATATTTGGCAAGCGAGACAATGCCAGCTTTTTTTAACCTTGTTTTTGTTTAGTTTATTTAGCCCCATATTGTTAATAGACCTATTTATAGATTGAACTTGAATATGTAGTGAATGAGTGCTCCGGTTGGCAGGTGACTCACCTGGTGCCATTTTTTGATTGAGAATCTAGTGGGAAAAGTCATTAATCAGTAGAGTGCTGGTCTGTACTACTGGTAGAGTGCTTTCCTGAAGGCAAAGCAGGCCCTTCCTCGTCTATTTTTTTAATTTTTATTAAGCCTCAGAAATGAATAAAGCTTATCCATTTTAAAGGCACCCTGGACTGATGACTAGTCCTTAAATTAGGCCACGTTATTAATATCTGTGCCTTTCCATAGTCCATTCCAAACAATACACGTCTTTTGATCCAAATGTGAGCTGCTCTGAAGTGAAGCAGATACTCTGCAGCTCTGATTCTACAAAGGGCAAGATCAGGATTGATTTATTTTTTTTGTTTAATTTTGTTTCTAATTGGGATCTATCCTCAAATTGTTAAATTTACTTTTATCCCTTCTCTTTATTGGCACTCTGACTTTTCAAAATGACAAATCTGTTTGGTGTGTTTTTAGGTCTCTTGCCAGGCCGTATAAAAAAGCTCTATTGTGGGCTTACCAAGATCTTAAATTGAGCTTGGAGGCCTCCAGTGCTTACCATTGGCTGGCTTGTCCCTCATATACTTTTTATTTCCTCTTCGTGTGTTTTTTTTTTCCCCCTCATTCTGAGCATTGCCTCTTCACTATCCTCTTTTTTGATGAGCGTTGTGGTCTGCACCCCACTCTTGCTTTTATTCCTTCCCACCAAACTCTGGCATAACCCCACGCTGTGCTTTCCATATTGTCAGGCCTACTGGAATTATGCAGCAGGGCAGCACCAAATTATTTGGCAAGAAAGGCAAATGATGCAGCATAATCCAGCACATTTAGGCAGTGTTACTTCCTTATATTGTTACGTTTAGGTCTTGCTGGCAAGCAGCGCACAAATGCAGTTGCTGTGGCGACAGTCTATTGCGTTTTAAAAACAAACACTCTAAAAAGAGGCGTTTAGTCCACCCATTACTTACCATTTGTTGGCATCATCATCTATTTTTTTTTTTTTTCCTTGCTGACTTTAAAAAAAAAAAAAAAAAAAAAAATATATATATATATAATTTTTTGCATTTTATTATGTTATATAGAAGGTGTTTTCTGCTTTTATTACAAGGGCCAGCACCACTTAGCCTGCCACATACAGCTCTCCACCCCAGCTCGTTTTTTGAGTCACCGTAAAGAAGTATATGTATGAGACAGTTCTGTGTACACTTCCAGTGAGCTGTCATAGGCATCAAAGAAGCAAACTACTATTTTTTTTTTTTTACAGCATTTAACACTGAGGCGCTGCCGTCTGTAAGACAGTGTGGAGGCCCACTGAGTTGAATGCTCACCACTGAAACGTGCAGTGATTTGCTACTCGAAAATATTCAGCACTAACTAAAAACAAGTTGTTATTGTACAGATAGCCGATTACTTTGTAACCCAGACTGGTCAAGCCATTTCCATTCTCTGTTCTGGGTGAAAGAACACCCTGTCCTCCGCACATCCATAACTAGCGACTAAACCTACCCATAACACTGTATAAACTTAACACGCTCCGTTTCAGCTTCGTATAGCCTTTTATTCTACATCTTCAATGTCCTCAGACTCGTGCCTTTACAGGCTTCAGTGCTTAAATCATTTTTAGAATGGGGGTGCTGGGCATTAAAAACAGCCGATTTTAAGTGCCTTGATTGTACTTTCCATTTTGCGAACATATATTCTGAGATATTTGCATACAACTTTCTAAAGCAGGCACTTTGTATGGATGTTATAAAACCTCCGGAATCCTGTGGACTACTTCTTCCATCTGAAGCCCAGCAAGAAGATTGTTCACTATTTAAAATTGCAAAATATCCTAACCAAATGTTCAAAGAAAGGGATAGTAAACACAGTTGTCCATGTGGAACAAGCATTGGCAAAGCCAATAGGCCTCACCTGTGGACATTTTTTTTAGTCAGGTTGGACATCAGCAGAGCTGCTAGGCAGCATGGCTAAATGCATAGAGGGAAAAAACTCCAGAAACTCAGTCAAAGAAGGCCATGTCAGCACTTTTTTTTTTCTTCATCATTGTGTATTTTTTTTTTTTTTTACTTTCAGCCGTGCTGCATGACAGCCACACAGTTATATACATGGCTTAAAAACATTGAAAAGCCAAACAGTGTTTCACTTTGTCAATGTTTTCTTTCCCATGTTGTATTGCTGTATGGCTGCTGTGAGGCATGGTTGAAAGTAAAAGAAATAGAGCCAAAAAGCTGGCAGCGTGACCGCGTCATAGCTTTGTTTTTTTCCCAGCCATTCTGCACAACCGCTGTGCTGCTATACAACATTACTTAAATATAAGTCTCGTATAGGTGAGATCTATTGGCTTTGCCAGTGGTTGTTATATTGATGGTTTTACTTTTGCATTGCCGGTGTTACAGATTTTAGTACTCCATTTAATATATTTAGTTTGTATGTTGGCAAGCAGGAAAGGGAGAGAGGCTTCTGGAATGCAGGGTTGTCGATGACGTGACTGTTGGTGATATAGGTTGGTAATGGAGATTCTTCCTCTGCAGGGTTCCTGTTTAAATGTGCTTAGGTTCTCAGGCAGGTCGCTCCCCTCACCGCCTCACAGCCTCCAGTGTGACCGCTCTCGCTCCTGTGCTCCTGTGCCCTGACTGCCTTTTCCCGCCTCCAGTGACCTAGCGCCAGCGCCCTCTTCGTTGTGCCAGAGTGCCTGTGTCCGCTCTTTCTTCTGTACCCTGAGTGCCTGTGCCCCTGGTATTGTTCCACTGTATTGTATTGTTTTTACCTTGTTTGCCCTTACCGTGTTCTTCTCTCTTCCAGCCTCGTCGCGTCACCCCATCGCCGCCCGTTCGTTTCCCGCCGCTACACTCCGGTAGCTCCGCCCCCTTGCTCCCCATTGGCCGCCCCGCTCCCACCTGCTCCTCCCTCCCTCTTCCCCTCATATGGAGGCCGCGCGCAGCTGGCGCGCCGAAGGCAAGCCCGTCTGCGCCCGTCCGCGCCTGGACCGCACCCAGCTCCAGACCCCCTGACCCCCACCGCTGCGAGCCTACACGCCGGACCTACGAAGCCGCCACCCTCATCGCACTCAACACCGGCCGGATCCCCGGGTGCTGCCGTGCCGCCCCAAGACGCACCCACGGACCCTTCACCTGCCCATCCTGCAAGTTCTCCTGCATCCAGACCCGCACCGCGCCCGCCAAACCAAGCACCAACAGCAACCACCTGAAGTGCATCCTGCTTAACACCCGCTCCATCCACAGACACGCCGTGGAACTCTGGAACCTGCTCGACACCACATCTCCAGACGTCGCCTTCCTCACAGAAACCTGGATGAACGCCTCCTCAGCGCCCGCCATCGCCATCCCGGACGGATACAAGATCACCCGGAGGGACCGCATCAACCAGACAGGAGGAGGCATCGCCATTGTCCACAAGAACACCATCCGCATCACGACCAACTCCGACGACACCCTCACAGCTGCCGAACATCTCCACTTCCAGATTCACACCGACCCCAAGACCACACTCAGAGGCACCCTCATCTATAGACCCCCAGGACCCCGCACACAATTCAGCGAAGACATCGCAGACTTCATCAGCCCTCACGCCCTCTCCTCCGCCGACTACATCCTCCTAGGGGACCTCAACTTCCACCTGGAGAACAACAACGACAACAACACCACCACCCTGCTGGACAACCTCGCCAACCTCGGACTCAAGCAACTGGTGAACACCCCCACCCACTACGCCGGACACACGCTTGACCCAGTCTTCTCCTCCAGCAAGTACATCTCCTTCAGCCACTGGGGACTCCACTCCGACGACACCCAGCTGATCCTCTCCCTCACCAACGACCCAGCCACCGCCAGAACCAACCTGCACGAAGGGATGAAAGACTTAGCCGAGTGGATGATGAACAGCCGCCTGAAACTAAACTCAGACAAGACGGAAGTCCTCATCCTTGGATCATCACCATCTGCCTGGGACGACTCCTGGTGGCCCCCTGCCCTGGGCAGCGCACCCAAACCAACGGACCACGCACGCAACCTGGGCTTCATCCTGGACTCCTCCCTCTCGATGACCAGACAAGTCAACGCCGTCTCTTCATCATGCTTCAACATCTTACGCATGCTCCGAAAGATCTTCCGATGGATCCCCACCGAAACCAGGAAGACGGTCACCCAGGCACTCGTCACCAGCCGACTGGACTACGGTAACACCCTCTACACCGGAACCACGGTCAAACTACAGAAAAGACTCCAACGCATCCTGAACGCCTCCGCACGCCTCATCCTTGACATCCCCCGACACAGCCACATCTCCGGACACCTGAGAGACTTGCACTGGCTCCCCGTCAGCAAGAGAATCACGTTCTGCCTCCTCACCCACGCACACAAGGCCCTCCACGACCTGGGCCCCAGGTACCTCAACAACCGCCTGACCTTCTACACTCCCACCCGCCAGCTACGATCGACCAGCCACGCCCTCGCCGCCGTGCCACGCATTAGAAAAACCACCATGGGAGGAAGATCCTTCTCCTACCTGGCAGCCAAGACTTGGAACTCCCTCCCCATCCACCTCCGTCTGACCCACGACCACCTCTCCTTCAGGAAGCAACTCAAGACCTGGCTGTTTGAGCAGTAGCGGTCCCCCCTCCCCCCCAGCGCCTTGAGACCCTCCGGGTGAGTAGCTCGCTATACTAATTTTTTGATTGATTGATATGTCACACATGCAGCCTCGTCAAATTCAGTCCCTCCGCTTCCGTGGTGGGCACTGGCCCAAAGGGCTGCCACAGTAAATGTCTGAAACTCATGGGCCCCACGTGCCTGCAGTGGACAGTGGGGATAAAAATGTGTTTCGGACAACTTTTGCTTTTACTTGCCTGAACTTTGAGTGACACTGCCTTGTTCCAGTATGAATGTCAGATTGACTCAGTTGAATGAATGCGACTTCAGATAGATTATTTAACTCGAGTGCCTGATGGTCCTCTGTCCTTCCTTCCGCTTTTCCACTTTATGAACATAACTTCACAAATATGTGAAGGATAACAGCACCCTCCTGGTGCAACGCCGTTCCCACACTACCTTCTGGATTGTGTCCTGCCCGAGGGTCTTAACCTCAACACACACAGGTTAAGTCAGCCAATCCTTCAGTAGCAGCCTAAAGAGCTGGTTATCTCCCGCTTTCATAACTCACAATATTATAACTAGCTATCCAGCCCCAATTATCTCTTAGCTCTAAAACCTGCTCTGCTGGAAGAATAACTGCCGCACATGAACTGACCCATGACAGCACCCTCAAACTGCAAAAGAATTAAGTGCAGTTAAAGGTTTTGTAAAACAGTTACTGGTTGCTCTTAGATGTTTACCTCCTTCAATTTTTTTTTAAACTTTACTATTACTATCTGGGACATAGCAAACATTCAGTATAGTAGAAATGTACATTCTTAATTTGTCTTTAATTTGGTGCTTTCATCCTAAATTAAGTTCCTGATAAGTGATCGAACTCTGGTGTGAATTAGGGTGTGTGAATTACGTCAAAATTATGCATAAATAGATGAAATGTAAATCTTCCATTTTACGCCATATTTTAGTGCAAAATGGTTCTACATCAATTTTTGGTGCGGGAGGCATTTAAACAAACCCACCACAAGAAACAGTCCCTTGCAGTGTGGTGTGCCTGTGCGTTTTCACAATTTGCTGTGAATTTGTTTGCAGAAATATTGTGTGTAAATTGCAGGAAATTGAGTAATTTCAGGACTTCTGCATAACGCAAAACTACCTGAATTATGCTAGCGTAGTTTCGGTTTTGCTCATGCCTAGTCAGATTTTGTTTAGTGAATGCAGGCTGTTGAAGTTTGTGATACCTGGGGGTGGAGCTTGCCAAGTAAGAAAATGAACTCTTGGGCAGAGAGCTTCGCTGGCCGAGGAAACGTTCCCCATGATCTGGGCATCTTAAGCGATCCAACAAAGGTCAAAAAGCACACAAAGGAGTTGCTAGCCCAAACGCCACCTGCAGCTGTTCTGGATGCCGCTGATATGAACTATGGGAGCTCAGTGTAGGAGACTGGCCCTCTATGTAGTGTGCAAAGCTAGGCACACTGTGCAGTGGGTCCAGACAACAACAAATTGGTTTACAGGAGTAAAACTAAATCACCTAATGTTCTAATTTTTGGAGGTAGCTTGGCTGAGCAGTAAGCACTTGGAGAAGTGCAATGCATTTGTTGTACTTGCAGCATCAATCTTGCAACTTGCACACTCAAACTCAAGACCAATATGTGCGTAATCAGGCACCGTAGGAATCAATGGAGGATCACCTGTAAAAATACATATAAAATCATACAGTTGGTTTACCAAGTTCTTCTTTTGCAGGTTGGTTGAGGTAATCAGTGGGCATGCTGTGCCAGCTGGAGGAGTTCAGGCGGCTTGCCGTTCCAGAGGGAGAAAGTCTCTGGAGCTGGTGCAGGGGCGCAGCTAGGGGCCACTTGGAAAAGTACTGCACAGGTAAGTTTAAAAATGAATGCTTGTGGTCCGCTTGGAGTGTCGAGGAAGCAAGGGGCGGGGGGAAACTTAGGGCACAGCAGGTACTTCAGTACAGGGCAGAGGGCGGCTGGGTGCAGAGTGACTCAGTGAGTCAGAAGCTGTATGCAAAGGTGCCCTCTGGAGCAGGAGGTAGGCTGGTTCAGGGTTGTTTACAGGACAATGGGGGCACTCTGGCGGGAGGTCCGGGTTGCTTCTGAAGTCCCTCGACTGGGGCCTCCTCTTGGTCCTTTTGCAGCCCAGGGCAGGCTGTTTTTCTTAGTGTCCGATGTTAGCTGACCGATGCCCGGGGTATTGGCACGGTTTGACCACTGGAGGGTGCTGTGTCACCAAATTTGGTACACTGGCGGGGGTTGTCCCCACGGTCGTCAGAATGGAGTTTGTCCAGCTGCGGCGTCCGGTTCGGGAGTTAGCGGCTGGTCAGTAAGAGGACCCTCATTGGCTTACTGGTTCTTCTTTGGTTTTGCAGTGGTACGTCCAATCTGAAGGGAGTTCACTGGTGATTTGCAAAGCCTGGAGGTACTCTGGGGCTTTTGTAGAGTTGTCCAGGTGCTCCTCAGCATGATTGTCGGTCCTGGGTGCAGCAGGCAGGGTCTGGCTCCTTTTCTTTGATACAGCATGTCCTCAGTTCTCGTGCTTCGGTTCTTTTTGGTGCTGGTCTTCTTTTGTCCATCTGATCTGATTTACTGGTCTAGGGATGCCCACTAAATACTGTATTTAGTGGGCATTTTATGGGGAGCCTGGTAGTGACCAATTTGTCATCTACCTTAGGGTGGCTACACCCACTAAGTGACTACTTCCTGTGAGCAGAGGTCACTTCCCTAATCCTGACTGGCTATTTTTCCTTCCACCCAAGATGGAGGAAAATTAAATGGAGTGGCCACCTCGCGGACAACGTCTTAGGGGTGGTGCATGCCAGATGGGGCCACCACTCCTATCCTTTGTGTGGTTTCCCACTGTTGCTTCCGCCAGTAGTGGGGGTTTGTTGTGGGGACGGCCATCTGCTGCTAGCAACAGGCTTGGGGGTCGAGTTTCAAGGGCGTTAAACCCTTAGCAGCTCTTAGGCAGGGCTGTGCACATTCCTGGGGCCAAGAGAACAAAGCCCTTCCTCTCTCCCAAGGGGTCCAGATTCCCATCTGGTGGTGACGGGCTGAATGGGACCAGGCAGCAACCATGCCAGGGTAGTTAGCTTTTGCAGGGGGCACCTCTAAGGTGACCCCTGGGTACATTTTATAATAAATCCAACACTGATACCAGTTTGGATTTATCATTCTGAGTTGTTTGTTACAAAACAACCCAGGGTTCAGAGTGGCCATCAGGTCGCTGTGAAACTCGTACTGGCCAGTGTCCAGCACATGCATTTAGAGGTTTGGCAAAGACACATGGGGGCATATTGCTCATGCAGCTATGCCCTCACACACAGTATAGTGCACCCTACGTTAGGGCTGGAAGGCCTGCCCAAAGGGTGACTTATCTAATTGTATGCTGTGTGTAGTGGACAGGGCAGATAGGCAGTATGCCATGTCAAGCTTGCATTTTACGATTGCACCAGGGCACTCAGCCTGCAGTGGCAGTGCTGGGTGCATCTAGATGCATGGCCCTAGAGGGTGGCACAATCAGGGCTGCTGCCCTCAGGGGTCTACCCATAGTAATCCTACCATTTACTAGGAACATATGGTGGCAGTTAACAGAGCTTCCCGCATAGCACGCTTGATAAAATGCAGACTAAGCTTCAGTTTGAACAGTGAAAAAACCCCATAAGCCGGCTGAGAGAGACCAACCGCTCTGGACCTTGCTCCTGAAATGGTTGTCCAGGAAACTAAGGCCGATCTAAATTGGTATCCATGCAGCACAGTTTAATGAAAATTGGTGGGAAAATTGATGCCTTAACCTATCGGGTCGACTGAAAGTCAGAGCGGATTGATACACACTGAGTGCCTTGACCTGGGGGAGCGGTGCGTATCGGAGGCAGAAGATGAGCATACCACACCGGCCTCTTGACAGAAAAAGATGGTTAAACTGTTACAATGCAAGCCAAAACTGGAGATTTAGAAGCTAGATCCTAAAGAAACTATATTCAGATTGTGTGAAAGCATTGTCTACACGTATAGACAATATGGACCGATATGTAGAACAGCTGCTCATTGATCTGCTTGGACGCAAAACATTTTCCACTACTTTTGTACATTGGGGCTGCGGGCAGTACCTGATGCTCCACCACGTCCAATTGTAGAGGCTTCTCAAGGTATGGGGGCAGGGATGCAGCTCTTCGAAAGGCTTGTGAGTTGGGAGTACTATGTCGAGAGGGCGCGGAGATAGCACTCTACCCAGACTTTACTCAGCAGGTAGATAAGGTGAGTTTCTTCAAGGTACGCAGCGGCTAAGAGAGAGCTCCTTATGGACTATAATCTGCTTTACCCTGCAAGACTCCAAATGATGGTGGGTGGGAAGGTACACCTTTTTACAGACCCCAAGAAATTGCAGCAAGTTATTGCACCGAAGGAAGCCACAGCAGAAAGAAGAAAATTGCAGAGAGCTGACATCCGGGACTCCGATGGAGTGATGGGCATTGTGGAATGATCTGAGACGAGGTGAGCGGCGAGGGGAATGAGCAAGATGATGGTGCTCTTCTCCTCTGTGGTTGGTTGGAATAGCTGACCCTGCTGGGCACGAGGCCTAGTGGTTAACTTGTTGTTTTATCTGCTTGCTCTTGGCTCCCTGACTGTTCTGGGAGACAGAAGGGGATAGCTGGGGATGAACTGTGGCAGGAGCCCTTCAGGAAGTACTACGGGAGCTGTATAGATATAAGGTGCGGTACAGACTATTCTTGACCATATTGAAGATCTTGGATATTTTTATAAAATGGTTGCTCATTGTAAAGGACAAAAGTATTTTTGCTTTAGATACATGACATTGTGAAGTAGAACTCTTGGCCTCTATTGTTAAGGTCGGTATTTAGGGTGCCTTGGCACTATCTGTCCCCCCTGTGTGCACCACACAATGGTTGTTTTATTGTTTTGGGGGGAGGGATCCGGTGGTATTTCAGGAATTATGCTTGTGGGGCTGGAATGCAAGTTAAGTGGGTTTTCCTATGTTTGATGGCAGATGTGAGAGCATATTGCACAGAATAGATGCACATTTTTTATGTTGTGATGTTCTACACAAAAAGGGATGATTGATGGGAGTCCTAGATGCAGGGCACGTCCCACTGGGTCCAAAGTGCTGTGGCTGATCACATAGAACATCCATGGACTCAAGGAAAATACATAAGGTAGTGGTCTACTTACAAAGACATAAGGTGGATATTGCTATATTGCAGGAAACACACCTGCTACAGAGAAGTGGTCTCCTTACGCAACGCAGAATGCGTGGGCAGGTCAGCACAGCGGGTTTTACATCGCACTCAAGCAGTGTACTTACCTGAGTTAGGTAGGGAACGGGGTTCAACCTACAGGAGGTCTGTGTTGATACAGAAGGTAGATATGTCATAGTGAAATGTTACATAGAGGATCTGGAGGTACTGTTAGTCAGAGTGTATGGCCAGAATCATGCCTGTCTGAATTTGTATCACATGCTTGCCTCTAGACTGCAGCAATGGGGGTGACCTACTACAGATATGAGGTGGTGACTTCAATTGTGTTGGGATAGATCAGTTGCGGTGTTTCTTGACATCGAGGAAGCTTTTGATTCAGTCAGGTGGGAGGTTATTCAGGCTGTCTTATGTTGTGTCCGGGTGAGGGACGTCTTTCTCCAGTTGATTAAGGTCCTATAAAGGCAGCCAGTAGCACTCTGAGTGAATGGAATTGTGACTGAATCTATTGATAGAGAGGGGGACCAGGCAGGGTTAGCCTGTATTCCCCTTGCTGTATGCCCTGGTGGTGGAGCTGTTGGCCCTCGCACTGTGAAAATACTATTCTCATAGAGAGATGTTTTCTGCATTATACCCTTATAATATCAGCGTACGCAGATGATACCCTACTGTATATTCGAGATCCTGACCATAATCTGATGCCAGTCCTGAGGGAGGTGGCACTATTCGGAAGGCATGCCAGACTGTGTATCAACTGGGGAAAATCTATGATATTCCCGCTCACATCCTTTGTGAAACCAATACCCATAGAATACCCAGTGCATTGGACTGAGGATACAGTACCTGGGTATTCAGATGTATATGAATCCAACTGTAATTCTACAAGAGAACTGTGGTAGGGCAATACGTTTGTCAGACAAAGTGGAAGACTGGATTTGGCTACCAGTTTCGATCGCTGGGCATATGGGCATCCTGAAGATGGTGGTTCTGACACATTTTTTATTTTTATTTGATGAATATACTGATAATACTCACCCTCTCGGTGTTCGATAAGATAAGGGCTCTGCTGACATGTCTGGCATGGGGAGATAAACTTCCCCGGGTGGGGTGGAAGATCCTGAACTACCATATGACATTGGAGGTTTAAATGCCCCGGATTTGGAGGCATACTGTTGGGCAGCGCAGTCATAATTTGCTCATTACTGTATGCATAGCCTGCAAGACTTGCCATATGTCCGGCTAGAACTGGGGGCAGTGACCCAGAGCACATTTCTGTGGCTTCTGTTTGAGCACCCACCTAGAAGTTATGGCGTTTTGGACACCTTGAATGAGACTCTCTACGCACGGCATAAACATTTTGAACAGCAGATGGGTCCGCTGTTGTTTTCATTCCACCCCACCCAATGCCTATAGCATGGTGCAAAGGGCTCCCATGGTCGCAGGAGTAGCGTGCTGTAAAGGTACAGAAGTAATTGGGGGTTATTCAGTAATATGTGTGACTGGGAGGCATTGCGCGAACGTGGGACTCAAGACACCCTGACTAGTGTGTTTTCATTATTCTAGGGCGTGACGCTGATTGCAAAAGCTGTTAGGAGAGGAAATGCCTTACCCACCTGCAGTTCTGACACTGCCTTCACTTTTACAAATACCCGTGCCCCAACATATAATAACTAGACAAAATGCGTATGCCCAGGAAGTGGCCTGACAGCGCGATCTAGGAACGCTCATGGACGATAAACAATGGACGTACTGCTGCTTGATGACAGTCAATATCATTGAGTAACAGGCACAAACTAGTGCATTTCAAATATGTCAACCAAGTATACTACATGCCAGCAGGGTTGTACAGATATGAAATCTGTGATTGGGCCTCATTTTCCAGGTGTTCAGAGATGGACGCAGGGTTTCTACATGAGGCCTGGTGCTGCCAAAAGACATATATAGTTTTTGGCAGGACGTATTAATGGAATTGAGCAATATTGTGGGATAATGGCTAGATCCAGTCATTCGTAGCCCTACAGGGGTACGACAAGGGATTACAAAAAGTAATTTGACTACTGACTGCCATATCTCTCTTATTAGCGAAGCGCAGAGTAGCAATGCGCTGGATGAAGGGGCCCTTACTGACTTTACAGGAGTGGTTGTGAGGTATGGCGTACTGTAATACGCAGTATATGTACAGTGAGCTCCTCCCAAGCTGTAGTCTCCTCCAGGATATTTTGGGGCCGGTCCAGGCATACCTGGCCGGAGCAAGTCAAGGCCCTAGCTTGAAGGGGGGCAGTTCTGATGCAGGCAAAAGTGGGAAGGAAGGAAGGATACTTACCAGATGGTCCTTGCTGGGAGGTGATTCGCTGAGAAGTATGTGGTCTTAATTCCCGGAAGCATAAAATAGTCACCAGTGGTATGATATATCGTGTTATGTAAGCTGACCACATTATATTGTTATGATCACTAAATATGCCTACAGGGAATAGATGGGACATGTCTGTTGTAATGATTGATGCTGTCTGTGTAAGATGATGAGATATGTAGTATATTGCTAAAATATGCAGTTGGTGCCATCACGTGTAATCTGTAATCTGTGATATGTGCTATGTAATGAAATTGGTGTCTAGCCAATCTCTACCAAACAACAAAGAATTGTATGGTTGTAATTTAATACAGTGAAAATAAAGTCCCCGCCCAAAAAAAAAAAAAAAACTGTGCTGCATCAACATTCACTGGGATCTCTTTCCACTTCATTTTTTAGGTTTTGCCTGCATGGCGCGTGCTTGCTTTCTTGTCATTTCAGAATCTTTTTTTTTTGTTTAGAAAAAAAAATAAAAAATCTTAAAAGGGCTTAGAACTTGCCCAATACTTACCTGAACTTTCCATTACTGCATTCCATTGTAGCTCAAATTTACTTTCCCCTCATTGTTCAGCATGTCGTCTTCTGCTTTCACTTCCTGCCTTTCCAGCTTTGCTTTTGCTGTTGCATGGAGCCTGGGCCAAGTACTTCTTCTGGTCACTCAGTTTGGGTGCTCATGGTGTCCTTACACTTAACTACTCACTGGTTCATCCTCATTGTTGTGGGTTTTTTCTAATTGGCGTGGCTTTGCTATGCTGGGAGACAAACTAAAGTTTTATTTTCTTTCAGTTTGAGATGTGTTTGTTGTGAATTAGTAGACCGCCGTGTGAGTTCCTGGATGAATGTGGTGTGTGTTTTTTTTCCGTTTTTTTTTGGGGTGGATGCTAGGGAAGGGCTTTCCTATGTGCCACGTTGAAGGCAACTTGTGGAGGAAAGCTTAGCCTCAGGTGGGTGACCAAGGACATGTTGGCTGTTCTTGCTTCTGTGATAGGTACGCTAATTGCCTAGTATTATTTCTTTGCACCCTCTTTAAGCTTTCACAATACCTTGTGGCACCTTACTGTTACATTTCTATGTGGTCCCAGAAGAGCCCTGAAAATGTGTGACAACAGTTGGGGCGTTTTGTATGTACATGCAATATTTTAGCATATCCTACAATACCTCTTTTGTGCATTCTTGTCCGACTGTTTAATGGTGATTTGATTCTTTGCATCCCCTGTCCCAATCAAATTATTAAAGCAACCAACGTTGTCTGCATTACCCAGGGCAAATGGAGTACACAGTGCGCAACTAAAGTAAACACCGTTGTAATGCAGCTACCTCAAAATACAACTATGCACTTGGAGCCAGACCCTCAACCAGGGCGGCTCTACCCTGTCCTTTGCTCAGTGTTTGCTACTCTGCCTCCCCCTGGAGAGGATCTAAGCCTAGGTTACATCTCAAATGAAATTACAAACATCTGGTTGCATAACGTGAGCTAATTTTCTCCACATTCCTGTTTACTTTTGCGGTGACCTATTTAAAGGTTTATGGATCTCCAAAGAAGAGTGTTTACAACAGCCCAGCAGCCGGGCTACCCAGTTCTTAATTGCTCTGTGTTGTGAAACGGAAGATCCTTGTTTGATTTCTGACTCTGAAGCAGAAAATACTGTCTCTGTGCAGATGGTCAGCGTGACAGTGTTGCAGCAGTGGCTATAACCAAGCTGGCTGTAGGAAAGTGCCCTATTTCTTGGCGTGGTTACCACATTTTCTGCCTGTCAGTATGTTTGACTGTGTTCACTGGGATCCTGCTAACCAGGATTCCACTGATTATGCTCTCTCTCTTCTAGCTGTACCTTTTTCTTCCCACAATTGGCACACTGGTCCCCCAGTGTAAGTCCCTAGTATATGGTACCCAGGGCATTGGTGTTCCAGGGGATCCCTATGGGCTGCACAGTTACTCTGTCACCCATAGGGAGCCCATGCAAAAGGTTCTGCAGGCCTGTCATTGCAGTCTGCATGAAACAGATGCATGCACCTGTTTTCACTACAGGTCACTGCACCAGGTCACCCCTATGGTAGGCCTTATCAGCCCAGAAGGCAGGGTGCAGGTACCTGTGTGTGAGGGCACTCCTGCACTAGCAGAGGTGCCCCCACAAACTCCCAATCCGTTTTTCTGGATTTTGTGAGTGCAAGGATGCCATTTTACGCATGTACTGGACATAGATGGCGACCTATGTCTAGCTACATAATGGTAACTCAGAACCTGGGCATGTTTGGCATCAAATATGTCGGAATCATACCCCAATACTGTTGCAAGTATCGGAAGTATAATTCCATGCACTCTGGGGGCTCTTTAGAGGACCCCCAGCATTGCTACCACCAGTGTTACGGGGTTTTCCAGGCAGCCCAAGCTGCTGCCACTCGTCAGACAGATTTCTGCCCTCCTGCTGCTTGATCTGATCAGGCTCAGGAAGGCAGAACAAAGGATTTCGTTTAGGAAATAGGTGTGAGTGGCTTGGGAAGGGTAGCCTCCCCATGCCACTGGTATGCTTTGAAGTGCACAACTTGCCTTGCTCTGGCGCGAAACTGGACCATGGAAAGGGGAGTGACCACAGGGTACCTGCGTTCTGCCATCTTGTTTCCAACTCTGGGAGCATCTGAGTGGCCAGGCCATGCAGGTGATGTCAGAGCCCCCTCCTGACAGGTGCTTACCTTGCTAGGTTACCAATACCATACCCCTTTCAGGGCTACTTAGGGTTGCTTTCTTGGGTGGGTCCTCCAGATTCAGCTTTCAAGACTCCAGCAGGATTCCTCTGCAACCTCCACTTCGAATTCTGGCCACTGGAATTTCGACTGGACCCTCCAGGAACTGACAACGGTGTAACCCATGAAGAAGACTTATGCAACTTATTTTTCCGGGCTCCTGCCAGCTTTGCAACATTTCACCAGCTGTGCATCCTCAGAAGACAGCAACTCTTCAGCCTGCACAAGAAGAAGGAAGAATCTCCCTTGGAGTGAAGGAGTCAATCCCCTGCATCCGCAGGCACCTGCTGCAACGACAACCAGCTGCATGGATCCCCCTCATCTTGAGCTGCATAAATCCTGCATCGCGGGTGGTGGTCCGGAATAGTCCTCTTGGTCCTCCCTGCCAGCTGGCAAACATTGGTGGAGGTAAGTGTAGGAAGTCGGCTCTGTATGCACTATTTCAAAGTAAAGAATAGTATGCACAGAGTCCAAGGGTTCCCCTTAGAGATAAGATAGTGGCAAAAAGAGATCATTCTAATGCTCTATTTTGGGGTAGTGTGGTCGAGCAGTAGGCTTATCAAAGGAGTAGTGTTAAGCATTTGTTGTACACACACAGGCAATACATGAGGAACACACACTCAGACAATTCCAGGCCAATAGGTTTTTGTATAGAAAAATATATTTTCTTAGTTTATTTTAAGAACCACAGGTTCAAGATTTACATGTAATACTTCAAATGAAAGGTATTGCAGGTAGGTACTTTAGGAACTTTGAATTAGCAAAATAGCATATACAGTTTTCACATAAATCACATATAGCTACTTTAAAACTAGACAGTGCAATTTTCAACAGTTCCTGGGGGGAGTAAGTGTTTGTTAGTTTTTGCAGGTAAGTAAACCACCTACAGGGTTCAAGTTTGGGTCCAAGGTAGCCCACCATTGGGGGTTCAGAGCAACCCCAAAGTTACCACACCAGCAGCTTAGGGCCGGTCAGGTGCAGAGGTCAAAGTGGTGCCCAAAACACATAGGCTTCAATGGAGAAGGGGGTTCTCCGGTTCCAGTCTGCCAGCAGGTAAGTACCCGTGTTTTCAGAGGGCAGACCAGGGGGGTTTTGTAAGGGGGGGGGGTGGTACACCCTCAGCGGCCGGGTGCAGTGTGCAAACAAGCGTCGGGTTTCCAATGGAAATCAATGGGAGACCAAGGGGTCTCTTCAGTGATGCAGGTAGGCTTGGGGGGGGGGGGGGGGGCTCCTCGGGGTAGGCACCACCTGGGTAAGGGAGAGGGCCATCAGGGGGTCGCTCCTGCACTGGAGGTCAGATCCTACAGGTCCTGGGGGCTGCGGGTGCAGTGTCCCTACCAGGTGTCGGGTTCTTAGAAGCAGGCAGTCGCGGTCAGGTGGAGCCTCGGGATTCCCTCTACAGGCGTTGCTGTGGGGGCTCAGGGGGGTCAACTCTGGCTACTCACGGTCTCGTAGTCGCCGGGGAGTCCTCCCTGAAGTGATTGTTCTCCACAAGTCGAGCCGGGGGCGTCTGGTGCAGAGTGCCAAGTCTCACGCTTCCGGCGGGAAACACGAGTTGTTGCAAAGTTGCAGTCTTTGGTGATCAGAGCCACTGTCCTCAGGAGTTCTTGGTCCTTCTAGATGCAGGGCAGTCCTCTGAGGCTTCAGAGGTCGCTGGTCTCTGTGAAAAGCGTCGCTGGAGCAGTGTCTTTAGAAGTGGGGAGACAGGCCGGTAGAGCTGGGGCCAAAGCAGTTGGTGTCTCCGTCTTCTCTGCAGGGTTTTTCAGCTTAGCCGTCCTCTTCTTCTTAGGTTGCAGGAATCTGATTTCCTAGGTTCTGGGAGCCCTTAAATACTGAATTTAGAGGTGTGTTTAGGTCTGGGAGGGCAGTAGCCAATGGCTACTAGCCCTGAGGGTGGCTACACCCTCTTTGTGCCTCCTCCCTGAGGGGAGGGGGGCACATCCCTAATCCTATTGGGGGAATCCTCCATCTGCAAGATGGAGGATTTCTAAAAGTCAGTCACCTCAGCTCAGGACACCTTAGGGGCTGTCCTGACTGGCCAGTGACTCCTCCTTGTTTTTCTCATTATCTCTCCTGGACTTGCCGCCAAAAGTGGGGGCTGTGTCCAGGGGGGGCGGGCATCTCCACTAGCTGGAGTGCCCTGGGGCATTGTAACACGAAGCCTGAGCCTTTGAGGCTCACTGCTAGGTGTTACAGTTCCTGCAGGGGGAGGTGTGAAGCATCCCCACCCAGAGCAGGCTTTTGTTTCTGTCCTCAGAGAGCACAAAGGCCCTCACCACATAGGGTCAGAAACTCGTCTCTCCGCATCAGGCTGGCACATACCAGTCAGTCCTGCACTGAACAATTGGGTAATATACAGGGGGTATCTCTAAGATGCCCTCTGTGTGCATTTTTTTATAAATCCAACACTGGCATCAGTGTGGGTTTATTATTCTGAGAAGTTTGATACCAAACTTCCCAGTATTCAGTGTAGCCATTATGGTGCTGTGGAGCTCGTGCATGACAGACTCCCAGACCATATAATCTTATGGCTACCCTGCTCTTACAATGTCTAAGGTTTCGCTTAGACACTGTCGGGGCATAGTGCTTATGCACCTATGCCCTCACTTGTGGTATAGTGCACCCTGCCTTAGGGCTGTAAGGCCTGTTAGAGGGGTGACTTACCTATGCTATAGGCAGTGTGAGGTTGGCATGGCACCCTGAGGGGAGTGCCATGTCGACTTAGTCATTTTCTCCCCACCAGCACACACCAGCTGGCAAGCAGTGTCTGTGCTGAGAGAGTGGTCCCTAGGGTGGCATAAGACATGCTGCAGCCCTTAGAGACCTTCCCTGGCATCAGGGCCCTTGGTACCAGGGATACCAGTTACAAGGGACTTGCCTGGGTGCCAGGGTTGTGCCAATTGTGGAAACAATAGTACATTTTAGGTGAAAGAACACTCCGGTGTCCTGAGCTGAAGTGACTCTAACTTTTAGAAATCCCCCATCTTGCAGATGGAGGATTCCCCCAATAGGATTAGGGATGTGACCCCCTCCCCTTGGGAGGAGGCACAAAGAGGGTGTACCCACCCTCAGGGCTAGTAGCCATTGGCTACTAACCCCCCAGACCTAAACACGCCCTTAAATTTAGTATTTAAGGGCTTCCCTGAACCTAAGAATTTAGATTCCTGCTACTAACAAGAAGAAGAGGACTGCTGAGCTGAAAAACCCCTACAGAGGAAGAACAGAAGACACCAACTGCTTTGGCCCCAGACTTACCGGCCTGTCTCCTGCCTTCCAAAGAAACCTGCTCCAGCGACGCTTTCCAAGGGACCAGCGACCTCTGAATCCTCTGAGGACTGCCCTGCTTCAAGAAAGACAAGAAACTCCCGAGGACAGCGGCACTGCTCCACAAGAACTGAAACTTTGTTTCAAGGAGCAGATTTAAAGACCCCTGCAACTCCCCGCAAGAAGCGTGAGACTTGCAACACTGCACCCGGCGACCCAGACTCGACTGGTGGAGAACCAACACCTCAGGGAGGACCCTCCGGCGACTCCAAGACTGTGAGTAACCAAAGTTGTCCCCCTTGAGCCCCCACAGCGACGCCTGCAGAGGAAATCCCGAGGCTCCCCCTGACCGCGACTGGAAAAGACCCTGCACCCGCAGCCCCCAGCACCTAAAGGAACGGAACTCCTGTGCAGGAGTGACCCCCAGGAGGCCCTCTCCCTTGCCCAGGTGGTGGCTACCCCGAGGAGCCCCCCCCCCCCTTGCCTGCCTGCAACGCTGAAGAGATCCCTTGATCTCTCATAGGAAACCATTGAAAACCCTACGCGTGTTTGCACACTGCACCCGGCCGCCCCCGCGCTGCTGAGGGTGTGCTTTTTGTGCGGACTTGTGTCTCCCCCCCCCCCCCCCCCCCCCCCCGGTGCCCTACAAAACCCCCCTGGTCTGCCCTCCGAAGACGCGGGTACTTACCTGCTGGCAGACTGGAACCGGGGCACCCCCTTCTCTCCATTGAAGCCTATGTGTTTTGGGCACCTCTTTGACCTCTGCACCTGACCGGCCCTGAGCTGCTGGTGTGGTGACTTTGGGGTTGCTCTGAACCCCCAACGGTGGGCTACCTTGGACCAAGAACTGAAACCTGTAAGTGACTTACTTACCTGTGAAACCTAACAATACTTTACCTCCCCCAGGAACTGTGAAAATTGCACTAAGTGTCCACTTTTAAAACAGCTTATTGTGTTTTATGTAAAAAGTATACATGCTAATGTAATGATTCAAAGTTCCTAAAGTACTTATCTGCAATACCTTTCAAATGAGATATTACATGTAGAATTTGAACCTGTGGTTCTTAAAATAAACTAAGAAAATATATTTTTCTATAACAAAACCTATTGGCTGGATTTGTCTCTGAGTGTGTGTTCCTCATTTATTGCCTGTGTGTATGTACAACAAATGCTTAACACTACTCCTTTGATAAGCCTACTGCTCGACCACACTACCACAAAATAGAGCATTAGTATTATCTCTTTTTGCCACTATCTTACCTCTAAGGGGAACCCTTGGACTCTGTGCATGCTATTCCTTACTTTGAAATAGCACATACAGAGCCAACTTCCTACAACATACAACTCTGCTAATGCACCTACTGCTGTTCTGCAGTGTCCCCTACTGTTCCACACTCTGACTTCTGTTTTAGGACGTAGGGAAGCCCATTAACTCTAATCTTAGCTGCCATCTTTATTGAAGAGGGTCTGTTTCGCCTATCTCACTCCATTCTTTCCTTTCCTGTTTACTCCCAATATTTTCTATCTCCCTCACTTTTCTCTATCCAGCTCTTTAAAATCCACACGTTAACAGTTTTGCTCTTTCTATCAACTTTTTATTTCTACTCCTCACCCTCTTTTATTTATTTCCGTCTTGCTACCTTCTCTTTCAAACTCGCAAAAACGTGGGCGTTTCTTTCCTTGGTTAGTTCCTCTTTGTTTTTTCTTCATCAGGCGTACCTATCTTTCACCATTTTTTCTCTTCCCTTCATTCTTTTTCTTTCTTGATTTGCTCTCTCCTTTCACTCGGTATGCGTCCTCTCCCTTTTTTTTTTTTTTTTGTTTTTTTTTAATACCTTTCTTCCTTTCTTTGATGTTTTTCTTAACTTTCTGTCAATTCACCCCCCCATCTGTATGTGGAAGCCACATGTTACCTGTCAGGACCCAAATTGTCAGTGGTTTTCCTATTCTGTGTCTCTGGGAAATGTCAGTACATACATGCCCTGGTTCTTTCACTGCTTGTTTCTCTCACCATCTTTTTTCCCCTAATGTTCGTTTTTCTCTTTCTTTTCACACTTTCATTATTGTTTGTTCTCTTTCTTTCGCTGGCTTCCTTCCCTTTTTTTTCGTCTTACGTGTTTGCTCTATTTCTTCCTAGTTGTGTTTTCATTTTCCTTCTTTCCCTTCCTTTTTGTTTTTTGCAACGCCTTTTCTTTCTTCATTATGTCTGCTGTATTCCTTTCTTATCTTTTTCTGCCCCATCCGCTTTCTCTCCTGAGGCCTAGTTATCAATGGAGCAACAGGTGCAGTGGCACCGGGGCCCAGAGAGCTATGGACGTCACTCAACTCTAATTACTGCTGTATTTTCCTACCGAAATTGCAGTCAACCATTTTCTTTTCTTACTTCAGGGCCCATGACTCCTTTACTATGCCACTTATCCCCTACATCTTTACTCCCGACTCCCTATTTCCTTTCACCCTTTAATCCATCCATGGAGTTTTGTGGATTAAATTCTGCCAAAAGTTTATTTCTGATAAAGGTTTATATGATAACTGTATATGTTGTAAGGGAGGAGCCAAGATGGCGGCAGGGACGGTCGCTTGACCCGAGCGCTCCGTCCCCGGCCACTCCGAGATATCCTAATAGGCGCCCCCCCAGCGGCCTGGCAGTGACGGCCGGGACGGCGGCATGGCTGGGGGAGACCGGGGCATGCAACTCGCACTGTGAGCGCTCCCCGGACCACGAGCGAGGCGAGTCTGGGACTCGTCGGGTGCGGCGCGGAGCGGGGGGAGCTGCGGCTGCAGCCCCGGTCGTGCTCTCACCGGGCGCGGCCGCCTCCTGCCTGCCTGCGACTGGGAGAGCGGGGGAGGCGCGCCCGGAGGAGGACCGTGCAGTTTGTCCAGCTGGGCGCCCAGAGACGCCGACTCGAGGTGCCGGGGCGCCATTTTAGATCTCGGCGGCCGGCGGGGATGAAGGCGGCGGAGGAGCAGTGAGGAGGCCCGGTGAGGCAGACGCGAGGCGGCGGCGGCCCAGCAGGCAGCGGGGATTCCAGGCTCAGAAATATTTTAATTTAAAAAATAAATAAATAAAAGAAAAATTAAAGAACAAGGTGAGGAGGGCGCCTACGAGGAGGGGAACACCAAAATTACTCGGAGGAGGTAAACCTTGGGAACGGCAAGCGCCCCCCCCCCCCCCCTTCACTCCGCCGCTCCATCCTCGCAACTGGGCAAGACAGATGCGGATTGCGTGCTCCTGGGAGCACAGTTTATTCAACAAATGCAGAATGGATGGCTGGGTTGGACTGTGGATGCGTGGACTGCCCTGGACTTACTAGCAGTGGGTCCCTGCCGCAAATGCTCCTAGCTGCACGAGGTATATTCGCAGCACCCCGCGAGCGCCTCAACCCGTGATCTCTCCCGCGCCTCACCCGACCGTCCAGCAACTCTCCCCTCCAACTGAGGGAAACCTCTGGCACCAAGCCCAGCCGCCACACAAGAAGAAGCAAGTGTTCTCCCCTAATGACTGCACCCTCTACGCATTTCAACGAGCCCGGTGGACAGCTCCGCGGGAACGTGGAGTTAGACCATTGAATTCATCAATGTCTGTAGTATCTGTCACTGAACACACAGGCCATAATAAACCAAATTAGGACTGGATGCTCCTTTGCTTCACTGCCTAACCTCAAGCCCACCAGTGCGAAGTCTCTGCAGATTGGGAGGCAACCTCATAATAGCCAAAATGGCCGGAAGAGCCAAGTCAACCAAGAACCCAGATCGAACTACCCAAGGGATAACGCCTACAGATCAACAATTTGGCCCATCCCTACAATCTCTGGAAAACACACTTCTAGCGCATTCTGCTCAGTTCGAGAAAGTATTGCAGGCAATACTGGACACTAAGTCATCACTGGAGGGTAGAATTGATGCAGTCGCGCAAGACCTGAATCTCCTACGAGTGGATCATCGTAGCCTAGCCGAAAAAGTAAAAACAACTGAAGCTGAAATAGCGGAACTAACTCCAATAGCGCAAGGGAACCAAAAACAAATTCAGCGCATGGATGAAGAGCTGAAGATCCGAGGAAATGGAGAGCAGGGCGCGCCGAAATAATGTGAGATTTCTGGGCTTTCCGGAAAGCATGCGTCAACCGGAATCAGAAATTTCCCTATAGCAGTGGCTAATTAAAGAGGTGTTAAGCGGGGCTCCATCCAAGTTTTTCTCAGTTGAAAGGGCTTATAGAGTCCCGGGCAGGCCTCCAGCCCCCGGCCAGTCCCCCAGACCATTGATTGCCAGGTTCTTAAATTACAGAGATCGAGACGCAATACTGCAACAATTTCGCAATAAGGGCCCGTTCAAGTATGAAGACTCGAACATCAATGCCTACCCAGACTTCACGCAAGAGGTGCAAAATCAGCGTAATTCTTTTGTTAAAATCAAGCAACGCTTACGAGAACAGAACATAAAATATGCCCTGCTCTTTCCAGCCAAGTTAAGAGTAGTGATGGAGGACCGTACCCATATATTCACCAGCACCGAGGACGCCTGGACATGGCTCCACGCCAAGGGCCTTGCATACCCCCAGGAAGACGCAGAGGAGGACGAGAAACGGGGGAGATCCACTGCAGGGAAGCGATTCTATCGGCGCACCAGAGGCCAGCCCAATGTCTGGCAAGCAGCAGAGGCCAGAGCAAAAGTGCTTAAAGAAATGCCGCTACACATGCAAAGCAGCAGTATAACTCCCGACGGGCCTGTGGAGCTGGAACAGGACTCAGACACAGCCAGCTCCGTATCCACGGTAACAGGAGAACTAGGTGGGCCGAAGGTCACCCCGAGATCTGCCGATGACCTATAAATTATTGGCTCAGATCCAGAGTGAACACTAGAGATGGCGATTGCAACTGGAAAACTTAGAGACTCCACGACACTACCAAGCTGTGGGGATAGAGTGCTTCCAACAATATACATCTTTGATATAAACACTAAGCTAAGTGATTTGGGGCACAAACAGGTGGCGGGTGGGTGGGGCCAGAGGGAATGGAAATATGCCAAGGGGGGGCTCCTGAAGATATTGGCAGACTTAGTCTGCGGCATGATGTGAGCCCCTTACAAGAGCCACATCTGTAAGATATGAGAATCCCACTAAGCAAATCCAACTGGATAAAAGTTATGTTACACATTTTTAAGTTCTGTGGTTTCACTGTAGTTGTAAGTAGTATAGGGGGTTTAATTAGGGGGGTGGGGATCAGTAGTTTAGTAGAAATGCAGCGATCGGAATAACTTAATGCACTAAGGATGGACCTGCACACGCTATATCTAAATATTAGCAGCAGAAAGGCAGAGACCAGGTGGCCCAATATTAAAACCCAGGCCCACAACACAGCAACATACCCCCTGCACCCTACAAGATGTCTTCTAGAAGCAACATGGGGAGCCAGTATATCATATTAACATGGAATGTCAGGGGCCTTGGGACGCCGAGCAAACGGGCTAGAGTGCATGCTCGACTTAAGAGACTAGGAGTGCATATCGCTATTTTGCAAGAGACACATATGCTAGAGGGGGATTTACGAGACATGCGCGTGAAGTGGGGGGGCCAGTTGATAGGCACAACATATTCGACCTTTGCGAGAGGGGTGCTGATTTGGATAGCAGCGGGAGTTCCATTCCTCATGTCAACACACAAGATAGACCAGGGGGGGAGGTACGCAGTAATGGAGGGCAGATTGGATGGTAGACAAATGGCAGTGGTTGGGGTATACGCCCCCAACAGTGGCATCACAGGCTTTCTTACCACTCTCACCCCAACGCTGCTGACCCACCCCATGCCCCTTGTCATCTGGGGAGGTGATTTTAACAGCATCCCAGTAGCAGCATTAGACAGAACCAGCGCCCACCAGAGCGCATCAACTGACAGGAAGCTCGTAAGTCCCCTGCAAGAATGGGCAAATGTTATGGGCCTATATGATGTATGGCGGTTAGGCCATCCAGAGCAAAAAGAATATTCATTTTATTCGGTCCCACACAACACCCACACTAGAATTGACATAATATGGGGCACTCGCGAAATAGGGGCGCTGATCACTGAATCCGAATACTTGGAAAAGACAGTCTCGGATCATGCGCCTCTGCGGGTAACCCTGAACTGGGGCAGGGCACGTCAGGTAATTCCCACTTGGAGATTCCAGGCGGAGGCTCTACAGGATCAAGCATTCGCTGCAACATTGGGGAAATCTATAGGCCAATATTGGGAAATAAACGCTATGTCTGCAACAACCCGGGCGATAGAATGGGATGCCCACAAAGTAGTGGCCCGTGGAGTATGTATGTCCACTACGTGGGGAGTGAGACGCTCCTTACAGGCGGAAATTAGCAAACTCGAGAAGGAGCTGAGGATTGCGGAAAAGGCGGTAGCACGGGGGGAAATTACCAGCACTGTCCTTCAAGAAAAGCGCTTAAAATACAATGAGGCAGATAGCAGGCTCCGCTGCCACGACTATAAATATTACTTAACCAGGTTGCAAACAGAAGGAGATAGATCAAGCAGAATGCTAGCGTGGCTACTCCGCGAGGATAGACAGCAGGCTCCGATAGGGGCCATCCGGGTGGGCGCGCAAGAGATGGCTACTACACAAGCAGAAATAAACGAGGTGTTTAGGAATTACTACTCTAACCTATACACTAAACGTACTTCGTGTACAGCTACACAACTAAAGGCCTTTCTAGCGGACTCCTTCCTACCCCAACTACCACAAATAGATAGAGATGGAATTGAAACCCCCATAACAACAGCAGAAATAGAACTAGCCCTTGCACAGCTGCCCAGGAACAAAGCGCCCGGCGCGGATGGCCTCCCTTCGGAGTATTATAAAGCCTATTTACCCAGCCTGAAATCCCATCTGCTGGGAGTGTTCCAGGAGGCGTGGGCTAAAGAAAGCTTACCCACGTCTCAAAGGGAAGCTATGATAGTGGTACTCCCTAAACAGGGTCGAGTCCACACGGATGTGAAATCTTATAGACCACTATCGCTGTTCAATACAGACTGCAAAATATTAGGCAAAATATTGGCCAACAGGTTAGCCCCCCTCATGCACTTATTGATACATGCAGATCAAAGTGGCTTCATCCCCAAGCGTAACACCTTCCTAAATATTCGAAGATTGCTGGGCATAATAGGAGATACCCCCAAGAATGCACAGGAGGAAATGGTGCTCTCATTAGACATAGAAAAGGCCTTTGATACGCTCGAGTGGGACTTTCTGTTGGCCACGATGGCCCGTATGGGAATAGGCCCCAATTACATCCGCTGGGTTCGGACATTGTACTCTAGCCCGAACGCGAGGGTGAAATCAGGCGGGGTGATTTCTGATAGTTTCCCGATTTCTAGGGGGACACGGCAGGGATGCCCCTTATCCCCGCTATTGATTGCCATAGCAATGGAACCGTTAGCGGCAAAAGTTCGCCTCATGGAGCACGAATGGGGAATTATTAGGAATGGGTTATATCACACGATTTCACTATATGCAGATGATGCGTTGATATATATCAGGAACGGTTGTGCAGCTATCCCACCTGTAATATCTTTATTGGCCGAATTCGGAGGCCTGTCTGGCCTTGTGGTAAACTGGGAGAAATCGTGTGTCTTTCCCCTGGTAAAAAGGGCTCCCAGCAATCCTGATTCCCCAGAGGTAGGACACCTTAAATGGTGCCCTACAACATTTAAATACCTAGGGATAAACATATACCATGCCACGGAAGACTTAAGAGATGGGAACCTGGGGAAGGCGCTAACATCTATAAAAGGCTCTCTACAATTCTGGAACAAGCTCCCTCTCTCGCCACCCGGCAAGGTGGCGATCGCTAATATGTTGATTCTACCTAGGCTTTTATATTACTTTGCGGCCCTGCCGATAATCATTCCCAAAAGCTTCTTTAGCAATTTAAACACAGCATTGCTGCAGCTCATCTGGGGAGGTGGCAGAGCGCGAGTGGCGCTATCCACACTACAACGCCCGCTGGATAACGGTGGCCTAGGAACTCCGAATTTTGAAAAATACTACGCAGCCGCACAACTTCAATGGGTCCAATATTGGATCCACAGACCAGAGCAAGCGGAACCTACGAGCCTAGAGCCTCGGCGGAACGGGACTCCCCTTTTAAATTGGCTGTCGACAAAGCCCCCCAAAGTGGCACTGGTCAACCCATTGCTTGCAGCTGCGTACGCGTGCTGGGCCAGATAGGTGCAAAAAAGAGCGGATAAGCTCCCATACTCTCCACACGTACTGCTAAATTACCTATTGGTGGGAAATGCAGCTAGAATGCAAGCTGTAAAGCTGTGGAATGAAGCAGGAATACTGACCGTAGGGGATTGCTATGAAGACGGTAAATTAATGACGTTCGAGGCCCTCCAGGCCCTCACGGAGATAAATCCGGGACAGTTCCTGACATATCATGCCGTATGTCACGAAATCAGAAAAATATGGGGAACGGGCGCCTCGGAACCAGAGATCTCCCCTGTGCTTCACCAGCTTCTACAACATAGTGATCAAACAAAAACAATATCCAATCTATATAGAATCCTCAACAAGACCCCCTGATACACAGACAGGGAAAGCATGGGATAGATGGAATGCAGTACTTCCCACCCCGATCCCACTGGAAGACTGGCTCAGGGCCCTGTCCCACATCAGAGGTGTGTCAAGGAATCCCAAATTTAGATATACCCAATTCAATTACACGCATCAAACATATCTTTCCCCAGCCAGAATAAAGCGCATGTTCCCTGATGCAGTTTCAATATGCCCCAGATGCAGATTGCCGTCAGCACCCTTCTTCCACATGGTATGGGATTGCCCGAATATACAAACTGCCTGGGCGGAGGTGGTAGAGGAGGTATCTGGACTTACAGGACTTGCACTGGTAGCAGACCCCGGGTCCTGCCTGCTGGGACTTAGGAAGAGACCAAAAAAAGACATTTACACAAATTTATAGACCTGGCCTTTTTAATGTATAAAAGGTTAATAGCAATGCATTGGAAAGCCTCTAAGGCTCCCGATCTGAAATCCTGGCACTCTCTAATAATACGCTGGGCTCGCACTGAATATCCGGTACTAAAAAGAATGGTGCGCGAAGGGCGACAACACACAGGATGCTCTACCTGGGAGGATATGGTAACAAAGCTGGAGGCCAAAAACGATGAGAAGCCTCATTGAATTGGGGCGCGCGTATCCGCAACAACCACAGCATAAATTCCCCTGCACCCCCCATCACGGAAACAGAATTCATAGGACATCCAGACAACACAGTGCACACACATCATCTCCTCCCATCTCTCTAGTAATAATCGCCCACTAAATCTGTCACCACAGTGTTAGCGTGGCGCGGGGAGCAGGAAACCAGGGGAGGCACCTGCATACACTAATCTAGTTGATGCCCCCCTCAGACATTTAGGGAATCCATGCACGCAAAGCAAGGTCCGCACTGGCCTCAAACGAATGCCTATATAAAATAAACAATGAAGGATAAACCTATGGAGGGTGCAGCCAGAAAAGATACTGCAAGATTAGAAGTGTTCCGTGAAGTGCATATTGGGGGGGTGTGTAACTGTTTCATGACTTAGATAATTAGCCACTGTTTTGGTTTATCCTGTGGTTGCAAATTGAACAATTTGTATCATATTTTGAAAAATAAAGCAATAAATATATTTAAAAAAAAAAAAAAAACTGTATATGTTGTAAGAGAGGAAGAAGGTAAATGGAAGTACTCTAGTTAAATGCTGGCCCCCTGGAATTATATGGCAGGCAAAGATGAAATTGTGAGGCAGGGTTGACCGATTTATGTGGCAAGAAAAGTCCAGTTATGAACTTACAAAGCCAATCGCTCTAAAGCAAGAAAATGCAAGACCTATTGCATTGCAAATGCTTGTTTTCTGATATAGTGAAAGTAGCATTTATACTTAGACATTGTTTGGAACGTAGTTAAAATACGTAAACAGTTTGTTTTGTATTGTGGTGAGACGCATTAAAGGTTTGCATGATTCTGTATCAAAAGGTTTGCGTAAATCTGTAGCGCCATATTTGTCTATGTAGAAAGTGCATTTCATCCAAATTGGAAAATATATAATCTGAAGCTGTTCACAAACTTGAGTAGTTAATGGATAGCAGTAGCCAATGTTTGTTTCCCTCACACGGGTAATTGTGTTCTGCTGTTCCACGTATTCCTGTTCTGTGTGTAAGGAATCTTACGTTGCCCCATTCACTAAGCCAACAGATTTTGCATAGGCAAAACCTATTGGCTTTGCCAATGTTTTTTGTTGTTTCTCTAGCTCCTCATTTCTATTGGATGGGGCATGATTAAAAGTAAAGTACAAAAACTATTGATTGCTTTAAAGGAAACAGAAGGTTATATATAGTAAACCTGCACTTTTTGGAAGTTAGAAGGGAACTAAACTAAAAATAAAATCAATGTAAGGAACAATTAAATTGAGGTTAATGTTAAAACATTTTTCGTTTTGTGCCTGGAATCATAAAATGGACTTGAGCATGTTCACATTATGATGTGCGATGCTAAAGTCCATAGAGCCATCATGTCTGTGCAAGGAGCAGTTGACCCACATGATATACCGTGGGATTGGGTGATGAGCTTCCCTTGCCAAAATGTTTGAATTTTGAGGTTGTTAGTTTGCAGTTTTATTTACAGATGCTATTGCCAATCTGTTGTTGCATAGTTAAATTGTGATTTGTATTTAATTTGGTGACAATTTGTAATAACCATAGTAATGTGTTCAATGGTTAACATTTTAATTTTATAGCGCTTACTACCTCTGAAGAAGTGTTGAAACGATTTACGGCAAGTAGCACTGTATTCTGGAACCCAAGGTTAGCAGTTAATGTAGTGGTTGAGATTAGTCATGGACTCTTAAAAAAAAAAAAAAAAAAAAATTGCATGTTATTTACTTCTGTTGTCATTAGTGGGGGCTATGCGGTTTCAGGTGAATGGCTAGTAGAGATTAGGTAAAGTTGGGTTACAAGGATATGGTGTTAAGAGTAGAGGTTGTGATCTATGAAATTAGTTATCAGCCAATTGCAGAATTAAGAGACTAAGGCAGACTGACGAGACTATACTCAGAAATAGAAGGGATGCAGATTAAGGAAGTTAAGAAGAGGATCACTCTGGAAAAAGAAAGGAGCAGTCGAGTAGAAGTAAATAAAGGTCAATTTTTTCATGCATGGTTTTAAGAATATAATAGGAGAAGGTTTTCTGAGATATCAAGCAATCAGAGGATGTAAGCTGTAGAAATAATTGTAGAGATTTAATATGTTACTATGATCACACCTCTCCTTTTAGGGTCGAGCCTGCGTTAGCATGCACTAGCGCATGCGTATTGCTTGTGAGGCGCTCTTGTAAACAGAGAAGGGCTTAGAGCCTGCCTTTTCCTTACCATTTGTTGGCTTGCATGGCACTCTGCTTTACTGCCTCGTAATTGGTCACTGCAGGCATATCATCATTTCCTTTCCTATGCGTGGGGCAGGAGCTAAGCACTGATTGGTTCAACGTAATCAGTGTCTACCCGCTGCTCCCGAATTGATTTAGATACTAGGTTTTTCTTTTTAATTTTTTAGTATGCTGCAAACTAAAGGAGTGTGACTGGCAAAAACGTCCCAAGCGGGACAAACACAAATGTAAAGCTTTTTTTTTTTTTTTAATTTTCTAAAATTAACTTTTTTTTTTTCTTTTAATTTGCCAAGTCTTCTTCTTTTCTCGCTTGCCCTCATATTTTATTTTGCCTTTCCTTGTGGGAGTCGTACTCAAGAGGACAGTTGTCTTGTTCTAAATATCACAAAGTGACATTGTTTCTTTCTTATGTGCAATTTCCAAAATTCTGCTTTAGCACAATTGTGAGGTACACTCCAATCTACCCTATCTCACCCTGCTCAATCCAGTCCACTCCAGGCCAATCCAGTGCACGCCAGACCAATCCAATCCACCCCACACAAGTCCAGGCCACTCCATGCAAAACCAATCACTTTAATCTGAGCCACCACATTACAATCTGCCTCGCTCCAATGTAGAACAATCTGCTCCGCCTCCATCTAAAACAATCTGCTCCACTCCAATCCAAAACAATCTGACAAACTCCACTTTGACCCACTCTAATCTGCCCCGCTCCAGTCCAAAACAGGCTGCCCCGCTCCAGTCCACCATACCCCACTCCATCCCAATTAACCCTATTCTGCCTGCTCCATTCTGCCCCACGTATATATCCAAAACAATCTGCCCTACTCACATCCAAAACAGCCTTCCCCGCACCAATTTGCCCCCACCACCCCGCCTCAATCCATTCTCATCCGCTTCAATCCACCCCACCCAACTCCAGTCCATGCCACCACAATCCACCCAATTCAGGTCCAATCCAATACCATCCCAATCCTAATCCACTCCAACCCACCTGACTCCAATCCATTCCACCTCACCCCAATCCACCCCACTCTATCCCACTTCAGTCCGATCTACCCTGCTCCAGTCCACCCCACGCTATCTAATACACCCCACTCCAGTCCACCCAATCTCACCCCCCCACTCACTCAGCACACTCATTCCAATTTACCTTCCTCAATCCCACCTCAGTGCAGTCTACCCCACACCAACCCATCCCAATCAAACCCACACCACTCCAACCAGTCTGTTCAGCCCACTGCACTCCAATCCAGCCCACGTTTACAGTCCACCCCCTCTCCAGTTCGATCCACCTCAGTCTACCCCAATCCAGTCCAACCCACCTCAGTCCAATCCACTCTATCCACCCCAACCCACTCCACTCCAGTCCAACTCACTCCAGTACAGTCCACCCCCTCTCCTGTCCAATCTAACTCACTCCCATACAGTCACCTGTCTCTTGTCCAATCCAACTCACTCCCATACAGTCCACCCCACTACAGGCCAACCTAATCCACCCCACTCCAGTTCACCCATTCCAGTTCGCCCCACCACAAACCAATCCAGTCCACCCCACTCTCCTCCAGTCCACCACACTCCACCCTATTTCACTGCACAAAACTGAACTCTGAAACCCTCTGCCACTGAACTCTACGTCCTCTACTCAACTCTTTGTCCCCTTTCCACTGTACAACACTCTACTCCAAGAAATCCACTCTAGACACTCTACTCTCCCACACTTCACTCTGCGACACTCCACACCACTAACTTTTAGCCTGCTGAACAGCAGCCATTCTGGTGTACAACATGGCAAAAAGACATTGCCAAAGCCAATATCTTTTGTATAGGTGAGACCTATTGGCTTTGGCAATGCTTGTTGTCCTTACCTATGAAGAATGTCTTTAACCGGAGATGCGAACACTGCATTATAAGGGTGATCCCTCATGATAGCCCGTTGGTGGTATTGCAGCTCATACCTCCGTTTTTAAAGTGTCTTCTGTCTTCTGTTTTATTGCAGGCATTGGAATATGCAGAGCACTTCACCCCGGAAGAAACACGAAAAGTGTTGTTGGCTTTAGCTGCCCAGAAACGACGCTCTGTCTCCCTCCTGCGTGCCCTTTCATACCATCTTGTACAGCGACACTTCGGGCTGAGCACTGGTGTTCTTCTGGATGTCGCTTTTGCATTTGGTAATAGCCAATAACCGAAGGCAAGGAATGGCATAAACACCACCATATAGTTCATATTTCTGTTTCAGTAATTGGTTTGTGTTCTTGCTCCGAAACAGACTAATGAGCACTGATCCACCGAGGCACAGTCTGCTAGCTAATGTACTATTTAGGGTATGCAGTCCAGCCTTGAGTGAGCATCAATACAGCCTATGCTGTGTATCAAAAGCCTATGGCTGTACTAAAAATCATGTAGTTAATTTGTGTCTGCATAGAAGCATGTTTGTTGTACACCTTGCTGTGTGGCTGTGCTCCTCCTCATCGCTGGTTAACTTGTAAATTACATCAGCAATGCCTAGTTGGGAATGGGTTGTGAATTTATTTTGATGTAGGCAGATGTGAGGCTCAGGCAGCTCATTTGTCTGATGTGGCATTAGTTCTACATCTAGACGGTGTGAAGTTATTAGCATAATCGGTTAAAATGAATGATTTTAGAACTTTTCTGTGTCTCCCTTATGAATATGTGGGCCTGACAAATTAAAATCATTTAGTGCCCTTCTAAACCCTTAAAGCCATAAACCATAACTTAATAAATGTAATTTTTATTTCAATTTTGAGTGTTCTTGCCTTTCCCGATGGGAGGCTGTGTCTTTTACCTAGCCTGTGCTTTGCTGAAGTTGTAGGGCCTCCCGGTTTAAAAGTTGGCCAGTTAAGTGAAAGAAGTTCCTGATTTCTACCGTTTTAAAGGAAAGCTGAATTTCCATCAGGCCCAGTTGCTCCAGAAAATGGCATCCGATATGTTACCGAAGGTTTCGGAGATGACCCCAAGTGAAGTGACTCGCTGTGTAAAGTCGATGGCTTATCTGAAGTGGCTCAGCCTGCCGCTTTTTGAAGCATTCACAGAGGTGAGCTGTGTGCATCTGATGATGTTGAAGAAACCTGTGATGTGAAGAGAATCGGAGTAATTGTGTTTCCTTTCTTAATTACCCTAAGTAGCCCACTATAGTGCTAACGTGTGTGTAGAGCGCGCAAAAGTCTAAAGCATTTGAACTAAATGTAAGCGTCCTCATGCTCTTCAATTGTAAACATTGCCAGAGGGATGAGAGTAGTACTCCAGTCTTGTGCACAGAACTTGATGAGGTCTGCTCAAACTGAGAGACCAGAGTTATGATGTTAGCTTTGAGATTTTTAAGTCGCTATCCCTTCCTCCCCATAACTTAGCTGAGACCATCCTCTTGGTTTCACATTTACATAATAAATATTTTTGGATAGTGTTCAAACCAAAAACTGCAGCATGAGGCTTGGCTGACTGGTCGTAAACCAATTTTAATCAAATGCAGTTTTAAGGAAATACAAAACCATCAAAAATTAAAGGAAACGTCGTAAAGGAAATATAATTTTAAGGGAAATTCCAAAATTACTTTAAACTTGGGTAGCGTTAAGAACTATTGTGAGGTATTTGGGTTCAAGGAAGGGTAATTGTAGGAAGTTGGCTCTGTATGTGCTATTTCAAAGTAAGGAATAGCATGCACAGAGTCCAAGGGTTCCCCTTAGAGGTAAAATAGTGGTAAAAATAGATAATACTAATGCTCTATTTTGTGGTAGTGTGGTCGAGCAGTAGGCTTATCCAAGGAGTAGTGTTAAGCATCTGTTGTACATACACATAGACAATAAATGAGGTACACACACTCAGAGACAAATCCAGCCAATAGGTTTTGTATAGAAAAATATCTTTTCTTAGTTTATTTTAAGAACCACAGGTTCAAATCTAACATGTAATATCTTGTTTGAAAGGTATTGCAGGTAAGTACATTAGGAACTTTGAATCATTTCAATTGCATGTATACTTTTCAAGTTATTCACAAATAGCTATTTTAAAAGTGGACACAGTGCAATTTTCACAGTTCCTGGGGGAGGTAAGTTTTTGTTAGTTTTATCAGGTAAGTACGACACTTACAGGGTTCAGTTCTTGGTCCAAGGTAGCCCACCGTTGGGGGTTCAGAGCAACCCCAAAGTTACCACACCAGCAGCTCAGGGCCGGTCAGGTGCAGAGTTCAAAGTGGTGCCCAAAACGCATAGGCTTCAATGGAGAGAAGGGGGTGCCCCAGTTCCAGTCTGCCAGCAGGTAAGTACCCGCGTCTTCGGAGGGCAGACCAGGGGGGTTTTGTAGGGCACCGGGGGGGACACAAGCCCACACAGAAATTTCACCCTCAGCGGCGCGGGGCGGCCGGGTGCAGTGTTAGAACAAGCGTCGGGTTCGCAATGGAAGTCAATGAGAGATCAAGGGATCTCTTCAGCGCTGCAGGCAGGCAAGGGGGGGCTTCCTCGGGGAAACCTCCACTTGGGCAAGGGAGAGGGACTCCTGGGGGTCACTTCTGCAGTGAAAGTCTGGTCCTTCAGGTCCTGGGGGCTGCGGGTGCAGGGTCTTTCCCAGGCGTCGGGACTTAGGTTTCAGAGAGTCGCGGTCAGAGGAAGCCTCGGGATTCCCTCTGCAGGCGGCGCTGTGGGGGCTCAGGGGGACAGGTTTTGGTACTCACATTCGTAGAGTAGTCCGGGGGTCCTCCCTGAGGTGTTGGTTCTCCACCAGCCGAGTCGGGGTCGCCGGGTGCAGTGTTGCAAGTCTCACGCTTCTTGCGGGGAGTTGCAGGGTTCTTTAAAGCTGCTTCTTGAAACAAAGTTGCAGTCTTTTTGGAGCAGGTCCGCTGTCCTCGGGAGTTACTTGTCGTCGTCGAAGCAGGGCAGTCCTCAGAGGATTCAGAGGTCGCTGGTCCCTTTGGAAGGCGTCGCTGGAGCAGAGTTCTTTGGAAGGCAGGAGACAGGCCGGTGAGTTTCTGGAGCCAAGGCAGTTGTTGTCTTCTGATCTTCCTCTGCAGGGGTTTTCAGCTGGGCAGTCCTTCTTGTTGTTGTTGCAGGAATCTAATTTTCTAGGGTTCAGGGTAGCCCTTAAATACTAAACTTAAGGGCGTGTTTAGGTCTGGGGGGTTAGTAGCCAATGGCTACTAGCCCTGAGGGTGGGTACACCCTCTTTGTGCCTCCTCCCAAGGGGAGGGGGTCACAATCCTAACCCTATTGGGGGAATCCTCCATCTGCAAGATGGAGGATTTCTAAAAGTTAGTCACCTCAGCTCAGGACACCTTAGGGGCTGTCCTGACTGGCCAGTGACTCCTCCTTGTTGCTTTCTTTGTTCCCTTCAGCCTTGCCGCCAAAAGTGGGGGCCGTGGCCGGAGGGGGCGGGCAACTCCACTAAGCTGGAGTGCCCTGCTGGGCTGTGACAAAGGGGTGAGCCTTTGAGGCTCACCGCCAGGTGTCACAGCTCCTGCCTGGGGGAGGTGTTAGCATCTCCACCCAGTGCAGGCTTTGTTACTGGCCTCAGAGTGACAAAGGCACTCTCCCCATGGGGCCAGCAACATGTCTCTAGTGTGGCAGGCTGCTGGAACTAGTCAGCCTACACAGACAGTCGGTTAAGTTTCAGGGGGCACCTCTAAGGTGCCCTCTGGGGTGTATTTTGCAATAAAATGTACACTGGCATCAGTGTGCATTTATTGTGCTGAGAAGTTTGATACCAAACTTCCCAGTTTTCAGTGTAGCCATTATGGTGCTGTGGAGTTCGTGTTTGACAAACTCCCAGACCATATACTCTTATGGCTACCCTGCACTTACAATGTCTAAGGTTTTGTTTAGACACTGTAGGGGTACCATGCTCATGCACTGGTACCCTCACCTATGGTATAGTGCACCCTGCCTTAGGGCTGTAAGGCCTGCTAGAGGGGTGTCTTACCTATACTGCATAGGCAGTGAGAGGCTGGCATGGCACCCTGAGGGGAGTGCCATGTCGACTTACTTGTTTTGTCCTCACTAGCACACACAAGCTGGCAAGCAGTGTGTCTGTGCTGAGTGAGAGGTCTCCAGGGTGGCATAAGACATGCTGCAGCCCTTAGAGACCTTCCTTGGCATCAGGGCCCTTGGTACTAGAAGTACCAGTTACAAGGGACTTATCTGGATGCCAGGGTCTGCCAATTGTGGATACAAAAGTACAGGTTAGGGAAAGAACACTGGTGCTGGGGCCTGGTTAGCAGGCCTCAGCACACTTTCAATTGTAAACATAGCATCAGCAAAGGCAAAAAGTCAGGGGGCAACCATGCCAAGGAGGCATTTCCTTACAGTAATGTTTAGAGCTAGGAAGGATTTTTAGGGGTCAAGAGTAATTGGGATTCAGGCATAGAAAGGTGTTTTTAGGGTTCGTAGATGGCTGCAGTGTAGGGATGGTGAGGGGCTTCTAAAGTTCATGGATGAGTGGTGTTTAGGTGTGTGAGGTATTCGTTTTCAGGCATGGGTGGAGTGTAAGTCTATTGAGGGGGGTTCGGGTTCATAGATAGGGGAGGTTAGGGCTTGTGAGGGGCTTTTAAGGTTCAAGTATGGTAGTGGCTGAGGTGGTGAAGAGTTTTTGGGTTTCAGGATGTTGGTGAAGGGTTTTAAGGATTAAGAAAGGGTTGAGAGGAGGTTTTAGGGTTCAGGGTTGAGTAGTTTAATGTAATAAGTTCTTATAGGTCATGGATGGCTAGTGTTTAAGGGCGGTAAGGGTTTTTATGGCTCAGGGGAGGGGTGACGTGTGGGTGTGCTGAGGTGTTTTAAGGGTATAGGATGGGTGGGGTTTAGGCATAGAAAAGGGTTTTTATGGTTTAGCACTTTGTGGAGTTTGGGGTAGTGGGTGATATTATGTTTCAGGGTTGGGATGATTTTCAGGGAGGAATGTAGTTTGTGTTGTGAGTGATTTTAGGGGACAGGGATTGATGTGTTTAGGGATTTGGTGGGGTCAGCAATGGCTCTTGTTTGTGTGGTGAGGGGTCAGCAAATTGAAAGTCCTTGTTTGACAGCGTAAAAGATATAAATATGAAATTTTCCCCTGAAGTAAAGCACTGAAATAAACATCTCAGGCAAAACTGTTTACGTAAATGAGCTCTGTAACCATTGCATTCATAATTTAAAAAATAAGCTTGCAAAATGCAATTTCAACCAAAAAGACATTCTATGAATCGCTTTCTACGAGAAGGAAAATGCCATTCATTCTAAAAATGTCCATTAAACAGTTTAGATGAAAAGGTTTCTCATTAATTGTATTCTATGAAATAGCTTTTCTGTAAATCACATAAAACCCCATCTCATTGCACACTGGCTTTCTGTTGTTGGCTTCCACTTGTTTGAGGTGTCTATCGTACACTGAGTTTCAATAGCCTTGTGATGTTACATACATTTTAAAAACAGTAATAATGATTATACATCCAAATTTATTGTCCGGTTCTTGATGAATAGTCCGTACTTGAACCAGAAACTTTTCAGAACAAAGCAGTGCACAGTCCACTGATAAGTAGTAAATATTACAACAATGTTTTATCCAGTTACGAAAGTCTTCTCAGCCCACACCTGTTTTGCAGACCCTCTGCTTTTCCAAGCTAATGAAAACACAAAGCAAAGATATAAAAATTGTCTAAATTAATTCATATGATACTTCAACACAATAACACGTTCTGATCAATTAATTTCTGTCCTGGCATGGGTATTAAATCCAGTTAAATGATACACACCATCCTAGCATTGAATATATAAATATGCATCGGTTAAAATACTCATGTCTGGTTATAGGTCCTTTACTTCCTACCTATGAATTTGGATGTATAATCATTAGTAATAAATCTTCATCTGAATACCCCCGATTTGTTTTAATTGTATTATGTAACTGATCACCCTAGTGGGTAACTAGGGCTCAAGGGAGAGACGCGCTGGGCACTAATCTGTTATTCTTATTGCTATTTTATTACATTTCATGTATTGTTTTCTGTTCCATCTGCTTAGTAACCCCACCCTTGCCAGGCGGTTGTACTACAGAGCAAATGTTCTTTCACCCTGACTTATTGCTCTACCGCTTCAAAAAGGTTTCACAGATTAGTTCATTCTTTGCCCTCCTTAGAGGGCGTTGTTACTCACTGGCTATAGTTATGGGGTGAGAGCAGGTAGCGCCTACAGCACCTCATAGATCAACATGTTAGTGTACATTTATATGAAACAAATTACTGTACTCTCTCTGCTGCACTGGAGTGCATTTCAATGGCAGGACTTTTTTTTAGGGAGAGGGGCTACAGGTGGAGGAAAGATCTAGATTCATCTCGGAAGGACGAAATACAGTTATGGGTTTACAGTAGAAAGGTAGACTGCAATTCCGAGCTCTAGACTTTCAAGCACTGTGTTGTTGTCTCTCGGGCCAGTGCTGATTGATGACCGCATTACTTCTAGCCAGAACAAGTCATACTTATTGTGTTGAGCAGCTGTCTGCTACCATTACAAGATGGCAAGATAGAGGTTTGCATAAAGTGGATGAGTGCACTACCACTTCACCAAATTAACACTTTGTCAAAGGACTGCCTATTTTCTATTGTATAGAAAGCAGTGTTTGGTAGAGCTTGCTACTTCCTGCCCAGTAGGACATTTTATCAGACATGCACTCCAGTAGTCGTAGTGGTATTAAATCACAACTATAACAAAATATACAAAAGATATCCGTTATTACTGGCCGGTCAGTCTCCCTTTGGTCTACTGTTTATACAAGTTTATATTTCTTTACAGTTAGCTAAAGGCAGGCTTAACCATAACCACGTTCACTAGTTGGTGGGTTGTGATGAGTGATCAATTACATTTATGGACATATGACATTTTGAGCAGCCATAAAATTAACCTATTTATTTACACTTCTTTGTACTAAAGTTTCCCTCTTCCTATGTGATTCTGTTAAGGTTTCCTTCAGATCTTTCGTTCTGTTTGTCACTTTTGGGTATTCAACATTTTTTCCCACCCTGAGCCCATTATTATCAGACGTCTGATGTATCTATATGGGCAGGTTTAAAATGTACTTTCTTGTTGCTAGGTGTGAAATTTCACCCAATACAGAATAAGACCCGAAAACTCTCATTACACTCATCACTCGTGCTATCCAAATATTACTAGGTTTTTTGTCAACTTTTCTTAGGAGGGCAGGAAAAGTACTGTAGCTTGCAGTCGATCATGCTTTACATTGAGAAATGATTTGTGAATTCTAATACTTCTCTGCTATGTTTGATTGATAGTTTATATTGGACAATGCTGAGAAGTTCACAGCACTTCAAATATGTAATCTCGTCTTGGCATTTGGTCGACTTAATTACCAGCCCAGCAAAGGAGACCAATTCTTTGACATGGTAAGCGCTTCTTTGCTTGTTCTCCTTGGCCGTTGCACACTTCAGCATTACTTACTTTGTTTTATAGATTTTTTTTTTTAAGTATATCCTTTAAAAGTTGCATTATTCTTTTGTTCTACATGCTTCCTTTTTTAGAGTTAATGGTATTGGGGCAAAATTAAGTTTGCACGGAAGCATACGATTTAGTTAAGTATAGAAGGTGGAGTTAGAACTGTGATCAACTGGTCCCAAGCTGACAATTTAACTCCAGTACCACAGCCTAGCATCCATCTTGCTCTCACGTTACCATCCTCTTTCCATCTGCCTTGCACAACATTTGATTGCAAACTCCTGCAAGCATTCCAGAGACGGATTGGCCTGTTTTTTACTGCATCAGCTGGGAGAAAGCAGTTTTTTCCCAGCTTGTCTATTGCTACTAGCACCTGTCTCCCTCTAATCATTGATGAGCTGATTTTGCTTCTCACCTCCCCCTACAGGAACTGTAACACCTGGTGGTGAGCCTCAAAGGCTCAGTCCTTTTGTTACAGCGCCGCAGGGCATCCCAGCTAGTGAAGATGCCCGCCCCTCTGGCTACTGCCCCCACTTTTGGCGGCAAGGCTGAAGGAGAACAATGAGAAAAACAAGGAGGAGTCACCCACCAGTCAGGACAGACCCTAAGGTGTCCTGAGCTGAGGTGACCCCTGCCTAGCGAAATCCTCCATCTTTAGTTTGGAGGATTCCCCCAATAGGATTAGGGATGTGCCCTCCACCCCACAGGGTTAGCCATTGGCTACTGCCCTCCCAGGCCCAAACACACCCCTATCTAGTATTTAGGGGCACCCCAGAACCTAGGAAACTAGACTTCCTGCAACCTTAACAAGAAGGACTGCTGACCTGAGGCCCTGCAGAGAAGACTGAGACGACAACTGCTTTGGCCCCAGCCCTACCGGCCTGTCTCCCAACTTCGAAGAAAACTGCAACAGCGACGCATCCAACAGGGACCAGCGACATCTGAAGCCTCAGAGGACTGCCCTGCACCCAAGGACCAAGAAACTCCTGTGAACAGCGTCCCTGTTCAAAAACCTGCAACCTGCTTGCAACAAAGAAACAACTTTAAAGACTTCACGTTTCCCGCTGGAAGCGTGAGACTTTCCACTCTGCACCCGACGCCCCTGGCTCGACCTACGAAAAACTAACACTTCAGGGAGGACTCCCCAGTGACTGTGAGCCAGTGAGTAGCCAGAGACAACCCCCTAAGCCCCCACAGCGACGCCTGCAGAGGAAATTCAGAGGCTCCCCCTGACCGCGACTACCTGTAACAAGGAACCCGATGACTGGAACCAACACTGGAGCACCCGCAGCCTCCAGGACCTGAAGGAACCGAACTCCAGTGCAGGAGCAACCCTCTGCCTAGCCCAGGTGGTGGCTACCCCAAGGAGCCCCCCTGTGCCTGCCTGCATCGTTGAAGTGACCCCCGAGTCCCTCCATTACTTCCTATCTAAAATCCGACAACTGTTTGCACACTGCACCCGGCCGCCCCTGTGCCACTGAGGGTGTACTTTCTGTGCCTGCTTGATATTGTGTTCATTCAAAGTTCCTAAAGTATCTAAGTGAAGTACCTTACATTTAAAGTGTTTAATTTAAATCTGGAACCTGTGGTTCTTAAAATAAACTAAGAAAATATATTTTTCAATATAAAAACCTATTGGCCTGGAAGTAAGTCTTTGAGTGTGTGTTCCTCATTTATTGCCTGTGTGTACAACAAATGCTTAACACTACCCTCTGATAAGCCTACTGCTCGACCACACTACCACAAAATAGAGCATTAGAATTATCTTTTTGCCACTATCTTACCTCTAAGGGGAACCCTTGGACTCTGTGCACACTATTTCTTACTTTGAAATAGTATATACAGAGCCAACTTGCTACATATATCAGTGTAATTACTGTCATTTGTTACTTCATCTTGTTTTATGTGAACCTCGTTTTAGGTTACGAATAAAAAAAAAATATTGAATTGATTTTGTACTATGCCTGTTATAACGTATCAGATTTTGTATTCCTAGTTGCCTGGTCACATTGTTCCTTCTAAGATGATTGGATTGTGTGATTTATTGTACTGAAGTTGAATACAAATGTGTCATAAGGTGCTTCACAGCTTTGATTTAGCCTGCCATTTAACTTTGTCCTTTTCAGGTGCACGAGAGACTACCTGCCGAAATGGATGCTTTAGATCCACAGTTCCAGGTGGACTTGGTATGGTCCCTGTGCGTGCTGCAGCAAGCAAAGGACTTGTACTTGCAGAGGGTGCTACGACCAGATTTTTACATGCAAATCCTAGGTAAATACTCAAAATGTGATAATGGTCTTAAGTCCCTTTCTTGCTACACAAGCTGGCAATGCTAGTTATGTTTCCACACGCCGTTATTTAAGATTTGTAAACTGTTGTCAAACATTGTCATTTTCATTCTGTAGTTACTTGGGTAAAATATTATATGCTTGATTCTGTTGTGTCCAACTGATTCTGGTTTCTAATGTCTCCTGATTTTAAATTGTAAAAGTATACGTTGTAGATAACACTTGAATGTTTCAGACTGGCGTAGTGAGCATGATATATTCTGTATCATATTGGTTTATCAGGAAGCCTACAAATGATTTTTTGAAAAGTGGTTGTTTGAAGCTGTTTAGAGGCGGCAAAACATAAAGATCCAGCTGTCTATTTATGGGTTCAAAAGTCAAGTCGAACGAAAACAGAAAATTATTTCCTATGTCATAATTCATTTCAAAGTATCAAGTCCTATCTGCCCGTGGGATGGTTTGGAGAAAAGCGTGGCTTTATATCGGCAGATCTTTGCATGCATAGTCTATCCCAAGACATAATCTAGATCAAGCCCTGTACTTTTGTTTTTGTTTTTTTCATTTTATCGTTTACCTAGTCGAGTGTGCTTTTGAAACACTAATTTAGAGGCAAGTCTGATCAGTCCATTTAACTGTGCCCTCCATTGAAGGAATTTGGTTTTAACAGCTTGCAAAAATGTAAGTATACTTTAGTGCTTTGTTGCTTATCAAGGTAGTACGATTCAGGCTTGTGTAAAATGTGTCCATTTTTGGGCAGCTGGCGATAGCACAGGTAAATGACAGTGTAGCATGGCTTCACAACACTGATGGATTACAGAACATTGCATATGTGCACTTTCCTGTATCTCTGACCTTAATGAGAGGTCTTCATTGATTATGGCATCAAATAATTAATCATAAGTGCGTATTGGTAACGTTTCTAGCATGCACTGGTTGTCCAACTCCGTATGTATGACGGCAGAACCATCTTGCAGCTTCAAAGCATTCCACATTATAAGCACACAGAAATGGCTTGATGATCCCACTGCAGTCTTGTCAAATTCAGTTCTGTCATCTCAGTGGCGGACACTGGCCCAAAAGACTGCTACAGGAAAGCACTGCAGCCCATGGGCCTCGGTTTCCATCAGTGGAAACTGAGAATAAAAGGTTCTGCTGACAGATGAGATCAGTGCGCTTTAAATATCTCCTCGAAGTCGTTTTGTGTACATCTTTAATGTTGTACAAAGTTGTATTTGTTTACATTTAGTGTTCAGTGAAACTGACTATGCTTTTGTCATCCAGGTGACCAATCTGCCAAGACCCGTAACTATAGACTGAAGGTGGTGTGCATCAACTCTAGTGCTAGGTTTGACGGCTCCGATTACCAAGGTCCCTACATTCCCTCCGACGTTCTGCACACCGAAGTGTCTCTGCATGGTCACCGAAAGCCGACCCCCCTGCAGACCGGCCTGGTTGAGGCATTGAAGGCGATTGCTGGAGAGTCTTGCTTTCGTCATGGTGTGATTACTGTACACGGCTGGCAGATAGGTATTGATATTTCCCTAAAACTGCACATTTTGTAAGATGCCCGATGTTTACTTGCCTCCTCACTGATGATATTCTATAGACAACTGCAGACAAGGCATTTCCGTATTCCCTGTTTGGCTTCTGTTTTAACGGTCACAACATTTGTGAATTAATCTTAATCTAGTAAACTGGCATCGTTTTCCCAGTATGGAACAGAGCGCGATTGTTTTGCCAATTGTTTTTTTTTTTTTTTTTGTTTAGGTTGACAAAGTGAATGTATTTGAGTGCTGCAAAGTAATCCTCTGTCTCATGAATGGAAAACGTGCCATTTCGAGTATTGTCCATTTTTGATGACTCCAACCTTAGTAATCACAATTTATGTTGCAGCCTCGTCAAATTCAGATCCGCCTCTGTTGTGGCGAGGTCTGGCCCAAGAAGCTGCCACAGTGAATGCTTGTTGCTCATGGGCCCCATGTCGCTGCCACTAGACACTGGGGATAAGATGTGCAACAGACACCCCAAAGTCATGAGCCGGCTATTCTACGCAGTTCTTCGATGCTAGTGCGTTTTTGCTAGTTTACAAGGACAGCTTTGAAGTGTAGTGCATAAAGCCTGCACTGCAGATGCTTCCAGTGAGAACACCTTGTAATATAATATCTGTTTTTTTTTTGCTCCTTGTGTTAAGTTTGACTTTTAGTGGATTATCAAATTGCTCCTAATTTGCAGCTGTTTTTTTTTTTTAATTATGAATGTAATAATGTTCCCTAAAAGGCTTCCGTATGGAGGCCACGGCATCTGCTTTAAATGGCAGCGCACGGCCTTTTCAGTTGCCTCCTTCCCAGTCCCTGCTGTTCATACTTTGGACTCCTTTGTCTCACCAGACTGCAGAAAAAGAAGGCAATCTTTGTTTGTTTGTTTGTTTATTTATTTTTTTGTGTGTGTAAATCGGTGATTTCTTTTTGTGCTTTGCAGACGGTCTTAAGCTTCATGACAGTTGTTCAAAATTAAATAAACTAGGGCAATTGTACTGACTCGTATGGTTATCTTGCTTGCTGCACGAATTCCACAAAACCATCCGCTCTTAAAAATCCCAACATAGGCAACAAGTGACGTTGCTCAGTTTAAAAAAAAAAAAAAAAAAGCGATGTACTAAAAACATTACCTCCTTGCTATTTATAATGCTCTGATACAACTCTTTCTGAGAGTCCCTCTTTAAACAATATTTTCTCACCTCTGGAAATCTGTGCCGCCACAAACCTGCCCGTAAGTCAGGAAACATAAAGGCTTTCCTGTTCTCTGCAACCCAGCAGCACAAACTCAAAGCCTGCAGGCTGAGAAGCTCTCTGCCACTACCTCCCAGTCTCCAACCGATGTCGGATGTTGCAGTCTGTTCCTGAGTGTAAAGGTATTCACTCTGTCCGTATAAAGTAATAATTATCTTCCTCACACCAAACTGAGTGCTCATAATGACAAGGCTGCGTAAAACAAATAATTGGGTGGTGCAGGTTTTTTTAATTTTTTTTATTTACCTTTTAAAAGTTCAAGATTTCCCAACTCCTCCCTATTGAACTCCTCCAAACACATGCACCACTCCGATATGATGCAAATGCTGTGTTCAGATCCTGGGTTTTAAATTGCCTAAATAAAATGCAGATTCATTTTTTAATTCTGCCCTTTGTTTTGTTGTTGTAAAAAGGAGGTTACGGTACATTGTAGTGATTATGCATGTTGAAGGCTTGCTGCAATCAGTATCAATTACTATTTCAGATGGCGAGGTGGTTCTGGACACAGAGAACAACCCCCTTCCCCTGAATGAACTGGTAGCTCCGCATTTGCCTAAGTCCCCTGGTGCAAACCCTTTGCCCACAGGTGCAAAAAGGTAAGGGAACTTCAAACTTGCATTAAAGCCTATTTGTTGTCAATTAAACGTAACACATAACGAGTTAGCAGACTATCTAGGTGCCAATCTGGGCAGTAAAACTAGGAAATCAGTGATAATTTAGACATTATCACATTGTGTGAGCCTTGGGAAATCTCTTACCTTCCTAAGGCTCATTTGACTCGTTCCAAAATAGAAACCCTGAAGGAAAATAAATGAATAAACATTAATTACTATGAAACATAGGTCTTTACATTTGGGTTTGACGATGAATAGTAACTTTTTTTATTTTTTATTACGAAAAATTTTCTGTATGAATTGTTTCTTGTTGAATGCTTGTATAGTTAAGTTGTCCTTTGTGAACAGACCCCAAACAAAGGAGGACATTTACTCAATAAATATTCTGAAACAGATTTGTCTGTTTGTTATGTTAGGAACTGAAATAGACTGTTGCTGTCACCCTCTTCGCTTCTTGTTCCTTAATCTGTTGGTATTTCCATTCCCCAATTATACGCCAGAAAGGCTATTTAGATGGACATGCCTCCTAGAAATAATCCTAACCTTCTGAGTCCTGCAGCCTTGTCAAATTCAGTCCTACCTTCCATGGTAGGCGCTGGCCCAAATGGCTGCCACAGCAACTGTAGCTCATGGGCCTTACACCCGTCATTGGGTGATGGGGATAAAGAACCTGCTTCAGACAAGTCTTGAATACATTAACTGTAGCTTCTATAATCTTCAATCTGTTGATCTGTTTCAGTTATAGCAGAATGAAGATGGGTGAGGCCTAGTCTTCTGCAGTTGTATAATGTTGGCATGAATGGCACATGCCAGGTGTGTGAAACTCGTAAGTGCTAACTGTTTTATGAAGATTTTACTGACAGCCTACAGATCTTATTGGAAGCGAAACATATTGCCTATTAGTAGTTTTGCAGGCCTACTGTTAGAAGGAATTGAATTGGATAAACTGTTAACACATTTACCTACTTGTTCATAAAGGTCATGTGGTCTTTTGGAAATCCTACGTTCATAAGGTCACTTTAAGTACTGGGCAGGTAATGGTTTACAGCAATTTTGTTTCAGCATGGGATAGCAATGAAATTGTACAAAAGTCTTGCCAGGATGGGTGCACAGCTAAGGAAAATGTCAGCATAAAATTAAAGTGGAAAGGCAAATTTCTAAGGTTCAGTTATAAAATAAATGAGAAGTGCTTCTTAGTGAGAAATAATATGCATTAGCTAACACTTTTTTTTATTTGCACAAGGGCATATTAGATTGTAAAGTTTGTCTGAATTAGTGTACGGCCTAATTTCCTTTTTTTCAGCTGCCATAAATAAAATGGGGATTCCTGGCAGGTGGCTATCTATGCATTTACTAATACAGGTTTCTTCATCACAAGTGCATAGAAATCCGAAGTAGTAAATGTCAGTCGGGGGCGTTTAAGTGAGCATTCCAAAGCGTTGGTTGGCTTGAATTTCAAATAATTCCTCTTTCGAAATGGTATTTGGTATAGGGTGTGTAGGACGTGCTTTCTTCAGTTATGTTTTCATGTCAGGAACAAAAAGTGTGGTTGCATAGAGCCTTCACAAAAAAGTGATGACTGGCCCAGAAGTATGCCTGAAAACCTGCTCTTGGCACAGCTTTCTAGACCCACTTTTGTGAATGTTAGGCAATAGAGGAAAACTACACCCAGGTAAAGACACGAATCGTGGCCTTAATTATTTTTTATTTCTCAAGTACGAACATTTTAGGGTGTTACTATTTTTTTTATTTTTTTTAACACTATGTATGTTCTGGAGGACTTCATCAAACGTGCAAGATTACCACCATTCATTTGGAAGATGTCAACTGTCCTCCCTTCTACAACTGAATACTCCAAGGAAACAATCGCTTTTTAATGTTTGAAACAGAGAAATTTGAAACTAGAGAACATCTGTTCCTACGGGTTTGCAACAAATAGTCAAAGTAAGACTGTTAGTAACTTAAGAATATGTGAAGAGATGTTTTCACACATCTCAGACGTACCCTCAATGTTAGTCCTGGCATCTGAATGTCTCAGGCCTTCATTTGTAACTCAGTTGGTGAAAGAGGCCAAAGACTACCTTAAGCAGGATTGGGTGGGCGTCTTCCAGGTGTTAAAAAGAAATTTAGATTGAGCATCATGGGAAATTTATTTTTAAAACCCAGACATCCATTGGTGAACCTGCCCATGCCATGAAGACCTTACTACTGAATAAAATTTTAGGTTTCTTGCTCAGTTCTGGATTTTAAAACTCTACTCGCAATCCTAATTCTACGGTGAATTTGATAAGCAATAGGTTCTTAATCTTCTCAAAACTCTAGATGTTTCGAGTCTTGGAGGGTGTTCACCAGTTCCTATATGTTTGTGTTAAGCAGGTTCCGATGTTCTGGACCAGCTGCTGGTTTTGAATTTTCTCATATGTCATTTTTTTCATTTTCTGATTTCTGGATATTGACAAGTGAATCGTTCCTCGATTATATTCCATCTATGATAGCTGAAAGTCACTTGAAGGGGGTAATCTAGTTTAAACACTAACCCTTCTAAGATTACCCGTGATAAATGCAGCTCAGTCAATTATTACACATTTTGTTGTAGATTTATTTTCCTTCTCTACCTTAGCCTTTGGCTTACTGTCTTTCCACTGTAAATGTACATTGTCATTTTTCTTAAAGTTCCACACCCCTTTAAATTCAATCTCTGCTAATCTGCACTACAGTGACATTTATGTAAACTTCATAATTCATGAAAAAGTACTTCTGCATATGCCTTTTATTAATTACGCATGTTCTCTCGCCATTTCCCAAGTGCTTACTTAGCAAAACGGTACTGAGTACGTCAAATAACATTTAGAGTTACAAGCAGTTATTGAACTGACCCAAGAATGAAAGATTAGTTGTAATCCGTTGTGTGAGAAACATTTTTCTATACCTTATTAAGACAGTACCAACTTTGTTTACCATTGAAACTGACCTAATGTGGGGAAGAAAATTAGTTGCATTAATCAACCAGTTGGTGCTAGTGACTGCACTAGTTCCTGTCTTTGTGTGATGCTATAAAACTATTACTGATCACCTAAAGAGGTGCCTACAGCAGTCGCACAGTATACTATGGATAGGTAAATCTGACCCTAATTAGTCCCAAACTCTTATGCAGATTCTTTGAATCCTCAATTTTAGTGAATGCTGACATTTACGGTTTTAGCAGATGCCATCAAGGGAAACTAAACTTTAAATCCTGAACACAGTAACGTACTGGTGCATTATCTCATGTCTTGCACTTGGTTTCTACTCAGATTCTCAGTGTGCTGCATTCTAATGCATTTCTCTGAACTTTATAGCTGGTCACTGTAAAATTAGTCAACCTCAAAATAATCTGTCCAGATCCTGGCATCGGCCCCCGTGAACCCACTTCCATTGAAACGCCATGATCCTAACATAAAAACACCAAGTCCTACCTCCTATTCCACATTTTCTAATTGTAGAATTCCATACACGCGTTTTGCCCGTGAGCATTAGTGCTTCACAGATACCTGACATCTATGGTCCCTGCTGAGCATGAACTTGCTTTTAACCTGAAGTTTGCAGCCTTTATTTTACTCTACTGATCAATGTCAAAAGGAACATGGCAGTGTGTGAAAAGGAAGTCAGTCACCCTCATCAGTACAAAAATAGAGACCCTGTAGTTTAATCACAGAAAGAAGCAACAATGTGTGACTTTTATGGAGTATGTTTACTCAAAATTAGGGTGAGTCAGGTTAAGAGCTGGTTATGCTGCATAGAGAAAAGAGGGACACACTATCACAGTGTGGTAGCGGGTTAATATACACTGCTTTCTCAGTCTTCTCTTTCGTGTCTTCTCTCCCTTTACAGGTTATGGGTAAGCAGAAGTAGCTTTGCCCTTAGCTAACTCGCAAGTATTTTCACTCAGTAGTGGAAATCGCGATGCGCCTCTTCAGATTAGTGGAGTTAAAACTGGCTCTTTCCCTGACTTGAGTTTGCAACTTCATTCATAACATATCTTTGACGTCATCTTGACAAACCCAATAAGGACGTACTATATCTGAATAAAAGCCCACTTAAGTTACTTACTCTACCCTGTTTCTGGTGTATGATCAAACACAATTTCCATACTTGCCTCTGTTAGAACGAGTCATTATATTTGTTTTTCTAGGATAACATTCAACAGCTTCCTGTGGTCAAAAAGATGTGATGTTGTATTTGCTTTTGTCACCTAGGAGTCAGTAGGCTGATGGAAATTTTACCCCGAAATATCATCAGAATGGGCCACCATATTGGCTGACAGGCAAAACCTTGCACACCAAGTATTTGAAAATATTCATCATTTTGAAATCAAAACTTTGAAGTATGTCATAGAGAATGGGCAGTTGTCACCGACTGCTTCCTTTTTCAGCAGTAGAGGTGGAATCCATGTTCGACTGATCCTGAGGCCAAGGTATCTTGTCCTTTCAGTAGAGGACAAGGTAGGTAGAATGTGTATTGTTAGCTGCATGCTTACACACAAAGTTGTGCCTGGCCATTTACTGTGAGCTAAATATAATTGCATTTTGTAATTTCAATATATGGCAGTTTATTGCCTGATTTCAAGTAGTTCTTTCTTACCTCACTCCAACCTACTCTTTTCCACATCAAACACAGGTTAGCTTTCCTTTGCTGGGACTTTTCAAGCTTCAGTGGAAAAAGTAAGGATCTTCTGGGAAGGTATGCTGTGTGCCGAAGGCATCTGCAAGCTGCTGGCTTCTTGATTGTGGACGTAAGTGATGGGCATGGATTAATGAGTTGGATGCGTGGATGAATGTTCCTTTTCAGCTGTGGCCTTGGTTTCATGGCTAGCTGTTGGAAAAAAAATAATAATAATCCACCATGGGCCTCTTTCAGAAGCCTTTTTGTAGCATCTAAAAATTAATATTACAGCAGTACTACTCTTGTACAAAAAATGTAATTCACAGATCGAAGATGAGACTGGCCCCTCTCATCTGTCCTGTGCAGAGTTCTCGGCCATGGTGGAAAAGATCTCCCTACACATAGGTTTATGTTTTAATAGCAAATGTTGGAGGGACTAGGAGGAGGGGTTGGAAAATGGAGAATAATTACTAAAAAAAAAAAAAAGGGAAATTTAAGGAGGGACTTGGGTGGGACATGCTAATACAAATCTAACACCCACAACATAGTAAGATAACTGCAAAATACATTTTTAAGGTTACTACAGTAGTTAAGGTGTCAAAACGATAAATTTACTCAGCCCAGCCGCGAAGAAAATTTGAGAACCACACATGGTCAACTACAGATTACTGGAGTACGCTACCATGGAAAATATTGAAGGCAAAGAATTAAAATGAATTTCCATAGGAATTCTTAAATAAATTAAATTAGTTTCGGTATGGTTGGCCGATGGTTCAATTTTAAATATGACAAAAGAAACTCTCTGAAAATTCCAAGGTTAAAATTACATAGTTGAGTGTTGGAATGAGATAGGGGTGAACGTTAAAGTGGGAAAAAACCCTGAAAAAACAGTTATAGCTCAGTTAAAAACACTTTCACCGCAACACATGTAATCCAGTTCATATTACACGTCGTTGCATAATTTGTATGTTGGAATAAATGTCTTTTTGCATTGCTTTGAAATACTCCACCTTGCCCTTTCTGACTTGCCCTGGGCATTTTTTGTTTTTGTCTGGCACTTCTGTTCCTTTCATTGAGACTTCATTTACAAGTAGTTTAGTAAAATTGAGGGGAGACCAAGTTAGTTGAGCGCTCACAAACACTCCCTTATATAATATTTGGGGACAAAGTATGCAAGACCTAGAACATACACACTATGAAATAGTTTTGGTGTTATCTGCTCCTAGATGCTGCTTAAAGCAATGACTCTTCCTAACCAACATCTTGCCAACTTTTTATTGCTTACTTGTGAAATGCACATTCATCTATAAACACATGGCACTGACTGAATATGTAGCGAGTTTGTTTGCGGAGCCCTGTCTTTTCAATGTTCTGCTATATCTAAGTTTCTGCCCTTAACCGCTTACTGCAGTAAACTTTTACTGCTCTTTGAAAGGTTTATGTCCAAAGGGAGTAACTTGGTTATCCAGTTGGAATGTATTGGTGTTCTGGATCTGTGATGTTAGTGGCTGTAGGAAGTTGGCTCTGTATGCACTATTTCAAAGTAAGGAATAGTATGTACAGAGTCCAAGGGTTCCCCTTACAGGTAAGATAGTGGCAAAAAGAGATAATACTAATGCTCTATTTTGTGGTAGTGTGGTCGAGCAGTAGGCTTATCAAAGGAGTAGTGTTAAGCATTTGTTGTACATACACACAGGCAATAAATGAGGAACACACACTCGGAGACAAATCCAGCCAATAGGTTTTGTTATAGAAAAATATATTTTCTTAGTTTATTTTAAGAACCACAGGTTCAAATTCTACATGTAATATCTCATTTGAAAGGTATTGCAGGTAAGTACTTTAGGAACTTTGAATCATTACATTAGCATGTATACTTTTGACATAAAACACAATAAGTTGTTTTAAAAGTGGACACTTAGTGCAATTTTCACAATTTTTCACAGTTCCTGGGGGAGGTACGTTTTTGTTAGTTTTCACAGGTAAGTAAGTCACTTACACGTTTCAGTTTTTGGTCCAAGGTAGCCCACAGTTGGGGGTTCAGAGCAACCCCAGAGTCACCACACCAGCAGCTCAGGGCCGGTCAGGTGCAGAGGTCAAAGAGGTGCCCAAAACGCATAGGCTTCAATGGAGAGAAGGGGGTGCCCCTGTTCCGGTCTGCCAGCAGGTAGGAACCCGCGTCTTCGGAGGGCAGACCAGGGGGGGTTTTGTAGGGCACCGGGGGGGACACAAGTCCACACAAAAAGTACACCCTCAGCGGCACTGGGGCGGCCGGGTGCAGTGTAGAAACAAGCGTCGGGTTTTCAATGGAAATCAAGGAGAGATCAAGGGATCTCTTCAGCGTTGCAGGCAGGCAAGGGGGGGGGCTCCTCGGGGTAGCCACCACCTGGGCAAGGGAGAGGGCTTCCTGGAGGTCACTCCTGCACAGGAGTTCGGTTCCTTTAGGTGCTGGGGGCTGCGGGTGCAGGGTCTTTTCCAGCCGTCGGGAAATGGAGTTCAGGCAGTCGCGGTCAGGGGGAGCCTCGGGATTCCCTCTGCAGGCGTCGCTGTGGGGGTTCAGGGGGGACAACTTTGGTTACTCACGGACTCGGAGTCGCCGGAGGGTCCTCCCTGAGGTGTTGGTTCTCCACCAGTCGAGTCAGGGTCGCCGGGTGCAGTGTTGCAAGTCTCACGCTTCTTGCAGGGAGTTGCAGGGGTCTTTAAATCTGCTCCTTGAAACAAAGTCGCAGTTCTTTTGGAGCAGTGCCGCTGTCCTCAGGAGTTTCTTGGTCTCTTGGAAGTAGGGCAGTCCTATGAGGATTCAGAGGTCGCTGGTCCTGGAGAAAGCGTCGCTGGAGCAGGGTTCTTTAGAAGGCAGGAGACAGGCCGGTAGGACTGGGGCCAAAGCAGTTGGTGTCTTCTTTCTTCTTCTGCAGGGGTTTTCAGCTCGGCAGTCTTCTTCTTCGGTAAGTTGCAGGAATCTAAATTCTTAGGTTCAGGGAAGCCCTTAAATACTAAATTTAAGGGCGTGTTTAGGTCTGTGGGGTTAGTAGCCAATGGCTACTAGCCCTGAGGGTGGGTACACCCTCTTTGTGCCTCCTCCCAAGGGGAGGGGGTCACATCCCTAATCCTATTGGGGAATCCTCCATCTGCAAGATGGAGGATTTCTAAAAGTTAGAGTCACTTCAGCTCAGGACACCTTAGGGGCTGTCCTGACTGGCCAGTGACTCCTCCTTGTTATTCTCATTATTTCTCCTGGACTTGCCGCCAAAAGTGGGGGCTGTGTCCAGGGGGCGGGCATCTCCACTAGCTGGAGTGCCCTGGGGCATTGTAACACGAAGCTTGAGCCTTTGAAGCTCACTGCTAGGTGTTACAGTTCCTGCAGGGGGGAGGTGTGAAGCACCTCCACCCAGAGCAGGCTTTGTTTCTGTCCTCAGAGCCCAAAGGCTCTCACCGCATGAGGTCAGACACTCGTCTCTCAGCAGCAGGCTGGCACGGACCAGTCAGTCCTGCACTGAACAATTGGGTAAAATACAGGGGGTATCTATAAGATGCCCTCTGTGTGCATTTTTTAATAAATCCAACACTGGCATCAGTGTGGGTTTATTATTCTGAGAAGTTTGATACTAAACTTCCCAGTATTCAGTGTAGCCATTATGGAGCTGTTGAGTTCGTTTTTGACAGACTCCCAGCCCATATACTCTTATGGCTACCCTGCACTTACAATGTCTAAGGTTTTGCTTAGACACTGTAGGGGCATAGTGCTCATGCACATATGCCCTCACCTGTGGTATAGTGCACCCTGCCTTAGGGCTGTAAGGCCTACTAGAGGGGTGACTTACCTATGCCACAGGCAGTGGGAGGTTGCCATGTCGACTTAGTCATTTTCTCCCCATCAGCACACACAAGCTGGCAAGCAGTGTGTCTGTGCTGAGTGAGGGGTCCCTAGGGTGGCATAAGACATGCTGCAGCCCTTAGAGACCTTCCCTGGCATCAGGGCCCTTGGTACCAGGGGTACCAGTTACAAGGGACTTACCTAGGTGCCAGGGTTGTGCCAATTGTGGAAACAATGGTACATTTTAGGTGAAAGAACACTGGTGCTGGGGCCTGGTTAGCAGGGTCCCAGCACACTTCTCAGTCAAGTCAGCATCAGTATCAGGCAAAAAGTGGGGGGTAACTGCAACAGGGAGCCATTTCTTTACAGTGGCAAATTAATAAACCCACACAGTACTGTTAAGTAACTACTGACTTCCCAAGAAAAGACGTCAAGCTGCTCCTTTCTGCCTTGCTTAATGAGCATTTGCTCTGTTTTCCTACAGGTGCCCTACTATGAATGGTTCGATCTGAAGTCTGAATGGCAAAAGGTTGCTTACCTGAAAGATAAGATGGGCAAAGCTGTGGCAGAAGACCTGGCTAAATGAGTACATGGAAGTTGAGCCATAGACATTGAGCACTCTTGAGAGAAAGAGATGGAGGATGATGAACTGGAGCAGTTAATATGAGGAACTAAATTTCAGCCACTCCTGGTTGGCTCCAATTTTCTTTTTTTTGTATTAAGACTTACAGATATTTTATGGACACCAGCAAATGCAGAAGGGTTTGCTTAAATGTTGACTTCGACTACAGCGTCTTCATGTCCAAGTGCCAGAAGAAGAGTGGAGCAATTCCCAAAATGGAAGATAATATATAATGAGATGGCACAGTGATTGACAAGACCGCTACACGCTAGGAGAAATAGTTAATGGGTGCAATCTGTATTTTAAGATGAATGTTTATCGTATGAGCAGTAGTTTATTCTGATAAAGTACTTACTCTGGGGGAAAAACCAAAGCTGTTTTTGACTTCTGATTGTTTTTGGTGCGTGTTTTATCTTTTCTGTGCTTAACTAGAACATTAATTCTACCAAAGCATTGTGAAATATTTTGGTTCACTTAATCATTCTTTGGCACAAGTTTGCATGAGGTACTAAATTATGCCTACTACCCCTCCTGTGGCATAGGCTATCAACGACGTCTCTCCACCCATCTCTGTCCTGGACTTTTCTTTCAGTCTGACTCCAGGTGTAACCCAACTCCTTGCACTCAGCCTTGAGGCCTCGATGTCAGTTGTTTCTTGGCCTTCCTCTTTTACTTCTCTCTTGAGAGTTCCAGGTGAGGGCTTGCCTGATGGTGTTTGATGAGGGCTTGCAGAGGGAGTGACCTATCCAACCCTATCGTCTTAATTTCTTCATGAGCAGGGAGTTGAAAAGTCTGCTGCCACAAGTTGTTGCTGATAATGTTTGGCCAGCAGATTTGGAGCATTTTACTTAGACTGGTGTTGATGAAGGTCTGCACTTTTGTGGTGGTGGTCACTGTTTTCCTCCAAATTGCTGCTTCATAAAGAAGGACGGATTTTAAGTTGATGTTAAAAAGCCTGATTCCAGTTTAGGTCCTTGGAGCTCCAGATCTTTTTTTAGCTGAATGACGGCAGCCCTTGCTTTGCTGACTACTACGTTGATGTTGTCGTATGAGTATTCACAAACAAACATTGCCCCTGTTGAAGTGCTGAATCTTTTTACTGCCGCACTTCTTACCCCTCTAGCAGGTGCTGAAGCACATTAGTGGACATGTAGAACTCCTAGACTCTAGGAGATGCTGTGAAGAATGTTGAATTTAGTTTACTCCATGTGGGAAGTGATTTGATGTTGTGTGCACTGTCATCGTCCGCTGCTAGTAAGCATGCAATGGAGTGAAGATTGAGGGATAAAGCGTTGAGACGTATATTGCCTGGTTGAAAAGATGTAGGCTGTGACTATTGCTTGTGTGTGAAATGTTTTGGCGTTCTGTATGTTGAGTAGCCAATTTTACTTCTTTTGTTGCCTTGATCATGTAGCTGTTCTTGGCCTTGATTGGAAAGAATTAGAGTGAGGCATCGTGGCAAGTGCAGTTGTCAACAATCATTTGGAAGTGGGTTTTGTGCAGGGGAGAGCAGGTTCTGGTTTTTGAGTATGCATGGTACAAAGTCATCTGATGTCCATACGTTTCATGTGTGGGCAGTTGGATCTGTTTAATGGGAGCAATCCTCTTATCTTTAAGACTTGGCTAAACAATTCACTCATGAAAAGGTGCTTGCCATCAGCACCATAATCCCACCCAGTCTCTGTGCATTAATCCCCTCTTCCTCCAATAACCAACATCAACAATCATTTTAATGCTTGTCGGTGCCAGCTCCACATTTGGGGGTACACCAGATTTTGCAGGCTCGTTAAAAAAAATAACCTATAGATACCATTCATCACAGAAAACTGGTTCATACTTTCCTCTTTGTCTTTGACCAACTACCTCCTAAGGACTACATGGCAAAGCAAATACTTCAATCTGGTTCAACCATGTCACCATCCATAAAGTTGTTTGGCTATTTACTTGGCTTACTGTCTCATTAAGTAACTCATTTGAAAACCTCAGCGTCACACTTTGTTTCTCAGTCTTTTTCTTTTTCTTTATATCCATTTCCTCATTGCAACAAGGACATGACAGATATTTACTGGGCTTGGGTCAATGGGTCCACTGCATTTTCACCACTAACAAACACCTAACGTTTAGGTTTTGCTTAAACTGCGCATGCGCTTTCTCTTCGAGATATGTTGTTTACACTATGTTGGCTTACAGCCTACCCATTGCGTTTTGTTATTCAGAGCACCATTTGTAAATGCTTGCTTGTATGTTATTCTCGCGTAAATGTCCTTCTTTTTCATGTGGTGTTCCCTTCCACAGAGCTCGGCCCAATTAGTTGTACCCTTACACTTTTTGTGCTTGTAGGTTTGTATTTGGGCACTATTTTGTTTCTTTGATTTCTGCAAGTGTTTTTGGAAGCTACCCTTTGTTGTTATTGTCTCTTTGGTGAAGCTTTAACACCTTTTGTTTTTTATTTTCTTTCTGTCTGCAACTGCAAGGCTTGTTCATGTGCCTCAGTGAAGCTTTAAATAATTGTTATGTTCGATGGCATCTGTCGCTGGAGATACACATGTTGTGCATAGCCCGCCATCTGGTGTTGGGTCGGAGTGTTACAAGTTGTTTTTCTTCAGAGAAGTCTTTCGAGTCACGGGACCGAGTGACTCCTCCTCTTCGTCTCCATTGCGCATGGGCGTCGACTCCATCTTCGATTGTTTTCTTTCCGCCATCGGGTTCGGACGTGTTCCTGTCGCTCAGAGTTTCGGAACGGAAAGTTAGCTAACTATCGGAAGATTACGTCGGTATTGTTGCGTTCGGGATCGGCTTAGATTGAATCGACACCGCATTGAAGAGCTCCGGTGCTCTTCGGGGTAGCTTTCGATCCCCCGTCGGGGCCTGGTCGGCCCGACCGCGTGTACAACAACGCTGATGGAACGGACCCCGTTCCGTTTCTGTCCCAAATGCCACAACAAATACCCGTATACAGACCAACATTTGGTCTGTAACCTGTGCCTGTCGCCTGAGCACAGTGAAGAGACTTGCGAGGCCTGTCGTGCGTTCCGGTCCCGAAAGACACTTCGTGACCGTCGAGCCAGAAGACTTCAGATGGCGTCCACGCCGACAGCGCACCGAGAGTTCGAGGAGGAAGAAGAAGCCTTCTCGATCCACGAATTGGACTCTGAGGAATTTGACGATCCAAGAACTGTGAGTAAAACGTTGAAGAAACAAAAGAAAAGTGACAAGGCCCAGGGGACGCCACTGCCACCAGGCCATGGCTCGACCCATAAATTCGGTGACCGACCATCGGCACCGAAAAAGGCCGACACAGTGCCGAGATCGTCCGACTCCGGTCGAGACACCGGCACGCAGCCTTCTCGGGACCGATAAAGTGCTGCTGAAAAGGATCGACGCCGAGATAGCGGTGCCGAAACGGCTCGACGCCGAGACAGCGGCACCGAGGAAGATCGACGCCGAGAGGTTTCGACTCTAAAAAAGGTCACCTCGGAGCCGAAAAAGCATACAGACAGGGTTTCGGTGCCGAAACGACCCGCAACCGACCCAGTTACTGGTTCCTATTCAGAGGAGCAGTCCTTGTCCTCTCAGATGCGAAAGCATAGATTTGAGGAAGAGTTGCAATCCACCGAAGTGGACCATACGCAGAAACGTATTTTCATACAGGAAGGAACAGGGAAAATAAGCACCCTTCCCCTATTAGGAGAAAAAGGAGACTGGAGTTTCAGACAGACCAAGCACCACAAACAAAAATGGTGAAAAAGGTAACTCCGCCACCCTCTCCTCCACCTGTAACTAACGTTTCGCCAGCACAAACTCCATCACATTCCCCGGCTCACACCACCGTGAGCCAAGGTGACCAGGACCAAGACGCTTGGGACTTATACGACGCCCCAGTGTCGGACAACAGTCCAGAGGCGTATCCCACAAAGCCCTCACCACCAGAAGACAGCACAGCTTATTCACAAGTGGTGGCTAGAGCGGCAGAGTTCCACAACGTAAACCTCCACTCAGAACCAGTCGAGGATGACTTCTTATTCAACACCCTCTCATCCACCCACAGCTCCTACCAAAGCCTGCCTATGCTCCCAGGAATGCTTCGGCACGCAAAGGAAATCTTCAAGGAGCCGGTCAAGAGTAGGGCAATCACACCAAGGGTTGAAAAGAAATACAAAGCGCCTCCCACAGACCCTGTTTTCATCACCACACAGCTGCCACCAGATTCTGTCGTAGTAGGAGCAGCTCGCAAGAGAGCCAACTCCCACACATCTGGGTATGCACCACCCCCAGATAAAGAGAGCCGCAAGTTTGATGCAGCCGGAAAGAGAGTCGCAGTACAAGCTGCAAACCAGTGGCGCATCGCTAACTCTCAAGCACTACTTGTGCGCTATGACAGAGTCCATTGGGACGAGATGCAACACCTCATTGAGCATCTACCCAAGGAACTACAAAAGAGGGCGAAACAGGTGGTTGAGGAAGGACAGAACATATCTAATAATCAGATACGCTCCTCTATGGACGCAGCAGACACAGCTGCAAGGACAATTAACACATCTGTGACTATAAGAAGGCACGCATGGCTACGAACGTCTGGTTTTAAACCAGAAATACAGCAGGCAGTGCTCAATATGCCCTTCAATGAGAAACAACTGTTCGGACCAGAGGTGGACACGGCAATTGAGAAACTGAAAAAGGACACTGACACTGCTAAAGCCATGGGCGCACTCTACTCCCCGCAGAGCAGAGGCACTTACAGCACCTTCCGCAAGACAACCTTTAGAGGGGGGTTTCGGGGTCAGGCCACACAAGCCAGCACCTCACAGGCAACACCGTCCAGCTACCAGGGACAGTACAGGGGAGGTTTTCGGGGCCAATATAGAGGGGGACAATTCCCTAGGAATAGGGGAAAATTTCAAAGCCCCAAAACCCCTACAACCAAGCAGTGACTCACATGTCACTCATCCCCTCCACACAACACCAGTGGTGGGAAGAATAGGTCATTACTACCAAGCATGGAAAGAAATAACTACAGACACTTGGGTCTTAGCAATTATCCAACATGGTTATTGCATAGAATTTCTACAAATCCCTCCAAACATACCACCAAAAGCACAGAATTTATCGAAACAACATTCCGACCTTCTAGAAATAGAAGTCCAAGCATTATTGCAAAAGAATGCAATCGAACTTGTAACAAAGTCACAAATAAACACAGGAGTTTATTCACTCTACTTCTTAATACCAAAAAAGGACAAAACACTGAGACCAATCCTAGACCTCGGAATACTAAACACCTACATCAAATCAGATCACTTTCACATGGTCACGCTACAAGAAGTGTTACCATTGCTAAAACTACAGGACTACATGACAACCTTAGACCTCAAAGATGCGTATTTCCATATACCAATACATCAGTCGCTCAGGAAATACCTAAGGTTTGTATTCAAAGGAATACATTACCAATTCAAAGTATTGCCGTTTGTTTTAACAACCGCACCAAGAGTCTTTACAAAATGTCTAGCAGTAGTGGCTGCACACATCAGAAGGCAGCAAATACACGTATTCCCGTATCTAGACGACTGGCTAATCAAGACCAACTCACTGACAAGGTGCTCACACCACACAAATCAGGTCATACAAAACCTCTACAAACTTGGTTTCACCGTCAACTTTGCAAAATCACACATTCTGCCTTGCAAGGTACAACAATACCTAGGAGCCATAATAGACACAACAAAAGGACTAGCCACTCCAAGTCCACAAAGAATTCAAAATTTCAACAATATCATACGACGCGTGTACCCAACACAAAAAGTACAAGCAAAAATGATATTAAAACTCCTAGGCATGATGTCCTCATGCATAGCCATTGTCCCGAACGCAAGACTGCACATGAGGCCCTTACAACAGTGCCTAGCATCACAATGGTCACAAGCACAGGGTCACCTTTTAGATCTGGTGTTGCTAGACCGCCAAACATATCTTTCGCTTCTATGGTGGAACAGTATAAATTTAAACAAAGGGCGGCCTTTCCAAGACCCAGTGCCACATTACGTAATAACAACAGATGCTTCCATGACGGGGTGGGGAGCACACCTCGATCAACACAGCATACAAGGACAATGGAACGTTGTAGGAAGTTGGCTCTGTATGTGCTATTTCAAAGTAAGGAATAGCATGCACAGAGTCCAAGGGTTCCCCTTAGAGGTAAGATAGTGGCAAAAAGAGATAATACTAATGCTCTATTTTGTGGTAGTGTGGTCGAGCAGTAGGCTTATCCAAGGAGTAGTGTTAAGCATTTGTTGTACATACACATAGACAATAAATGAGGTACACACACTCAGAGACAAATCCAGCCAATAGGTTTTTATATAGAAAAATATCTTTTCTTAGTTTATTTTAAGAACCACAGGTTCAAATTCTACATGTAATATCTCATTCGAAAGGTATTGCAGGTAAGTACTTTAGGAACTTCAAATCATCAAAATTGCATGTATACTTTTCAAGTTATTCGCAAATAGCTGTTTTAAAAGTGGACACTTAGTGCAATTTTCACAGTTCCTAGGGGAGGTAAGTATTTGTTAGGTTAACCAGGTAAGAAAGACACTTACAGGGCTTAGTTCTTGGTCCAAGGTAGCCCACCGTTGGGGGTTCAGAGCAACCCCAAAGTCACCACACCAGCAGCTCAGGGCCGGTCAGGTGCAGAGTTCAAAGTGGTGCCCAAAACACATAGGCTAGAATGGAGAGAAGGGGGTGCCCCGGTTCCGGTCTGCTTGCAGGTAAGTACCCGCGTCTTCGGAGGGCAGACCAGGGGGGTTTTGTAGGGCACCGGGGGGGACACAAGTCCACACAGAAATTTCACCCTCAGCGGCGCGGGGGCGGCCGGGTGCAGTGTAGAAACAAGCGTCGGGTTCGTAATGTTAGTCTATGAGAGATCTCGGGATCTCTTCAGCGCTGCAGGCAGGCAAGGGGGGGATTCCTCGGGGAAACCTCCACTTGGGCGAGGGAGAGGGACTCCTGGGGGTCACTCCTCCAGTGAAAGTCCGGTCCTTCAGGTCCTGGGGGCTGCGGGTGCAGGGTCTCTCCCAGGCGTCGGGACTTTAGGTTCAAAGAGTCGCGGTCAGGGGAAGCCTCGGGATTCCCTCTGCAGGCGGCGCTGTGGGGGCTCAGGGGGGACAGGTTTTGGTACTCACAGTATCAGAGTAGTCCTGGGGTCCCTCCTGAGGTGTTGGATCGCCACCAGCCGAGTCGGGGTCGCCGGGTGCAGTGTTGCGAGTCTCACGCTTCTTGCGGGGAGCTTGCAGGGTTCTTTAAAGCTGCTGGAAACAAAGTTGCAGCTTTTCTTGGAGCAGGTCCGCTGTCCTCGGGAGTTTCTTGTCTTTTCGAAGCAGGGGCAGTCCTCAGAGGATGTCGAGGTCGCTGATCTTTGGAAGGCAGGAGACAGGCCGGTGAGTTTCTGGAGCCAAGGCAGTTGTCGTCTTCTGGTCTTCCGCTGCAGGGGTTTTCAGCTGGGCAGTCCTTCTTCTTGTAGTTGCAGGAATCTAATTTTCTAGGGTTCAGGGTAGCCCTTAAATACTAAATTTAAGGGCGTGTTTAGGTCTGGGGGGTTAGTAGCCAATGGCTACTAGCCCTGAGGGTGGGTACACCCTCTTTGTGCCTCCTCCCAAGGGGAGGGGGTCACAATCCTAACCCTATTGGGGGAATCCTCCATCTGCAAGATGGAGGATTTCTAAAAGTTAGAGTCACTTCAGCTCAGGACACCTTAGGGGCTGTCCTGACTGGCCAGTGACTCCTCCTTGTTTTTCTCATTATTTTCTCCGGCCTTGCCGCCAAAAGTGGGGCCTGGCCGGAGGGGGCGGGCAACTCCACTAGCTGGAGTGTCCTGCTGGGTTGGCACAAAGGAGGTGAGCCTTTGAGGCTCACCGCCAGGTGTGACAATTCCTGCCTGGGGGAGGTGTTAGCATCTCCACCCAGTGCAGGCTTTGTTACTGGCCTCAGAGTGACAAAGGCACTCTCCCCATGGGGCCAGCAACATGTCTCGGTTTGTGGCAGGCTGCTAAAACTAGTCAGCCTACACAGATAGTCGGTTAAGTTTCAGGGGGCACCTCTAAGGTGCCCTCTGTGGTGTATTTTACAATAAAATGTACACTGGCATCAGTGTGCATTTATTGTGCTGAGAAGTTTGATACCAAACTTCCCAGTTTTCAGTGTAGCCATTATGGTGCTGTGGAGTTCGTGTTTGACAAACTCCCAGACCATATACTCTTATGGCTACCCTGCACTTACAATGTCTAAGGTTTTGCTTAGACACTGTAGGGGCACAGTGCTCATGCACTGGTACCCTCACCTATGGTATAGTGCACCCTGCCTTAGGGCTGTAAGGCCTGCTAGAGGGGTGTCTTACCTATACTGCATAGGCAGTGAGAGGCTGGCATGGCACCCTGAGGGGAGTGCCATGTCGACTTACTCATTTTGTTCTCACCAGCACACACAGGCTTGTAAGCAGTGTGTCTGTGCTGAGTGAGGGGTCTCTAGGGTGGCATAATACATGCTACAGCCCTTAGAGACCTTCCCTGGCATCAGGGCCCTTGGTACCAGAGGTACCAGTTACAAGGGACTTATCTGGATGCCAGGGTGTGCCAATTGTGGAAACAATGGTACATTTTAGGTGAAAGAACACTGGTGCTGGGGCCTGGTTAGCAGGGTCCCAGCACACTTCTCAGTCAAGTCAGCATCAGTATCAGGCAAAAAGTGGGGGGTAACTGCAACAGGGAGCCATTTCTTTACAAACGTTCATCAAACAAAACTGCATATAAATCACCTAGAACTGCTAGCAGTTTTTCAAGCACTAAAGGCTTTCCAACCAATCATAACTCACAAATACATTCTTGTCAAAACAGACAACATGACAACAATGTATTATCTAAACAAACAGGAGGGGACACACTCAACGCAGTTGAACCTTCTAGCACAGAAGATATGGCGATGGGCAATTCACAACCACATTCGCCTAATAGCACAGTTTATTCCAGGGATCCAGAATCAACTTGCAGACAATCTCTCCCGAGATCACCAACAGGTCCACGAATGGGAAATTCACCCCCAAATTCTAAACACTTACTTCAGACTTTGGGGAACGCCTCAAATAGACTTGTTTGCAACAAAAGAGAACGCAAAATGCCAAAACTTCGCATCCAGATACCCACACAGGCAGTCCCAGGGCAATGCCCCATGGATGAACTGGTCAGGGATATTTGCATACGCTTTTCCCCCCCTCTCCCTCTCCTTCCTTATCTAGTAAACAAATTGAGTCAAAACAAACTCAAACTCATATTGATAGCACCAACTTGGGCAAGGCAACCCTGGTACACAACACTGCTAGACCTATCAGTAGTACCCCACATCAAATTGCCCAACAGGCCAGATCTGTTAACACAATACAACCAACAGATCAGGCATCCAGATCCAGCATCGCTGAATCTAGCAATCTGGCTCCTGAAATCCTAGAATTCGGACACTTAGAACTTACCCAAGAATGTATGGAAGTCATAAAGCAAGCCAGAAGGCCATCCACTAGGCACTGCTATGCAAGCAAATGGAAGAGGTTTGTTTGCTACTGCCATCATAATCAGATCCAACCATTACACGCATCTCCAAAGGATGTAGTGGGTTACTTGCTACACTTACAAAAATCTAACCTAGCTTTCTCTTCCATTAAAATACACCTTGCGGCAATATCTGCATACCTGCAGGTTACCTATTCAACTTCACTATATAGGATACCAGTCATTAAAGCATTTATGGAAGGCCTTAAAAGAATTATACCACCAAGGACACCACCCGTTCCTTCATGGAACCTCAATGTTGTCCTAACAAGACTCATGGGTCCACCTTTCGAACCCATGCACTCTTGCGAAATACAGTTCCTAACCTGGAAAGTTGCATTTCTCATCGCCATCACATCTCTACGAAGAGTAAGCGAAATTCAAGCGTTTACAATACAAGAACCTTTTATCCAACTACACAAAAATAAGGTAGTCCTAAGGACTAATCCTACATTTTTACCAAAGGTTATTTCACCGTTCCACCTAAATCAAACGGTAGAACTACCAGTGTTCTTCCCACAGCCAGATTCTGTAGCTGAGAGGGTACTACATACATTAGATGTCAAAAGAGCATTAATGTACTACATTGACAGAACAAAAAACATCAGGAAAACTAAACAACTATTTATTGCATTCCAAAAACCTCATGCAGGAAACCCAATATCAAAACAAGGTATAGCCAGATGGATAGATAAGTGCATCCAAATCTGCTACCTTAAAGCAAAACGACAGCTGCCCATTACACCAAGGGCACACTCAACCAGAAAGAAAGGTGCTACCATGGCCTTTCTAGGAAATATTCCAATGAACGAAATATATAAGGCAGCCACATGGTCTACGCCTCACACGTTCACCAAGCACTACTGTATAGACTTGCTATCCGCACAACAAGCCACAGTAGGTCAAGCCGTGTTAAGAACCTTATTTCAAACTACTTCCACTCCTACAGGCTGAGCCACCGCTTTTGGGGAGATAACTGCTTACTAGTCTATGCACAACATGTGTATCTCCAGCGACAGATGCCATCGAACTGAAAATGTCACTTACCCAGTGTACATCTGTTCGTGGCATCAGTCGCTGAAGATTCACATGTGCCCACCCGCCTCCCCGGGAGCCTGTAGCAGTTCGGAAGTTAGCTTAAGCTTTGTACATTTGTAAATATATTATTTAAACCTTTAATAGGTACATACTTAGTCACTCCATTGCATGAGCACTGTTACTACAACACAACTCCTACCTCACCCTCTGCGGGGAAAACAATCGAAGATGGAGTCGACGCCCATGCGCAATGGAGACGAAGAGGAGGAGTCACTCGGTCCCGTGACTCGAAAGACTTCTTCGAAGAAAAACAACTTGTAACACTCTGACCCAACACCAGATGGCGGGCTATGCACAACATGTGAATCTTCAGCGACTGATGGCACGAACAGATGTACACTGGGTAAGTGACATTTTCATTACCTGCTTACAAGGCTTGTTTAGTTAAACACTCCATGACAGTGCATGTAATTTCCAGCAGTCTGCCTTGAATGCTTCCACTTCTCCTCGCAATCCATGATGCTTTCTCACCCATATGGTTCAATGCCCATGCTCCTTCTTCCATGTCCATGTGCTGCTCCCTGCCCTGCTGTTGCTTCAGCTCTTCCCTCACCCACACTTACACAAAAGAAAAACCAGCATTGGCAAAGCCAGTGGGTCTCGCCTACGCAAGGGTAATTGGCTTTTTCAATGCTTTGTATAGCCACGTTGTACAGCTGTGCAGCATGGCTGAAAGTAAAATAGAAAAAAAACGGTATGATGTGGCCAACACTGACCGCATCATGACACCTTTTTCTCTTTCATCAAAGAAGCACAGCATCCGCACATTCGTACAACATGACTGAAACACATTGACAAAGCTAATAGCAGAGGCAAAGATCTCTTGTTTGGCTAAAAGCAATTGACAAGGTTTCTAGAGGATCTACTCTACACAGCATCTGTGATCTGAAACAAATCACAATTAGAAGCCGCCAGCTCCATTTTATAGGCATGCACACCTACAAATACTGGGCTCTTTTTTTTTACTGATCCGAGTTGGAACCATAACTGAAATGAAAAGTGTAAAACATAATTTTTTTTATTTTTTTTTAAGTTTGGGGGGGGGGGGGGGGGGGGGAAGAGGAGGAGAACACAACTGGGTTGAGGGATGTCAACACACACGGAGTGTGAGGGTTGAGGGGAGGAACGTGTAAGGCATAAGGATAAAAAGACTGGTGAGGGCAACAGGAAGGAAGGCAGGGAGAAGCATTTGGGCTACCGAGCAAGCAAGAGTGCTGCAGGAGAGAAGTACATGTGAGAGCCAACTCAAAAACTTGCACTTGAATGGCGTGCTTAATACAAAAGGAAATAGTAGTGCTTCAAAAGTAAGCAATGGAAACCGGTTCCAGCCACTAAAAGAGATTGTAAAGCAGCAGTGCTTCACAGGAAGGGCAGACACAAGATCATTAAGCTGGGATGCCCACAAGAAGCATAGACATGAGTGTCAGGAAACCATTGATAAGGAATCGGTGGGCTCCAAGCCCCTCTGTGTCCTTAGTAAGCTACAGTGTGCACTGTAACAGACAGTGCATGTGCTGTCTCATAGTTGCTGAGTTTCCCAGGTCCATGTGTGGTGTGCTTCTTAAGTCCAGGCTTTTTATTTCAATTCGGGGACTTTTAGTCCTGTTTTATAATGGAATAAACAAGACTACAAATCCTGCAGTTTAACCCCTTTGCTGTCAGGCCTCCCCACCAGGTCCCAAGCCTTTATTTTGGCTATTTGGGGGTAGTTCATGCTTAGGCCCTCATAACATTTTGTCCACATAAGCTATCCACACCAAATTTGCGTTTGTTTTTTTCACACATGCTAGGGATTCTAAAGATACCCAGAGTTTGTGGGTTGCCCTGAAGGAGACTAAGAAATTAACCAAAATACAGCTAAAATTCTGTTTTTGTGGCTGCTGCAGAAGAAAGCATGTGTTATTTTTTTTTTTCTCCCTGCAAATGGCATCAACAATGGGTTTGCGGTGCTAAAATCTGTCTTCCCAGCGTTCAGGAACAGGCACAATTTTGCCATTTCACTGGGACATACCCCATTGTTACTATATATATATATATATATATATTTTTTTTTTTTGCGAACAGCCTCCTTCCAGTTAGTGACAGAGATGGGTATGAAATAAATGGTGGAGCCTGGGCAGCTAAACATTTATGAAAAGTAGACAAAACTCTGAATTCTGCAAGGGGTCATTGTGTAAATCCTTCATTAGCTGAATACAAAATTTTTTAAATTAAGTTTGGAAAAACCCCAAAAACCATACATTTCTGTCCACGTTTTCGTCTAACTTTTTCCAGCTATGGCAGATTAAAAAAAAAAAAACAATATACAGTTATGTCTGCTGGTCTCTTCTGGTTGCAGGAATATATAGGGCTTGTAGGTTTATCGAGAATCCTAGGTGCCCAGAGCCAATAAATGAGCTGGACCTTGCAATGGGTTTTCATTGTATAGCGGGTATACATCAATTCATTTGGGAAAAATATAAGGAGTGAAAAATAAATGTCAAGGAAAGCTTTGTATTTCCAAAATAGGCACAAGATAAAGTGTTGAACAACAACGGTTATTTGCACATCTCTGAATTTGGGGGGCTCGCCGTACTAGCATGTGACTTACAGGGCATTTCTCAAATAGATTTCTTTCTTACACACTGTCTTAAATTTGGAAGGAAACAATATATAGAAAGACATGGGAAAATAACACTTATTCTTCTATTCTGTGTTCCCCCAAGTCTCCTGATAAAAATGGTACCTCACCTGTGTGGGTAGGCCTAGTGCCCACGACAGGAAACGTCCCAAAACGCAACATGTACACGTCACATTTTTACATTGCAGTCTGGCAGGATTTTGGGAAAGTGGATTTTGGCCTCTAGCTCAGCCGGCACCTAGGGAAACCTAGCAAACTTGTGCATTTGTGAAATCTAGACACCTAGCGGAATCCAAGATGGGATGACTTGTGGGGCTCTCACCAGGTTCTCTTACCCAGAATCCTTTGCAAACTTCAAAATTTGGCAAAAACAAAAAAACACTTTTTCCTCACATTTCGGTGTTGGAAAGTTCTGAATTCTGAGGGGAGCCACAGCCTTCCTTCTACCCAGCATTCCCCCCAAGTATCCCGATAAAAATGGAACCTCACTTGTTTGGGCAGGCCTAGTGCCTGCGACAAGAAACGCCCCACAATGCAACATGGACACATCACATTTTTCTAATGGAAACTGACCTGCTTTTTGCAAGGTGCCTAGCTGTTGATTTTGGCCTAAAGCTCAGCCAGCACCTAGGGAAGCCTAGCAAATCTATACATTTTTTTAAAACTAGACACCTAGGGGAATTCAGAATGGGGTGACTTGTGGGGCCATCACCAGGTTCTGGCACCCAGAATCCTTTGCAAACCTCACAATTTGGCAAAAAAAACAAACACCTTTCCCTCACATTTCGGTGATGGAAAGTTCTGGAATCTGAGAGGAGCCTCAAATTTCCTTCCACCCTGTATTCCCCCAAGTCTCCCGATAAAAATGGTATCCCACTTGTGTAGGTGGGCCAAGTGCCTGCGAGAAAGAAGGGTCCAAAACACAACATGGACACACTAACATTATCTATTACAAAACTACCTGTTTTTGCAAGGGGGGGGGGGGGGGGGGAGGGCGCCTACGTTTTTGGTCCTGGGCTCAGCAGCCATTTTGGGAAACCTACCAAACCCAGACATTTCAGAAAACTAGACACCTGAGGGAGTCCAGGGAGGTGTGACTTGTGTGGATCCCCCAGTGTTTTCTTACCCAGAATCCTCAGCAAACTTCAAATTTAGCTAACAAAGTCACACTTTCCTCACATTTCTGTGTGAGATCACTACACCAACACACATTGGATGGGGGTAATTGCCCCATCTGTCCAGCTGTGGACAGAACAACTTTGTCCCTATTTATGTGGGGTGGGGGTATTGCCATACCCTTCCCTGGTGTCTAGTGGGCTTTCTGCCTCCCCTTGGGGGCAGATGGCCCTTACAAAAATTGGCCATTCTGCCCCTGAGAGGGGCAGAAATGGCCAACAGTAATGTACCCCCATGGGGAGTGACCCTTATCCAGGTGGATGCAAAAAAAAACAATCATTCCATATGGTCACTCATCAGGATGTATTAGACTTGCTCAAATAAGGGGATCATATGACGGCGTTGGATTTTCATATCCCAATACACCCCAACCAGGGGAAGTTCTCATGCTTCAAGGTAGCTGGCACTCACTACCAGTTCACTGTATTACCGTTCGGTCTGAGATCAGCTCCTCGAGTGTTCACCAAAGTCTTGGCTCCTGTAGCAGCGTGTCGCAGACAAAGAGGAGTTCAAGTTTTTCCGTACTTGGATGATTGGCTCATAAAGCTGAACACTGCGTGCCAAGCAGCCAGGGACACAGCAACATGCCTATTTATTTTCCAAACCTCTCAGTCAACTACCAGAAGTTGCACCTAACTCCTACAACCAGCATCACATTTCTAGGAGGTGTACTGGATACAGAACAAGCAAAAGACTTCGACTCCCAAGAGAGACAGAAAAAGATTGGAAATGTAGCACTACGCATCACCAAAAGTAAGTCCACTTCTGTCTGAATCTACAAATCTTTCCTGGGGATGCTCTCTTGCATTCCCCTTTTTCCAAACTGGTATAAGTGGAATGCAAGAGGAACAACTGGGCAGTCAGTGGGTCCAAATAAACTGATATTTTGAGGATATTGTTAAATAAACAATACAAAACCACCACATCATCCACCACCACATCAAATGGTGGTCCAAGACATCCCAGATTGTCGAAGGTCTCTCCATCCTGAATCGAATCCCAGATTGTCATGATCACAGAGGCGTCACTGGAGGGATGGGGCGCTCATCTCCAAGACCTGACAGTGAGAGGAAAATGGACCACCCAACGCTTCATATCAATTTGTTAGAATTAAAAGTCATCTTCCTATCACTCAAATTCTTTCTAACCAAAATCGGGGATTCATTGGTTGCGATCCAAACTGACAAAACTACAAGCATGTACTACCTCAACAAGCAGGGCGGGACATGATCACCAGTGCATGCTCTCTTTTGCCAAAAGATATGGAATTGGGCACTTTGACACCACATAACTCTCAGGGCGGAGCATGTACCAAAAGTGTCCAACATCTTTGCAGACTCACTAAGCAGGACCAAAACAACCTTCCACGAGTGAGAGCTCAACCAGGAGACTCTCAGTCATCTTTTCCAGTGCTGAGGCAAGCCCTGCTTAGATGTCTTTGTGATGAAAGAGAACAGCAAATGCCAGTACCTCCCAAGTTGGCAACTGCAGAGAGGATAAAGGGGGAATGCATTTTTGATCGGATGGTCAGGAATTTATGCTTACACTTTTCCCCTGATTCCACTGATTCCCAAGAGTTCTAAACAAAATGAAGAGGGAATCTTGTTGGCTGCTACTCATGGCTCCCAAGTGGTCACGCCAGTTTTAGGTTATGGCGCTCCTACTTCTCTTGGTGCAACGTCATATTCCATTGGAACCAATACCAAACCTATTAACGATGAACTGAGACCAGGTCCGTCATCCCAACTTGACTTATTTTCAGTTGTCGGCCTGGTTCCTGAGTTCAATTAATTCGCTTACCTAAATATTCCGGCCGATTGCCGAGAGGTGCTAGAGCCCAGACTACAAATAAAACAAACCAACTCAAATGGAAAAAGATTCTGTATCTGGTGCAAGGATCCTGATGTCCACCCTTTCACATATGCTCCAGAACATATACTTTCCGCCATCGGGTTCGGACGTGTTCCTTTGCGCTCCGTGTTTCGGTTCGGAAAGTTAGTTAGATATCCGAAAAATTTGACGGTATTGTTTGCGTTCGGTATCGGGTTAGTTAGCACAGGTCGACACCAAATTTTGAAGAGCTCCGGTGGCCCTTTCTGGGTTTCGATTCCCCGGCGGGGCCTGGTCGGCCCGACAACGTGCGTCTACAAGACTAATGGAACGGACCCCATTCCGCTTCTGCCCCGAATGCCACAACAAGTATCCTTACACAGATCAACATTTGGTCTGTAATTTGTGTTTGTCTCCCGAACACAAAGAGGATACCTTTGAGGCCTGTCGAGCGTTTCGATCGAGGAAAACGCTGAGGGACCGGAGAGCGAGAAGACTTCAAATGGCGTCGGCGCCGTCAGGACACCACGACATCGAGGAAGAAGAAACCTTCTCCATTGCTGACTCGGTCGAGGCCAGAACAGACGCCGAAAACCGTGAGTAAAACAGCCCCGGCCAAAACTCACGTGAAAATCATCAGAGCCCAGGGGACGCCACCGCCGGCAGGCCATAGCTTAACCCAATAAATCGGTGACCGTCCATCGGCACCGAAAAAGAGCACACGTGTCGAAATCATCCGACTCCGGTCGAGATACCGGCACAGAAAAGACTCGGCCCGAGACACCGGGTCAGAACAATCTCGACATTGAGATACCGGCACCGAGAGATCGGAACACCGAAACACAAAAAAGTGGCTTCGGAGCCGAAAAAGACAGTGGAAAAGGTTTCAATCCTGAAACATCCGGCTTCAGAGCCGAAAGCAAGTTCCTACACCGAGGAGCAAGGGCTTTCCACTCAAATGCAAAGCCATAAATTCGGACAGGAGCTAGAAGCAGGGGAGCCAGATTATACACAGAGAAGGCTCCATATCCAAAAGGAGACAGGGGAAATAAGAACTCTCCCTCCTATAAGAATGAAAAGAAAACTGGCTTTCCAAGAAAAGGATAAACCACCGCAAGCAAAGGTGGCAAAACAAGTAACTCCGCCACCATCACCTCAGCGCTCACCGCAATCATCACCAGTCGCTAGCCCACCTATGGTGCAGTCTCCAACACACACAAGCATGAGCCAAGATGACCCAGATGCATGGGATCTTTATGATGCGTCTGTGTCAGATAACAGTCCTGACTGTTACCCAGCAAGACCATCACCACCTGAAGACAGTACGGCTTACACACAGGTGGTGTCCAGAGCAGCTGCTTTTCATAAGGTGACACTGCACGCTGAACCTATCGAAGATTACTTTTTATTTAATACTCTGTCGTCCACACATAGCCAGTACCAGAGTCTTCCAATGCTGCCGGGAATGTTGAAACACCACAGCAAATATTTCAAGAACCCGTTAAAGGCAGGGCCATTACTCCTAGGGTGGAGAAAAAGTACAAGCCTCCACCAACAGACCCTATGTACATTACGCAGCAGCTGACACTGGACTCAGTAGTAGTTGGCGCAGCACGCAAAAGGGCGAATTCACACACCTCCGGAGATGCACCACCACCCGACAAAGAAAGTCGCAAGTTCGACGCTGCAGGAAAAAGAGTTGCAGCCAATCAGTGGCGCATTGCGAATTCACAGGCTCTGCTGTCAAGATATTACAGAGCCCACTGGGATGAAATGCAACACTTTATTGAACATCTGCCCAAAGAATTCCAAAAACGTGCACAACAGGTGGCAGAAGAGGGTCAAAGTATCTCAAATAACCAGATACGTTCAGCAATGGACGCAGCAGACACAGCTGCAAGAACTGTAAATACAGCGGTGACAATTCGGAGACATGCATGGCTACGCACCTCAGGATTCAAGCCCGAAATCCAACAGGCTGTGCTTAATATGCCTTTCAATGGACAGCAGTTGTTTGGGCCAGAAGTGGACACTGCTATCGAGAAGTTAAAAAAAGATACAGATACGGCCAAGGCCATGGGCGCGCTCTACTCCCCACAGAGCAGAGGCACTTTTAGGAAGACACAATTTAGAGGGGGTGGGTTTCGGGCTCAAACCACAGAACTCTCCACTTCACAAACCAGGCCCACATACCAAAGCCAGTATCAGAGAGGAGGCTTTCGGGGACAATACAGAGGGGGACAGTTCCCTAAGACTAGAGGGAAGTTCCAAAGCCCCAAGACCCCTCAAAACAAACAGTGACTTCAGTGTCACAAATCCCCAACACGTAACACCAGTGGGGGGGAGACTAACAGATTTTTATCAAAAATGGGAGGAAATAACAACGGACTCGTGGGTCCTAGCCATCATCCAACATGGCTATTGCATAGAATTCCTACAATTACCACCAAATGTGCCGCCAATAACACACAACATGTCCAAACAACACATGGATCTATTACAGGTAGAAGTCCAAGCGTTGTTACAAAAAGATGCAATAGAACTAGTACCCAATCAGCAAAAAGGGACAGGTGTTTACTCCCTGTACTTTCTCATACCCAAAAAGGGCAAAACTCTAAATCTTATATTAGATCTCAGAACACTAAATCTTTACATCAAATCAGATCACTTTCACATGGTGACACTTCAAGACGTAATCCCCTTGCTCAAACAACAAGACTACATGACGACATTAGATCTCAAAGATGCGTACTTCCATATACCCATACATCCCTCACACAGGAAATACTTAAGGTTTGTAATCCAAGGAGTACATTACCAGTTCAAAGTGTTACCTTTCGGAATAACAACAGCACCAAGGGTATTTACAAAATGCCTTGCAGTAGTAGTGGCACATATCAGAAGACAGCACATACATGTATTCCCGTATCTAGACGATTGGTTAATCAAAACCAACACCCAGAAACAGTGTCTTCAACACACTAAAAACGTCATAGAAACCCTTTACAAACTAGGGGTCTCACTAAACTACCAAAAATCACACTTACGAGCAACAATCAACACAAAAAAGGGATTGCCACTCCAAGTCCACAAAGGGTACAAGCATTCCAAAACGTAATACAAAGCATGCACCCAAACCAAAAGTATCAGGTAAAACTAGTAATGAAACTACTAGGCATGATGTCCTCATGCATAGCCATTGTCCCAAACGCAAGATTACACATGCAGCCCTTACAACAGTGCCTAGCAACACAATGGACACAAGCACAGGGTCAACTTCAAGATCTAGTGTTGATAGACCGCCAAACACACACTTCGCTTCAACAGTGGAATCCTGTAAATTTAAACCAAGGGCGGCCTTTCCAAGACCCAGTGCCTCAATACGTAATCACAACAGATGCTTCTATGGTAGGGTGGGGAGCACATCTCAACCAACACAGCATCCAGGGACAATGGGACATTCAGCAGAAACAACTTCACATAAATCAGCTAGAACTACCAGCAGTGTTTCTAGCACTAAAAGCATTTCAACCGCTAATAACCCACAAACACATTCTTGTCAAACGGACAACATGACAACAATGTATTACTTAAACAAACAGGGAGGCACACACGCATCACAGCTGTGTCTCTTAGCACAGAAGATTTGGCATTGGGCGATTCACAATCGCCTAATAGCGCAATACATCCCAGGAATTCAAAACCAATTGGCCGACAATCTCAGTCGAGATCACCAACAGATCCACAAATGGGAGATTCATCCACAAATACTGCAAACCTACTTCCAAAAGTGGGGAACACCGCAAATAGACCTATTCGCAACAAAAGAAAATGCAAAATGCCAAAACTTCGCATCCAGGTACCCACAGCCTCACTCCAAAGGCAATGCGTTATGGATGAGTTTGTCAGGGATATTTGCTTACGCTTTTCCCCCTCTCCCACTCCTTCCGTATCTTGTAAACAAATTGAGTCAAAACAAACTCAAACTAATACTGATAGCACCAACTTGGGCACGACAACCTTGGTACACAACATTACTAGACCTGTCAGTAGTGCGTCATATCATACTACCAAACAGACCAGATCTGTTAACTCAACACAAACAGCAGATCAGACACCTGAATCCCCCAAACGGGAGGGGTCCTATCACTATGATCTCCTGGAATGTAGCAGGCTTAAAAAATAAGCTTACAGACCCGGAATAGCAGGACTATATTGATCAATACCATGTCTGTCTCTTCCAAGAGACTTGGCTTAAAGACCCGCCGTATAAGCTAGGATACAAAACCTACTTTATTAGTGCAATTTCAGCTGCTAGAGGGAGACCGTCTGGGGGACTGGTTGTTTGGGTGAAAATCTCACTAAATGTTGAGATACGTATGCAAGCCACAGAGTCAGATGACATTTTATGGTTGGTAATGGGGGGAAAAAATAAGATAATATCCCACTTGTTCAATGTATATATAAGACCTAGAAGGACAAACTTGGAGTCGCCTGAAATAACTATATTAGACGACCTGCTTAAAAAGATCCCAGGAGGAGAGACAATTATGATAGGGGGTGACCTTAATTGTAATTATGAACCCATAACTGGTTTTGAACATTTAGCAGAAGAAGAAGATCGAGCCAGAGCAATCCCTTACTTAACAATAGAAAAAACTGTCCCAGGCACAGTGGCAGCATTGCAACTTATGGGCCTTACATTAAAACATGGACTGAGGGCATGTAATGGTAGAGTGGGTGAAGGAGGCCTTAATTTGGATACCTTCCAGAGAGGTAACTCTACCTCGAAAATAGATTATATTCTACATAGTATAAGTACATGGGGAAGATTAATGACTTTTAAAATAGATAAAAGAAGGGAAAGCGACCACTTCCCGTTAATAATTGAACTTAGCGCCCACCTCCTAGATTTGGATTTGGAATATGTAGAACATAATAAGGTGGAGTTACAACCCTTCCTCAGTAACAACAGACGGGATATAAAATGGCCTGCAATAATAGGCAATCTGGAGACTATGACAAATATTTACCATACATATTCTAATCTCCTAGACCCTTATGTTGAAAATGAATTTACTGATATCCCCCATCACGGCCATCCACCAATCAATGAGTGTTGCACTAAGACCCTTCCTGACCAAACAGCCACGGTACAAGCCCAAAAAGGAGAAGGTGCAGATCATCCCAAGCAGCCCATGGTACACTACCAAATGTAGGGAGAGGAAAAGAGAGCTGATAGAGGCTCTAAAGCAAAAGAACCAATTGGCCATACAGCAGGCAAGGGCCAGTTATAAGAAAACACTGGCAACTGCCCAAAGTAACTGGGAGGATCAAAAATGGCAAGATCTCCTGGAAGCAGCAAAAACCAGTGATGCTAGGATCTTCTGGAAAATAGTTACCCATGGTAGCAAAGAGGGGAAAATTTCTACTGATCATCATATAGATCCCAATACATAGGTTAACTATTTTACACACCTTTATTCTGATCCCCCCAGCCTTGATTCCTATCCCTCAAGACATAAAACATTAGCCACCCAGGGCATCTTACCCGAGTTACAATTTAGCCTGGAGGAGACGGTGAACGCCATTGAAGCAATCAAGCTGGGGAAAGCCCCCGGTTTGGACAAGATCCCGGGGGACCTTTTTAAACCTAGTTTAGAAATTTGGGCACCTTATCTAAATCTTTTAAGTAACGCTATATCGAGGGGAGGTCTTGTGCCCGAGACATGGAAAGGGGCAGAAATAATCCCAGTCTTCAAAAAAGGTTCCAGGGATGAACCAGGGAACTATAGACCTATTAGCCTCATAGATGTCACGCAAAAAGTATATGCAAGACAGCTGCTGAATAGGATTAACAGCTGGATAGATGGAAACAGCATACTGACTATATACCAAGCTGGCTTTAGACAGCAGACGAGCACAGTCGATCAGGCCTTTAGGCTATTGACGTTAATGTGGAAATATACTAGACTAACGAAAGGCCATCTCTATATCGCATTTGTGGACCTGCGCGCAGCCTTTGATCTAGTGCCAAGAGACTCCTTATGGGCTGCTCTAGGGAAACAGGGTATGCCAGGGAACCTCTTGAGCCAGCTAGAGAGACTACATGAAAATACATTTGCAAAGGTTCGGTGGGGGCCAAAGGGTGAGTTGACAGACTCAATACCTATTAAGAGGGGGGTGAGACAGGGTTGTGTGCTTGCCCCAACCCTCTTCTCACTATACATTAATGATCTGGTTCAATATCTGAAGCAAAGCAACCATGACTCACCAAGATTGAACGGTGATCCTGTCCCCGCCCTCCTCTTTGCAGATGATACTATCCTATTATCTCAAACTCCCATGGGCTTGCAAACTCTATTAGATAAATTTAGCGAGTACTGCAGCCTGAAGGGATTAGAAATCAATACAAACAAGACCAAATACCTGACTGTTAACCCTCATAAAGCACTTAAGGGAAACATTCGGATTAGAGGGCAGGCATTGGAACGAGTAACAAATTTCAACTATCTAGGGATACTCCTTGATGCTAAATTGTCATGGGCACCGCATGTTAACAAAGCTGCTATTTCCTTAGCGCATAGCTCCATGGCAATTAGCAAAAATTATAAATGTTCAAGGTCTAGTATTGTTTCACCAGTATTTGAGATCTATAGGTGCAAAGCACAGGCTGCTGCCCTATATGGTGCTGAACTCTGGGGATTCATAAATCTAACCCCATTGGTTACCCAGGAAAATAATTTTATGAGGGGGGTACTGGGTCTCCCTCCATCTACTCCACTGATTCCTTTAACCTATGATATTAACATGAAACAAATAGGTAAATTGGCAGCCTTGAGGCCCTTGCTCTACTGGTGTAGACTCTGGTCTACCCCTGAATTAATCCATTATAGGCAAGCGCTAATTGAGATTATAGACTTGGACAAGGCAATTTCCCTCCCGTGGCTCCATTATATAAGACAATGCTTTTACACTCTTGGCCTAAAATTTTACTGGGAAGAACCACATACACTAACAAAACAATCTAAGATTCAACTAAAACAAGTATTTTGGGACCTTACCTTAAACAGCCCTCTCTACAGCAAGGATCTAGGCAGACTTACTTTAAGTTTCCTGGATATTAAACCATTACCGTATGCTGAGGAATGGATAGATACTATCCAACCTAGACGAGCAAAAGTTTTATTCATGAAGCTTCGATATGGGACTCTCCAGGTTAAGGCCTTTACTTCTAAATGGGGCCCCTTCAATGGGAGAAGACAAGAGGTGATTTGTGGGCTGTGTAATATGGAGACTCCTGAAACGACGGACCATGTCCTCTTAAACTGCAATGCCTATGATAAACCAAGGAGGAAATGGCTTCGACCTATTTGCAGGAACGTTGGAATCAGGAACTATAATGAAGCAGCAAGATTCTTGAGATCTAGAACGATACCATATGTTGTTTTTGGTTTAAGCCGGTTTTTACTAGCAATTTCATTTATTAGAGACAAGGCGGGCCTAAGGCTCTAGGATTCAGTTATTTATTTATTTTATTTTAAATAGTCCTCACCTACCAAAGCAAAATAAGTCCCTGATGGCATTGGAGGCAAATTCTAAGGGCTTTATAAAAATGTAATACTGTAATTGATTCTTATTTATAGCTTTTAAGATTAATATTTGCTTCTATCCAGACAGTTGGTTTTAGTAGCTAAATGAATATTAATTGTTGTTGGAATAATGTGTCTTTTGTAATACTTGATTGTTTGCCTCTTTTTGGCCTTCAGCCGAATATAGGCATGTATGGGAAAAAGAAATTGTTGGGCATTAGAGATTCTCACTCAGCTCTTAAAAACTAGCAAAACAAGACCACATGTGATGGTGGTAGGCACATTGCCAAGATTCTTAGAGGCACTTTGGTATGCTAGGGACAAATGTCTTACAAAAGAAGCACGAAATCCTATTTTGACAATGGTCATTATTTGTGCGTACTTATAGCTCTAGAGACCAAGTGAACTTTCTTGCCAGTACACAGCCATTCCTATTAACAGTCAGATATTAATCCCATTTGTTTTGTGCACACAGATTGTATTTATGGTGATTCTATAATATTCTTGGTGTTTTGTAAAGTGATGTGTACTGTGTATTTCTACAATGTTTTAATCGATCAATTGCTTATTCTTTTCTTTTATCTAATTGTATTGTATGACCTTGGGGGAGTCCTGGATTTTATTTTTTTAATCTTATGATGGGTCTGGTTTTACTGTTTTTATCAAATTGCTCTTGTTTTCTTTTAGAAATGTATGAACTGTGTCGGTATGCTTTTATGGTATTGTTTTACCGAAATAAAGCTGAAATTGAAATTGACACCTGAATCCAGCATCGCTCAATCTAGCGATCTGGCTCCTGAAGTCTTAGAATTCGGACACCTAGACCTTACACAAGAATGTATGGAGGTCATCAAACAGGCTAGAAAACCTACTACAAGACATTGCTACTCGAATAAATGGAAAAGATTTGTTTATTACTGTCAAAATAATCAAATTCAACCATTACACGCGTCCGCAAAAGACATTGTAAGCTACTTACTACACTTACAAAAATCTAACTTAGCCTTCTCGTCCATTAAAATACATCTCACAGAATTTCAGCATATCTGCAAATTACACATTCAACTTCACTATTTAGAATCCCAGTCATAAAAGCATTTATGGAGGGTCTAAAAAGGATCATTCCACCAAGAACACCACCAGTTCCTTCGTGGAACCTCAATATTGTATTAACGCGACTCATGGGTCCACCATTCGAACCCATGCACTCTTGTGAAATGCAATACTTAACTTGGAAAGTAGCCTTTCTAATAGCTATCACATCCCTCAGAAGAGTGAGTGAAATACAAGCCTTTACCATTCAAGAACCCTTTATACAAATACACAAACATAAAGTGGTTCTACGCACAAATTCTTGCCAAAAGTTATATCACTGTTCTACTTAAACCAAACTGTGGAACTCCCAGTGTTTTTTTCCACAACCAGACTCTGTAGCTGAAAGAGCATTACATACATTAGACATAAAAAGAGCTCTAATGTACTACATTGATAGGACCAAACAGTTTCGCAAAACAAAACAATTGTTTGTAGCTTACCAAAAACCTCATACAGGAAATCCAATATCCAAACAAGGCATTGCCAGATGGATAGTTAAATGTATTCAAACCTGTTATGTTAAAGCTAAGAGAGAACTGCCTATTACACCAAAGGCACACTCCACTAGAAAGAAAGGCGCCACAATGGCCTTTCTAGGAAATATACCAATGACAGAAATCTGTAAGGCAGCCACATGGTCTACGCCTCATACATTCACTAAACATTACTGCGTGGATGTGTTAACAACACAACAAGCCACAGTAGGACAAGCAGTACTAAGAACATTATTTCAAACAACTTCAACTCCTACAGGCTAAACCTCTGCTTTTGGGGAGATAACTGCTTACTAGTCTATGCACAGCATGTGTATCTGCAGCTACACATGCCATCGAACAGAAAATGTCACTTACCCAGTGTACATCTGTTCGTGGCATGAGACGCTGCAGATTCACATGCGCCCTCCCCGGGAGCCTGTAGCCGTTATAAGTTAATTAAAATTAAACTTGTACATTTGTAGATTTGTAAATATAATACTTTTAGTCACATTATGTACATACATACTTACTCCATTGCATGGGCACTATTACTATATACACAACTCCTACCTCACCCTCTGCGGGGAAAACAATCAAAGATGGAGTTGACGCCCATGCGCAATGGAGCCGAAATGGGAGGAGTCCCTCGATCTCGTGACTCGAAAAGACTTCTTCGAAGAAAAACAACTTGTAACACTCCGAGCCCAACACCAGATGGCGGGATATGCACAGCATGTGAATCTGCAGCGTCTCATGCCACGAACAGATGTACACTGGGTAAGTGACATTTTCCATCTACTTCATTTAGCAAAATCTGGTCTATCCAACTCATCTATCAAGGTACATCTGGTAGCCATTTCTAGATTTCGTCGTACCATAAATTCTCCATCTTTATGGACCTCTAGAATAATAAAACAATTCCTCAAAGGACTATTCAGATTGTTTCCTCCTGTAGAAAATAATCCTTCCCCTCCTTGGCATCTCAATGTTGTACTGTCGTAAATGATGAGACCATCATTTGAGCCAATACACAAGGCGGAGTTGAAATACATTTCCTGGAAGACAGCGCTTCTCCTAGCACTTACTTCAACAAAGCGGGTCAGTGACATCTATGCATTTATAATCAATCAACCTTTTCTCCAGTTTAAGACTGACGTTGTCATCCTCAGGACTAATCATAAATTTATCCCTAAGGTCCAGTCGGACTTTCATCTAAATGAACCTGTAATATTGAAAACCTTTTTCCCAAATCCTTAAACGCCAGCTCAAATTCTATATACAGAAGACTAGCAGCTTTTGAAAAAGCAGATCAATTGTTTTTTAGGCTATGGGGACCTTCAAAAAGAGATTTTCTCTTACTAAACAGACGATAGCAAGGTGGATTGCTTCCGCCATACAATTTTGTCATCAACAACGATTCACAAACAAAGTCAAGGCCCACTCCACCAGAGCTGGCTCCACTGCTGCAGCTCTCTTTGCAGGTGTGCCTATAGAACACACATATATATAGAGCAGCAAGTTGGTCTAGCAGGCACACTTTCACTCAGCATTACTGCCTCTATGCCCCAGACAGGATGGATGCAGCAGTAGGACAAGCAGTTCTATGGAATTTGTTTGGATAAGGTGAGACACGTATTCTTTTTCCCCCACCTTCCACTATTTAATTTGCCTTGCATTTGTTATGTATTATAATTTTAACTGCTAGCTATTCTGATTCAAGCATGTGAATCTATGAAAGATACCCCAGTACTGGAGAAAAAATAATAAGTTACTTACCTTTAACTGTGGTTCTCCAGTATTTGTATCTTTAATAGAGTCACATATGACCCTCCATCCTCCCCATAAAGGCTCACCTTCAGTCTTGGTGTCTCTACATCACTTTTGCTAGAAAATTTGAGAGACTGGAGCCTCTGTGGTGATGGTTCTAAAGAGTGCTGTTCCCTGACTGGCTGGACTTTGGTTCATTTCTAATAACTCTGATAAGCTATTCCAGTAAATGTCTTTTGCATTAATTTAAATGTAAAATTTGAATTACTGCTTTGTATGTACAGTGGGTCTCCCACTTTGATTGAAGCATGTGAGTCTATGAAAGATACCAATACTGGAGAGCCGCCGTTACAGGTAAGTAACTTATTTTCTTTTATTGCACTTTAAAAATGGTGAATAAACACTATAGCAAAACGATAGTAGTACCTGACTATTAGAGAAGTAACAAAAAGACTGGAAGGGTGTTGGTGTATGTGCAAGTAAGGAAATAATGTAAAGGCCCAAGGGAGCTCCAGTCATTCTGACATAACACATGTCTGACGGCATGTTGGAATGGTTGTCAGATTTTTTTTTTGTTTTGTTTATACATGCGGAAGTGCAGAAAAACCAAAACAAAACCGAGTTGCCTGAGAGCACTTAGCAGCTGCTGGGCCTGTGAAGAGAAGAAAGTAAGTTTTGGCATTTCCAAGAAGAGAGAGGAGCAAGCAGCAGCTGCATGATGAGCACTCTTAGATGTAAAAGCTCCTGGCCGTGAACATAAAAGCTGCAAAAATCTAAAAATGAAATACAATAACACAAGTGGGCAATAATTTAAAAATAAAAAAGGGTTATGGAGGGAGCAGAAGGCAGTGGAGGGGAGGGTGAAATAGTACCTTAATTATGTCGGGAGCAGAGGTTGCGCAACAATTATGTTAAATCAATCTGCTTGGTGCATGCTCCACAACAAGTATCGGAAGTGACGTTTCAGCTGCACTGGCCAATTAAGAGGGCTGCAAGGAAGAGTGATGCTGAAGCTGACAAATCGTATGCAATGGGCGGGCTCCAAACCATTTTTGAAACATACTGATTCACAGGGTTTTTTTTCCCTCCTAGAATATGTTTTAATTCAGGTCTCTTAAAGCTGAGTGGAATAAAAAAAGATCCTTTACATCGAATGTTCTACTCTGCTACTTCTTGTGAGCTTCCCCTCAATACAGAGATGCGTTATTGATAGTTTTATTGACGTGGTTGTGTCTCTTTCAGCAGCTTGGCCACTTCCCGGATTCCTCGTCTTGAAAAGCATCCGAAGAAGCAGCTGTGCTCACATTGTGCAATGGAGTTTGCTTTCTCTGGCTGTCTTGAGGATTCCCTTAACTGCAGCAGAATATTTCTTTTTTATGTTATGGTACACTGGTTATTTTAAGTGGTGGGGTGCTGCCAAACAGAGACGCATGACTGAGATCTGTGCATAGTCAGGCACCCATGTAACATGCTGAAAAACACACTGTCCCCAAGTCGATCACCTGTCACTTAGGATCTACAGTTTATAAGCCAGCGTACTTGTGAAAGGCTTGATTGTGGTTCCTATCCCTGTACTGTGAGGACTGGTGCAAACTGGATGTAGAATATCCTGTTCATGATGTGGCTTTAATATGAATGTTTCTTTTATCAGCTGCTTTTATTTTCTAATCTATGGTGTTTAAGGGCACATCCTTTATATCTTCTTTCTCTCTCATTTAAGTCCTGGCCGGCTCAGAGTAGATGCGTACGGGATCTACATGCAATTTTTTCGTTATTCTTTTATGGAGTGATTACTTCCTAGACTGTGGTGCAGCTGCCCTAGCTCTTGCTGGTGCAGCACGCTGGTTTCTCACAGATGTTGCACTAGACATCTCAGGCTAAATGCATCCGTGGTCACAGAGTTTTGAATCCTCATGCAAAATTGCTCTTTGCCACTTGGGTGCTCCCCCGAAACCCCCTCTGTCCCACCCCTCCAATTCCCTGGCAAACCCCTGCTCACCCCCTTTGGTAGCTTGGCATGGGCAGTCTGGCTTATCTCAGAGGCAATGTGTAAAAAAAAAAAAAAAAAAAACGCATACTAATGGCCTCCACACCAGTTTAGAAAAATAGCCAATATTTATTCGAGTAAAACAACACAAATATAACATGCACAAGTCAAGATATTACTTTTAAAAGATTACGCAAGATTAGTCCATAGAAATCAATAGGTTTGTTTGATTTTTGTTGCATCTAAAGTACTTTGCTCTAATACAAAGACGAGAACAGGTGTAGGGAAGGTGAAGTGCCGAAAAAGCTAATGATGCTTCGGTTCCTTACTGCTGGGGGAGGTGATGCATTGTTTCCTTACTGTCGCAAGGAGAAGATGCATCAGTGTTTCTGGACACATGGCCTTGGTTCCTTTCTGCAGTGCCGTGTCGATGAAGAAAGTGGTGCCCAGGGACGAGGCGTCAGAAAATCCAGACACACTGTCATTTTACCACGGCCAAGCAGGTGCTGCATCGATTCTGCTGCAGTGATGCAGGCGCGTCGGATCTTTACAGTGGTGTGTCGATTCCACAGTGGCGAAGAAGGCGCTATGTCAGATCTTTCCAGCAATGCGTCAGTTTACACAGGTGCTGGGAGCCGATGTGTCAATTCTCTTAAGAACACCAGAGCTCACTTCCAAGGGCAGAGGGGACTGTATTCGGCAATATTTGGCAAGTTGGGACTTTCAGTAAGAGAGCCAACGTGCTGGCATGTGAAGTCTTTGGCCCTGAGATTTCTGAATAGGGGACAAGCTCAACTCAAGCCCTTAGAGAACCTTGAAAGCAGGATGTAGAAAGCAAGTTCTAGTCCTTTTCACTCCCAGGACAGAAGCAGCAGGCCTGCACAACAAAGCAACAAACCGAGTGGCAGTCCCTCCTACCACACCCAGCTCTACTTCGTGGCAGAACATCCTCAATCCAGAAGTCTTCTAACTTTGTGGTGTCATAGGTCCAGTACTTATACCCATTTCTGTCTTGAGGTAGGCAAACCTCAAAGAGAAGTCTTTGAATTGCACAAGACCCTGCCTTTCTCTGCCCTGGCCCCAGATACACTCCAGGGGGTTGGAGACTGCTTTATGAGAGGACAGTCACAGCCCTATCCAGGTGCAGGTGTCGGCTCCTCCCAGCACTCTAGCTCAGGAAGATCCATCAGCCTGGTTATATGCCATCAGGATATGCAGGACACACCTCAGCTCCCTTTGTGTGTGTGTTGTCTAGAGTGAATGCACAAACAGCACAACTGTCATCCTGACCCAGACCTGTATTCAGCAGGCAGGCAGAGCCACAGAATAGTTAAGCATGACAATTTGCAATTTCTAAAAGTGGAATTTTCAAATGTAGAGTTCAAAATCCAACTTCACCAAAAGATGTATTTTTAAATTGTGAGTTCAGAGACCCCCTCCCACCCCCGAGAGAGAGAGAGAGAGAGAGAGAGAGAGAGAGAGAGAGAGAGAGAGAGAGAGAGAGAGAGAGAGAGAGAGAGAGTGTGTGTGTGTGTGTGTGTGTGTGTGTGTGTGTGTGTGTGTGTGTGTGTGTGTGTGTGTGTGTGTGTGTGTTTGAGTCAGACAATGGTGTATTTTATTTAGGCAAGATAAATACTATGTAAAGTAATAACTTGCTATGATTACTGTTAATATTGAATGTAAACTAACGGTAATGAGTTGAAACTGGTCAGTACTTGTGGTCTATAGCATATGCAGTGGATTCATTGCTATTTATTTTATTTATGTGTTTTTATGTAGCGTGAACATTACCCAAAGGTGTCAGAGTGCTTTATAATAGAACACAAGAAAGAATGTTACATGAGAAATGTAGAGTAATATGGTAGAGGATGACAATACATAGATCTACTGCAGTTACCCACGTTAAGAGTTACATATTTACAAAATGCATAATCATTACAAATTGCTTATTGGAAAAGTTAAAGCAGTTAGGGTTACATAAATATATAAGGTGAATTTCCGGCGTCCTCCTTCTGCTACATTTCAAATGGCATACCCTGTCTCCCTATGTGCGCATACCATCTAAGAAAGGACCCATAGGACGGGTATCAGAAAGTCTCTGTGACCGCCGCAACTACGTGTTGAAATCCAACAGGATTTCCGTTATAAGACGATGTCTGAGGATGGAGCCTATCATGAGAGGGTTTGTGGAGCTCTACGAGTTCCTCTCTCAGCAGAATAGAGTTCATGATCACTATAGCCTCTCCTGGGATGACCCTACGTATATGAATGCTGTGTGTCCTGAAGAAGGTGAATGACCCTTTGTGGCCACTTGTCACCAAAACGCGCGTCGGCACCGTTGCTAAGGACAAAGACGCTGCACTGGACTTATTTCTCCCTTCAATCACACTTTGTGTGATCTGTGACCTATGGAAAGTATTTTCATCAACAAACAAGAAATCTCTATGAAGTAAAAACATTGAAACAGGAATAGAGGACTCTTTAAAACAGTGCAATTTTTGAACATTGAAGATTTGTAATTAAGTTGGATTAATATATTGGGACTAGTTTGTCTCATTGATCTTGAAGGAGCAGCTGGTTTGTTTTTCTGTCTCCTCCCGGGGGGAATCTCCTATGTTTATACCTTAGAGTGCCATCTATATACATGTTTTGTCCTTTTTGCGTTTTAAACTGTATGATTGAGCTGGTGTGATTGTGAGCGATTTATTTGTTTCTTTGCTTCCCAGGAGGTATTGGACTTTTTGTATTATACACTTTAATTCAACAATTACATTAATAAAAATATAAATTGTAAAATACAAATTTGGGGGGGATATTCATGCATTTCGATACTTTTGGCTTGATGAATCATCATTTCTATGGTTGGGGATTTTGTTATTCTGGATACAATTTTTGAAGGTGGATTCTTTTCAGTCTTCATAAATATATATTCAATACATTTACAGAGTTTTGAGCGAAAGGTCATTATAGCTCGAAGGTGTCATGGAATAATCATGGTCACGCTAATAAATGATATGTGATGTGCCTGGTAGGGAGCATTGGCGAGGAGTGCTAGTGAGAAAAATGTCTTTGGGAGAGAAAAGTGTTAAGGTCTGTTTTGTAAATCCGAAAAGAAGTCGTGGTGCGAATGTTTGGAGGCAGTAAATTCAAAATTCTAGTCTTGTTACCTGAGAAAGCTTGCTCCATGAGTCTTCCCCTTTTGAAGGATGGATGTTCGAGCAGCAGAATTTCAGCTTTTCAGGTTGGTCTATAGTCACCTGATAACTTGAGTTTGTTGACTAGGTAGCGAGGGGTGGAATTGTGAATGGCTTTATGGATGATACAAGCAGTCTTGAATATAGTCCTGCCTATTGTAGGAAGCCAGCGAAGTGTTAGCAGCAGAGAGGAGTGATGTGGTTTCTTCTGGCACAGTAGACAAAATGTGCAGTAGAGTGAAGGATGAATTTTAAAGGAGATAGGAGGGTCTTCGGTAGGCTTTAGGTAAGGAGAGAATTGCAGTAGTCCAATCTTGTGAGTACCAAAGATTGGACAAGAGTTTTGAGGTCTTGCTCAGGTATGTAATGTCAGATCCACTAGAGAAGGCGCAGATGGAAGCATGCATTTTTGGCTAAGGTGCTGATTTAGGACTGAGGTTGTCTTTTGGCACTGGCAGTGGTGGTAGGTTTATTGTTAAGAATGTTTCTATTTTGCATCCATGATTGAACCGAAGGTGGAGCATTTGAGGTAGAGACAAGTAATTCAGTTTTAGAGGGATTCAGTTTTAGGTGATGAGACGTCATACATTCTTAGATAGAGTTGGTAGTGGTGGAGAGAAGTGAGATGTAATCAGAGGACACCTTGAGGTAGATTTGGGTGTCTTCAGCATAGAGGTGATAGAGGATCCCAGGCTCTTTTAAAAGGGCTCCTGGTGATTAATTGTAAAGATTTAATAGGATAGGGGCAAGGATGGAGCCTTGAGGGACACCACCTTTTGGAGTTGAGAGACCGTTTTCAATTTTAATCATCTGATATCGCATCATGTGGTAAGATTCAAACCATTTAAATACTACTCCTTCAATTCCCATTCTTTGTTTAAGTGTGTTAATAAGTGTGTGACGGTTTATAGTGTCAAAGGCTGCAGAAGGGTCAAGAAGTATCGGGAGGCAGGAACTTCCCTAGTCTAGGACTCTAACGGCATATCTGATAATCTGTAGCAGTGCTGTTTCGGTGCTGCTTCCTTGACAGAATCTGAATTGAAATTTGTCTAGAAGGTTGTCCTGGTTGATGTGTTTGAGTTGCTCCGCACCACATCTTTTAGTGGTTTTGTCGAGGAAGGGAGGCTGATGATAGGGTGATAGTTGTGAAGGTCATTCACATCAGCAGAGGGTTTATTAAGTACTGGGGTCACCTGACCAGTTTTGAGGGCATCAGGAAAGGATCCTTGGCTGAGAGAAAGGTTAACCAGATTTGTTCAGTAGAAGGAGAGTGAGGGTGCAGAGGTCTATTGCAATGTGGCTTGGGATAGGGTCTAGAGAGTTGTTTGAAGGTTTGGATTTCAGGATGTTCTTGAGAAGGGTATCCTCAGTGGTGACGTCAAAACTGCCATGAGCATTTGGATTTGCATACCTCATGTGAGGTAGGATGTGTATCATGATCAAGGAGCGATTTAACTTTTGCATCAAAGAATTGTACAAATTCTTCTGGTTTGTTGGGTGGGTCGTCAAATTTGATGGTGCATATGAGGGAGAGTTGCTGGTGGTTTTAATTAGGTCAAATAGTTTCTTTTGTTTGTTCTTGGCAGAGTCTAGGAGGGTTTTAAAGTAATTAGATTTTTCACTAAAGATATGTTTGTGATAACGAGAGGCATGCAAGATTGACAGATGCTGGCTGTCTCCAGTTCTTTTCCAAGATTCTTAGTTCTTTCATTTTCATTATAGAAGGACTTAATGAACCATTGTGCAGAAGGTATGGCTGTTCATCTTCTTGCTTTGTAGTGGAGCTGCATTATCAGGACAGATAAACTGGTGTAGCAGTGAGTAGTCAAGTCATTGACGTTAGAGTTGGGGCTGATGTCTGGTAGTACTTTCTTAGCAGTGTTGCTGAGAGTGTTGAGGTTGAGGTTCTTTGTGTTGTGAAACTAGGTAGTTGCTCTTTTTGGTTGGCCCAGGATTGCAGCATACCAGAGGTGAAGTGAAAAAGGGATAAGGAAGTGATCGGACCAGTCTACTGACACAGGATCATCTGCTGTGAGCAGGTTATCTTTGGAAATAATAAGGTCAAGTGTGGAACCCCTAGAGTGTGCTGGTTTAGAGTTGTGTTGTAAAAGATCGTTTCCAGAGAGAAATGTGGCAAGCTGGTTGGTAGCTGAGTCTTCCAAGGTGCCCCAGTGAAGGTTAAAGTCTCCTATGAAGGTCAGTATAGTTTATCGCTTTGTGAAGATAGGTCACTTGCAAAGTCAATGAATTCCTCATTAAATTCAGAGTTGTCACCTGGTAGGTGGTAAATGGTGTTAAACTTGATAGGAGAGCTGTGCTGCCCAAGAAGGTCCAGAGTAAGGCATTCAAATGTAGCAAAGGAACTAACTGGGTATTTCCCAGCATTGAAGGGAGTTTCTGAAGATGGCAGCGACACCTTCCCCCACTCTACCTAGCCTATCATTCCTGAAAATTGAATAATTGATGGGGAACATATCAAGAATGAAGTGATAAGTGCCATTGAACCAGGTCATAGTGAGGATTAGTAGGTCAAGGCTGTAGTTAGGGATGGTGTCTGAGATTTCCAGCTTGACTTTTGTTGCAGATCTGCAGTTGTGGAGCATACAAAGCAGCTTTGAGGTGACAGTTTTGATGTAAGGGATGTCAGGGCATTGTTGATGATAGGAATGCTGTTCCTGTAGGTCGGAGCCTGGGTTGTAATTGGCTGCCGTTTGGTTCTGACCAGGGAGATAGTGCATATGGTGCATTGCTTTGTGTTGTCTAAAGTGGAGATAGTGATGGAGGTAGGGGTATTATAGCTAGCAAGTAAATTAGCAAAATGTCAGTTTGGGAGAGATTGGTGCAAGTTCCAGTGGTGTTGGTGTTGGTGTTGGAGGTGAGTGTGGGTGCTGCTGTGGTGTTGTTTGGGGTGAGGATGGGTGATAGGTGTTGTGGTACAGAGGCATGTGTGTTGGGAGGGGGTGTGATGGGAGAAGGTGGGGGCAAAAGGTCTGAGTAATTGGAAGTGGAGAGAGGGGAACAGGGTGGCGGCACATGAGTTGGGTTGTATGAGTAAGTTGGGGCCGGATAGGTGGACAGTGTGAAAAATTGTCCAGGAGGATAGATGTAGAATGTGAATAGTTATTCTTGATTGGAGAAGAGGGGAGAGGTAAAAAGGTTGGTATGGGAGAGCATCAGGTCGAGTGGGCACACAGGAATGAAGGGTGGGGTATTGGAGTATGGGGAATGGGCTAGAATCATGGTAAGTGGAGATGGAGCAGGGGAAGGCAGGATGTGTGGATAATGAGGAAGAACATACGGGGGAGGGCCATGTGAGTTAGGTTCTCTGTTGATAGTATGTTCTGATTTGGGGGGGGGGGTATTTATTCTGGTTCGGGGGTGGTTTCTTTAAATTCCCTGGATGGTGCATGAGTGGGGGGGTAGAGTACTGGCTGATGTTTCGGAAGAAGTATTGAGGGCTAAGTTCCGTCTGGAGACTTTGGGATGAGAGGAGGATAGGGGGTAGAAGGAAGCGGGGGGAATCATGTACCTCCTGGAGGATCAGCCTTATGGTACTCGGGTAGTTTGTTGAGTGTGAGGTGAGGAAGGAGTCCATTGGCGAGTGGAGGAGGGTTGGCGTGTCGGGGGAGTGGGCTGTGATGGAAAAAATCTGGGCATACAGAGATAGATGGGTGTCTAGTTTTATACATGACCTTCCCTTTGTTGTATAAGGAGGTAGTGGTTGATCCATTGAAGTAGGCCAAAGGAGAGACCTTAAGCTGGCAGCCATGTGGGATTCTAGAGGAGGATGTCACCTTAAGTGAGTTATGGAAGATGGTAATCCAAGATGAGATGTTATGGGTAAAGAAAATGAGATACGTATGATCCTCCCATACAGCAGCTATAGTACTGATCGATAAAAAAGGTGTGAGGGAATTGTTCGAGTGTTGTTTTTGAACTTTTTTTCAGTGGCTTTGGAAAGGTTGGGTGGGTAAATAATCTTGTAGCAGTTAGCTCCAGCTTTTACCTGCTTGGTAGACATTGTAGTAAGGTAGTAGTGGTGGTGAGTATGTGGGAGGGGAGAGAGCTCCTCTTGCAGTGGCAGCATGGAGAAATAAAAGGATGCAAATACGCATAATGTAGAGGTGAAAATAGTCAAAAATTGAGAACAGTACGCAGAATTGTTCTCTAGCTGAGGATTTGAAGTGCTAAGCAATAGGCTGTGGAGAGCAACACAAGTAACCGCCTTAACAGCATGTGAACCAAGGAGGAAGAAGTGCGAGAGAAATGCACCCGGCTGTGCCTCTTCTTTTTGTGAGAACAGCCCTGTGTGGGCAGCACACTGACGTCACACTAGAGCTGTAGGAAGAAAGGCATCTAAGACATGTTAGGTCTTTAGTGGCCAACTTGTGATCAGGCCAAGATTAATACAAAAGGGGTTTGCATTACAAAACAGTTATCTACTCAATGAGTTTCAGTTCACATAAGATTAAAAGAAAAAACGTGCCACTAAACACCCCTAAATATTAAAAGGCCCTTCGAACCTACCACTAGGTCTGCCTGATTCCACCTTCATAAACTCAAGATAAAACAATTTCCCAGGGTGGAATTTGAAACTAGCATTTGAAGCCATGGTAATTCCTCAATGTGACCACAGCTTACCCTTCCACAATGACCTCTTCCTCCCCCCCCCCCCCCCCCAAAAAAAAAAAAATACACATCCCCATTAACATCTCCATTTAAACGTTCTTCATGCTGCTTCTCTTTCAGTGTATGAGACAGAGCTGCACACTACATCGACCTCACTACTGCTACAAAAAAGGAATAGCTGAAAAAACTATTTTCTGTACTCAAGGGTGTAATAGCAATTCTTTGGTTATTACCATCCCTTTTGTTATTGATCCATGTATTTTAATCCTTCACTTGGTTCAAAGAAAGAGCACTTTGTCCACGATATTTGAGTGTCCATCGATTACCATTAGCTTTGTGGTTTGTATCCCACATTTGCTGGCTGGCTCTATTTGTTTTTTAGCTGTCCAGCTTGAGTTTGTCCCTTCATTTACCCAAATACTATTAACTGTATCCTTCCAATAGTAGTGGATTTCAGTAAAAAAAAAAAGGCCATTAAATCTTGTTACCTTGTCACATTTGCTGTGCATTTCGAGACCGAAGTCAAATGTCAGGCTTTGTCTTCCAGGGAGCTTGGTGTCTACTTTTCTTTCTCTGACTTAAACGTGAGAGGATTTGTGACAATCATGCTGGCTACTAAGGGAGTGCTTGAGGAAGGCTGTACGATGTTCTTGTTTTCTTTTCATTTTTTGCACGCAACAAAATTTAAATGTATGTAAATGAACTATGCAGATATTTAAAAATATATCAGAATTAGAAAAGCACAAATGAAGCACATTTTCGGTAATTCTGAAGTGTGATAGAAACATGTTTTAATACAATCAAAACAAATCAGTACACAAGGTGATGACATTTCCACACATTGTGGTTTGTGCGTTGTATGCTTTTATAAGTAAAACTATATGTCTGTACAAATGTAATAGTCATTTCATTTGAAGATGTGTTGTCTGTAGCGACAGTGTGCTACCACACCATGCATATGCCACTCTACCCTGCACCACTCCACACTATGCCACTTCACGCCTCACTGTACTCTACTTTGTACCACTCCACGCCACTTCATTCTAATCCTCTCTATTCTACACCAGTGTAATTTATGCCATCTCACTGTATTGTACACTACCCCATGTACCACTGCACTCTTTGCCATTGCACTTTACACAAGCCCTTTGCCTCACTGCACTCTACACCAATGCGCTTTACTCTGTACAACTCCTTTCTACACCGGTGCACTTTGCCAATCCACTCTATGCCGCTCTAATCTACTCTGCACTGTAGTTCTACTTTACCGAACTGTACTCTACTGTGCATCACTCCATCCTGAAACAATCTACTCTACATCACTGCACTCAGTGCCAATGTACTCAGCGCCACTTCACGCTGCATCGTTGCACTGTACACCACTTTACTGAAAACCAATGCAGTCCACCCCACTCTATGCCAATCTACTCTGCACCACTGCACTATATGACACTATACTCTACTCTGCAATACTTTACGCCACTGCACTCTACGCCATTGTACTCTACATCACTGCACTCTATGCCACTTTACTCTGCACCACTTTACACCTCTCCACACCACTGCTCTCTAAGCTGTTCCACTCTACGCCACTCTAAACCTCTGCACTGCACCCCAGTGCACTAAACACCCCATTACTCAAAACCAGTCCACTCTATGCCACTGCACTCTATGCCAACTACTCTACGCAACTGCACTTTACTCCACTATGTAACACTCTACACCACTGCATGCTAAGCTATGCTATTCTTCTATGCACCATGCTACTCTACGCCACTGCTCTCTGTGCCTCTCTACTCTGCATGACTACACTCTGCAAGCTATGCCCCCTTCACCATTGTGCGACATCACTGCACTGTATGCCACTCTATTTTATGCTGCACTACATGCCACTCTAGTCTATTTTGCACCACTGCAATCATGGCCACTGCAATTTACACCACTCTACGGCACTGCACTCTATGCCACTCTACTCTACACTATACCCTGCACCACTCCACTCTACCTTGACCCACCCCATGCCAGTTCTCTATTCTGAAACTAGCCACTCTGTGCCATGCTACGCCACTCTACATCACTGCTCTCTATGCCAATGCTCTCGGCAGGACTTCACTCAAAACCAGTGCACTATATGCCATTGCACTCTATGCCAATCTGCTTTGTACCACTGCACTTTTCGCCACTTCAATCTAGGCTACTGTACTCCACTTTAACACCACAAATTAAAATGATGGACGGAGTGTTGAAACTTTTCAAACACTCTCCCCAGTAAAAGATCTAGGTTCCATCCATCACTATTTTGCTCACCACGTCACCCCAGTTTGGACCAAGCCATATGCAAATTAGTCTTGACCCTGCTCAACATGGGAACAGTCAAGCCTAAACTGCCAAGCCAGGTCTTCCCTGGACGGGAAACAAGCATTCTGGGGTTTGGTTCGGGGTATCACTTCTCATCAGCCAGGCTTTTTTGTGTTGCTAAAGTCACCCCAAGTGGCCAGGGTATGCTCAGACCTGGGTCGCTTGCTCACTGCCAGGGGATGACTGGGGGTGACAATTTGAAAAGTTTCAGGCATCTGTCTATCATTCTTTTGTGTCACTATACTCAACTCTACCACACTACACTCTATGATACTCTAATCTGACGCTGTACTCTATTAAAATCTACTGCACTCTGACACTCTATTCCAATGTGTTACTCTACAACACTACTCCACTCTGATGCTCTAAGCAACTTCCTCTATGCCACTCCATATCACTTTACTCCACTCTGTTCTATCACACACTACCCCACTCAGCTCTACAACACTCTTCTCTACTCTATGCCATTCTGCTCTCCTACACTATTCCACTCTGACAATCGATCTGCTCTACAACACCCTACTCCACTCTACACAACACCCTCTGTGCCACTGCACAACACGTTATGCCACTCCACACCACTCTATTCCCTCCAGGACAATTTACAACAGTCCACACAACTCCATGACAATTTATTCAACTCTACACCACACTATGCCACTCCTTAACACAACACTCATCTCATCAAATAGTCTTTATTTGGTTATATTATAACCATAAGAGTATACAAACCAATATATAACAATTCATAAATAGACAATGTGCAAATCAGTTAAAATACACACTGCAAAATTAGTAGAAAAAATCTAAAATAAAATACTATAAAAACAACCCTCAGATTCTAAGAGAGCAGAAGCCAACAGCAAAGTTAAACAATCATGGAATCCCTTACTCCCAGTACAGCTACTGAAAAGCAGCACACTTTAAAAATATGATCATCATCAGATAATATCTGGATAAACTTCAGGGCCGGTCGTGCTTGACTAAATTTAAGGGACTTCAGTAAAGTTGTAATAAACATTTTCCTATGCCTGGTAAAATTACTACAGAACAACATGAAGTGAAGGTTATCCTGCAGCTCCAGCCCCTCAGCAAGGCCAGAAGATGATGATGTATCATGTTGAATCTATATCTGGTCAGTAAAAATCTGTCCCTATCACTCCTTGCACTGAGCAGGTATGGTTCCATAGTCTATACGTTTTTTAATAGCATATACCCCCTACCCTGGGTTTCAATAATTCAGTCTTTTCTCTGTATTGTATCTTCCATTCTAAATATGTATCTCTGATCCATTTTGCCTCTGCAGTGCTCACGGTCTGAGGGCTACAGAATAAATCCTCCCTCCCCAGGCTACTAAGGACATCCTTGATATAGGCAAACCTTGAAATCTTCCCTTCTAATCCAGACCTTGATAGGGCATATAAATGGCCTAAGAGCAATCTTATCAGTTATATATTGGACTCCTAGTGCATCATGCACGGATAGTGCCAGTGCACTTTGGCGAACTTGCAACACCCACCTTAAAAACAAGTTTTCCACGGACTGAATACTGTCGACTCCTGTTTCCCCACACCTCACTGCCATTTAGTAACTTGGAGGCACACTTGACCTCATACACCTTAATTAAGATACTGGGTGTTTGAGAACCCAATCTCTGAGCAAATCTATGAACAGTGGCAGTTGCCTTAATAAGCTTCTTTTTCTTACTTTCCACCAGGGGCTTCCAGTTACTATGGCAGTCAAACAGAAAGCAAGATATGAAAAATAGGAAATTTGGCTAATGTGTGCGGGCCCACCTTGAATGCTTTCGATTGAGTACTTTTTGGGCCCAAAACCATCATGTAATATTTAATAAAATTAACCACAAGATCCCAGCTAGCCATAAAATCAACAAACTTGTTCAGTAATAACTGTAGACCCACTGTGGCCCTTGCTATCAGGAGTGCATTGTCTGCATACAGTAGAACCGGTAGCAATCACGACTCCGCCCTTGAGCAATTGGCTCCAACAGACAAAAGGGCTTACTCCAGTCCATTAACATAAAGGGTAAACCGAAAGGGGGCAAGAATTCATCACCGACGCACCCTTCTGCTCATGCCAAAGGGCCAAGTGCACAGCCCTCCCTGAGAAAATTGAACAGATGCTGTCGTATGGGCATGTAGATCACTCGACAAGTGAACAATATTAGGGTCTACTCCTAAAGCAAATAGCAAGCACCCGCGATTTCTGTTATTGACCCTGTCAAACGCAAATGTGAACTCCATGAAGGCAAGATGGATAAATTAAGACCAAGCAGCAGTATACTTATTAATTAAGAAATATTAAATAAGGCATTGATCCGTTGTTGATCTGCCCTGCGTGAGACCAAATTGGGCATCTGAAATTATGTTGTACTCATCTGCCCATCCCATCAGCCTGTCAAGCAACACCCTCCCCATAACCTTTACCACTGCATCCATCAGGGAGCTAGGCCGATAACACTGTGCGTTGTCTTTGTACCCTTCTTAAAAATTGGAACGAATATAGCAGTAGCCCAGGTTGACAGCGGACCCAATTCAACCGCATCATTTAAAACCATTGTCAAAAGGGGGGCCCAGAGTTCAATATCATCAAGACACAAATCCGAAGGAATGCCACCCGGTCCTGTGGCCCCATTACATAAAAGGGCCGTAGTACCCTTGGACACCTACTCAAGGGTAAAAACAATATTTGGTCATCCTCCAAAAGATGCTCCCAGGGAGGCATCTACTTTCACCAGCTCGCCATTGTAGATCCTCTCAAAATGTGCCACCACTGGCCCTTAGTTATATGATGGCATAAAGTGAGATCATTGTTTCGAACAAGACCGGAATGATTTAAAACCTGTCAAAACAGAGCTGTATCCCTCATTTCACAGGCTTGGGTTAAGTCGCCCCAGACCTGGCCTTACAGTTAGCAAGTTCCATTTTGTTTGATGGCATGTGTAGCTGCAGATACACATGCTATGTATTGCTTCCGCCATCTAGTGTTGGTCTCGAAGTGTTACAAGTTGTTTTTCTTCGAAGAAGTCTTTTCGGAGTCACGGGATCGAGTGACTCTTCCTCCCGGTCATACTGCGCATGGGCATCGACTCCTTTGTTAGATTGTTTTCTTTCCGCTGTCTGGTTCGGACGTGTTTCCTCTCACTCCGAGATTTTGAATCGGAAACTCTAGATAACTTTCTTTCACCATCGGTATTGTTTCGACAGTGCTTTTCATCTATAGTCGAGCCGATAGTACAGTCGAAAACCAATTTTCAACCTTTTGGGTGCGAGTGCCCATCTCAGGCCTGTTCGGGCCTACCACGTCGAAGCTTGATGGATCGGATTCCATTCCAATTCTGTCCTAGCTGCCACATAAAAATTTCCATACACAGATCAACACCTGGTATGTAATCTGTGTCTCTCTCCCGATCACCGAGAAGAGGATTGTGAAGCCTGTCAATCCTTCCCATCCAAGAAGACACTACATGACCGGAGAGCCAGGAGATTAGAGATGGCGGCGAAAAGTACAGAGTATATCAACACCCGTGAGGAAGAACAGGCGCAGACGCAGTTTCCATTCAGGACACCGACTCGGAAGAAGACTCGGAGGAAGATAGCCTACTCATCACTGCTGGCAAGCACATGAATATGACTGACCCTACGCCCTCTCCAAAAAAGTCCTCGAAGGCCTTGGGTGCACCACTGCCAGAGAGCCATGATTCGACCCGTAAGAAAATACACATCGACCGACCTTAGGGTTCAGCGCCAAAAAAGGCCACACCTACTTTGATACTGGAGTTGAGCAAAACCACCAAAAGCTCAACTTTCGAACCGAGTCGGCATCCACACTCTTCGGAGTCGAAACCTCGACGTCCTGTCTCAGAGCCGAAACAACAGGCTGTATTTTTGGGCCCGAAAAAACTGCAAACTTCGGAGCCGAAAAAGTATTCTTACACAGAGGAACAACGACTTTCGAGCCATCTAAAGCAGAGCTCCAAGCCATATGATTAACAGTCCTCTAAATCATCAAAACCATCAGAATATATTTCTGAGGACACTGAAATTCCAACCCATTCTCGAAATCATGGATGAAAGACAATCAAGGATCCATATCCATAAAGAGATTGGCAGAATCATTACTGCACCTCCTCCACTGACTAAAAGAAAGTTGGCTTTTCAGGAACATCTAGATACTGCTCCACCACCAACAAAGATTTTTAAACGGAAGGAGAAGCCATTACCTCTGCATACTTCTCCCCCTCATTCACCACAACTTTCTTTTTCACCACCCCCCACTAGCCCACCACCTTTGCCTTCACCAACTCACCCCACAGACTTATTCTCATGGTGATACGGTTGATCCTTGGGATCTGTATGACCCAGATCCCATACCTGCAAATGACCCTGACTTATATCCTTCCAAACCTTCCCCACCAGAAGACACAACTGCATACACGCAAGTCATATCTAGGGCAGCTTCGTACCACAGAGTACTTATGCACAGTGAGCCTTTAGAAGAGGATTTCCTTTTTAAGACCTTATCTTCCATGCACTCACGTTACCAGTGCCTCCCAATGCTACCTGGCATGATCAAACATGCAGATGAGGTATTTAATGAGCTGGTTAAATCTAGGGTTTTAACACCATGCATAGGTAAGAAATATAAGCCTGCACCTACAGACCCTGCACATTACACATCAGGTACCTCCAGACCCAGTGGTTGTCAGTGCTGCCAGAAAAAAGGGCCAATAGTCGGTCATCAGGGGATGCCCCTCCCCCTGACAAAGAAGGCAGGAAATTCGATGCTGCTGGCAAGACGGTAGCTACACAAGCACCTAACCAATGGCGAATTGCAAACTCACAAGCCTTGCTAGCAAGGTATGATAGAGCTCACTGGGACGAGGTGCAGGAGCTATTACAACACCTGCCAAAAGAGCATCAGAAAAGGGCTCAACAAATTGTTGAGGAAGGTCAGGCCATAAGTAATAACCAGATAAGGTCTGCCCTTGATGCTGCAGATACAGCAGCTAGAAGTGTGAATACTGCTGTAACCATACGCAAACACGCATGGTTATGTTCTTCTGGATTCAAACCAGAAATACAACAGGCAGTACTGAATATGCCCTTCGATAAAAAACACCTGTTTGTTCCTGAGTTTGACACCACAATAGAAAAACTCAGGAAGGACTCAGACACAGCTAAAGCAATGGGAGCCTTATACACAACACCTTACAGAGGCTCCTTTAGGAAGCAGCAATTTGGAGGAGGAGGCTTCTACCTCCCAGCCTAAACAAGATCATCATCAGCAGCAGTACCAGAGAGGGGGATTTAGAAGCTCTTATAGAGGACAACACTTCAGAGCCAGAAGCAAATTCCAGGCCTCAAAAAATGTCACTACCCCATCAAAACAGTGACTTCATCAGCATGCCACAACCCCACACATCTCCTGTGGGGGTAGACTGCAGCAATTCCACTCCCAATGGCAAAATATCACCACAGACCAATGGGTACTCTCAATTATCCGCAATGGTTATTGCCTAGAATTGATTTCTACCCCTCCAAATATTCCTCCTCATAATCACAGGTTGTCCCCAGAACACAACGTTCTATTACAAGAAGTACAATCACTACTACTAAAAGAGGCAATAGAATTAGTTCCAAAATCTCAACACGGAACAGGGGTATATTCACTATACTTCCTCATTCCCAAAAAGGATGGCACTCTCAGACCCATTCTAGATCTCAGACCACTAAATCTGTATATCCTATCAGAACACTTTCACATGGTAACTCTACAGGTCGTCATTCCACTACTACAAAAACAGGATTACATGACTGCATTAGATCTCACCTCTTCACGTCTTGCCCTATCCAACTTACCCTTCTCACCATATTGATAGTCCAATATCTGCATCCCCAAGTTTGAGCTATTGTTTATCCAATGCACCACCTTGTTTGTATGCTCATCTAAGGATTTTATAGCTCTTGCACAGGGGAGACATTTTGGCTTTGCCAATACCTATTTACATTCTAGGGGACACTCCCAGTCATTCACTGTGGCCTGTACCGCAGTTTCCACAAATGGTGTTAAGATAGGGCAGACCATGGATAACCAGCGGCTACTGGATTTATGTTGCATGTTCTTCTAGTGCTCGACAAAAGAGTAGGTCACAATGCAGAACAGGTGGAATTCATCTATTATTTTCCTAATTTACATGGGGGAAAGAACCGGAATCTCTTCACTAAAATATTCTTTGTCATAAAATGTCTGTTTTTAAGGTCGAGCCAGTGAGAGCCGGAGCTATGTATGCATCCCGCTTGCACAACACTTTTGTTTACAATATGGGCTTCGAGCCCGCCCGTTGTTTACCATTTGTTGGCTTGCCTCTTCTTTACTGTCTTGTAATTAGCCACGGCAAGCCTAGCTCTCTGCGGAGCAAGGGTTAAGCACTGATTGAATCCGCTTAATCAGTGTCTGTTCGTTGCTCTCTACATGATTGAGGTACTATTGTGTTCTTTTTCACTTTTAGTGCCATGCAAACAGAAGGCTTATGACTGGCAAACATGTGCCCAGCATGACAAACAAAATTGCTAAGATTTATTTTCAATAGTTAACTTTCTTTCATTTTGCCAAGTAGTCTTTTCTCACTTTGCGCTCATGTTGTTTTTGCTCATTGGCTGTTTTCTTTTGTTTTTGCTTGTGGCCGCCATCCTTAAAAGATGAGGGTTATCTTGTTCTAAATATGCAAAGCGACTTTGTTTCCTATATGTAATTTCTGAAATAATGCTTTAACACATAATCGTGCAGTGCACTCAAATCCACCCCACTCCAATCCATGCCAATCCACCCACACCAATCCACCTTATTCACTCCAATCCATCCCACCACAATCCAATCCACCACACTGCATTCCAATCCACCCCACTTAATCCAATCCACCTCACTCCATTCCAATTCACCCCACTGCAATCCAGTCCACCCCACTCCATTTCATTCTACCTCTTTCCATTCCATGCCACCCCACTCCAGTCTGCCCCACTTCAATCCACTCCAGTCTAGTCCATTCCACTCGATCCATTTCACCCCACTGCAATCCACCACACCTCAATGCAATTCACCCCACTTCAATCCACTCCATTCCACCCCAGTCCAATCCAACCTACCCCACTCCAGTCCACCCCAAGCCATTCAAATCCACCCCACTCCATTCCACCCACTCCAATCCAGTCAAATCCACCCAACTCCAGTCCACCCTGCCCAATCCAATCTACCCACTGTTTCAATCCACCTCAATCCATCCCACTCCAGTTCACCCCACCCAATGCAATCCACCCCACTCCAGTCACCCCACTTCAGTCCAGTCCTCCCCACTTCAATCCAGTCCATTCCACCCCCTCCAGTCCAGTGTAATCTCAGCTACTCCACTCTAATTCACCCCACTCTAATCCAGTGGACCCTACCCTAACCCAATCCACCCCACCCTAGTCCTATTATTCCATCCACCCCAAACCAATCCAGTCCACCCCAATCTAAACCACTGCACCCTAATTCATTCCACCCACCCCATTCCACTCAGTCCAACCTACTCTACCCCAATCCAGTACACCCCAATCTACACAACTCCACTCTGTCACTCTGCAACACTCCACTCTGTGAGACTGCACTCTATGATATTGCAGTCTATGGCACTGCACTCTGCCACTGAACTCTACTTCCCTTTAGTCTCCTCTACTCTACAACACTCTACTCCCCCAACTCCACTCTTTGACACTGTACTCCAACAAATCCAATCTACGACACTTGTATACAACAAGGCAAAAACATATTGCCAAAGCCAATAGCTGTTGGGTAGGGAAGACCTATTGGCTTTGCCAATACTTGTTTGGACAGTTGTTTATTCCATCTGACATTATTTATGCAATCTCAAAGTGGAGTCCTTATGATTGGAAGCATTTTTGCTGGGACTTGATGTTTAGGGTCCTAAAGTGGTATCAAATCACAGTTAGACTTTGTATTTTTTTTTAGGTATCTATGAAAATGATGGCGACCTATTTGAATGCATTTAACGGGTGGGGTAGGTGATTAAGTAAAAATGCACACAAAGCAACTGAATCATTTTGTAGGTGCACACACGCCTCAGGTGCGCACAAACAAAATGATGCAGGTGAATAAGTATTGCCTTTTCTGGGTTTTTTTAAGACAGCCGGCACGAATCAGGGATAGGGGCAAAGCACAGAACCGTGCAGACCCTGCAGGCCCCTAAAGGGCCACCGTTCATCACAAAGCCCATGAATATCTGAGATATGGGACACTCAGATGCATAATAACACATTCTGCATGGAATGGGCTAGTTACTTGGTGTTACACCACTGATTGGATCTCCTGTACTGCATGACTAGAACCATTGCAAAGGCAATAGGTCCCAAAGGCGAGACCTACTGGCTTTGCCAATGCTTGTTTCAGGTAGCATGTTCACCAAAGTCGAAATTAAACACATCGTCACTTCTCTGAAGCTCCTCTTCCACCTCACCTCACACATCCAATCATCACCAGATCCCACAAATAACCATCCAAATTAACAGCCTTCCTCAAGCAATGATTACACTCCCTACTCGGGTGCTCTAGCAACACAAGGACTCCATCCTTCACGCTTCAACAATGCCCTCTGAATCACTAAGGAATCTGTTCCATGCTTCATGCTGGAGCTTTGGCAGCAAGTGTCACACACTGAGTATAAAAAGCTGGTGTGCATCCTCCCACCCAAATTGAGTGCCATGATGTACTCAGACACAGCAAAGCCAAACCAGCTATCCATCTCACTGTTGTACTGTTCCATCAAGAGGAAGGCTCCCCCACTTGGCGTGCATCAACTGTCCATCCACTCTTGCACTCAACACCATCTTCACCCACCACCGCTCAGAACAAAAATTGAGGCATCAGTCACTATCTCCACAGAACTAACACAAGTTAATATGACAACCTCATGTAAGCAGTTCCTGTACGCTTCACCAAGACATTCCCACTTGGTGCCTATTGAAGCAGCTGACACTTGATGACTGTGTAATCTCACTTGAGACCACTGTGTATGTTAGAAACTGGGTCTCTAGTTGGCAGAAGTACGCACCCTGTCCAAGTAGGGACCATAATCCTAGTCTGGGTAAATCAGATACACACTTTGCATTAACCTGTGCTCACCCTATGATAGCTTGGCACAGAGCAGACAGACAGGCTTAATTTAAGAGGCGATGTGTAAAATATTGCAACACACACACAGTAACACAATGAAAATACCACAAAAAGACTCTTCACAGGTTTAGTAAAATAGATAATATTTATCTGAGTAAAACAGGAACAAAATGACAAAGAAGCCAATCAGTAGAAGTTGAGATATGAATTTTTATAGTTTAATCTAAAAATAGTGCTTAGAAGTCACTAGCAGTCAAGAGATTACTTGAGGTTGCAAGGGACTGGTGCAAGTCCAAAGTTCAGGCTGACTGCAATGGAGGGTTGGCCAGCTACAGAACCCACGCAGGGTCCGCTGGAAACGTACCTGATGGAGCAAAGCGTTGACATCGATGGTGCATATGTTTCAATCCATGCAATCGGGTAGATATGTCTAATGCCGTTGAAGTTGTCGTCAAGATGCGCAGAGTATCATCGTCGGGGCACGCAGACTATGAATCTGCTGTCAAACAGCCTCTGTGTCGCCCTCCGGTTCTGACTGGTGCAGTGGTCATGATGCATTGTTTTTTTGCAGAGATCAGCTGCAGAATCCACTTCTGAGGCCCAGGTCTGGAGGGGGCACCTCAGGCAAGTGTAGGACTTACAGATGGTAGAGTCCAGCAGCACCAGGAGAGTTGCAGGCCTTCTTTGAAGTCTCTGAGACTAAAGAAGAATAGGGGGTAAGTCAGCAAGCCCTTGGAGTCACTCGGTGTTCAGCAAGATTGGTCCAGTCCTTGCCCTCAGCAGGGCAGCTCAGCAAAGCTAAGAAATAGTTCCTTGGAACAGTCAGTCTAGGCAAAGTGGCAGTCCTTACAGCAGAGCAGTCTTTTCTCCAGCAGAATTCTTCCTAAGTCCAGAAGTGTTCTGATTTGGTGGGGTCAGACACCCAGTACTTATACCCAAATGTGCCTTTAAAGTGGGGGTGATTTCAAAGCAGCTTCTTGAACTGCACATAGATTCTTTCTTCCTAGTCCTGTCTCCAGAGTACCAGTTGGGAGTAATCAGCCCTTTATGTGGGGAGAGGCTCTTCCCTACTGAAGTGTAAGTGTTAGCTCCCCTCCACCCTGCTAGCCCAGAAAGGCCCATCAGAATGTAGATGAGTCCTTTCTCACACCCACCCTTCCTGTGTTTGTGGCTGTCTAGAGGGAGTGTACAAAGCGTAGCTGTCACCTGGCCCTGGCATGTATTAGAGAGAGGCTGCACGACAGACAGAGCAGTAACACCAGAGGAATACCCACGTTCTAAAAGTGGCATTTCTAAAATAGTAATGTTAAATCCAACTCTACTAGTAAAGAGGATTATATGAAACATGATATAGCTACTCCCCTCTGATCAGGAATTACAGCTTAAAAGTATATTAAAGAATTCCTAATGCTGGTCTATGAGAGGAAAAGGCCTCACAGTAGTGAAAAATGACTTTGGGGTTTTTTTCACTACCAGGACATGTAAAACTAAAAAGTACATGTCCTGCCTTTTATTTACATGACACCATTCCCTGTGGGCTACCTAGGGCCTAACTTAGGGGTGACTGCCAAGCACTAACTTGTTTGCCCCATGAAGATACAATGTTGACCAACTTGCTTATTCCCAATTCCTCCTAGATGTTTCGTGCCTCCAACTTAAATGCACATGATCGGCATTGGAACGCTCGGGGTGAAAGAGGATGGATGAAAGAGAGAGACACTGGAGCCACAGGTCCGGATCCAAACAACTGGTGATGGTCCTTGAAGAGCTGGGATTTCCTATGATAAATTACATATCATTCAAACAGCTCATAACTTGTAACCATGTATATACTAGTCTCTGACTACTATGTGCAAGCTAGGTGTACCTGTTAAGTTCCCCTTTCCCGCTTCAGATGGCTCTCCCTCTCTCTAGGAATTTTCGGGAAACAATGTGGATTCCCTGCAATTCAATAAGAACCTCCTATAATATCTATGACTACTCCCACTGTGACCCCAGATTGATCCCACATCACCTTAATTACTGCCTACTTAAATGTACTTGAAGTTCTATGGATATCTTGTTTGATGACCTTGCTGAGATGTCCTAAGATGCTGACTCACTCAACTCCATGGACATTTAAATAGGCAACAAATAATTACAACAAATTCTCAGGCAATTAGGTTTGCAGACATTCATGAGTTAATTTACGCACTGTATTTAGAATTCCAAGGAACACACATTTGGTGTCTTTTGATCACAATGAAAACATAGAGTTAGTATCAAAAGATTATGGTGCAAACCTTCATCACTCTGGAAACATAGGATTAATACCAAAAGATCAACGTGCAATGTTTGCACTGCTCCAGGAACATAGGGTTAATATAAAAAGATCACAGTACATTGTTTGTAACACTCTGGGAACATAGGGTTGATATCAGAAGAACACAGTGCAATGTTTGTAACACTCTGGGAACATCAGGTGAATATCAATAACACAAGCAATCGGTTTATCACTGTCACATCACAGCGTAAATTGAGCATAGCAATGAAACTTTCAGGCCATTCACAGAATGTTCCATATCACCAGCACCAGTTATGCAAATGTCGTATTAAACTTAGCGATAACAAACATATTCACAATACATCATTTTAATGAAAATTGAGCAAAAGAATGTCCTTTCTGCGAGATATAGCAAGCGACAACCGTAAACGTTATCACGTGACTAGCATCCCAGTGACCTTAGGCGCATCGCGCTCCAAAACATCCCACTTTCTAATATCAAGTCAGCAAGTGTCAAATTTTCACAAATAAATGCTTTTTGAGCACCTTCAGTACATTTCCGCCTTTTTAGTAGTCAATTCTCTTGATCTCTTCAACTCCCCAGAAGCGGCGTCCCGGATACAGAACTGAACACAAAGATCAACTGACATACAAAAACACTGGGGAAGACCACCCTAAGTCCTCCAGGTCTAACTGTACAAGGAGGAAACCCACATTCCTCTCACCAAACATTCCTGTCTCCTAAAAAAAGACACCTGCACCTTGTCCACTCCTCTCTCCAGACTGGCAATTTATCATCTCTAACACCCAATCAGATCATCTTCCCTCTTAAAGAAACCAACTTTACATTCAGGTGATCCCTCTAGCCACTATCTCAGTTCACACCACTCCCTTCATGGACATGATACTGCAGAGCAGTTGCCATCCAGATGGTAGAAAACATACATCATCACCATGTAACTGTGAGCAAGACAGCCTAGGTTCTGCCCCTGCTGCTCCAAGTAAGCTGGAGTGTTCTGGCTTGTTAAGACTGCTTCAAATTCACAGATGTTGTAGACCCTTCTGTCGGTTCCTCATGGCTACTTAGTGGTGTTTGACATTGTAAACTGCCATATGCTTCCCTATGCCAGCCTAGAGGACTGCTTGAAGTAAACAAGCATTTGCAATGCAATGAATCTCATTTTTGCTTGAGTTAGAGCTATTAGCGTTTAAATTCCTAACTGGACTTTTCTTGCAACATAAATTGAAAATGAAAAGTAAAACAGTTGACATAAGCAAGTCAATTCAAAGTACCACAGCTGCCGTGAGCGTGAAGGAGACCCACACAAGGAAAAAGATGTTTGCTTGCAGTGAAAAATATTGGTAAAAGTGTAATTATCCATGTAACAGGGTCGATGTCCAAGGTGGTAACAAAACCGCCCCAAGGCGGGACAAACGTAAAGTATTTACTAATGATAACAAAGCATTTTTAAAAGGCAAGCCCATGGACGAGTGATATTGATGGGCGTGCGGTGGGCGTGGTTAACAGCCCACATAGATACCAACAAGTCCGCTTGCATGCTGCCATGCTCGACCTAAAAAGTGGACTGATTCCATTCTTTATAACATTTTAATTATATCAGTGCTCGCGTTATTCGACTGTGGTACTGTTAACGCTGAAATTGTACTAATAAATATTCATATATTCTGAATGTTAAATCTGCATAGAAAATGAGTTAATATAGAGAAATAATACACAACTTTGAAAATGTCCCTACTTGAGTGACCCCCAATAATCACGAAGTGTCCTTATTAACTGCTTATTAATGTAAAATGTCATGCTCATGTTTGGATTAATGTAGTAGTATGTCATATTAATGGTCATGTATTTTGTATTTGCTGTTTTAATCATAGGCCTTAAATTAGCGAGGTCTTGGGCCTAGTTGCACGGCCTAATGTCAAGTTGCATTGCTTAGACGATTCATAAAATGGCTGCTTAGAGAATTAGATTGTAATTTACCATGACTGATCGAATGCTTGTAGCAAAAAGTCTCTCCCATGAGAACTGCTTGCTAGAAAAATGTTGTACTAGCTATTGATACTTTGCAAAACTTATTGTGCGCAAAGGCGATGTTCCCAGGAACTAACAATGGTTGCACTGATTGGAGTATAAGCCGATACAAATTTGTTACTTGACAAGCCCAACAACAGGAACAAGAGAAGAGGAGCCAATCATCGACATGTGAAAGACAGTTTAGTGATATCTTAGATTTGAGGTTCTACTTTCATTGGACTAAACGTAAATTTATGATTCTTTGACCAATAGCAATGTGGGAAGGGGTTTTAGGGAGTCAAACTTAGCCAGACTGCACCGAGAGGACAGACTCTATTAGCCATATTCTTTCCAAACTGCACAGAGAGAGAGACACACTTTTCCTGATCATCCCGAGAGCAGAGGGGCTTAGCTTTTCCTACCTTTGTTGCCGAGAAGTGACATTCTTTTTATGTCCGTTCCTGAAACTTTCTATCTTGAACTTTATTGCTAAGTCCTGATGCCATGCTGACCAGGCGAGTCCTATGAGCACCAGGGCAGACCCACTGATCAGTTAAGAGTAAAATTTGTGGGTCGAATTTAGTTTGCAAGTCAGGGAAACTGAGAAAGAAAGAGTAGTTGCTAGAGCGAAAGGCCGTCAGTGAAAAATCTGTAAGGTTTCTGAAACAATTGTGTTACCCTACCTGTATTAAAAGGCCAAATTGAGGTTTTGATTTTGTTTAGTGCTTGCCAAAATTTTGCATTAGTTTGGTGTGAATGTGAGTTTAGACGGACAAGCCGCAAGACTTTGTCAGCCACTGTACTTGTGAGTGTGACGTCATTGGAGCCGCCGCTGGGACAGGTTGGTTAGTGAGAAGGGTCGCACACAGATTTGCAGACAACCGTGAAGCGCAATTGGTTAAGAAAGTCAGTGAAAAGAATTCTGGGATTAAAAGTCACTTCCTTATTTGATTTAGAATAACATAAAGGTCGCAGAAATTAAAATGTTCAAAGCTTTAAAGAGTGCCCTAAGGGGAGATACATATATTACAATGATCATAGGAGACATTGCACCACCAGATAGTACACCTGCTTACGTTATATTTAAAGAGAAGGGTGCTGCACCTTGTCTTTGGCTGAAACAATGGTGCAAAGTGAGAGAGATAGAGGGGAGTTTAGAGTTTCCTGCCCATGTAACATTTAATTTGAGAAGCTTAGAGAATTTGAGGAGGGTACTATATGATTTGAAACTCCCTCCGAGACCAGCACAGTTCGAGGCACTAGCAATCTGGGAATAAGAAGCCAGACTGCAACAGCAACAGAAGTTTGAGAGGAGAATAAAAAAGGCAGAAAGGATACCAGTGAAGACTAGAAGGGACAGCGATCAGAAATTTTGGAGAACCAACACTTTACAGGGAATTAAGTTGTTTCCTGCAATTACACAGGACAGTGAGAGAGAAGAAAGGAAAGCTACCAAAAAGACAAACAGATGTCCTTCCTAGAGTAGGGGGCGGAAATCATAAGAGCTTAGGAGATCTTTAACACTTGATGAAGAGTCATATGATGATGAGTTCATTTTACAGTTACTGTGAAATCATCCCCACCATATGCAGCGCAAGAGAGCAGTCTGAGTACTAGCGTAAACCCCTCTGCACCAACATCAGTTAACCTGACCACGAGTCCAGTACAGGTTAATCCTAACCTGACACAAAACCCAATGCAGAGCAGTCCTATGCAGCCTACTACGTCGGAAGCTCAGAACCCATTGCCACAGCTGAATATCCCGAGAATTTACCCTGATGTACCCTTTGTGGAAACTGCAACAAACTTAATAGTGTAAACAGGACAGGTTTTCCCCAAACTAACATCGGTTCAGACAGAGCCAACTCCACTCTTACTGCCTCAAGTGCAGACACAAACAATGCCGAAGTACACTTCTATAACGGGAACGCAGACAGATATGTCCGTACTGATGAGTCAGAATGTTAGGCCAAGCCCAGATGTAGTGTCCGTACCTGTCACCATTGGTCCAGTCATACCATTGTTTGCCCAGGGAAACAGCACAAATGTACAGGGAGTCCTTACTCAGAATTCAATGAGAGGAGGACTCAATGAGAATACAAGAGTGTTCTCTCCTGTGGGACAGACCTATGATGGAACAGGATCATTGCTAGACCTTAGTGCTTTCGGAGTTCCTCCAAATACTGGAATAGTGTCAAACATCAGTCCTACCCTGAAGTTACTGACACCGTAGTCTCCAAAACTAACTGTACAACCGCTGCCAAATACTCAGCCCAACAACAATTCACTGCAAGGTTTGACAGTCCAGCAACTGATCAAATGTTTAGATAAGCTGAATGGTCTACAAAATACTATTAGGGGAGAAGAGTATTTGAACTATACTAGACTAGGGGTGGAAGCGGGTGAACTTGGGTGTGAACAGACTTGAATCCTACACAGAAGCAAAATTGAGATAGCTGTGCCTGAAAATTACAACGAAGTGAGCGAGGTGCACTAAAGGTTTGCAGACTTGGCAGAGAAATACGGCATAGAAATTGAGAAAACAAAACACTTTGAGAGGAGTTACAGGTTAGATTTTGACTCAAAAGATAAAGGAGATCCGCAGGAATGAAAGCACACCTTAGGGAGTTACTCCAAAGCATCTAAACATGGGGAGCATTAGTCAAATAGGAAGGCAGATGGGTAAAGAAAAGAGATAAGAAGAAAGGGGATTATGCAAATCTTACTGCAAATGTGCAGCAGGTCGAGGACCAAGTAAAATTTTTACCATTGAGAGAAATTCCAGGAGGGCATTTTGTCCATGTCCCTTGCAGCAGAAGTGACATTCTGTCATTTACTAATGATTATCCCAGGTTGAGGGAGAAGCCAGTAGAATGGTACCAGCAGACAGACAGGTTTGTGAAACTTGCAAAATGCCTGTGGGAAGATTTGAACACCCTGTTTGGGATAGTACCAGCAGATTAATGGATTGAATGTAAAAGGATCGTAGATTGGCCAACAAAGGTACCAGAGAGAGACCCAATTATAGGTGCACGATCTCCTAAGGTAATGAAATATTACTAAAAAGTGATTGAATTTTTGAAAACGTAAATTTCACCTAAAAACATTGACTGGCAGAGAATCGACAGCCCAGGAAGCAAAAGAGTCAATACATGCATATTATGAGGGATTGTTGCAGGTGTTTAAAAATTACAGTGGTACAGAAACAATTGAGCCAAAAGACATGATTCATTTTGTGTTCAAATTTGTGGAAGGATTAAGACCTGAAATTAGCCAGATGATTAAGAGTCATTTGATTTGCTGGCAAGCAAAGCAAATTGATGAGGTATTGCAGTATGCAAAGTACTCTAGTTACAAGATTAAATTGAAGCAGAGAAAGTTGAAAGAAAAGGCGATGGTTATGCAGATTAAAGCAGCACAAACAGGGATGCAGGGAAAGTTTCTGCAGCAGTAAGGAAATGTGGTATTTGAAAACCAGGCGAGAGGTAGAGGTTGTGGAGGAATGGGAAACGGAAACCATAGTCCCAATTTGGGTACTGTAGTGGTTCAGAATGATGTGCAGAGAATGAAGAGATTGTTGCCATGTCACACTTGCAGAGGAATCAGACATTGGAAGTGGGAGTGTCCGATAGTGGTACAGGAAGGTGTTGTTCAGCAAACAAGTGACATCATTCGGGGCAAAACATGAGAGTACCGAGAATGAGAGGCCATAATCAAAAATTTCAAAGCAATGGGAATCAGATGCAAATTTTTCAACCCATGCAACAAGTGCAAATGCCATGCATGTAGATGGCACAGTCACAGCCAATGCAACAGCAGGTTCAAATGGTACCTAGACAGCAAATCCAAATGCCTTAAGCCCCAGTGGAGCAGCAGCAGGTCATACTTCCTCAACAGGTCAAAGGTTTAACCAGAGTAATAACACAGTACACAAATTCCCATTACACAGTGAGAATGGAATAAACGATGATTGGGTGAGTGAGAGTTTGGATGAAGAGGAATGTGTGCTTGCAGTTTCCTTAGAAGTAGATCAGAAAGATCCATATGTGAAGGGGAAAGTAATGGGTCAAAAGTAATGGGTCACAAAGTTTCATTCTTGGTTGACACAGGGGCTACATGCTCTACAGTGAGAACTGCAGAAGTTCCAAATTTTCCCCTTTCAGGAAAAACAGTCCAAATTGTAGGAGTAGTGAATCAGTATATGACCATCCCAATTACAGAACCAGTTCTGGTTAAAATTGGCAACTTTAAGGGATTACACAAGTTTATAGTTTGTGACTCAAGTCCTATATCCTTCTTGGGAAAGGGACTTATTGTGTAGAACAAGGTGTTCGATTACTTGCTCAAATGATGCAATTGAGATACAGACAAACAGTGACAATGAAGATGACCCAGCTCTAGAGATGGATGGAGGAGTACCCTCTGATTAGCTTCTTTCCAGTTTTTACAGTAAAGGATCTTCCGATTTACAAGGAACAGTTAGAGAAAGTGTGGGATTTGACAGGGAAAGACATTGGTCTGATAAAAGGAGTTGAACCAGTTAGGGTTCCATTAAAGCCAAACGCAATTTTTCCCCAGATTCCCTAGTATCACACGACACAGGATATCATTGAGAAGGTTGCTCCCATAATTGCAGAATTTGTGAATCAAGGGGTTTTGAAAGAAGTGTTAAGCAGTCCATGTAATTCACCGATAATGGGATTGAGAAACCCTGTGGGAAAGTTCAAATTGTTCAATATTTGAGAAAAATAAATTACATTGTGATTAAATGTTGTCCCGTAGTGCCAAATCCAGCAGTGATTTTGTTTCAGATTCCATGTGATGCTGAATGGTTCACCGTAATAGACTTGTCACAAGCATTCTTTTCTGTGCCTCTTCTTGAGGATAGTCAATTTCTCTTCTGTTTCACATTTTTAGATCGAGTTTATTGTTGGTGTAGAATTCCTCAAGAGTTTTCAGAATCACCTTCCATTTTCAACCAGATCTTGAAAAATAACCTGGAGTCGTTGGAAATGCCTTTCCAATCCACATTGGTGCTATACATTGATGATTTGTTGATTGCATCCAAAACAAAGGAAGAGTGCAAATATGATACAATTGCCTTGCTGAACCATTTAGGAAAGAATGGCCACAAAGTGTCCCCAACTAAATTGCAATACTGTCAGAAAGAAGTGAAATATTTGTGTCACCAGACTGAGAAGGGAATTAGGAAAATATCCAGAGAAAAGGTCACAGCCATATTGCAGATGAGTCCCCCAGCCACCCAGAGAGATGTCAGGATGTTTTTGGGAATGGTAGGCTATTGTCGCCAATGGATTCCCAACTTTTCAGTCATTTTGAAGCCAATGCAGAAGCTGACTCACAAAGAAGTCACTCATCCCTTAGTGTTAGATCAGGCCTGTATGAAAGCATTTTCTGAATTGAGATAGTTTGTGCAAAGCCCCAGCTTTGGGAATGCCTGACTATACAAAACCCTTTACGTTGTTCTCTCATGAGCGTGATGCATGTTCTTTGTCTGTCTTGGCTCAAGTCCATGGTGGTGTAAACCGCCCAGTAGCATATTTGTCAGCTACTTTGGACAAAGTTATAGCTGCTTTACCAGGCAGTTTGCGTTTAGTCACTGCAGTTGGACAGAGCCTCACTCAGTGTGAAGGCATTGTGATGGGACATTCTCTGACTATTATGGTCCCTCACTCCATTGAGGTTTTGCTTACCCGAACTAAGACGCAATACCTAACAGGTGCCAGCCTGACTTGCTATGAGACAAGCATCCTGTGGTCCCCAAATGTGTCACTGAAAAGGTGTACAGTGCTTAACCCGACAACCGTACTCCCAAATGAAAATGTTGAAATTGAAAAATTGGAAGATATTGGGCATGATTGTCTTGAAGCAACTGAACTGTGCACAAAACTGAGACCCGATATCAGAGACAATCGATTGGAAGAAAATGACCAAATTATCTTTGTTGATGGTTCATGTCTAAGGGACAATACAGGAATACTGAGAGCAGGATATGCTGTGTGCACAATTTCTGGTATACTTTAAGCATCCTGGTTTTGAGGAGTATACTCCGCACAAGTAGCAGAACTGGTAGCCCTTACTAGAGCATGCCATGTTTCTGCACAGCTTAAAGTTACCGTCTATACGGATAGCTAGTATGGATTTGGAATAGTGCATGATTTTGGCCAAGTTGTGGTCACGGAGAGTGTTTTCCTGACCTCTTATGGTTCACCAGTAAGAAATGGAGAGAGAATTCAGGAGTTATTGCAAGCTATTCAAATGCCTGAGAAGATTGCCATGGTGAAATGCAGTGCACATCTGAAATAACAAGATTATGTGTCAATGAGAAATGCATATGCCGATCAAATCGCAAGGTTTTGTGCATTGAATTGTATATTGTTCAAAGATAAGTGCGAATTGTTACTTGAGGAAGATGAGACATGTCCAAGTTATGCATTACATGTTATAGATACCTTGGAAAAACTGAAGACATTGCTGAATAATGTTGGGAGGGAGGAGAAAAGGTCATGGGTCAAAATGAAATGTGTACAGCGTCAGAATGAACTGTGGATTTCAGAAGGTCAATTGGTATTGCTGAACAGTTTGTTAACACAGATGGCTAGATATTATCATGGCAAAGCACATGTTGGGAGGGATGCCATGATACAATTGTTTAAGCAGAATTGGTTCAATCCAAAGTTCAGACAGGTTGCTAAAGCCGTTTGCCATTGTTGCGTCAGTTGTCAACAAATGAATGCAGGAAAAGGGACAGTGGTCAATTTGAGCCACATTGGAAGAGCAGGAGGTCGATTCAGCAGAATGCAGGTGGATTTTGTTGGGATGCCCGTGTGTGGAGAATTTAGATATGTGTTGGTGATTGTCTGCATCTTTAGTCATTGGACTGAAGCTTATCCTACGAACAAATGACAGCCTTACAGTAGCGAAATTACTGCTTAGGGAACTGAAACCACGTTTTGGGTTTCTGATCTCTTTAGAATCAGATAGAGGAAGTCACTTCAACAATGAAGTAATTAAATTACTATGTTCAGCCTTAAACATTGAGCAGAAGTTGCATTTTAGCTACCGTCCTGAAGCATCAGGACTTGCGGAACAGATGAATAGTACCTTAAAATCAAGGATGGCGAAAATGTATGCGTCCACAAATCTGAATTGGCCCAATGCATTACTGTTAGTTCTGATGACAATGAGAAACACACCCGACAGGACTGTCACTGCATGAGATCCTCATGGGCAGAGCAATGAGGTTTCCAGTGGTTCCTGCAAATGTTCTTGTGAACGTGACCGATGATATGGTGATGGAAAACTTCAAAGGTCTGGCTGATGTGGCTCGCTCTTTCTTTCATCAGGTGGAAGCCACCACACTGCATCCTTCTCAAGATCAAGGATACAACCTGAGAGCAGGTGACTGGGTTGTGATCAGAAAGCACATGAGGAAGACGAGTTTGGAGCCTCGGTGAAAAGGCCCTTACCAGGTAGTGTAGATCACTAGCACAGCTGTGAAGTGCGCTGGAGTTCCGAACTGGATCCATGCAAGCCATACAAGAAAAGTGGCATGTCCTTTGGACAATGAAGAAGAGTTGTTTAGAGTACCAACAACAACCCTCCCAACCTCAGAGCTGGAAATGGGAGACAGAGGAACTGAGACTGGATCTGAGCAAACCGAAAACGGCTCAGCCACTCCTGGAAGAGACGAAGGAGAAGACCTACAGGAAGGTGAAAGTGACCCAATCTCAACTGAGGCAGTAGGAGAGTCTAGTCAGAGGAGAGCTGTCCCAGAAGCAGACGATCTTGAGAGACAAACAGAACAAACGACAGACCCCCAGGGGGAAGGAGTTGAGGCGGATCAAAGCCACTGTGGTCTGACTCCTCCTGAACCAGTTGCAGGTCCGTCAAGAGAAAGTCCTGCAGAGCAAGAAGAAGTTACAAGCTCGATACTGAAAAGAGCCCTAACAAAAGGTCCACTGAAATGAGAAAAGTGGGCAGTCACAAGCAAAGAGAAAAGAAGCAATTACAGTGACAAGTATCGAAGAGGAAGTAGTTATGACAAGGAGAGAAGATTTGAGTGAAAGAGAATTAAATGGAGATCTAAAGCTGAAAAGAAAAAGAATTGCAAGTCAAAGGTACGCTGGTCCTGAATGGGTGTATGCAACAACAAATGAATAGCAAAGAGAATTTTTGTCTTTTTGTTTTGATCGATAAATTCCAGGTCAATATTTTGGCACTTGAAGTAAACCAATGCACTGAACTGTTGAAACTATTCTTTGAGGGAAGTACCAAGAAAAAGAGACTATTGAAAGTAACCGGAAAAGGCTGTTTGAAAACCTGATTTGACAAGATAACCTAATTTTGACAAACTTACCGATTTTGACAAAAGGATCCTGGAAATAAGACTGAAAGCTGTAAATAACTGCTGAAGAAGATTGAAGATTTTAGTTTTTGATCTTTGCTGGATAGTTTATTATTTTTCTCTTCTACTTTCTGATTCTTTACAGATCATGAGTAACTTTAGCCAGCAGGGTAGGAAGAATAGGTGCTGTAAATACTTGAGTATTGGTTTGGCGATTGTATGCATGATATTGTGTCTGGTATTGATTGTGGGAATGACCGTTCTTCACAAGAGTAAAGCCAGCCATACTTCAGCTTCCGATACAACTACTGCACTCACAGAAATAGATAAGTTTAGGTTAGACGAGAAATATCTGCATGTAGATAATGCTCAAGGAGAACTTTCTTCTAATGTTTTCTATTGCTTATTGAGCGAGTATGTTGAGACCATGGATGTGAGAGATTGTTATGTCTGCATGTAGATTCCTTCATCAGTTGGGGAAGCAGTTACCTATCCTAGTTTACCCCTCACTTATGGGATAAATGGTAGTCTGTTACTAACAAGATCCTTTATCCAGAAGTACATCCATTATTTCTATTCCAATTATGACGTTGTGGTTGCGTTTGTCCCAATAATTAAATACCTGAGTAGAGTAGCTAAGCGGAACACTATAGAATTAGTGAGAGAATTCTTTGAACCTGCATTAACCTTTGGCACTTTATATGCACATAGAAACAATCTGACATGCTTGCTTACACCACTAGAAAAGAGCTTCTTAGATCAGACAGATGACAGGAGAAAGACAATAAAGGAGAAATTAGATTTACGGAAAAGGACTTTTAGAAATGATTATTCTTTTAGTGAAATAAAAACACAAGGAAGGTTAGCTTTAGATGCGCAACACATAGGAAAGCTTTGTATATATAGGCCTAAATCTAGTACTGATACAGTGTTAGTGGAAACTAGTGTATGTAGCCGTGTTTTTGTTTCAGAGTAAATGGACGTTCATTTTGAATGGACACGATCCAGCGATTCCTGGAATTTATTACATGTGTCGGCCAAATGCCTATTACCGTCTTCCAAGAGGATGGTATGGCACATGTTACTTAGGGGTAGTTTTCCCCAAGATATTCCAACTTGAGGACTTGAAAAGACTACCAACAATTACGAGTTACATCACATTAAACAAAAGAGAGAGTCTCCTTCTAGTATAGTAGAAATCATATTTGGAGCAATAATTCCTTCAGTAGGAGTTGTTCTGAATTCTATAAATATTTGAAAGTTGTCTACTATTGTGGATAACATGTTGACAAATTCTTCAGAAATGGCTGCGGTAAGATCTATGACTCTTCAGAACTGCCTTGTGTTAGACATATTTTTAGGAAAAGATGGTGGAGTTTGTAAAATGCTGAATTCAAAGCAATGTTGTTCATATTCTCCTGATAATAGCGAAGGAATTAGAAGCTTTCTTACTACTCTGACTAATGACAGTGCTGATTTGAAAGAGCTAAAAGAACCAGGTGTTTGGGAGAAAGTTGACAAAGGATTTGTTTCAGTTGGAAATTGGCTTCAGCAACATTGGGAAAGGGATAATATTGAAAATAATACAAGAAATATTGATTATTGTGATTTGTACAATTAGAGCATGGGGAATATGTAAAATGTATCATGATTAAATCAAAGAAAATGAAAACGGATCAGAGGAGGGAAGAGATAAAAATTGTTTTGAGAAAATTCAAAGAGCGAATGAAAAATTAAAAGGGATAGGGTTGGCAAATTTTAGCTGAAGCAAAAATTTGCGTTGGAAGATGTAAGTGTGATGACATATTCAGTCATCAGAGGAGGGATTGTTAACGCAGAAATGTTACTAATAAATATTCATGTATTCTGAATGTTAAATCTTCATAGAAAATGAGTTGATATAGAGAAATAATACACAACTTTGAAAATGTGCCTACTTGAGTGACCACTAATAATCTCAAAGTATCCTTATTAACTGCTTATTAATGTAAAATGTCATGCTCATGTTTGGATTAATATAGTAGTATGTCATATTAATGGTCATGTATTTTGTATTTTCTGTTTTAATCATAGGCCTTAAATTAACGAGGTCTTAGGCCTAGTTGTACAGCTTCATGTCAATTTGCATTACTTAGACGAATCATAAAATGGCTGGTTAGAGAATTAGATTGCAATTTTCCATGGCTGACCGAATGCTAGTAGCAAAAATTATTTCCCATGAGAACTGCTTGCTAGAATATGTTGTACTAGATATTGATACTTTGTAAAACTTAGTGTGTGTAAAGGAGATGTTCCCAGGAACTAATAATGGATGCACTGACTGGAGTATAAGCCGATACAAATTTGTTACTTGACAAGCCCAAAGATGGGAACAAGAGAAGAGGAGCCAATCATCAACATGTGAAAGACAGTTTAGTGATATCTTAGATTTGAGGTTCTACTTTCATTGGACTAAACATAAACATACGATTCTTTGACCAATAGCAATAAGGGAAGAGGTTTTAGGGAATTTAACTTAGCCAGACTGCACCGAGAGGAGAGACACCATTAGCCATATTCTTTCCAAACTGCACAGAGGGAGCGACACACTTTTCATGACCGTCCCGAGAGGATACGGGCTTAGCTTTTTCTAACTTTGTTGCAGAGAAGCGACATTCCAATATGTCCGTCCCTGAGACATTTCTATCTTGAACTTTATTGCTGAGTCCCGATGCCAGGCTGACCGAACAGATGTTCAATTGATGAAGACTGTTGCAGCTTGCTGAACCATACTGAGGCAAGGTATAAGACTATGTTACTGATTGCCATGTCTATTTGCTTTTGTCTTTAGGTACCAACTGCTAATTTTGATAGAGTTATAGATAGATGTTTTTCTACATTTGTGTTGAATAAATCATTTTACGTGAAGCCCAAGCATGCCATTCTATTCAGAAGGTCAGTTAGGAAACTCACTGATGATGCTTGCTAAATCTTAACAGTTGATGTATTTTCTTTGCTGAATCTAAATGTAGGCCATTTCTATTGCACAGTTATTCTTACTATTGATTTGTAGTGTAACTCTAGAATGTGTAGTGATTCACGCTTTGATTAAATTGAGATTCTTTAGAAGATTCGGTCAACCAGTATTGTTTCTGTATGTTTGTCATTTGATTTTGAGACTAAGTTACGTGATATTAGCATTGTTAATATAGGGAAATAAACATTCTAACTTTTACATAAAGGTGTGGTTATTCATGGCCAAGGGGTCATGGTGCGTGGAAATTATTGACTCCCAAGATTATTGATGTTATTGATTGGTATTGAAACTGAGTATTATGGTGGGAACTACTCTAAGCGCCGTCATAAGGTCCATCGAGCCTCTAACGTGTCCCCTTATAAATCAATGAGAAGAAACCAAATAAAGTCAGACGTGCTAACAGTACTTCTCTCCTGAATCCACTCTGGTGTCTCGGAAGGCAGTCCTTTACCTAACCACTAACAGCGAATGTATAACCACATAACCCCAGCTCTAATAGAATTCTACTTGTTCCACATCTCAAACCGCTTCAGATTCAAGGCCTTTTGCGCAATGTTCAGCACCATTCTAACTAAAAGTGACATGTCTCTCAGGCATTTCCTTCAATAGCCATTTGCCTCAATACTACTTGAAGTGCTGCTCTTAGGAGGATGGAAATGCTGAAAACATATGCATTAAGGTATACAAAAAAGTGATGGGTGGCATGCTGGAATGAATTTCAACCAATGGTAATTACTTGGGACAGCATTCCAGTACAATCTTATTTTGCACACAAAGCCACCTCAGAAAATATACACAGGTCAAGGAAGTAAGTGTGCTAAATCTACACTCTGGATTATAAACCAGGTCTCCTCGAATAAGAAGTCCCATCCGCCCACCCATTAAAAAAATTTAAAAAGCAACTTCTGACCAATCTCTTCAGACAGTGTGCCTGCTACCTATTTGTGCCATACTTTCACCCATTTTGTTTCTCAGATTTTGCTGTTGACGTATGACATGCCAAGTTCCCTTTATTGTAAATCATGGTATTTTCATGCCATTCTTCTGTACACTCTCCCTTCGGAGGACCATAGTTAATCACTACTGCCTTCCAGCCCTGGTGTAAACATTCCTCCATCGAGCTTTTTTGGCATCTGTCCAAAGCTTTGCTGCCCAGTTTTTGCACTTGATATTTCTCAGCTCTGTGGCTGGTTCCATTTGGTCATCGATGAAGCTCTCACCTTAAAACGATCACATCTCTCTGTCCCCTGGCTTTCTTCATCCTTTGCTGCTGAGGAGTCCGTCTCCAGAGACTGAGCGCTCATTGGACAAAACCTCACTCTTACTAAACGTGTATATCGCTGAACTGTCCGCTTACCAGAAGCCCACTTCCTGTGCTGGCCCCTGCTCTTCTAAAGCCATCTTCAAGGTAGCCCGAGAGCTGAGTGACTTCACTTCTAAGGAAACGGTCGACTTTCCCCTGAACTCTTCCATTCTAAATTAGGAACCATCGGGATCTCTGTGCCAGCTGCTTTTGATTTCATTAAACCTGTCTGTGTGTGTCTCTGCCATTCAGGTGCTGATAGATGTTTTGATCACTTCCGATCACAAATCTTAATTTTATTAGATCTGGATTTTGGGTTTCCGGACCCTCTTCCATGCATGTGCGGTCAGCATAACCTTTTTATTCTTCTTCACAACACTGAAGTATGCGTCCCTGTGAATGTTCAATCCATGGAGTTCTAAAAAAGGTCAGTGGTTGGAGCCCCGGTGGGTCAAGGGTTGCTTTCTTGGTCCACTATCAGTGGCCCCATCATCAAGATCTAAATGGATGTTGAGAAGAGAAGGCCATATTGCTCTATCATGATGAGTTATAAGGAAATCATTTTTTGCAATGGCCTGATGCCAATCATGTTTAAAACCCGTGCCTGCCCTTTGTTGTTGACTGAACGACGATGAACACCCTTAAACTGGATGCTTATAACACAAACTCTTGTCTTGGACTGTCTCTCCTATATCTGGAGCCCCTCGTTTTTGTTTCCATTGCCTATCCTTGTCACCAGTGACTGCAAACTAGGAGTACTGTTTGACTCGTTTTCCGTTTCTATGCAGGTCAACAAGATCACTTCACCATGTTTCCTCTTCTAGAAAATCTTGCTGAAAATCGTCTCCTTCCTCCATTTTGAAGCATGCTGCCTACTCGTTCAGGTGGACATTTCCTTTTGGCATTATTATTACCTGTATCTCTTAAACAGGCTTCAAGTTTTCCAAAACTAGATGCATGCATCTTTAGTGTGAAGATGCGCAACCTTATCTGGACCCATCTTGCCAAGCTGCATTGGCTTCCCTGGTTAAAATAATTACTTTGAAGGCACTTTGTATAGTGCATTGTGCCATCTTCCTGTTGGCACAAACACTGGCACAGGGCACCTGCTCTTTTTACTCCTGTGTGCACTCTGAATAAACGATAATAAATCGCACCACCTTCCTGAACCAGGGTGTCCTTGTACTACAGAATAAATGTCTTCGTGGGGATGGCAAACTGATGCAGTCTTCTGACACTTGTCACAGTCTGAACCTTGGTGACCTTGGAGACTAGGAAAGTTGTGCATATGCGCTATGCTCCTTTTTAAAGAATTTTCCATTTGACCGAAGTTGGACATTTTCAGCTTTGTGCTACCCTAGGTCAAGTAAACAAAGAAACCAGTGATTTGTCTCTGGATGTTTTGGGTTGCAAGGAATTACTAGATTCTTGTGTTTTCGTTGGATAAAATGATGACCTATCTTGATCTCTTTTTATTGTAATTTTATTTGTCCCTTGTAAATACTATCAGGCCAGTTTCTGGGCAGTGGCATTCATAGTGGAGTGCCTCAAAGGTTCTACCTATGGTAACTTTCCCTCAGGCTAGGTAGGTCTCTCTTGCCCAGTCAGTGTATTGCCTTCTCTAGTAAGAAGATTCAATGTGAAGTTGGGTCATGTTCTTTCAATACACTTTTCATCTGTGTCGTTTCTGCAGTGGTCATTTTAGTTTTGTATGAATTTCTTTTTCCTTCCATGTTTTGCCTTAATTGACAGGGCCACATTTTTGCATTTCGGACTTCTGTTGAGGTGTGCTGTGATTTACACACCACTGAGTATTCAAGGTGATGGTTTATTTTATTTGTGTCAGGTGGCTCTCCTTTTTCAGTGACCTCATTGTGTGGGTCGTCATGTAGAAGTACTTAGAGAAATTAGGAAAGGTCCATATTGAGGTCCGGCTTGGACCTTTTTGCCCTGTTGTACGGATCGGGCCTTTTCACTCGCGGCCTTCCTTCTTGCATCTTCAAGCACCTCTGTTTATGTTCAGGGACCCCAGATATTTTCTCTTCGGAGTGGGGACATATGCTTGGCATAACTGCCTCTCTATCAGGTTGTTGGTTTGAATTTTGAGGGTGTATGTCTTTGGTACGTTTCTCTTTTCCCCATTATGTTGGCCTCTAGCAACATTTAGGACTTTCTACCATACTCGTAGTTTTGGCGTGTTCCGTTCTTTCTACGGGTTTCCTCTTGTGGTATCTCACTTAGAGATAGGGACACTTTCATCTTTAGTGGTGCTCGTGTCTACCTTGGAGTCTGTAGGGGATACTTTATCATCTTCCCATACATATAGAGGCATTAGGATAGGGTGCAACAGTGAGTAGAAGCTATTGACTTTAGTGACTCTTGTACATTTTAGTATGGCACTACTCCCAGGCGGCCAAGGCTATCGTGTTAATATCTAATTGAAGCTTGTCTGCCCCCTGCTCTAGGTTGAGGACTGGGCGATTGTTACAGTGGGTGTGATGGAATGGAGGGGTGGGTAAAAGGATATGGTCCTAAGCTTTGCGGTCCAACTTCATGGCACTACGCAAGAATAATCTGTACTCCAGTTGGCTCGTCTGGATATCCCATGGTTATTGATAAGGTGGTGAACTACTGGCTATTGGTGACGGTCATGAGTACCCAAAAGCACCAGTATATATTTTGTCACTTTCTCATTCTTTGGTGCTGTGGTAAAAATAATTATAATAATAATAATTCTGTATGCTGTGATAACCTTTTGCCTCCTGGGATGCATGCCCGTCTACTTTGTGAAATACTCCTTTGCCTGGTCTATACAATACAAGTATCACAATTATATAATATGGTGTAACTTAAGTCACCTGCACTGCATTGCATCCTTCCCAATGGCATGTCTCCCCACCATCCCTAAAACATTAATATACGACTGAGACAGCGTGTGATGCTTAGGTCTTTTCTGCCAAGTTCCCTGACAATTTTAGTTCTGCAACAAACTGAAGTATTTGCCCAATTGAGGATTAGGAGTCTTGCACATATTTTGCATATGAAGAGCCTTGTGAGATTAGTGGGGGAAAACATGTAGCATAATGATTTTTTTCAGCTGCAAATGGGGAAAGAATATACACTTTACAAAAGGTAGTAATATCTGCATGTTAGCCCTATTCTGACATGTGAATCTCTGAAAAGGGTGATAATTTCGGTCTGGGGAAATGCCAAACCATGTGGCATCTGCAGGTTTCCAGGACAAAATTACCAACCACAGCAACCAGGAAATTTTTTAGCTCCTTAGAAGGCAGAGATTATAATATGTTTATTAAGGTTGAATTGACAGGGCAAATATTTGCAAGACCAGCTTTTAAAATGGAAAGGGGCAAATTTAAGAGCCCCTAGCACCTCCTTGCGCAACATTAGTGTCATTTGTTTTAAATACAAATGTGGCCCAACAATGTCAAAATTCGCTGTGCCGAATTTACAAAGTGGTGCAATGTAAATGATGTGTGTCAATTTATAGGGACTTCGACTCCTGCCCTACCTATGAGAACAAAGTCAATATCTCCATCTCCTAAAATTAACATCATGTCCTGGAATGTAGCTGGAATCAAGCAAAAACTGGATGACCCGGAATGGGTAAGCCTTGTAAACAAACAAGATATCTGTCTCTTCCAGGAGACATGGACTAAAGAACAGTTATCCTTGCAAGGCTTTACAACCTATTTCTCTGCTGCCCAACCTGCCTCTGGTGGATTCGGAAGACAGATAGGAGGTTTAATGATTTTACTGAACAATAAGTTAGAATGTGATCACTCTGTGATAAAGTTTAACTCCTTTGATCTGCTGGGTGTGCAACTTACATTCCGTCCTGGCTTCAAAATTATAGTTTTGAATATTTATGCTAGATCTGTTCCCCGTGGGTCTGATTCAATTGTTCTTTCTCAGTTGACGGACTACATAGACGCTTTGGACCCTTCAGTTTTTTTGATTATAGCAGGTGATTTTAATTGTTCTTTTGTGTTGGACAACTCCATTAGCAATCTGACTACTGAGGAGGACGAACATTGGGGTATTCCCCAATCTAAAGAAATGGTACTTTCGCCTGTTTCCTGTGTTGCATTCCAGATGTCTTCCCTTTGCCTGAACTATGGCCTGAGAGAATGCAATGGCCGCACTAAATCTGACTCAGAGCGAGCCATTACTTTCAAGCGAGGGCTTTCCTTTAGTACTATTGATTACATTCTTTTGGACATTAGGCTATGGTCAAGTTCACTTGATATGGAAATTCTACCTCGCTTGGATAGTGATCATAATCCTTTGTGTCTTGTATTGACTAATCAGGCATTTTTAAGAGTCCAGCACTTAAGGATTACTAATGTTCCATTCCCTCATTTGAACCATAGACGCTCTAGGGTCTGCTGGCCAAAGGTTGAATGTAACCCGTACTTAATTGGGGAAATTTATTCATCTTTTTTAAAACTCTTTGTAGATTATGAAGATCAAGAATCCTTGGACATTCCTATTATGGCGATCCACACTAAGATGGTCGATTCCCTTCAGGGTATCTTCTATAAGGAAACTTCCATTAAATTGAGACCCGCTGACACCCTTCGCAGGGACTGGTATAATCAGGACTGTGCGCAAGCAAGATCCACCTTAAAAGAGGCTGTTAAAAATTCTACGCATGCGGCTATTAAAGAGGCTCGTTGTAGGTATGCCAATGCCCTGAAGCGAGCCAAAAGAGACTGGGAGAATGAGACATGGCAGAAACTGCTTGCAGCAGCCCAAAGTAAAGATGATAGCTCTTTTTGGCGGTTGTTGACCTCCAGTTCGAAAAGGGGTAAGGACGATATTGGGTTGCATATACAGCCCGAAAGATGGGTGTCCTACTTTTCTGAAATCTATGCCTTGCCTGTACAGCAAGCTCTGGAGGACCCTGCACATGTCGAGTGTTGGGCTGCTAATAAGATCTCAACTGAGAGAATTGTTTTTACCTTAGCTGAAACCACAGCTGCTATTGATTCTCTGAGGCCAGCAAAAGCCCCTGGCCCGGATAAGATTCCAGGGGATTTGTTCAAATCAGAACCTAAGATATGGGCATGGTATATCAATTTGTTGTCTAATGCCATAGCAGCTGGCAGCCCTATTCCAGAGTCTTGGCACGGTGCTGAAATAATACCGATCTATAAAAAGGGTGATACAGGGTTGCCTGTAAATTATCGACCTATTAGCCTTATTGATATCCTTCAGAAGACGTTTGCCAAACAAGTCCTAGTGAGGCTTACTGACTGGATTCAAGACCAGCAAATTTTATCTCCTTTACAGGCTGGGTTTCGGCCCAAAACTAATACTATGGACCAAGTTTTCAGGGTGTCATTACTGTTCTGGAAGTATGTCACCTTATCTAAGCAAAAACTCTATGTGGCTTTCGTAGACTTAAGATCTGCATTTGATCTTGTCCCAAGAGAGAAACTGTGGGAAGTATTGTACAAAATTGGTATCCCAGGGAACTTAGTGCATTTAATCCAAAGATTACATGAAAAAACATTTGCACAAGTAAGATGGGGCAATCAGGGGGAACTCACAGACAAAATAGACATCAAGAGAGGAGTGCGCCAGGGTTGCGTTCTTGCCCCAACGCTATTTACACTGTTCATCAATGAGGTGGTGCAAGTCGTGTCCAATTGTCAAAATGACGCCCCATCTTTGAATCACCATAAAATTCCAATTTTGTTATTTGCCGATGATTCTCTCTTGATCTCCAGAACCCCTATGGGCCTCCAGGTACTCATGGACAAGTTCAGTTCGTTTTGCGGTGACTACGGTCTGGAACTTAACCATAGCAAAACTAAACTCATGACTTTGGGTTGTGGCCCCACCAAGAGATATTCAATATTTTACAATGGAACGCCCCTAGGTTTGGTAAAATCTATAGATTACTTGGGGGTGAGAATCAGCAACAATCTGCATTGGGGGGCCCAAATCGACAAAAGTTTGGCTCGCCTGGTACAGTCATCTGGAGCCATTCTTCGTTTTCATAAGTCTACTTCTGAGAGAGTGATTACTCCAATTATTAAAATTTATAGAGCAAAGGCACAAAGTGCTGCGGTCTATGGGGCAGAAATTTGGGGGTCCTCAAACACTGGCAGGCTTGCAGTGGGGGAAAACAATTTCGTGAGGTCTACTTTGGCCTGCCCTCGCAGTACCCCACTGCTGCCATTGTTTTGGGACCTTGACCTTCCACGCATCACAGATGTAGTTGCCCTACGACCTCTGCTTTTTTGGGTCCGTGTTTGGTCCACCCCTGAGTTATCTACATACAAGGAGTCTATCCAAGACATCTTGGATAGACCTAATGTACTCACCATTCCCTGGTTTAATCACATCTCTAAATGGTTTCACAAATTGGGTCTTAGTGAGCTATGGAGTCATCCAGAAAGTATAAGGAAGGAGCAGAAGAATCATTTGAAAACGGTATACTGGACTTACGTCAGGGAAAACTATCTGCTGTGCCTTACTCACGGCAGATTGACCTCACAATTTTTTGATTTTAAATGGTATCCGTCTTTTGAATCTTTTATGGATATAATTCTTGACCCATTAAGTAAGAGTTTATATATCCAGTTCAGATATGGTTGTCTGCCTCTCAAATCATATGGCAGTAAGTGGAGTGCAACTACAAGATCTGATTTATGTCCGAGCTGTACTCTTAATCCAGAATCCATTGTACATTTTATGTTTTTATGTCCTGCCTATTTGATTGCGCGTCGAAAGTGGTTACGGCCAGTGTGTAGGAATGTGGGGGTAAGACATTGTATTGTTGCCTTAAGAATTCTGATGAGGGAAAGTTCCCCCCCCTTGCCCTGTGCGGTTAGTAGGTACATTACAGCTGCCTGGCATGTACGTACTTATCACTTGGGGAAAGTTGCTGATGCGGAACTTACTTCCAAATAAGGACAACATGAAAAACTGACAATGGAATGTTTTAGTCATCAAATTTTAACCACACACCTAGACTGGAACAATACCCCATGATTGATTTAAATGACAGTCAGTAGGAGATTAGGTGTTTGGTTTTTATGTGTTTTAAGGCCGTAAAGGATGTTCTTTTTTATTCCTCTTATTTCCTTTTTAACATAATTTTTACTTATCTTTTATCTTTCTACCGGTGGTTGTTTTGCTTTTAGGGTTGAAAGTAACCAATAAAGCTATGTATGTACAAATATAACTGTGGGAGAAAACAATTTTGCGAGGGCTTTGATAGTGTGCCCCCGAAGTACACCACTGATCCCAATGTTTCTTGATTTGGGGCTAAACCAAGTAGCTGATTTAATTTCCCTATGACCTCTATTATATTGGATAAGGATTTGGACCACCCTGAATTGGATTTATACAAAGCATCATTGCTTGACCTGCTAAAGAGACCAAATGCAGCTATTATTCCTTGGATTAAATATGTGTCCAATTGGTTTTGTATCTTGGGGTTTGGAGATTATTGGGAGAATCCCCAAAAATTAGTGAAATCCCATAAAACTGCTTTGAAATCAGCTTACTGGTCCAATGTATGGAACAATTATATTTGTTGTAAAACTCATGGTCGATTATCTAATCTTTTTACTGATTTTAAGTGGTTTCCGCAGTATGAATCCTATTAAGATATTATACTAGATCTACAGGGCAAAGGTTTATGTGCTAGATTCCGTTTTGGGTCCTTACCAATGTTGTCTTTAACTTGCAACTGGGGGCCAATCACTACTTCAGATATATGTCCGGCTTCTGGCGGTGCCCCGGAAACAGTTGAATATTTTATGTTTTTTTGCCCAACATATTTTTTTTCCACAGTCAATATGGATTCGAAAAACCTGTAGGGAAATGGGGCTGGAAAACTGCAGTATAGCAATAAGGGTTTTAAAAAAGCCATAGATCAAATTAATTAATTTTAGCAGTCAGCAAGTTTTTAGTGGCAGCATGGCATATACGTGATCACCATTTCAATCAAGGACCCACGAAGCGTGCCCAGGCAGGATTTTAGATGAATACTCTGATATCACATGTATGTATTTATTTATGTGTTTTTTTTTTATAAAATTATTAAATCATTGTACAGATTATAAAATGAGATGAAATTTTTCTTTTAATGTATGTGATGCTTTCATGGTTAATTGACCGAATAAAGCTTGACTTGACTTGAAGTGGTGCAATGCATGCATTGCGCCACTTTGTAGCCTTTGGCGCTACATTATGCCTGCGCCAGGCATAATGTATGCAAAGGGGGCGTTCCCCCATTAGAGGAGGTGAAAAAATGGCGCAAAGAAATCTAAAAGATTTCTTTGCTTCATTTTTTTAGACACTTTTAACACCTGCTCAGAACAGGAGTTAAAAAGGAGGCACACCGTTGTTTTCAGTAGACCTCAATGGGCTTTGCAGGATTACCGTCAACATTTTTGATGTTAATCCTGCAAAACTCTGAACTAGCGTAAAAAATATTGACGCTAGATCCCATAACTACCATCATGGTGCGGCGTATCACACGTGGTGGCATTAGGAGGGGCACTAAGGGGCTCAAGGAAAGTGGAGCTCCACCCAGTGCAGCACCACTTTTCTTAACTCAGGCCCAGAGAGACTTCAGGTTGGCCCCTTTATTTGGATCAGGTTCATTTAGCTATTGGTTTGAGACATTGTCAATCATATCTGGAGTATTTCTCATAGTAATACTATTGGATGTTTGGGCTCTGCCTTTCAATGGGTACTTTAATTACAATCCGAGAGGCACCATTTCCATCTAATAAGTGCACTAAATTAACAATCACACGTTTGTCTCACTTAAAGCCTACATGGATTATATACAGAAAGCAAAGCATTTTTGAATGCTTGTGTCATGACTTCAGTGCGAGGCTGACCCTAACATGGCCTCTTAATTATTATTATTTTTTTATATCAGAGAGCCATATTGCAGTGATGGTGTCCGATGATTATGACAAAATAGCAATTGGGTGTGTCTACGAGATGGACACATGATAATATATAGGTACTTTGTCTGAACCACCAATTCTACGCCATAACCAATACCAACCACATTACCACCAACAACAATATGAGATCGAATACTATTAGCACTTGGAAACCACCATTTATATCAGTATTGCCACAACCAGTATCAAAAATCGACTTACAAGCGTTGGTAAAGCTAAAACTGGTCTATATTTATTATCCTTTTGCATTAAAACATAATTTATTCTTGCCTATCTTTGTCAAATAAAACCCAGACCTTTTGGCTTTGTCAATATTTACTGATTTTTGTTGTTTTTGACTGCAGTTTGTCGATCACTCCTCAGTTCTTGTTAACATGGTTCTAAGTGTTAAGTACTCGTTAGATGGTGTGTTGTGCGCATTTGTGACCCTGAGCATATTTCTTTGTAGATGTAATGTGTATATGCCATTTTGATGGTGTAATTAGTCCCGTCTGTCTTGGAGCAACCTTCCATATTCATTGCCTTAAACAGCTAGTTCAGTTATGTTCCGTGACCTGGCCTGCGTTTCATTTTGGCTGTTGGCTCTGGCAGCAGGCATTGTGATCTCAGATCTCGACTGTATTGACTTATAATAATCAAGTTCTGATGTATTTTCTATAAATAGACAACTGCATGCATCACTGGTCGCGAAAATATAGAAATTAGAGATGTGCATTTTCACAGGGTTACCGAATCCCATGTATTATGACAGGCTCATTGACACAGATTGCAGTCTGATAATTAAGCATTGAGAATGACATTTTATTCTTCTCCTTCTTTGGTGAGTTTGTGTTCTTAAAATGAGAAATCTATTGTTACTACTGAAACCAGCTTTTCTAAGCCTGCTTTATCACAGTCGCTGACTTCCACAGTCATGGTTGCCCATGAATTGCTATCTCTGGGAGTGCCTCAACCTTTTAGTCTAGCTGATACTAATGTTAACGCGTCCGTCTATGTCAATTTATACACATCAGGACTCGTTTTAGGTCGATGAACCTTTGGACCCAGTGGTGAGTCTCCGTAAGACGAGATTACCAAGCATCAAAATATATTTCACAATAACCATTAATGAATCTTCGGCGCATTCATTAATGCTCAGATTCAAATAACCACACCTTGAAGGAAGATTTGTGAATTTATTCCCTATTGATTACAATCTAATAATAAACGTATTAATCTCAAACCAAGAAGCATTAGAGCATAATCACAAATTGGCAACTACAATGAACATTCAACAATGCGATGACCAGAATCATAGGATAGATACGTTAGCAGAGAATAGGTCATAGTGCATGATAAACAATAGACTATCAGTTCAGCATAGCTACATGTCAGTCACGTCAGTTCCTTCAGTCAAATGAATACCTCATCTAACCTCGAATTAGCATTAGCATGTTGGGCTTCATGCAAAACAATTTAGAACATCAATTTGGAAAACATGTAACTAAGATACCTAATTAAACATACAGCAGTTGGTACCTAGAAAGAAAGGCATATAGATTCCGTTAGCATTAATAATTACCCTCCTCGAGATAGGTCAGCATACAGGATCAGTCTTCGTCTTCAGGACATCAGACAGTTCACCGTCAATCTATCTAAATTAGAAACAAGGGACTCTCTCCTCATAAGGAGGAAAGTGTAATAGGGCAGTCTATGGGCTAGGATAATTTTGTCTAAGTCTCAAATCACCAAATAGAGTGACAGAGTTTCTGGATGCAATCGGTATCATTCCCTACCTAAATGCGCCTCGTCTCTTGTGTCATGAGTTTTTATCCCCTTTTCTTAATACATTCCCCCAAAATTCTATTGGTTAGTAACTACACCCCATTATTGGTAACCAATCAAATTATACATTAAGTAATGCATTTGTCATTTCTCGATATTTGCTCGTCTTCCAATTGGTCTTCATAATCAGCATTTTCGTAGGTGGTACGTCCGGGGTTACTTCACCATCTTGGCACACATCTCAGGTCAAAAGTTCTCTTCCCCTCGTCTCATTGTCCTTGAAAGTGTCCATGTTTATTTCTAATCACATAATTTTGAGCTAGAAGCTACTAGCATACGAATGTGAAAATTCCTTCATGTTTCAAACTAGTACAGAAAGAACAATAGCTGGGTCATGGTCATTTGCAAGTCTGCATACTGGAGAAACAGAAAAATACGCTTTTAAATGAGAGTTACACAGCTAGTTCGCGACTCATGCTAACTTAAGACATACGAGTTCTAATGAATACAGTTTTGATTGTGATAATGCGTATAACTGAAAGTTTATTGTTATTCAACATTAGTATTCATAAATGAATAAATCTTTACGTTATTAATACATTTTAACTATTAATTATTAAGGTTGCTTTGTCAATGTAAGCATTTCACGTCTATAATATATGATATTTAAACTACGCTCTCTCAGTCCCTCCTCTGATGACGAACGTCATCACACAATTCTTGATCTTTAATTTTTCACCTTGCGCATAATGCGCATTTCAACATCTTGCCCTTTATGTGAACTTTCCCATATTTCATTGAACATTTTCTCTCTTTCACTTTCTTCATTCCGTTTGGCTCTTTTTGACAAGTTTCTTTTAATTTTGTCATTAATTTTGCATGCTCCCCATAATCCTAATAGACAAATCAATACAATTAGTAGGCCCAGCATAATTTTTGCAAGGACTCCATTCCAAATGTTGGTAAACCAGTTTCCTACCCGGGCAATTCCTTTTCCAAATTTTTCCCACACTCCAGGTTCTTTTAGACCCTTCAAATCTATACTATCTCTAGTCAGGTTAGTAAGCATGTTTCTAATTTTCTTACTGTTATCAGGTATATATGAGCAGCAGTGACGTTCATTAAGCATTTTGCGCACACCTCCATTCTTTGCTAAAAGAATGTCTAAAGCAAGCCGATTTTGAAGAGTCATAGCTCTTTCTGCCGCAAGTTCAGTATCCATTAATAATATTGCTCCTGTAAAATTTGACAGCATGTTATCCACAATAGTAGACAACTTTTGAATTTTCATAGAATTTAAGATAACCCCCACTGATGGGATTATTGCTCCAAATATGTCACCAATGACAGCAGCCACTGATTCTCGTTTTTGTCTAGAATGTTGTATTTCAGAAGATTTAGGTATTTGTTTTAAGTCATCAATCTGGTATATTTTTGGGAAAACTATTCCCAAATAACATGTCCCATACCATCCCTTTGGGAGACGGTAATATGCATTTAACCCACAGATGTAATAGATTCCAGGAATCGCTGGGTCTTGTCCATTTAACATGAAGGTCCATTTACTCTGAAACAAAAACACATGCCTACATTCACTCGTACCCACAAACAAATTGTCTTGATCGGATTTTGGTCTGTATATACATAGCCTACCTACGTGTAATGCATCTATAGCTAGTTTGCCTTGTGTTTTAATTGCAGTATAGGCGTAATCATTTGCATAAGTACGTTTTTCTAAGCCTTTTTCTAACTTCTCTTTTAATGCTTTGCGTCTATCATCTGTGTGATCTAAAAAGCTTTTCTCCACAGGAGATAGTAAGCATGTTAAATTGTTGCGGTGTGCATAAGCAGTTCCAAATGTTAGTGTTGGCTCAAAGAATCCTCTAACTAATTTTATATCATGCTCTTTAGCTAGCTTATTTAAGAATTCAATTACAGGCACAAAAGAAAACACAACATCCAAATTTGAATAAAAGTATTGTACATGCTCTTGATTATAAAATCTTGTTAGTAGCAAACTGCAGCTAATCCCATAAGTAAGAGGGAGGCTATGATAAGTAACCCCCTCCTGCACAGATGAAGGAATTTTAGTACACACATAACAATCTTTCGTATCCATAGTTTCCACATACTCATTTAATAAGCGATAGAAGACATTAGTAGAAAGTTCCCCTTTTACATTAGTTCCCTCATGTAGATGTCTAGCATCCTGCTCAAATTTCTCCCATGGTGATAGTTTATTAGTTGTAGTGATAGTCTCAGGTTTTAAAGTTGCATTAATAGTTTCACTCTCTCTCCACGGCATTCCTACAATCACTCCCACAATCATTATTGCGCATACAACACCTATCATAAGTCCTAACCAACCACACACCTTACTTCCTTTGTTGCTATAAGCCATGTTTGTATAGAATCAGAATAGTAGATCAACAATCAACTTAAGATGGCAAACTCTTTCTGCGTATTTACAGCGTCTTCTCTCACTCCAGGACCCTTATTGTCAGCTTAGGTTAGCAGCTTGTCGCAATCAGGTTTCTATAAGTCAAATCCAGGTTTAATTGTCTCTTTTCGGTAGGTTTATAAAGTTTCTTTCCTTTTAATATATTTTTCCAAGGTTTCCTGTTGTTGTTTTTCTTCAGGTACCGTAGTATTGGCCTGGCACTTCTCGATCAAAACAGAATGCTAAGAATTCTTGTTGCCATTCAGAGGTTGTAGCATATGCCCATTCAGGACCTGTGTACCTTCGGTTTGCTATTCTTTTTCTTTTTAATCTTCGTTCGCCTTGCTGTTCCCCTTCACTCAGATCATCTGCTTGTGAGGTATCGCTTTCTTCTATTATTGTCTCGTTTGTTAATTCTCTTATTCTAAAAGGCGACTTTTCTGGCCATGTATCACCTCTATGTGTCTTGTTTCGGTGTTTTCCTTCAGGACGCTGGACAGCACCCTCCTCTTGTGATATGGTGTTTTCTCTTGATAGGCTTGGAACTCGATCAGAAGATTCTGATTCGTTCTGATTTAAATTTACTGCTTCTCCGTCTCTCTCTCCTTCCTGTTCGATACTGTATTCAGATTCTGAATTGTATTCGTCTGCTTCTGGGAGAACCTCTCCTTGTCTTTGTTCTCCTGCTGCCTCCACTGAGATTGGCACTCCGTCACCTCTCTCGAACTCTCTGATAGTGTGAGGGACTCGGCTGTTCTCAGCGGGCTCTCCTGTAGTCTCAGATCTTTCTTGACTGATCTCTGACTCTGAGACTTCTCCTCTTGAAGTTGCTGTACCGGAATTTTCAAGTTCCTCTTCAACAGGACACGTTACCTTTTTTGTATGGCTGGCATGTATCCAGTTGGGAACCCCGGCACACTTCACAGCAGTAGTGGTCGTCAATATCACTTGATATGGCCCTTTCCAACGCGGCTCAAGACACAATTTTCTTACGTGCTTCTTGACAACCACCCAATCTCCAGCTTGCAGAGAGTGTCCTGGTTCGCCGATTGGTGGTAACGTGTTAGCTTCCACCTGGTGAGAGAAAGAGCGTATCACGACAGCTAAACTTTTGCAGTAATCCAACACCATATCATCTGTAATATTCACTAGTGCATTTGCAGGTACCGCTGGTAACCTCATTGCTCTACCCATGAGGATTTCATGGGGGGACAATCCTGTCTTCTTATCTGGTGTGTTTCTCATGGACATCAATACTAGCGGTAATGCATCTGGCCACTTCATGTTTGTTGCTGCACACATTTTCGCTATTCTTGATTTTAAGGTACCATTCATCTGTTCAACTAGTCCTGATGCTTCAGGGCGATAGCTACAGTGTAACTTCTGCTCGATGTTGAGTGCTGCACACAGAAGCTTGATCACCTCATTGTCGAAGGTCTTCCCCTATCTGATTCTATAGAAACCGGGAACCCGAATCGTGGTATTAATTCCCTCAGTAATAATTTTGCAACTGTGAGACTGTCATTTCTACGTGTAGGGTATGCCTCAATCCAATGACTGAAAACACACACAATCACCAACACGTACTTCAATCCTCCACAAACAGGCATTTCAATGAAATCCATTTGTATTCTATTAAATGGACCTCCAGCTCTTCCAATGTGGCTCAAATTTACCACTGTTCCTTTTCCAGCATTCATCTGTTGACAGATAATGCACCTGTGACAAGTAATTTCTGCGGCATGTCTGAATTTTGGATTAAACCAATCAACTTTAAAAGATCTGATCATGGCATCTCTTCCTAAATGTGCTTGCCCATTATATAATCGGGCAAATTGTGACAGAAGACTATTAGGTAAGACCAACTTTCCATCATCTGAGACCCATATATCATCTGCTCTTTGTGTGCATTGCATTTTCTGCCAAGAACATTTTTCTTCTTTGTTAGCACGGCTTTGTAGTGTCTTTAACTCATCTAAAGTATCGACCACTTGTAATGCTAGATTCAGAGTTGTGTCATTTTCAGGCTGAGGTAGCAATTCCCACTGCTCTTTGAATGATATACAATTTAATGCACAAAATCTTGCTACCTGATCTGCATAATCATTCCCCATTGACACAAAGTCTTGTGATCTGGTGTGAGCACTGCACTTTACCACGGCAATTTCAAGAGGTAACTGAATTGCATGTAACAAATCTCTTATTTGTTCTCCATTTTTCACAGGTGATCCGGAGGAGGTCATGAAACCCCTTTGTGACCAGATCTGACCAAAATCATGTACAATTCCAAATCCGTACCTGCTGTCAGTATAGATTGTAACTTTCAAATTCACAGCAGCATGGCAGGCCTTTGTAAGAGCTATTAATTCTGCCACTTGTGCTGAAAATACCTTTTCAAGCCAAGAGGCCTGGACTATGCCAGACATTGTATATACTGCATAGCCAGCTCTCAATGTCCCTGTTGAATCTCTTAAACAGGACCCATCCACGAACATAATGCAATCGTTTTCTTTTAATTGGGTGTCCTGTATGTCTGGGCGAGGTTTGGTACAGAGGTCAGTCACCTCGAGATAGTCATGCTCAAATTCTTCCCCCTCTTTGATTTCTGTATTTTCATTGGGAAGCAGAGTTGCCGGGTTCAGTACTGTGCATCTTTTCAGTGTAACATTTGGTGATCCCAAAATAATCGTCTCATATTTGGTAAGTCGTGCATTTGTCATGTGTTGTGTTTTCGTTCTTTTCAACAGGATTTCAACAGAATGTGGAACCAAAACTGTCAAAGGGTATGCCATGACTATGCCCTCACATTGGGAAAGGCTTTAACCAACTGCTGCAACTGCTCGCAAACAACCCGGTAGGGCTGCTGCGACAGGGTCCAAAGTAGCTGAAAAATATGCTACAGGGCGATTTGCATCTCCGTGGACCTGTGTTAAAACAGACAAAGAACAAGCATCACGTTCATGACAAAACAACAGAAAAGGTTTCTCATAATCAGGCATTCCTAATGCTGGGGCCCTGCACATGCATTCCTTCAGCTCTAAGAATGACTCAAGTTCTTCTTTTGTCAAAGTGATTGTATACGGTTCATCTTTGACATCTTTCCCTGTCAATTTTATTAGGGGCTTTGCAATGATTGAGAAATTGGGTATCCATTGGCGGCAATAACCCACCATTCCCAAAAACATACTGACATCTCTTTTTGTTGTTGGGGGATTCATTTGTATGACAGCTGTTATTCTCTCCTTTGATATTCTTCGGGATCCTTTCTCAATTAGATGCCCCAAATATTTTACTTCTTTCTGACAGTATTGCAGTTTCTTAGGTGACACCTTATGCCCATTCCTTCCCAAATGATTCAACAATGCAATGGTATCATATTTGCAACTGTCTCTGGTTTTGGATGCAATCAACAAGTCATCAATGTACTGCACACGAGTTGAATTAAAAGGCAGCACAAGAGGTTCCAAATCCTTCTTTAATATCTGATTAAAGATGGATGGTGACTCAGAAAACCCTTGAGGGATTCTGCACCAACTGTACACCTTATCCAGGAATTTGAAACTGAACAAAAATTGGCTATCCTCATGCAGCGATATTGAGAAGAATGCCTGTGATAGGTCTACTACGGTAAACCATTCAGCATCGCAAGGAACTTGGAACATTATTACCGCTGGGTTAGGAACCACAGGGCAGCATTTTATCACAATTTTGTTTATTTTTCTCAAGTCTTGCACAATTCGAACTTTCCCACAGGGCTTTCTCAAACCCATAATAGGAGAGTTACATGGACTGCTCAAAACTTCTTTCAAAACTCCTTGCCTGAGAAAATCTGCAACTATCTGTGTCACTTCAATGAGTACGTCTTGAGTCATGTGATATTGTGGTACTTGTGGGAACACTGCATTTGGTCTTATCTGCACCTTGACTGGTTTGACTCCTTTAATTAATCCAACCTCTTTTCCTGTCAAGTCCCACACTCTCTCTGTTACGGACCCTTGTAGGTCAGCAGGTAAGTCGATTAGAGTGAACACTGGGAATAAAGTAATTAGAGGGTAATCTTCGCTCGTCTCCCCTCCTTCTATGAGCTGGCCCTCATCTCCTTCATCATCACTGTTTGTCTGAACTTCTATTCCATCGTTGGAACAGGTAATTGAACATTTAGTTTTACATAGTAAGTCCCTTCCCAGTAGGGATATTGGACTTGAGTCGCATACGACAAACCTATTCAGGCCTTGGAAATTTCCAATTTCAACCTGTACTGGGTCAGTAATTGGATTTGTCAAATACTGATTAGCCACACCAACCACTCGTATAGTGCGTCCCGATAAAGGTAACCTTGGTACTTCCACACTGCGGACTGTAGAGCGTGTAGCTCCAGTGTCAACCAAAAATGAAACTTTATAGCCCATTACTTTTCCCTCTACATATGGGCCTCTCTGATCTACTTCTAATGAGGCTGCAAGCCTGCACTCTTCACTGTCTGAACTGTCATCTGACCATTCGTCATTCATCTCATTTTCACCTCGTAATGGGAATTGTTGTACAGTATTGTTTTGACTCGTCACCTGACCTGTGACCTGCTGAGGAAGCATCATCTGTTGCTGACCCATCGGGGCTAGGGGTAACTGCATTTGCTGTCTAGGCACCATAAGAATCTGCTGTTGCATTGGTTGTACTGACACAGTTTGGAAACGTGCCATTTGCATTTGCTGCATGGGTTGCACCCCTGACATCTGCACCAAATTATTCTGTAAGTTCGGGTTCTGTTGTCTCATTCTTGGACCTTGCGGATTCTGCTGTGCACCGACACTCATGCTCTGCTGAACTGTACCATCATGCACCATATTTGGACAATCCCGCTTCCAATGTCCCATGCCCCGCATGCGTGACATGGTGACATCCTCTTCACTACTTGCCCATCATTTTGAACGACAACATTATTCATGTCCAAACTACGATTCACAAAACCTTGGCCTCTACCTCTCGGCTGTACCTGAAACCCACCGTTCATTTGCGGTTGCTAGTGCATCATCTGCTGAACACAATTTCCCTGAATTCCAGCTTGTGCAGCTCTTATCTGCATCACCATCACTTTCTCTTTCAGCTTTTTCTGTTTTAACTCAATTTCATCACTACAGTATTTCGCATACTGCAACACCTCATCAATCGGTTTAGCTTGCCAACAAATCAAATGGTTCTTAATCATCTGACCAACCTCTGGTCTCAGCCCTTCGACAAATCTGAACACAAGATGATTCATGTCTTTCGGCTCGATTGTCTCAGTACCACTGTAATGTTTAAATGCTTTTAACAATCTCTCATAATAGGCATGTATTGATTCCTTAACCTCTTGCGAAGTCCGGTCGATTTTCTGCCAATCGGTCACCTTCGGTGACACCTTTTGTTTCAAAAATTCAATGACTTTATGATAATATTTCATCACCTCTTCAGAAGGTGCTCCCGTCGCCTTATCCCTTGCCGGTTCCTTTGTGGGCCAATCTAACCCTCTTTTGCACTCAAGCCACAAATCCGGTGGAACAATAATCTCAAACAAAGTATTTAAGTCCTCCCAAAGACATTTTGCAAGCTTCACAAATCTATCTGTCTGTTGGTACCACTCGATCGGTTTTTCTCTCAGCCTTGGGTAATCATTCGTAAAGGACAAAATATCTCCCCTGGACCATGGCACATGGACTAAAACACCACCAGCTGTTTCTCTCATGGGCAGGATTTTTACTGAATCCACATTGGGTGTGGTCGCTGTTTCAATATACCCTGGGCTATCCCTCTTCCCTTTGTCTTTTTTCTTTGCCCATCGGTTTTCCCATTTCTCTAATGCTCCCCAGATTTGTGCACTCTGCAGCAATTCTTTCAGGTGTGTCTTCATGCCTGCGGATCTCATGTGTTCAAAATCTTTAGTGTTGAAGTCTAATCTGTAGCTTTGTTTCAAATGCTTTGTGTTACCAATATCAATATTGTATCTGTCTGCCAAGTTTGTTAATCTCTGGCGTATTTTCCCTACTTCTTTGGTAATCTTAGGGCATAAGTATCTCAGTTCTGCCTCAGTGTAGGATTCCAACCTGTTCACCCCCATTGTTCCTTCCACTAACTCAGCAGCTTCTGCTCCTAGCCGTACAAGATTCAGATATTCATCTTGTTTTTCCTTTTCAGGATTGGCTTCAATTACTGTAGTCGCTGTAGTCTTTTGTGATGTGCAAGTTTTCTCTAACCACTCATTTAACCTTTGTACTGTAAAACCCTGCAGTGAAATGTTCCCTGCATGTATCATTGGAGTATATGAGGTATTTGTACTCATAGTTTGGGGGGTCAGGACTCCCAACCCTGCTTGTCGCATTGCCTAAAGAGGTGCCCCTATTGGACTGAGGTCCATTAAGGGTCTTGATTGTTCGGAAACCTGTCCTCCCTGGGCCATTATTTGTGGAGTTCTAATAGGCCCTCCTCTTATCATTTCATTAGTCATAACTCCCTGTTCACATGTCCTTGCTCTCTCTTGGGCATATAACGGTACTGGAGGACCAACAGTGATAGGTAGTGATATTGCGGCAGGTGTCTGACCTGATCCCAGGCTTCTAGGAGCTGCAACACCATAGGTCTTCTCTAATAATCCTGGTGCAGGTTCTTTCAAAGGACCCGCTACTGGGTTATACCCCAGTATCAGTTGTGGTGGTTGTGACACTAACTGTAGGGTTGACTCAATCTGAACCAATCTTGGTTTTGTATATATCGGGTCTGGCGGCACCACCAAGTTCGTAGTAGTCTCAAGCACTGGAACATCAGGGTAAATTCTTTTTACCTGCGGTGGAGGCTGTAACTGTATCGGTACGTCTGGTGCAGTAGGTACACTGTCACCATTCTGTGTCAAAGCTGTATCGCTAGTCTGTACCGTATCAGTAACTCCCTTCTCCTGTGTCTGGTTCCCAGGATCCAAGCTGGTGCTCGGAACATCGTCACTCACCGCATAAGGTGGTGGTCGATCATGCAGCAATCTATCCATAAACTCCTCATCCTCTGAATCATCCTCTTCTTCCCAGGACCTTTTTTGTTCTTTAACTTTGCCTGAGTCTTTGTTAGTTTTGCAAGAAGCTTTCTTTCCCTTTGTCTCTTCTCCCTGTGTTATCGCTGGAAACAGCTTTAACCCATCTACTATTCCCCGTCTCCACATCTTATTCTCGTTATCCCATCTTGCTTCAGCATAAGATTTTTCTGCCCTTGTCAACCTCCTGTGAAACCTTTCCTGCCTATGTTTAAGAGCCATCAGATCCCAGATCGCTAGAGCCTCATATTGTGCCGGTCTCGGAGGTGGTTTCTGTGTACTTAACATCCACCTCAAGTTTTCTAATACCTTTTGATTGAACGTCCCATGTTCCGGGAACGCTAGACACCCTTCTTTTTCTGTCAACTTGCGCCATTGTTTTATCCATAAACAAGGTGCAACACCCTTTTCCTCCATAACTGTATAAGCTGGAGTACCCTCGGGTGTTGTAGGTTCCCCGTCGGTTGCAACAATGTACACATCTCCCCTCAATGCGCTTTTGAATGCCTTTACAAAATTCATTTTATTTATATTTAATCAAGAAACGGCTTAGTTCCCAGGACACTCTTCACCTGTCCTTTGCTCACCCTATTGTCTCTCACGAACGGCAGCCAATCCGTGCGCGACCCGTCTTAACATCTGACCTATCCCAGTGCGGCACCACTGACGTCACACCCACACACTCTGCAGCTGACAAAGTCTTGCGGCTTGTCCACGCCTCACTAACTCATACAATTCATACAACTAATGCGATTTATTGCAGACACTTTAATATGACAATACAAATCTGCCGGTTTACTACAGGAAGGGTAACACATTCGCTTCAGAACTTTACGGAGATTTCACTTGAAGCCTCGGCCGCTACTCTCTCCTTCTCAGATCCAACATGCGCAAGCAGAATTCGACCCGCAAATCCTACTCTCGACTTGTCAATGACTCCCTCTAGTGCACTTTAGAGCTTGTCAAATCTCCATCGAAGGTTTCATACATACATTGTGACTCAAACTTGACTTGTCAACCACGCCCGATTGACCTATTAAACCGCACAGATTACAACATAAACCATAATTTTCATCCTACTCCGGAGTCTTAGACCTCAAAAAGTCCGTATACCTTAACCAACCACGTGGATAATTTTGAACAATAAGCGCTGCATTCACATGAAGTATGCCGACTTCCCTACTCTCATACTGTGGAGTACGCCAACTCCTGCTAAACGACACTTATTTTGGCCTAAATACACACAATCTTCACAATCTCCTGCAAGATGCATAAGCTTTGAGCAAGCGCAAAGACCCTAACCACACATACTATGGCTCCGAGAACATTCCCAACTCATCTAGGCAGGCTCCGAGATCCCAGGAAAGCCCATGGTGAACCTAGCCACTCATTGTTTTGCCAAATTTCATTATCACAGAAAACTAAATTAACAATGAAAACTCCGTCCTAGAGCCCCCAAGGGCCAAACCGTCGTTCTGCTACCAGAACTGTTAACGCGTCCGTCTATGTCAATTTATACACATCAGGACTCGTTTTAGGTCGATGAACCTTTGGACCCAGTGGTGAGTCTCCGTAAGACGAGATTACCAAGCATCAAAATATATTTCACAATAACCATTAATGAATCTTCGGCGCATTCATTCATTCTCAGACTCAAATAACCACACCTTGAAGGAAGATTTGTGAATTTATTCCCTATTGATTACAATCTAATAATAAACGTATTAATCTCAAACCAAGAAGCATTAGAGCATAATCACAAATTGGCAACTACAATGAACATTCAACAATGCGATGACCAGAATCATAGGATAGATACGTTAGCAGAGAATAGGTCATAGTGCATGATAAACAATAGACTATCAGTTCAGCATAGCTACATGTCAGTCACGTCAGTTCCGTCAGTCAAATGAATACCTCATCTAACCTTGAATTAGCATTAGCATGTTGGGCTTCATGCAAAACAATTTAGAACATCAATTTGGAAAACATCTAACTAAGATACCTAATTAAACATACAGCAGTTGGTACCTAGAAAGAAAGGCATATAGATTCCGTTAGCATTAATAATTACCCTCCTCGAGATAGGTCAGCATACAGGATCAGTCTTCGTCTTCAGGACATCAGACAGTTCACCGTCAATCTATCTAAATTAGAAACAAGGGACTCTCTCCTCATAAGGAGGAAAGTGTAATAGGGCAGTCTATGGGCTAGGATAATTTTGTCTAAGTCTCAAATCACCAAATAGAGTGACAGAGTTTCTGGATGCAATCGGTATCATTCCCTACCTAAATGCGCCTCGTCTCTTGTGTCATGAGTTTTTATCCCCTTTTCGTAATACATTCCTCCAAAATTCTATTGGTTAGTAACTACACCCCATTATTGGTAACCAATCAAATTATACATTAAGTAATGCATTTGTCATTTCTCGATATTTGCTCGTCTTCCAATTGGTCTTCATAATCAGCATTTTCGTAGGTGGTACGTCCGGGGTTACTTCACCATCTTGGCACACATCTCAGGTCAAAAGTTCTCTTCCCCTCGTCTCGTTGTCCTTGAAAGTGTCCATGTTTATTTCTAATCACATAATTTTGAGCTAGAAGCTACTAGCATACGAATGTGAAAATTCCTTCATGTTTCAAACTAGTACAGAAAGAACAATAGCTGGGTCATGGTCATTTGCAAGTCCGCATACTGGAGAAACAGAAAAATACGCTTTTAAATGAGAGTTACACAGCTAGTTCGCGACTCATGCTAACTTAAGACATACGAGTTCTAATGAATACAGTTTTGATCGTAATAATGCGTATAACTGAAAGTTTATTGTTATTCAACATTAGTGTTCAGAAATGAATAAATCTTTACGTTATTAATACATTTTAACTATTAATTATTAAGGTTGCTTTGTCAATGTAAGCATTTCACGTCTATAATATATGATATTTAAACTACGCTCTCTCACTAACAAACTTATCCCCAGATGGCATCACTGGATTAAAGGCGGATATTTACAAAGGCACTCTTGAAATCGAGAATATAAATCGTCTCATCTGTCTTCTGTCTTTTTTGACACAAGACTGAAAGAGAATGAACATTGCGACAACAGCGAGGATTATCTCAGATCACAAATAATATCTGGATGTGAATCCACTGCCTTTAGATGGCCTTCGAGACGTGGACATCCTTGCCATTGACTGAATGTCCGGCACTGGAATATCAAGCCGAAGTTATAAATTGACATAAACTCAAAAATGAAGTAAAAGAATCTATGCTTCACATCGAAAACACATATTTAAGAAAGTGCCTTTTTTGTATGATTGCCCCCTTGCAAATCTTTGGACTGATGATGGTGTTTCTTTTTACACTGTAACCTGCTGACCAGACCTGCGTGCATGTGCTCTGACCCTAAAAGTGTGTGAACGATTGGGCAGTTCCTGATTGGCATTTTTTACTTACTTATAAGATGCTAGTGCTAACGCGTCCCATTATGATAATTTATTAAACATCAGGACTCGTTTCAGGCCAATGAATCTTTTGACCCAGTTGAGAGACACCTTAGAACGAGATAGCTAATTAATATGTCAATCAATACGTCTATGATGTCATCAATATTTATCACAACAATGCATTTCACTTTAGTCAAAGTCATTAATCAATTCAAAACACTACCATGACCTTGCAGTCATGAATAACCACACCAGTTTAGTAGAATTTTATGAGTTTTATTCCCTATTGGTTACAGTTCTAAAAGCAGATGCGTTAATCTCAAAACCAAGAAACATAATAGCATAGTCACGATATGGCAACTTTGATAAGATTTCATTAAGGTGAAAATCACAAACATCAGAACATAACACGGCATAAACATAGATCAATTTAGCAGAGTGTCAATAACGCGTCAGTTCAACAAAGCATAGAATCGGTCGTTTGTCCATTTGCGTCAGTTTAATGAACACCTGTTCTATCCACTGATTAGCATTAGCATGTTGGGCTTCATGCAAAACAATTTAGAACACCAATTTGGAAAACATCTAACTATGGTCTCTGTCAAAAGTAAGCAGTTGGTACCTAGAAAGGAAAAGCAAACAGACAAATCACAAATGCATTGTCATAATTACCCTCCAAGGTTTAGGTCAGCACACAGGTTCAGTCTTTGTCTTCAGGACATCAGTCAAAACGCCATCAGTCAGAACTCAGCTCCGGGGCAAAAGGGGCACTTCCCTCATAAGGAGGTAAAGTGTAAAATGGGCAATCTAAGGAAAAGGATGGTTTAAGTAAACCAAAGTAAGTCACCAAACAGAGTGACAAAGTTTCTGGATAAAATCAATAGCATTCCCTACCTAATTCTAAATGGCTCCCCGTGTCATGGGTTTTTATCCCTTTTTCGTTGTACATTCCCCTAAAATTCTATTGGACATTTATTATACCCCACTATCTTCATCCTATGAGAAAACAGATTATGGGGGTCATTCTGACCTCGGCGGTAAAAGGCGCCTACCGCCGGTCAGAAATCCTCCATAATCCCGCCGCGGTCGCGGAAACCCGCCACGGTCATTCTGACCCGCAGAAGGCAAACCTCCGAAAATCCGACCGCCACAACAGACCGCCAGACCAGCGGTCGGCGGAAAAGTGGAGGTGACAAAACCTCCACCGCCACGCCAACAGAAATACGCCCATGCCATTACGACCCACGAATCCACGCGGCGGTCATTCAAACGCGGTATTCCATTGGCGGGACACACCGCCGCGGTCAGAATACACACAAACAAACAAAACTCAGCCACATTGGACGATTTGAATCCCACACACCTGATACACATACACACACCACTCCCACACACACAATACAATATAAAACACACACCCACATCACCCACAAACCCCTACGCTAAAAAATTTGTAAAGAAGGCCAGAGCGAGACACCAGCATCCACAAACTAACAGCCACAGCCACTCAACACCATCACCCACACACTATCCACACACAAAACAACACACACCACCACACTCAACTCACTTAAATACACATACTCCACCCCACACATCATACACACCACCCCATGGCACCCCAAAGACAACCCCGCTTCACAGACGAAGAACTCAGGGTCATGGTGGAGGAAATCGTTCGGGTAGAGCCCCAGCTGTTCGGCACACAGATACAATACACCAGCATTGCCCGGAGGACGGAGCTATGGCAGAGGATTGTCGACAGGGTGAACGCAGTGGGACAGCACCCCAGAAATCGGGAAGACATCAGGAAGCGATGGAACGACCTACGGGGGAAGGTGCGTTCCATGGTATCCAGGCACAACATCGCCGTGCAGAAGACTGGCGGAGGACCCCCACCTCAACCCCCACAATTCACATCATGGGAGGAGGAAGTCTTGAACATCCTGCATCCTGACGGCCTCGCAGGAGTCGGCGGAGGAATGGATACTGGTAAGTTGAAGCTTCAATACTGCTTCCCCCCCACCTGCATGCCAAATCAGACCCCAACCCTCACCCCCATCCTCGAACCCCACCCTCACCCCCACCCCCATCCTCACCCCCACCCTCATCCTCACCCCCACCACCATCCTCACCCCCACCCCCAGCACACCTATTCCCCGCCAATGTCTCACCATCACAACCCACACATCCCAAAACCTAGGCCTGCATGCGTCCACTAAGCATGGACACCCATCACCAAAGCATGCCCAATGCATATACACATCCCCCCCACAAGCCACCCTCACCAAAGCCCCCACACACGAATGCCAGCACTTGGGGACACGAGAACCCATAGATACACCCATATGCCACTCATTGAAACTATAACCATACCTCTATACCCCTGCAGGACCCGACCGTCAACACACCGCGGCGGAGGGGCCAGAATTCTCCACACCCCCCACCCAAGAGGCCGTCAGCGATGACAGCAGCTCTGTCGACCTGGACACCGATGACCAGCCCGGACCATCGGGGACCTCTGGACAGTCGGTTCCCCTCACACAGGCCCAGGCCACTACAGACCCAAACCCCTCTGGGAACACCAGCACAGCTCCCACCCAGCGGGCCCATGCCTCTGTCTCCAGGGCGCGTCAATCTGCGGTGTGTCTACCACTACAGGGCACCCAGGATAACCCACCACCCCAACAACAACAGGGACCTGGGGGCAGTGGTAGTGGGCACACCGGCCAGGGGGCAGAGGCCCAGGGAAACAGGGGAACTCGGAGGGCAGCTGTGCGACAGGGGGGGGAGGAGAGGCCCAGGGAACCCACTCTCCACGAGGTCCTCACCACCATCATGGGAGCATACAACCGCTCCCAGGAGACGATGGCGACGGTACTGGCCCGGTTCCAGGAGATCCAGGCACTGCAGGAGGAACACTATCGGGGGTACAGGGAGGACATCAGAGCCATCAACACCACCCTGGTTACCATGGTAGGGCTGCTGCAGGACCTCGTCAACACCAGGGCGGACACTGAACAACACCCAAGGGCCCCTGCCACTAGCCTGGACCAAGAACAGCCAACCACCTCCGCCGGCGCTAGTGGACAGGAGGCCCCCGCACAGCAGCAGCCCACCAGACCCCCACCTCCTGCAGGAGAAGAACCACCCCGCAAGAGGGCCCTGAGATCTCGCAAGACAGAGTAGGATGTCAAGACCCCCGCCAGCAATGGATACCACCTGATGTCATCCCACTGTCCCACATTGTCACCCTGTCCATCCTTGAACTGCCCATGCTCCATCTCTCCACAGGCCTCTGGACAATGCACCTGTGTGACTGTTACTCTGGACTCTGCCATGGACATTCCTTCACCATAGCCCCCACCCACTTGAAACCACCCATCCCATTTTGAGCACTTAAATAAACACCTATTTTGCACCAAAATATCTGGAGTCTGGCTGTGATTTCAATATATTGTAATTGACATGACAGTGCAAATATGTCCTTGTACATGGTGAAGTCAACAAACAGCTGCCACAAAGCTGTAGTCCATGGGGAAACGAAGCACAGGACTCGTAGTGGGGACCCCAGATCTGAAATAGGGAGGGAAAAGCCAAAACTCAGTCATCATACACTGGGGCAAATAGACAGGCAGCAGAGATGCAGGAGAGTAGTTAACATTTACTAAATTATCTTTGAAATGTTACCTGTGTCCTATTGGAAGTACTGTTCAATGATTCTGTCCCTGTTGTCTGTTTCAGCCCCGTCGTCTTCCTCCTCGTCACTCTCCTCAGGTTCCACCGCTGCCACAACACCACCGTCTCGACCATCCTCCTGCAGGAAAGGCACCTGGCGGCGCAAAGCCAGGTTGTGAAGCATGCAGCAGGCCACGATGATGTGACACACCTTCTTAGGTGAGTACATTAGGGATCCACCTGTCATATGCAGGCACCTAAACCTGGCCTTTAGGAGGCCAAAGGTGCGTTCGATCACCCTCCTAGTACGCCCATGGGCCTCATTGTACCGTTCCTCTGCCCTGGTCCGGGGATTCCTTACTGGGGTCAGTAGCCACAACAGGTTGGGGTACCCAGAGTCCCCCACTAGCCATACACGGTGTCTCTGTAGCTGTTCCATCACGTAAGGGATGCTGCTATTCCTGAGGATGTAGGCGTCATGCACTGACCCTGGGAATTTGGCATTTACATGCGAGATGTACTGGTCAGCCAAACACACCACCTGGATGTTCATTGAATGGTAATTTTTTCTGTTCCTGTACACCTGCTCCCTGTCTCTTGGGGGAACCAAAGCCACATGGGTCCCATCAATGGCACCAATTACGTTGGGAATATGTCCAAGGGCGTAGAAATCACCCTTCACTGTAGCCAATTCGCCCACCTCAGGGAAAATGATGTAGCTCCTCACGGATTTCATCAGGGCAGACAACACTCTGGATAACACCTTCGAAAACATGGGCTGAGACATCCCAGAAGCAATTCCCACGGTTGCCTGAAATGACCCACTTGCCAAGAAATGGAGTACTGACATGACCTGCACCAGAGGGGGAATCCCTGTGGGTTGGCGGATGGGGGACATCAGGTCGGGCTCCAGCTGGGCACACAGTTCATGGATAGTGGCACGGTTAAGACGGTAGGTCAGGATAATGTGGCGTTCTTCCATTGTCGACAGGTCCACCAGCGGTCGGTACACGGGAGGATTCATCCGTCTCCTCGCCCAACCCAGCGGACGGTGCCTAGGAAGGACAACATGGAGCACACAGTCAAGCAACCCACAGGTACGTACTCACAGCTAGCACAGTAAACGATTCTCTATGCAGTGAATGGCGTGTCTGAGTGGCTATGCAAGGCCTAGGCCTGTGTGACGCAGTTGAAATTGAGCCATGTGGGCCCTGGAAATGGCGGCTGCCTGACCTGTGAAGTGTGACAATGGGATGTGAGGTCAATGCGCTGGCGTGGCACACCGCGGCGGGCGGCGGGCCAAGACCGCGGCGCCAAGCCGCATTGGTTAACATTGAAGCCTATGGGTTTCAGGAGCCAATGGCGAAGGGCGCCGGCGGTGGCGGGACGCACCGCCGCGGTACGCACCGCCGCGGACGTGACCGCCATTTTCTATCTACTTATCCACTTGCGACTTGAACTTTCACAGGAGAGGACCTATACTGCAAGTGTTGCTGTGACCTCGGTCTGGAAGGGACAATGGCTGCTGCGCCTGGGGAAAGGGCCCCTGCCTTCACTGGAGAGGAGTTGGAGAAACTTGTGGATGGGGTCCTCCCCCAGTATGCGCTACTCTACGGTCCTCCAGACCAACAAGTGAGTTTAATTCAATATGGATTTGGGGCCACTGGCTGGCTTGGGGGCCTGGCGGGGGGCCTGGCGGGGATGGGGGGCATGTTGGGCATGGCGGGGGCATGGCGGGGGGCCTGGCGGGGATGGGGGGCATGTTGGGCCTGGCGGGGGGCATGGCGGGGGGCCTGGCGGGGATGGGGGGCATGTTGGGCATGGCGGGGGGCATGGCGGGGGGCCTGGCGGGGATGGGGGGCATGTTGGGCCTGGCGGGGGTCATGGCGGGGGGCCTGGCGGGGATGGGGGGCATGTTGGGCCTGGCGGGGGGCATGGCGGGGGGCCTGGCGGGGGGCCTGGCGGGGATGGGGGGCATGTTGGGCCTGGCGGGGGCATGGCGGGGGGCCTGGCGGGGATGGGGGGCATGTTGGGCTTGGCGGGGGGCCTGGCGGGGATGGGGGGCATGTTGGGCCTGGCGGGGGGCATGGCGGGGGGCCTGGCGGGGATGGGGGGCATGTTGGGCCTGGCGGGGGGCCTGGCGGGGATGGGGGGCATGTTGGGCCTGGCGGGGGCATGGCGGGGGGCCTGGCGGGGGTGGGGGGCATGTTGGGCCTGGCGGGGGGCATGGCGGGGGGCCTGGCGGGGATGGGGGGCATGTTGGGCCTGGCGGGGATGGGGGGCATGTTGGGCCTGGCGGGGGGCATGGCGGGGGGCCTGGCGGGGATGGGGGGCATGTTGGGCCTGGCGGGGGGCATGGCGGGGGGCCTGGCGGGGATGGGGGGCATGTTGGGCATGGCGGGGGGCCTGGCGGGGATGGGGGGCATGTTGGGCATGGCGGGGGGCATGGCGGGGGGCCTGGCGGGGATGGGGGGCGTTGGGCCACTGGCAAGGAAAATGCTGACAAACTTGAACGTGGTATTTCTCCCTCCCTGTACGTGTCACATAGGTCCGCGCCCATGAGAAGATCGGGATTTGGCGTGCCATCGCCAAGGAAGTCCGGACCCTGGGGGTCCACCATCGACGGGGCACCCACTGCCGCAAGAGGTGGGAGGACATCCGCCGCGGGACCAAGAAGACCGCCGAGTCTCTGCTGGGGATGGCCTCCCAACGTAGGCGGGGTGCCTGCCGTCAACTGAGCCCCCTGATGTTCCGGATCCTGGCGGTGGCCTACCCTGATTTGGATGGGCGCGTGAGGGCAGCACAGCAGACACAAGGGGGTGAGTCCAAGCATTATCTACTCTGTTGTCGCGCAGTGGAGGTGTCTGGGTGGGGGAGGAGGGCTGTGGGTCCCCCTAGGCCAGGGCGATATCTGTAGGCTGGGCACCCCCGTAAGCCCCTGTGTCCCCAGCCACCACCCTCAGTAGTTTGTCAGTACAGCCATCCCTGGGCCGTGTCATCCATGGGTGCAGTTGTCAACTCTAGGCGTGTAGGGCATGTTCCACGGAATGCGTAGCGGACCCCAAGTGCGCAACTTAGTGCAGGGGGCATCTGTGTCTGTCATGTCCGCTAACTGTACCGGAGATCCATGTAATCAATATCCCTTTATTTCTCTCTCCCCCCCCCTTTTTGTTTGTCTTTCTGTGCTTGTGTGCATCAGCATCATCAGGCGGAGGAGAAGTGGCATCGGGGCAGGAGGGAGTTGCAACTCACATGGCCCAGGAGGGCCATGCCACAGAGTCAGACTGGACCAGTGAGACGGAGGGCGAGGGGAGCTCCACGACGGGGACGACTGGACCCTGCAGCGACACGGACACGTCCTCGGAAGGGGGCTCCCTTGCGGGGGTGGCACCATCCGTGCCCCCCGCCATTACAGGTACAGCCGCCACCCAGCGCACCATCTCCGCCCTCCCAGCAGCCCCTCAGCGTTCGCCCCGTGCCCGCTCTGCCAGGAAGCCGGGCATCTCCTTCGCCCCAGGCACCTCAGGCCCTGCCCCTGTTACCCCCGCTGCCCTCAGTGCGGAGCTCATTGACCTCGTGAGGACGCTCATTGTTGGGCAGACTACCCTTTTGAATGCCATCCAGGGGGTGGAGAGGGAGGTTCATCGCAGCAATGCGTACCTGGAGGGCATTCATTCGGGTCAGGCTGCCCATCAGCGATCGTTCCAGGCTCTGGCCTCAGCACTGACGGCAGCCATTGTCCCTGTCTCCTGCCTGCCTCTACTAACTCCCTCCTCCCAGTCTCCTGTTCCTCTGCCTGTCCCACCCACACCATCAGACCAGCCTGCACACACCTCAACACCCAAGAGAAGCTCATCCAAACATAAGCACCACAGATCACGCAGACATTCACACACGCAACATTCCGATGCAGACATGCCAACAGTCACTACCACCTCTGTGACCCCCACCTCCTCGTCTCCCTCCTCCCTCCCTGTGACGTCTACACTCACACCTCCATTCACCTCACCATCAGCCAGTGTTTCCATCACCAGCACACCCTCCACTCCAGTCCGCACACGTGCAGTCACCACCCCCACTGCCATTTACACGTCCCCTGTGTCCTCTCCCACTGTGTCTGTCACCCCCTCTTCCACACCACACAAACGCAGCCACCCACCCACCCAACAGCCATCCACCTCACGACAGCCTATCCCTCCTGCACCTGCACCCAAAGACAGCAAACGTGACTCACCTACAACCACATCCTCTCCCTCCACTCCCATTCCCACTGTACCTACCACTCTCCATTGTCCCAAGAAGCTCTTCCTCGCCACTACTAACTTCTTTCCTGACCCTGAGCCCCCCCCTCCTTCTCGTCGGGGTAAGAAGAGCACCTCAGCCACCACCAGCCCTGCAGCCCCCTTGACAAGGGTGCAGGGGTATTGGAGCCCGCCAGCCCGCATGTCTGGATCTTCGCCCAGCAGCAAGGGGACAGCCAGCCCACCCCCTGGGAAGAGGAGCAGAAGGCGGAAGGGGCGCCGCAGGAGCCCGCCTTCTACATCCCCCCCGGACACCACCCAGAGACAGTCACCAGCCACAGCTCCAAAGGGAGGAAAGGGACACAGGCCCACGACTAAGGAGGGCAAGGGCAGCAAGTCGGAGAGGTCAGGCAGCAGGCCTGCTGCCCAGGAGGAGCCCACAACCCCCATAGCCGCTGCCCCGGGAGGAACCGGCACAGCTGCCCCGGGAGAGCCCACCACCCCCATAGCCGCTGCCCAGGGAGGACCCAGCCCAGCTGGCCAGGAGGGCCCCACCACCCACAGCCCAGGTGGGCATTGAAGGAGCACCATCCCCGCTGCCCAGGAGGGCACCACCAGGCAATGAACAGTTGGCCATAGACCGGCCGCCGTCTCCAGAACCGCTGAACTGGGCCCCGCCGTCTCAAGAACCGCTGAACTGGGCCCTTCAAGGCAAGAACCGCTGAACTGGGCCCCGCCGTCTCAAGCACCGCTCTGCTGGGCCCCGCCGTCTCAAGAACCGCTGAACTGGGCCCCGCCGTCTCAAGAACCGCTGAACTGGGCCCCGCCGTCTCAAGCACCGCTCCGCTGGGCCCCGCCGTCTCCAGAACCGCTGAACTGGGCCCCGCCGTCTCAAGAACCGCTGAACTGGGCCCCGCCGTCTCAAGCACCGCTCCGCTGGGCCCCGCCGTCTCCAGAACCGCTGAACTGGGCCCCGCCGTCTCAAGCACCGCTGAACTGGGCCCCGCCGTCTCAAGAACCGCTGAACTGGGCCCCGCCGTCTCAAGCACCGCTCCGCTGGGCCCCGCCGTCTCCAGAACCGCTGAACTGGGCCCCGCCGTCTCAAGAACCGCTGAACTGGGCCCCGCCGTCTCAAGAACCGCTGAACTGGGCCCCGCCGTCTCAAGCACCGCTCCGCTGGGCCCCGCCGTCTCCAGAACCGCTGAACTGGGCCCCGCCGTCTCAAGCACCGCTGAACTGGGCCCCGCCGTCTCAAGAACCGCTGAACTGGGCCCCGCCGTCTCAAGCACCGCTCCGCTGGGCCCCGCCGTCTCCAGAACCGCTGAACTGGGCCCCGCCGTCTCAAGAACCGCTGAACTGGGCCCCGCCGTCTCAAGCACCGCTCCGCTGGGCCCCGCCGTCTCCAGAACCGCTGAACTGGGCCCCGCCGTCTCAAGAACCGCTGAACTGGGCCCCGCCGTCTCAAGCACCGCTGAACTGGGCCCCGCCGTCTCAAGAACCGCTGAACTGGGCCCCGCCGTCTCAAGCACCGCTCCGCTGGGCCCCGCCGTCTCCAGAACCGCTGAACTGGGCCCCGCCGTCTCAAGAACCGCTGAACTGGGCCCCGCCGTCTCAAGCACCGCTCCGCTGGGCCCCGCCGTCTCCAGAACTGCTGAACTGGGCCCCGCCGTCTCAAGAACCGCTGAACTGGGCCCCGCCGTCTCCAGCACCGCTCCGCTGGGGACCGCCGTCTCAAGAACCGCTGAACTGGGCCCTTCAAGGCAAGGAGCGCTGAACTGGGCCCTGCCGTCTCCAGCACCGCTCCGCTGGGGACCGCCGTCTCAAGAACCGCTGAACTGGGCCCTTCAAGGCAAGGAGCGCTGAACTGGGCCCTTCAAGGCAAGAACCGCTGGCCCTTTGGCAGACGTGGCAGGGCAGGATCTATCTCGGGCAGGGCTGCAGGATGTCCTCTGGCCAACTTGCCTCCTCCAGTGGCAGTGGGGTCTGTTATGGACTGTATGGACTGTGGCTTTGCTCTCCCCAGGATGGCCCAGTGGGCAGGCCACCCACTGTATGGACTGTGGCTTTGCTCTCCCCAGGATGGCCCAGTGGGCAGGCCACCCACTGTATGGACTGTATGGACTGTGGCTTTGCTCTCCCCAGGATGGCCCAGTGGGCAGGCCACCCACTGTATGGACTGTATGGACTGTGGCTTTGCTCTCCCCAGGATGGCCCAGTGGGCAGGCCACCCACTGTATGGACTGTATGGACTGTGGCTTTGCTCTCCCCAGGATGGCCCAGTGGGCAGGCCACCCACTGTATGGACTGTATGGACTGTGGCTTTGCTCTCCCCAGGATGGCCCAGTGGGCAGGCCACCCACTGTATGGACTGTTTGGACTGTGGCTTTGCTCTCCCCAGGATGGCCCAGTGGGCAGGCCACCCACTGTATGGACTGTATGGACTGTGGCTTTGCTCTCCCCAGGATGGCCCAGTGGGCAGGCCACCCACTGTATGGACTGTTTGGACTGTGGCTTTGCTCTCCCCAGGATGGCCCAGTGGGCAGGCCACCCACTGTATGGACTGTATGGACTGTGGCTTTGCTCTCCCCAGGATGGCCCAGTGGGCAGGCCACCCACTGTATGGACTGTTTGGACTGTGGCTTTGCTCTCCCCAGGATGGCCCAGTGGGCAGGCCACCCACTGTATGGACTGTATGGACTGTGGCTTTGCTGTCCCCAGGATGGGCCAGTGGTCATGGAGTCCCCTCGTGGATCTGGCGTCGTGTACTCAAGTGGCTGAGGTGCCCCCCCTTCCCTTCCCCCTGAGGTGCCTGTCCTATTTTCTTTCTGATGCCCCTGCAGTGTTCTCTCCGTGGAGTTCTTGTTGTGGGACTGGGCCTTGCCCCTTTGCACAGGACCCCTGTGATCCACGGACAGTGGTTGGACTACATTTAGTAGCTGTATATATTTTGTACATAGTTTATTTATTTATTGGGATTACTGGTGTCCATATTTCAATATATCTGCCCGTTTATGATCTCTTCTTTTGGTCTTTGCATTATTTCGGTGGGGGGTGGTTTGTGGGTTGTGACAGTGATCTGTGGGAATGCATTGATTTGTGTGTTGTAGTGGGTGTGGGTGGGTGGGTGTGTGCCAGTAATCTTTTCCCTCCCCTGTGTCGTAGGTGCAGTACTCACCGATGTCTTCCGCGCCGCCGGGCGTGCTCCTGGTATATGAGCAGGAATAGGAGTGCGGGGATGACCTGCAACTCTGGTTCCATACTGCCGGAATCTCGCGTGGAGTGCATAGAGGTGAGCGTTTTCCCGTTCGTAGTCTGTTTCCGCCGTGTTCTTATCGGCGGTGCTCCCGCCCCGGAAAAGGTGGCGGATTGGTGGGTCGTAATAGGGTGGGCGGTACATTGTCTGCCGCCTGGCTGTTGGCGGGAACCGCCGCGCTGTGTTTGTACCGCCGTGGCGGTCGGAGTGTTAAGTTGGCGGGCTGTGTTGGCGGTTCCCGCCAGGGTCAGAATTGCATATTTTAGACCGCCGGCCTGTTGGCGGCTTGGCCGCCGCTTTATCACCGACCGCCAGGGTCAGAATGAGGGCCTATGTCATTAATCTTTCACCCCATATTATTTTACAAGCTTCTCATTGGTCTTCATGTTCGATGTCTTCAGAGGTGGCACGTCCGGTATGATTTCATCTTTCTGTAATTTCTTTGCACATCTCTTGGTCAGTAGATCCATTGTCTTCACCGGTTTGAATGACCTTGTACATTACATTAATCTACACTGTTGCATTTCGTAATAATATTTTCTACAAACAATGTGGAATTCATGGGAAAGGGACTAGTATGGTTACATTTCAGCTTCTAGTTTGAAGAAAACAGCACACTGCAAGATAGGAAAAATACATTTAATATGAGAGCCAAGCAGCTAAGCTTTGGCTCATGCTAACTTAAGGCCTACAAGGATTTCAGCACAAATTCAATGACGCAATTATTAATAATTAGTATAAAACTTATTCAGTATAATATTTATAAACATTTTAGTCATCACTATTAGTCCGCGTATCAATTGGCGGCCACTCCCCGTGGTCACATTTCAGGTGCACGTTTGAACAAAATACATCAATACAATTACTTAAGTGGCATTACCACACACTAGTTCATAAGCATCTCATGTTAATATAGCTTATATAAGCTACGCTCTCTCACTAGTATATGGTACAAAGTGTACTCAGCGCTAGTAAGTTGAATGTCACTAATAGCCTGCAGCACTTAACTCCCCCCACTGGAGTGACAAAGTGAAAACATGGCTATTGGTCTGCCATTGCAGCCTAGTCAGGTAGCTTTTAAACAACTTGACACAGCAAAATTAACCATTTGGCAAGTCAAAATCTTCCTTTTAAACATTTAGAAGTCAACCCTAGGGAAGGCCGTAGTATTCATCAGGCAGGGAGCTAAATATTAAAAAGAAGCATATGTGCATTTTACATTTTACATATCATGACAGTGTAAACATTTTTGCTGTAGCAAGGCTCGTGGCCCCATTGGCTAACATGAAGTTACATTATCCTATGCCCTAAATGCTTAACTTCCATTTGAGACCACCAAGCTTAGTACTCCAAGGCACAAAGCCAAATGTTGCATAAAATCTGTTTTAATTCTGAAGTTAGATTTAAAGTAACCTTTAACGCAAAGGTAACTTCAGAAATTCACCACTTTTTTCCCCCAAAAGTTCTGGTAGCCGTGCTGATTGACAGCAGGGGGCGCTATTACTCACTCGGTGGGGCAAGGACTGCAAAGCCTAGAATCCTGAGGGACAAGGAGGAGCACACATCTGCCCCAAAGCACTGTTTTAGCCCGCCGTGTAGGACGCTATTAGTCACTTGGCGGCCCAGGACTGCAAGGCCCAGAACCCTAAGGGACAAGAAGGAGGAGGCAAGTGGCCCAAATCACTTATAGTGCCCTGTTGTAGCCTGCGGCGTGGGACGCTATCACTCACTTGGCAGGGTCAGAACTGCAACACCTAGAAGCCCCAGGGGCAAGGAGGAGAAGGCAAATACCCAAAGGGCTTGTAGTATGCAGTTGTAGCCTGCAGCACAGGACACTATCACTCTCTTGGCGGGGCCAGGACTGCAAGGTCTAGAATCCTAAGAGACAAGGAGGAGGAGACAAATGCCAAAAAGCCCATATCACGTGCTGTTGTAGCCCACGGCGCTGGACGTGCACGTGCGGAGACCCAGCCAAGAGCAGAGCCATCGGCGCCCAGAAGAGGCTGGGCAGGGCCACATTCCTTTTCACTAGCTTACTAGAGGCACCTGCAGTTGGTATGGTTAAGCAGAAGGCCCCAGTATCTCTGATCCCATGACCGTTAAAGGAACTCGTAAAGGGCCATCTGTAATCTCCTTCTTGACATCAAGAAACAAATCATAAAGAGCATGCAAAGCATAGCTAACTAACACAACTACAGCTACAGCTACAATATCCTGATAGATAGAAAATTGAAAGGGGAATATGACATCATGCTACTTAAGGTCTAATATGCTCTGCAGAATGTTCATCTTGCACTCTGTAAAATAAAGTGTCAGTTCGGAATGACCTCTCTAAAATTCTATGGTCACATTGTCTCATAAGAAGGCATGCGCCTTGACCCTGATAAAGTTTCTACCAGCACACCCTTTAGAAAATCTGCCAGCTTTCCATTCGTTTCTGGGACTAGCTAACTACTCATCCAGATACACATTCTACTTTAGGTCTGTAAGTGAACCCCTGAGAGATCTTATGAAAAAGGAGTCCACCTTCAAATGGTTTAGGAAGTGTCAGACTGCATTTCAAGACGTTTGCACAAAAATCACTATTGATGAAAGTCTTGAATATTTTAATTCAACCTTACACACACAACTGGTGGTGGATGCCAGCGCTGTGTGCTTGGGAGCCATTTTGGCATGAAGAAATGGTGATCCTGAAGCTCCACAATGCATAAACACACGTCAGCCGCAGCTCAGCTTCACAGAGCTGGAACTAACATACAAGCAGAAATGGAAAGCCTCAGATTAGTGTGGGTATGTGCACATTTCCATATATTAGTACATGGGAAAGCATTCAACATAATAACTGGCCGTTCAGCTTCCCTTTCCATTTTCGGGGGCCCACAGCCATAATGCCACCATAAATAGAAACACACTTACAAACTGAAGATACTCTATGGATCTTGCTTGGACAAAACATCCTCCTAATTTTGTCTCAAAATTGCACTTTGGAACATTTGCTATCTCTCCTCTCATCACTCACTGAATAACATTTCAGGTACATCATCAACCAATCATAACCATATGCAATAAAAAAAAGACATCTAATTCAAGCCTCTCTATTAGACCCAGCTCTGTGCGGTGGCAGACTGTATGGAAACACAAAGGTGGAGAACCTTAAAATAGGCCCACAAATACCTCCCACAGAGCAAAATGAAGGATCATAAAGTCTTTTGATTTGTCCAAGGTGAATTCTCCAATCAAGCTTATGGGTTGGTGGTCGTGGAACTCGTTTGATCATTGCTCGTGCATTGCACACAAAGGTCTTTGGGTGTAGTGGGCACTAAAAGACTGCTTAGAGAAAAAGTAGAGTTTTCTTTCTTAGATAAACAAGTGGAAAAGAAAGTAAAAAAGTGCAATGTGTGTCAAATTGTGAGGGGAGACTGCACCCCGGAACCTCTTCATATGTCACAACTCCCCATACATGCAATGAGCAAGATTAAGGTTGATTTCTTTGGGCCTTTCACAGCTTGGACGAATGCTCATGGTTTCTTGAAGACATGGCTGTGACGAGTAACTACCTCTAAGGTAATCATACCACACTCTTCACAAGTTCATTTCCACAGTTATAAACCCAAATAGTAAGTTGGGCAATGATCCACCTTTCTCAGGGAGGTGAATTTAAGGTTTTACTGTCCGACTAGGTTTTAGACACAGAAAATAATACTGTTGGGACCTCAAGCCAATAGGATCTTTGAATGCTTCAAAGCAATCATCAAAAAGACAATCTAAGTTACCAAGACTATCAATCTCTCCATCTCCCAGACACTATGTCAAACTATTAGTGACTTCTGGGACACTACACATAACATGACTGGTGTGTCTCTGACAGAACTTATGTTTGGAAGAAAGATTCGGAGGACCATCCCCCCTCTTGCTGAACAACCTTGCTTCAAAACAGAAATGTAAATCTGAAATGTCACTGTCAAGGAGATGTAGAAGACATATGCTGACAAGCAAAAGAGGGCTCAATCCTCACACTTATCCCGACGAAACCTTATACTTGTCAAATCTGGTATGTTCCAGTGTACACAACCAAGTCTCACTAAAATAATTAACAGTGATCTCTTAACAGGAGGGTGCTCAAAGAAGAAGTCACCGCCTGGACAGACCTCAATTGGAACAAGGTCCAAACATATCAGATTGCTTCCAAGCACTCCAAAATAGCCAAAGAAAGGTCAACGCCTTGGTTCCATCTTCTTATGATTTATTCATAGTTCCCTTCAATGCTCTAGTACTGCTCATGGATTTTTCAATGTTCTAGGGAAAAGTTTTTTGTTGTTGGATATATTTCCTATCGACTTCTGCAGAGCTATTTCTGTTGCTAAAATATTGAGTATGAAATCCTCAGTGTAAAGGATGGTAACAACCAGTCAACTTGCTATCCATAGTAAATTGCTATGTGTAGTAAAAATATGTTGCTCATGTTATCAATAATTAACTCATATTTGAATCAGAAGGCACATTAGGAGAGTACTCCACATGTCTGCATATCAGCACACGTTAATATCTAACGTTTGTTATGATCCAAGCTATAAACCTCAACCTGTTGATATGAAATTCATGATCACGTTCTGGTGAGATGGATACACAATCAATCACTTGAAATTCCTCATACTGCCAAACATTCCATGGAGACCCTTGTGAACTTTTATCTGAAGAAGAATCGCCCTTTTCTGATAGTGGCTTCAGGAAAGAAGATGGTGCAGGTTCTGAATTTCCAAATGAGACTTCAACCACCCCTGAATCTTTCACGCCTCATGTTGTCACTAGTTTCAAGTGCCTCCTGCTCTTATGTTTCTATTGGGGGTCAGGAGGACATCCATACGATGTCCCCCCCATCCCCCCAGGGTTCTTCAGGCAGGTGGTGCAGTCCAGGCCACTAGAGATCCCTAATGGTTAGTTAGCCTCGGGGTTGCGCCTTAGTGGGAGTTGGTGCCCCCTTTCCCCAGGGATTGGCCCAGTCAGTTGATGTCATCCTGGAGGTACACAGCATCAGGTTTTGATGACCCCAGTTTTAGGTCTTATTGTCAATTTTGGGGGTATTCGGGTTTATATAGGTTTCATTATGGCAGATAAAGCGCTTGCTGTGAGGGAAGCACTGAAACATAATGCGATGCAGGGTGGGAGGACTTTATTCGGCTGGTGGTACTGTCCCAAGCATGGGTGGGCCTCACATGTCCTAAAGTGGTGTTGTGGCGGCAGTACTGGCTTGTTTGCCACAGCAGACCAAAATTAAAATAATGAGTGTTGCTGTGATAAAGGTTGAGGCAGGAAGAGCAGAGCTTGAAAGGCATCACATGGCTGCCATAATTGAACCTATTAGTGAGATGCCTGAGGCAGTAGGACATCCGGGCGGAGGGTGCACTTGTGAACCTGGGACCTAAGGCAAGAGGACTGCCAGCAAGATGCAGGCAAAGGAGGAAGCAGACGGGGTAAGAGGGGAAGATGCATGCAGCATCTGCCCTACCCAGCATGGCGTGGTGGCTCCGTTGAGCCAACAGGGGGCAGTAGAGTGCTCATGCGGGAGGACCGGCGTGAACACTCATCAGTGCAGGGCAGTGGAAAGGGAAGAAGGGCTGTTCCAGGAACCGGCATGGAAAGGGGCATACGGTGTCTTGAAGCAGTAAACTTTATGTCTCAATTCTACAGAGGACAAATATGCCAGAAAGGAGAGTGAGGCGGGGGGTCTAAAGAAACTGAGGTATGTGGAGACAAGTTTCATGGCTCCCTGCCTGCCAGTGTAGATATCTAAACAGGCGTGTTACAAGGTGGACAGAGTATAGGAACAAGTGCTCATCACCCAAGGAGTCAGTTTGAGATACAGGTTATTAGGCAATCCAGTGTACCACAAGGTAGCTGGGTGTGGGTGAATGAAAACTTACCCCAAGATCAAGAAGGTTTATTTTTAGGTTGATCAGGTACTAGGAGCACAGATCCTGCAGGTTGGAGCCACCTTTAGGGCGTCAGAGGGAGAACACTGCAGAACACCAGCAGATGTGGTGAAAATGAACCGGGCAGGTTAATAGGGACATAGGACACCCGGTCCGAAGAGAGGGAGTGGTTCCGGCAAGCATCTCGACAACAAGGGAGAAAGCAACTGCACCAAATCAACCAATGACACAGATTCAATGGAAATGTTTTGATGGAGTTGTAGGTGATGGGAAGCATCCTTGTGTGAGTGGTTATGATGAGGAGAAAGAAATGTAATGTGGGCCGCACTTTGAGGAGGATGAGAAAGAGCTGGAAGAGGGTGATTCGGCACTGGCAAAAAGTCAGGATTACTCCTGTTGATACAGAAAGGGGCCTGGTGACCACTAATGTTTCTCAAACTAGTAATGTATTGCAGGAGGGTTTGGGATCAACTTCAGAGGTGAAGGAAGGAAAATGCTGAAAGCAGCCATAAGGGAGAGGTGAGTGTAGAAGATTGACATCATAAGGGATGAAATTGTGTAGTAGCTGCGAGTGGGGTAATGTTAAGGACTCTGTTCTAGTGGATGCAGAGTTCAACACAGCAGGTAAGGGGGTATTCATGGATTCCAGTGGGGTAGAGATAAGGACAAGAGAGGTTACAATTAAGGACAACAGTGGAAACAGAAGGAAGAGGGGAAGGAAACATACGGAAAAACAGAAGAAGTGGTGGAAGTCAAGCAAAAGAAAAACAAAACCTCCGGGACATTAAAGCAAAAAGTAAGACTGAAGGTTTGAGAAGATTACCTTAGATGGGGGCATTTATGCCGTTTGGGGCACATTTATAAAATGTGACAAAAGAACAAATTTGGAAAGGGGAGTTTGTGGACATATATAAGTTGCTCCACAGAGAACAGGGCCCGGTTTTGTGGTGGCTGAGGTGCTGACTGGAGTCCTATGAGATGGACGGGGTGGGGGAGTTGTAGGAAAGAGGTTAAGTTTGGACAGGAAAAGCTTTTTAGGAGCAGTGGGACGGGTAGGTGTAGTGGGTATGGGAGTGGATGAAGAGGTTGTGGTTGTAGGAGTCTTAAGTCTGGTGTCTTTGGGTGCAGGTGCTTGTGCTGGAGGCTGTCGTGAGGTGGATGGCTGTTGGGTGGGTGGCTGCCTGCGTTTGTGTATCTTGGAAGAGGGGGAGACAGACACACTGGGAGAGGACACAGGGGACGTGTAAATGGTAGTGGGGGTGGTGACTGCACGTGTGCGGGGGGTTCTGGTGTGTGTGCTGCTGAGGGACGTAGTGGGTGAAGATGTTGTGCATGCAAGTGTGAGTGGAGACGTGACAGGGAGGGAGGAGGGAGACGAGGAGGAGGGGGACACAGTGGAGGCAGTGAGTGTTGGTATGTGTGTATGTGGATGTTCCTTGTGCGAATGCTTGTGTGATGTGTGGTGCTTATGTCTGGCTGAGCTTCCCTTGGGTGTTGAGGTGTGTGCAGGCTGGTCTGATGGTGTGTCTGGGATAGGCAGAGGTACAGGTGATAGGGTATGGGTGGAGGAAGTTGGAGGGGGGAGGCTAGAGACAGGGACAATTGCTGCCATCAGTGCTGAGGCCAGAGTGTTGAACGATCGCTGAAGGGCAGCCTGACCAGAATGAATGCCCTCCAGGTATGCATTACTCTGGTGCACCTCTCTTTCGACACCCTGGATGGCATTCAAAATGGTAGACTGCCCAACAGTGAGCGTCCTCAGGAGGTCAATGATCTCCTCACTGAGGGCAGCAGGGGTGACTGGGGCAGGGCCTGAGGTGCCTGGGGCGAAGGAGATGCCCACCTTCCTGGGTGAGCGGGCACGGGCCAAACGCTGAGGGGCTGCTGGGAGGGCGGTGCTGGTGCGCTGGGTGGTGGCTGTACCTCCGCCGTCTTCCTGCTCCAGCGTCGGATGTCCTCCCATCTCTTCCGGCAGTTGGTGCCCCGTCTGTGGTGGACCCCCAAGGCCCGGACGTCCTTGGCGATGGCACGCCAAATGTCTATCTTCTGGTGGGCGCTGACCTATGTGAAATGTACAGGGGGAGAAAAAGAGTCATCACCTTCTGCACCCTCACTGTGAGTGGCCCCCCATCCCTACCCTTGCCATGTGGCACATCCTGTCATCCGTCGTTTGATGCATGCCTCATTCGCTCCCCTCCCAAACATCTATCATCCACCCGACTCAACACAGGCATTGGCCACAAAGCATGGTCCCAGTGTACTTACCTGTTGGTCTGGAGGACCGTAGAGTAGCGCATACTGGGGGAGGACCCCATCCACGAGTTTCTCCAATTCCTGAGCAGTGAAGGCAGGGGCCCTTTCCCCAGTCGCATGAGCCATTGTCTCTTCCAGACCGAGGTCACAGCAGCACTTGCAGTGTAGGTCCTCTCCTGTCGACGATCAGGTATCGAGTGAATAAGCAGATAGAAAATGGCGGTCACGCCCGCGGCGGTGCGTACCGCGACCGCCGGCGCACATCGTCATTGGCTCCTGAGACCCATAGGGTTCAATGTTAACCAATGCTGCTTTGCACCGCAGTATTCGACCGCCACGGTGTGCCACGCCAGCGCATTGACCTCACATCCCATTGTCACACTTCACAGGTCAAGCAGCCGCCATTTCAAGGGCCCACATGGCTTACTTTTAACTGCGTCACACATACCTAGGCCTTGCATCAACACTCATACAAACCATTCAATGCATTGGGAATCGTGTTTTGTGCAAACTGTGGTTACATACCTATGGCCTGATTGACTCTGTGCTCGCTGTTGTCCTTCATAGGCACCGTCCGCTGGGACATGCGAAGAGATGGAGGAATCTTCCCGTGTACAGACCGCTGGTAGACCTGTCGACAATGGAGGAAAGACATGTCATACTGACATACAGGCTTGACCGAGCCACTATTCAGGAACTGTGTGCCCAGCTGGAGCCAGACCTGATGTCACCCATCCGCCAACCCACAGGAATCCCCCCTCAAGTGCAGGTGCTGTCAGTGCTCCATTTCCTAGCAAGTGGGTCATTTCAAACAACAGTGGCCATATCATCAGGGATGTCCCAGCCTATGTTCTCCAAGGTGTTGTCCAGAGTGTTGTCTGCCCTTCTGAAACACATGCTGAGATATATCGTTTTCCCTGAGGTGGGGGATTTGCCTACAGTGAAAGGTGATTTCTATGCCCTTGGACATATCCCCAACATCATAGGTGCCATTGATGGGACCCATGTGGCTTTAGTACCCCCCCAGCAGGAGTGAACAAGTGCACAGAAACAGAAAGAGTTATCATTTGATGAATGTACAGATGGTGTGTTTGGCAGACCAGTACATCTCCCATGTTAATGCCAAGTTCCCTGGCTCTGTGCATGATGTGTACATCATGCGGAATAGCAGCATCCCTTACGTGATGGGTCAACTCCAGAGGCACTGTGTGTGGCTAATTGGTGACTCTGGTTACCCCAACCTGTCATGGCTACTGACCCCAGTGAGGAATCCCCGGACAAGGGCAGAGGAACGGTACAATGAGGCCCATGGGAGAACTAGGAGGGTGATCGAGCAGTCCTTCGGCCTTCTGAAGGCCAGGTTCCGCTGCCTCCATATGACAGGTGGATCCCTATTGTACTCACCAAAGAAGGTGTGCCAGATCATCGTGGCCTGCTGTATGCTTCACAACCTGGCTTTGCAACGCCAGGTGCCTTTTCTGCAGGAGGATGGTCCAGATGGTAGTGTTGTAGCAGCTGTGGAGCCTGTGGAGAGTGAAGAAGAGGAAGCCGAAGAGGACGACATAGACAACAGGAACACAGTAATACAACAGTATTTTCAATGACACACAGGTAAGATTCTAACCTGTCATATTACATATACTTAACCCCTACTACCTCTCTACTGTCTGACCTTTTCCCCCTGTGTATGGTAACTGAGTTGTGACTTTCCCTTCCAATTTCAGAGATGTGGGCCATACTGCGTGACATCTGCTTTGTTTCCCCATGGACTACAGCTGTGTGACAGTGGTTTGTTGGCATCACAATGTAAATATGCATTTTTGGCACGGTAATGTCTAATACATTAGTACAAAATCACAGACAGACTCCTGATTGTTTTGTGCAATAACTGTGTTTATTTCAGTGCTCTATATTGGTGGGTGGTTGCAAATCAGTGAGGGGTGATGGTGGAGGATTGTCCATGGCAGAGTCCAGACTATTAGTATCACAGGTGCAATGTCCAAATGCCTGTGGAAAGTGGAGCATGGGCAGTATAAGAATGGACAGGGTGTCAATGTGGGACAGTGGGATGACAATCAGGGGGGTATCCTTTCCTGGCGGGGGTCTTGGTATCTTACTCTGTCTTCTTCCTGGATCTCAGTGCCCGCTTGCGGGGTGGTTCTCCTTCTGCAGGGGGTGGGGTGCTGGTGGCCTGTTGGTCCTGTGGCGGGGCCTCCTGTCCACTAGCGCCGGCAGAGGTGGTAGGCAGTTCTTGGTCCATGCTAGTGTCAGGGGCCCTTTGTCCTGCCACAGTGTCCCGCAATGTGGTGACTACCTGATTCAGAGCCCCTACAATGGTGGCCAGGGTGGAACTGATGTTTCGTTGTTCATCCCTGAACCCCAAATACTGTTCCTCCTGCAGAAGCTGGATCTCCTGAAACCTGGCCAGGACCGTCGCCATCGTCTCCTGGGAGTGGTGGTATGCTCCCATGATGGAGGAGAGGGCCTCGTGGAGAGTGGGTTCCCTGGGCCTGTCCCCCCCTGTCGCACAGCAGCCCTACCCGTTCCCCTGTTTCCCTGGACCGTGTGCCCACTACCACTGCCCCCAGGTCCCTGTTGTTGTTGGGGTGGGGGGTTAACCTGGGTGCCCTGTAGTGGTGGACACACCGCTGATTGACGTGTCCTGGGGACAGAGGGATGGGCCCGCTGGGTGGGTGCTGTGCTGGTGTGCCCAGAGGGGGGAAGGTCTGCTATGTGCTGTGGCTGTCTGAGGGGAACCGACTGTCCCGAGGTCCCCGATGGGCCGGGCTGGTCATCTAGATCCAGGTCGACAGAGGTGCTGTCCTCACTGTGGGCCTCTTCTGGGGGTGGAGTGGACATTTGTGGACCCTCCTGTGCGGTGACGTGGCGTTCGGGTCCTGCAGGGGTATAAAAGTATGGTTATTGCATTTGTGTGTGCCATAGCGTGTAATAGGTGGGTGCCCTTGTACCCCAGTGCTGGCATTCCCGTGTGGGGGCTTTTGTGACGGTGATTTGTTGGGGGATGGGTATGTGCAGTGGGCATGCTTTGATGATGGGTGTCCATGCTTTGTGGTCGCATGCAGGGATTGGTGTTGGGATGGGTGGGCTGTGATGGTGAGACATTTGCAAGGAGCAGGATGTGATGGGGGTGAGGGTGAGGGTGGGGGTATGAGTTGGCATGCTGGTGGGGTGGGGGGGATGAAGTAGTGAAGATGAGACTTACCAGAGTCCATTCCTCCAGATACTCCTGCGAGGCCCTCAGGATGCAGGATCGCCAAGACCTGCTCCTCCCATATTGTAAATTCTGGGGGAGGAGGTGGGGGTCCGCCGCCAGTCCGCTGCACTGCGATGTTGTGCCTGGATACCATGGAACGCACCTTCCCCCGTAGGTCGTTCCACCGCTTCCTGATGTCGTCCCTATTTCTTGGGTGCTGTCCCACAGCGTTGACCCTATCGACTATTCTGCTCCATAGCTCCATCTTCCTGGCAATGGTGGTGTGCTGCACCTGTGTCCCGAAGAGCTGTGGCTCTACCCGTACGATTTCCTCCACCATGACCCTGAGTTCATCCTCGGAGAACCTGGGGTGTCTTTGCGGTGCCATGGGGTGGTGTGGGTGATGTGTGGGGTGGATTGTGTGGTGATGTGTATCGGTGTGTTGTGTGAAGTGCGTGGAAATATTGCTGGGTGAAAGGAAAATTCGCGTCTGGGTGCTCAGTTCTCTTTTTCTCAGTGCGTGGTCCCGAATATGTAGGAGTGGGGGTTTGTGGGTGATGTGGGTGTGTGTTTTATATTGTATTGGGTGTGTGGGAGTGGTGTGTGTATGTGTATCAGGTGTGTGTATTTCAAATTGTCCAATGTGGATGTGTTTTATAAGAGTGTGTGTATTTTGAGCGCGGCAGTGTGTACCGCCAATGGATTACCGCGGTTGAAAGACCGCCGCGTGGATTCGTGTGTCGTGATAGTGTGGACGTATTTCTGTTGGCGTGACGGTGGAGGTTTGGTCATCGCCAGTTTCTCGCTGCCCTTTGGTGTGGCGGACTTTTGTGGATGTCTGTATTTTGGCGGTTTGCGTGTTGTGGGTCAGAATGACCGTGGCAGTTTACCGCGGCCACGGCGGTATGTTGGCAGTCTTCTGACAGCGGTAAGCGGCTTTTACCGCCAAGGTTGGAATGACCCCCATAATCTCTTAGCCAACGCCCACACTTCCTCCCTGGACCCTTCTTTTAAGGCACTAAAATCCCTACCATGGCTCCGGCACGAAGTGTGGAGACAGGTGGCACACCGCCCAAGGTGGGGAAGGGCCACAGGCGAACAGGAAAGGCTGGGAAGGGCAGCACGCCCGAGGAGACCGCCATCAGCCCAGCTGGCCAGGAGGGCCCCGCCAGCCCCATCCCAGGTGGGCTGGAGGACACCGACAGGCCCGGTACTGCAGACCAGGAAGGCCCAACCAGCCACCCGACAGATGGGCAGGAACGCCCCGCCAGCCACAGGACAGATTGCAAATGACCTGCACGCCATGGCCGGATCCGTTGAACTGGGCCCTTTCACTCAAGCACCGCTGCACTGGGCACCGCCATCTCAAGCACCGCTGAACTGGGCACCGCCATCTCATGCACCGCTGAACTGGGCCTTTTATCTCAAGCACCGCTGCACTGGGCCCTTCATCTCAAGCACCGCTGAACTGGGCACCGCCGTCTCAAGCACCGCTGAACTGGGCACCGCCGTCTCAAGCACTGCTGAACTGGGCCCTTGATCTCAAGCACAGCTGAACTGGGCACTGCCGTCTCAAGCACAGCTGAACTGGGCACCGCCGTCTCAAGCACCGCCGAACTGGGCCTTTCATCTCAAGCACCGCTGAACTGGGCCTTTCATCTCAAGCACCGCTGAACTGGGCCTTTCATCTCAAGCACCGCTGCACTGGGACCTTCATCTCAAGCACCGCTGAACTGGGCACCGCCGTCTCAAGCACCGCTGAACTGGGCCCTTCATCTCAAGCACCACTGAACTGGGCACCGCCGTCTCAAGCACCGCTGAAGTGGGCACCGCCATCTCAAGCACCGCTGAACTGGGCACCGCCGTCTCAAGCACCACTGAACTGGGCCTTTCATCTCAAGCACCGCTGAACTGGGCCTTTCATCTCAAGCACCGCTGCACTGGGCCCTTCATCTCAAGCACCGCTGCACTGGGCCCTTCATCTCAAGCACCGCTGAACTGGGCACCGCCGTCTCAAGCACCGCTGAACTGGGCCCTTCATCTCAAGCACCGCTGAACTGGGCACCGCCGTCTCAAGCACCGCTGAACTGGGCACCGCCGTCTCAAGCACCGCTGCACTGGGCCCTTCATCTCAAGCACCGCTGAACTGGGCCCTTCATCTCAAGCACCGCTGAACTGGGCCCTTCATCTCAAGCACCGCTGAACTGGGCCCTTCATCTCAAGCACCGCTGAACTGGGCCCTTCATCTCAAGCACTGCTGAACTGGGCACCGCCGTCTCAAGCACCGCTGAACTGGGACCTTCATCTCAAGCACTGCTGAACTGGGCACCGCCGTCTCAAGCACCGCTGAACTGGGCACCGCCGTCTTAAGCACCGCTGAACTGGGCACCGCCATCTCAAGCACCGCTGAACTGGGCACCGCCGTCTCAAGCACCGCTGAACTGGGCACCGCCGTCTCAAGCACCGCTGAACTGGGCCTTTCATCTCAAGCACCGCTGAACTGTGCACCGCCGTCTCAAGCTCCGCTGAACTGGGCACCGCCGTCTCAAGCACCGCTGAACTGGGCACCGCCGTCTCAAGCACCGCTGAACTGGGCACCGCCGTCTCAAGCACCGCTGAACTGGGCACCGCCGTCTCAAGCACCGCTGAACTGGGCCCTTCATCTCAAGCACCGCTGAACTGGGCCCTTCATCTCAAGCACCGCTGAACTGGGCCCTTCATCTCAAGTACCGCTGAACTGGGCCCTTCATCTCAAGCACCGCTGAACTGGGCCCTTCATCTCAAGCACCGCTGAACTGGGCCCTTAATCTCAAGCACCGCTGAACTGGGCACCGCCGTCTCAAGCACCGCTGAACTGGGCCTTTCATCTCAAGCACCGCTAAACTGGGCACCGCTGAACTGGGCACCGCCGTCTCAAGCACCGCTGAACTGGGCACCGCTGTCTCAAGCACCGCTGAACTGGGCCTTTCATCTCAAGCACCGCTGAACTGGGCCTTTCATCTCAAGCACCGCTGCACTGGGCCCTTCATCTCAAGAGCCGCTGAACTGAGCACCGCCGTCTCAAGCACCGCTGAACTGGGCCTTTCATCTCAAGCACTGCTGAACTGGGCCTTTCACCTCAAGCACCGCTGAACTGGGCACCGCCGTCTCAAGCACAGCTGAACTGGGCCCTTCATCTCAAGCACCGCTGAACTGGGCACCGCCGTCTTAAGCACCGCTGAACTGGGCCCTTCATCTCAAGCACCGCTGAACTGGGCACCGCCGTCTCAAGCACCGCTGAACTGGGCCCTTCATCTCAAGCACCGCTGAACTGGGCCCTTCATCTCAAGCACCGCTGAACTGGGCACCGCCGTCTCAAGCACTGCTGAACTGGGCCTTTCATCTCAAGCACCGCTGAACTGGGCACCGCCGTCTCAAGCACCGCTGAACTGGGCACCGCCGTCTCAAGCACTGCTGAACTGGGCCCTTAATCTCAAGCACCGCTGAACTGGGCACCGCCGTCTCAAGCACCGCTGAACTGGGCCTTTCATCTCAAGCACCGCTAAACTGGGCACCGCTGAACTGGGCACCGCCGTCTCAAGCACCGCTGAACTGGGCACCGCTGTCTCAAGCACCGCTGAACTGGGCCTTTCATCTCAAGCACCGCTGAACTGGGCCTTTCATCTCAAGCACCGCTGCACTGGGCCCTTCATCTCAAGAGCCGCTGAACTGAGCACCGCCGTCTCAAGCACCGCTGAACTGGGCCTTTCATCTCAAGCACTGCTGAACTGGGCCTTTCACCTCAAGCACCGCTGAACTGGGCACCGCCGTCTCAAGCACAGCTGAACTGGGCCCTTCATCTCAAGCACCGCTGAACTGGGCACCGCCGTCTTAAGCACCGCTGAACTGGGCCCTTCATCTCAAGCACCGCTGAACTGGGCACCGCCGTCTCAAGCACCGCTGAACTGGGCCCTTCATCTCAAGCACCGCTGAACTGGGCCCTTCATCTCAAGCACCGCTGAACTGGGCACCGCCGTCTCAAGCACTGCTGAACTGGGCCTTTCATCTCAAGCACCGCTGAACTGGGCACCGCCGTCTCAAGCACCGCTGAACTGGGCACCGCCGTCTCAAGCACCGCTGGCCCATTAGCGGCAGGGGCAGGCCCGCATCTGTGTCGGGCAGGGCTGCACGAAGCACTCTGGGCACCAGTCCCCCTCCAGAACCAGTGGAGACTGTCATCCACTTGAGAGACTGTGGCTTTGCACTCCCCAGGATGGCACAGTGGGCAACCCACCCACTGTATAGACTTGAGAGAATGTGGCTTTGCACTCCCCAGGATTGAACAGTGGGCAACCCACCCACTGCAGAGACTTGTGAGACTGTGGCTTTGCACTCCCCAGGATTGAACAGTGGGCAACCCACCCAATGCAGAGACTTGAGAGACTGTGGCTTTGCACTCCCCAGGATGGCACAGTGGGAAACCCACCCACTGTATAGACTTGAGAGACTGTGGCTTTGCCCTCCCCAGGATTGAACAGTGGCCATGGAGGCCCCTTGTGGATCTGGCGTCGTGCACTCATCTGTCTGAGGTGCCCCCCCTTCCCTTCCCCCTGAGGTGCCTGTAGTTTTCCTATCTGATGCCCCTGCAGTGTTCTCTCCGTTGGAGTCAGGTATCCTGTGTGGGCTTTGCCCATGTGATTTGGGCCCAGTGGTCCACGGACAATGCCTGCTACAATGCTCGGACTTGTACATATATGTAAATAGTTGTTTTTGATGTGTAGATATATATATATATATAATTCAGCCAATAATACAATATATTCCAATGTTTGTAATCATTTCCTTTTGTCTTTGCATTCTTCTGGGGGATTTGGGGGGGTAACTGTGATGTATTACTGTGCATTGATGTGTGTGTTGTAGTGGGTGAGGGTGAGGGTGGGGGTGGGTGTGTCGCGTATGTGTGTCCCCGTAATATTTTCTCCTCCCCCTCCCCTGTGTCGTAGGTGCAGTACTCACTGTTGTCTTCTGCGCCGGCGTTCGTACTCCTGGTAGAGGAGCAGGAAGACAATCGCTGGGAGGATGTGAAGTTCGGGTTCCATGCTGTCCAGATTCCTCGTGGGGTGTATGGAGGTAAGCGTTTTCCATTTGAAATGGCTGATTCCGCCGTGTTTTTATCGGCGGGGCTACCGCCCCGGAAAAGGTGGCGGATTGGTGTGTTGTGATAGGGTGGGCGGTACATTGACTCCTGCCTGTCTGTTGGCGGTGTCTGCCGCGCTGTTTGTTTGTGCCGCCGTGGCGGGCGGTGTGTTGATGTGGCGGTCTCTGTTGGCGGTTTCCGCCAGGGTCGGAATTCCATTTTTTTTACCGCCAGCCTGTTGGCAGTTTAGCCGCAGGTTTAACACCGACCGCCAGGGTTGGAATGACCACCTATGTGTACCCACGATGATCGACAGATGGACATCGGCTTTTTTCATTTGTGCCAGCATCTACTGTGAAAAATTCACAGAGAGATCAGTATCAATTTTTGAATGCATGGATAGCATTAGGAAAGTCCATATGCAATTTGGGGTTTTTGCATGGTTACATTATGACTAGGAATTCAGGTTGAGGATTATTCTAAAGTCAGACAAGTCTTAGGGTGAGGTTAATAATGAGTTATGGGTACAATGGGTGTATCAACAAAGACCTCCTCCAATAATGCACACAGCAAGTGGCTAGAAGGTGCAGTTATTGGCCCTTTCAGTGGTCACCCACCTCGCGAGGGGTGGGCAACTGGGGCCGAGGTCAGAATAGAAACCCAGGGGCATGTTGAAGTTCTAATAGAGAATTTTGCCCAAAGGACCTATGCAAGTAGAAACACAAGTGCACAAAATATGGTAGCAAGCACGCAGCTTTGCAATGTTTTGAAGAGCATGTGAATTTCAGCAGCAGTGGACTTAGCAGGGGAAGGGGATCATACACATGTGGGAACAATGGCTTTTACTCCAGTTAGAATAAAGATCCTGAACACGTGACTAAGGTTCTATCCCAATGGAGAAAAAGCGTTGACTTTGAAATGGGGTTTTGAGATGGGTTTTCATCTTGGTTAACAGGGTCAGAACGTTTGTGGAAAACCTAAAATCTGCTAAGAAACATCCAAAGGTAGTGGGTGAGAAACTGTCAGAGTCACCAGATCCTCGGGGTCTGTGCATGTTCCCAATACTTCCATCAAAAGACAGCTCCAATACTCTGATTAGATTTGTCACAGAGTCTAAGAGAGTCCAAGTGAGGAAAAGGGGATTAGGAAGGGAACAGCTGGGAAGGAGACCTGTAGGAAGCAAAAAGCTTAAAACACACAACATCAAAATTACCTCTCATGAAATCAGTACTAGGCTATGACTCTAAGCATCATCATTCTGAAAACATGAACAACCTAAGAATAGGCTTAAAATGACTAGGCTTAAAGATGACTGAATACCTGTGAGGGAATAAAGAAAAGTTAAATGAAGCTTTCAAATTCAAGTACTTTCTTTTGCATGAGCATCAGGAAACAATCTGAATAAGTTCTGAACCATCATATGAATCTTTTTTAAGAATACATATCAGGAACACACAACATTCCATCTAGAACCCTGACCTTTTTGTTTTCTCTCAAAACGTTGGAACATGAATTGCGCACATTGCAGATTTTCACATAGGTAATAAACACCATAGAAGGATTGTGCACCATGAATAATACAACGTAAATTCAAGTAATAAATCACGCAACTTGTCAACTCGAGTACTACTAAGCAAATGCCTTAGGATGGTAGCGTACAATGAATAGCATGAATTAAGCACAAGGAAAGAATCGCGCATCTTGCCGATTCGAATGCCACCATGTAACCGCCAAGGAATGGTGGCGCACAATGAATATCAAGGGTTAAGTCACTAGAAAGAGAATCGCGCTTCTTGCCGATTCGAATGCCACCATATAACTGCCAAGGAATGGTAGCGCCTAATGAATAACATTAATTAAGCACGAGGAGAGAATCGCGCATCTTGCTGATTCGAATGCCACCATGTAACTTTCAAGGAATGGTAGCGCACAATGAATAACATGAATTAAACACGAGGAAAGAATTGCGCGTCTTCCCGATTCGAATGCCACCATGTAACTGCCAAGGAATGGTAGCGCACAATGAATATCAAGGGTTAAGTCACTAGAAAGCGAATCGCGCGTCTTACCGATTCGAATGCCACCATGTAACTGCCAAGGAATGGTAGCGCACAATGAATATCAAGGGTTAAATCACTAGAAAGTGAATTGCGCGTCTTGCCGATTCAGATGCCACCATGTAACTGCCAAGGAATGGTAGCGTACAATGAATATCAAGGGTTAAATCACTAGAAAGCGAATCGCGCATCTTGCCGATTCGAATGCCACCATGTAACTGCCAAGGAATGGCAGCGCACAATGAATAACATGAATTAAGCACGAGGAAAGAATTGCGCGTCTTGCCAATTCGAATGCCACCGTGTAACTGCCAAGGAATGGTAGCACACAATGAATATCATGAATTAAACACGGAAAAAGAATTGCGCATCTTGCCGATTCTAGTAACAACATGAAAATGCCACGAAAACGTCCAAGCGCACATTCACACGTGCAAGAGTAATTGTTTGTTATGTAAGAATAAGGCCCAAGAATTTGAGCGTACTCGATAACGGGGACGGGGGCCCAGCCCAACCTCTGTCTTACAGCCCTGCTTAAGAATCACCAATGTAGTATGAAGGGCAGAGGCCTGGAAGATCAAAGTAGGCCACCGGAACAGGAGCTCAGGAAGTTGCTTCTGCTCTGCACTGGGACCTCTGAATAGTGATCACGTGGAGCTGGGCTGGCTCCCTTTTATAGAGTCTTGGCCCAGCCCACAACCACACCCAGGCATGCTGCAGGAAAAGCTTCTAGAAGGCCATGGAAAGGGACCACACGCTGACACACTCTGAAAGCCTGAAGCAATACATTGCAAATGAACAGTTTTTATCAGCACCTTAAAAATAAGTCTTCAGGATTGAACTCTGCAATGCAAAAGGTTAAACAACACCATATCAGCACAATGTATAAATTACGTAGTCTTGAGAGAGCTGGGTTTTTGCATTCTAGTCGCACGTAGAGCGCGCACTGCCCTGGTGTTGACAGTACTCCCCTCTCCCAGACGCGCTCTAGGGCCTGGTTTGTCTGGATTGAGACGATGAAAGCGTCTCACAAGTACTGGAGCATGAATATCAGATGCGGAAACCCATGAGTTACTTTCAGGGCCATAACCTTTCCATGAGATTAAGTACCATAGATCAGTGGTTCCCAACCTTTTGATTTCTGTGGACCCCCACTTTAACATTAATGGAACTCAGGGACCCCCACTGAATCATCATGGGAATCCGGGGGACCCCCACATGAGTCATTACTGGAAGCTGGGGACCTAATTTGTCAATATTTAATTATATTTTTTAATTTTCTAGGCTCTCGCGGACCCCCCGAGAAGGCTTCACGGACCCCCAGGGGTCCCCGGACCACAGGTTGGGAACCACTGCCATAGATTACTCCCTCTCAGTTTAGAATCCAACACTTTCTTGACTTCGTATTCTTCTTCCCCCTGTCCTAGAACAGGAGCTGGATGAGGGCGGACCTTTTGGACTGCCTTTTTCAAGAGGGAAGTGTGGAACACTGGATGAATCCGTAATGATCTTGGCAATTGCATTTTATAGGTCACAGGATTGATTTGCTGAAGAACAGTGTAAGGACCTATGAATTTGGGGTTGAACATGTGCTTCTTCTTGAAGTCTATATGTTTTGTGGAAAGCCACACTGTGTCAACTGGTTGATACTGCGGTCCCTCACAATGTTTCTTGTCATAATGCTTTTTGTATTTTTGTTTGGCTTTTTCTAAATGCTGTTGAATCAATTTCTGGGTTTGATGCAAATATTGAATGGTTTCTGACACAGCTGGTGTAAGAGAACTTTCTTGAGGGATTGTGTTGGGCAGGGTGTCAGGATGATAACCAAACAAACCAAAAAAGGGTGTAACGCCAGTAGAAGTGTGGAATGAGTTATTGTAGGCTAACTCAGCTAACCAGAGCATTGATGTCCAAGAATGAAGTGTTTTTTCAGCGTAAGCAGGAGGGGGGGGGACAGACACAGTGGGAGAAGACACAGGGGACGTGTGCATGGCTGTTGTGGAGGTGTCTGCCAGCGAGGTGTGTGTTCTGCTTGGTGTGGTGATGATGCTGGTAGTGGATGATGATGTAGTCCAGGGAGGAGGAGGAAGACGGGGAGACAGAGGAAATAGTGGATGTTGGTGTGTCTGCATCTGGGTGGTGTTTGTGTGAGTGCCTGTGGGATGAAGTGTGGGGCTTGGGTTTGCTGTACCACTCAAGTGTGTTGTCCTGTGTGCATGCTCGTCTGGTTGTGTGCTTGGGATGGGTTAGGGTTGAGGAGAATGGGATGGGGAAGAGGAAGTTGGAGGGGGGGAGGGTAGAAACAGGGACAATGGCTGCCATCAGAGAGGAGGCCAGAGCCTGGATTGATCTCTGTTGGGCAGCCAATCCAATGTGAATACCCTCCAGGAATGCATTAGTCTGTTGCATCTAGGCTGCCAGCCCCTGGATGGCATTCACAATGATCGACTGCCCTACAGAGATGGATCTCAGGAGGTCAATAGCCTCCTCACTCAGGTTAGCAGGGCTAACTGGGGCTGGGCCTGAGGTACCTGGGGCGAAAGAGATGCCAACCCTCCTGGGTGAGTGGGCACGGGCAACACGATGAGGGGCTGCTGGGAGGGCGGTGCTGATACGGGGTGGCGGTGGTACCTGTAGCTGGGGTGGTCACAGAGGTGTCCGCACCCACCAGGGAGCTTCCATCGGAGGAGGTATCTGTGTCAGAACTGTCCCCTCCAGTCTTCGTCGTGGTGCTCCCGTCGCCCTCCGTCCCACTGGTGCCCTCAGGGTCGGTGGACTACGCCTCCTGGGTCCTGTGGGATGCAGCTTCCTCCGTCGCTGGTGCCTCTGCTCCTCTGCCAGATGATGCTGGTGCACATAAGGACAGGGTGTAAAAAAAAAAAGGGGGGTAGGCAAAGTATAAACTTGGTCAATGGCTGCACCAACACCATTGTTGGCGTACACAGCACCCTCACACACAGGGAACAGCCCTACGCAATATGCCATAGCACTAGCAGAGAAATCGTTAGAAGGCAAGCCATGGGGAGGCGCAAACACTGCCAAATGCAGCACACTTGGGACCCACCCACCCCTGAGCAGTTGTGGATGCCTACGAGCTAGGTACCTAAATTATCCTTTCTGAACCCTAGCCACCAGGGGACCTATGCTGCAATGTCAGGCCTGTCCTAGGGGCAGCCACTGACACACATCCCCCACCCGGATACCACCCTTCCATGCGTAAGTTGTAATGATGGGCACCGCATTCACCCCCTTGTGGCTGCTGTGATTCCCTCAAGCACCCATCCAGCTCAGGATAGGCCATCGCCAGTTTGTGGGCCATCGGGGGGGTCAGGGTTCGACGGGCACCCCTTCCTCGTTGGGAAGCCATCCCCAGCTGGGCCTCCGCCGTCTTCCGTGCCCAGCGTCTCAGGTCCTCCCACCGTTTCCAACAGTGGGTGCTCTGCCTGCCATAGACCCCCAGGGTCCGCACGTCCTTGGTGATGGCACGCCATATATCCTTCTTTTGATGGGTGCTGACCTGCAGAGGAAATACACACAGGAAATAGAATTAGTCAAACAGTCCTGCCTGTTACACTTATGGTGCCCACAGGGTCACCATACCCCTTCACATCACCATTTCCACACATATGGCCCAGCACACAACCAATATGCCGCCCAGAGGACATCCACCTACCCCCCTACACGAGGCCTTCACACACCACTCCATGCATTCATGCCACATGCATTGTGCCCACGGTGTACTCACCTGTTGGTCTGGTTGCCCATACAGCAGTCCATACTGGAGTAGGAGCCCATCCACCACTCTCTCCAACTCCACCGAAGTGAAGGCTGCGGCCCTTTCCTCAGTCACACGGGCCATGGTAGATTCCAGACACAGGTCACAGCAGTACATGTAGTGTCGGTCCTTTCCTGTTTTAGATCAGATAGCAAGTGAGGGATAAGATAGAAAATGGCAGTCACGTCCACGGCGGTGCATACCGTCACTGCCGGCGTAGATCACCATTGGCCACTATAACCCATAGGGCCCAATGTTAACCAATGAGGAGTTGCACGGTGGTTCCCAACCGCCTCCCGCAACGGCGCACAACGTCAGCGGAAATACCTCACTTTCACCTGTCCCTCCACACAGGAAAGGCGGATGCCATTTCGGGGGATGGGGGAGGGCAGGCCCTGGATAACTGCTGCATCACTGGTGAAATTAGGACATACTGTACAAATCACACTTACCCATTAAGAGTTAACAGCATGCAAAGTTCTGTTGTAGCCCCATTGTTCAGTTTGTGACCGGCTCCTCACTCTTTTGCCCCATAGGTTGCTACCGCTGCTGATGAATAGGAGATGGAGACATACCCCTGTGTACAGACCCCTGGTGGACTTGGCAACAATTGAGGGCAGGCACATTAATCCTCACCTATAGACTGGACAGGGCCACAATCACAGAGCTGTGTGCCCAATTGGAGCCTGACCTGATATCTGCTATCCGTCACCCCACTGGGATCCCCCTCTTGTGCAAGTTCTATCAGTGCTCCATTTCCTGGCAACTGGTTCGTTGCAAGTGACAGTGGGCTTGGCAGCAGGAATGTCACAGCCAATGTTCTCAAAGGGGCTGACAAGAGTGTTGTCTGCCCTGATTAAACACATGTGCAGCTACACTGTATTTCCCCAGGTTGAAGATTTGGCCACAGTGAAGGCCAGTTTCTGTGCAATGTGACATATACCCAACATAATTTGATTGATGGAACACATTTTTCAATTGCCCCCCCCCCGCAATGTCAATGAACAGGTGTTCAGAAATTAGAAGAATGTCCACTCTATGAATGTACAGATGGTGTGCTTGGCAGACAAGTATATCGCCCACGTCAATGCTGGGTCGGTGCATGATGCCTTTGTCCTGAGGAATAGCAGCATCCCAAATGTGATGGGCCAACTACAGAGGCACAGGGTGTGGCCAATAGGTGAGCCCTGGTTCCCCCCAGTATGTGTTGGTGTGTGGCTATTGTGTAGGCCATATAGGATAGTGTGTGGCTAAATGTCCCTCAATATTTGCAGGTGACGCTGGTTACCCCAACCTATTATGGCTGCTGACCCCTGTGAGGAATGCCAGGACAAGGGCAGGAGAAAGTTATGAGGCTCATGGGCGAACCAGAAGGATCATTGAAAGAACCTTTGGCCTCCTGAAAGCCTCCATCTGACAGGTGGATCCCTGTGCTACTCACCCAAGAAGGTCTGCCAGATAATAGTGGCATGCTGCATGTTGCATAACCTTGCCCTGAGATGCCATATGCTTTTTTCTGCAGGAGGAGGAGGCTGGAGATGCCTGTGTGCCAGCAGTGGACCCTGTGGACAGTGACGATGGGGAGGCAGAGGATGAGGATGAGGACAACAGAACATCAGTGATCAGACAATACTTCCAATGACACATAGGTACGACAGTGTTACTTCACTTTTCAATGACATTTGTTTGAATTTCTGTGGCACTAGCATGCTGTTTTTTCCCACTTCGATGCCCACTTACTGTACCCTTTGGCAATTAATTTTTCAGATGTTGGTGACCTCACATATGCTCCTGGTGTGATCACTGCAGCCAGCTACAGGTCATTAGTCTATGCTAATTTTCTGTACAGTTGAATTGCAATGTTTGTACCTGTTTAAATGAATACATACTTGAAAGAATTGACATACTCCAAACTTCTTTTTTTTCCAAGGATGTTTATTGAAGTGTTAAAATATTGAGAGGCAAGTGCAATGGGAGGGGGTGGTGATGGAGGAAAGTCCAGGGTATTGTTCCAGTCTGTAGCACAGGTGCATTGTCCAAAGGGGACATAGGAAGGGGAGCAATGACAGTTCAAGGTGGACAGGGTGACTGAGTGGGACACATGGGTGACAATAAGGAGAGTCTCATTTCCAGGCAGGGGTCTTGGCAAGTGTCTCTGGCTTCTGCCTGGGTCGCAGGGAATGTTTGCAGGGTGGTTCTCCTTCTGCAGGGGGAGGGGGTCTGGTGGCCTGTGAGCCCTGTGGCAAGGCCTCCTGTCCACTAGCGGCAGCAGAGGTGCAACGCTGTTCAGATGTCTGGCTAGTGGCAGTGGCCCGCTGTTGTGTGACTGTCTCCCTCATTATATTGGCCATGTCTGCCAGCACCCCTGCTATGGAGATCAGGGTGTTGGTGATGGCCTGCAAATCCTCCCTGATCCACTGGTACTGTCCCTCCTGCAGCCGCCTCTTCTCCTGCACATTGTCCAGGATCTCGCCCATCGTGTCCTGGGAATGTTGATATGTTCCCAGGATCTCTGCAAGTGCCTCCTGGGGAGTCGGTTCCCTGGGCCTGTCCTCCCCCTGACACACAGCACTCCTCCCAGTTTCCCTGTTGGCCTGTGCCTCTGTCCCCTGAACCGTGTGCCCACTGACCCCAGGTACTTGATTGTCATGGGTAGGAGGTGTGCCCTGGGGTCCCTGTACAGGTGGACACACTGCTGATTGAGGTGTCCTGGGGACAGAGTTATGGGTGCTGCAGTGGTGTTTCCTGATGGGGGAGGCTCTGTGGTGGTGTGTGACTAGGCCTGGGTAACCGGCTGTCCAGAGGTCCCTGATGGGCTAGGTTAGTCATCCAGATCCTGAAGACCAGAGTTGCTGTCATCACTGTGGGCCTCTTCAGTTGCGGGACTGGATATTGCTGGCACCTCCTCTCCGCTGACATTAACTGGGGTACCTGTGGGGATGGAAATGATGTGTTATAGCTTCTGTGTCTGACATATTGTGCATCCGTGGCTTGCCCTCTTTGGTTGTATTTGCCCTGGCAGCTTTCACTTGTGTACGTTGCTGTATAGTGGGATGATTAGTTCTCTATACTGTGCATGCTTTAGTAAAGAGTGCCCATGCAGGGCTGTGAGTGGTGTCCATACATTGGAGAAAATGTCCCTACGTAAGGATGTGTATTTTCTACGAATGTTGGAGACTAAACTTCTACCATGTTCACCAGCAATGTACCGAACTGTAGCCATGAATGAAGCACAGAGTGATCAAGAATGTCTTGTTTGAGAACAGAGTGCTAGGCTAGGCAAAAACAGTTAGATAGATGAAAACAAAACAAGACCGTAAAATGGTTATTGTAATAATAACAATGTGAAGCCGAATAAAATATATCTAGGTTAAAGCGCACAGCGGCCTAGTGTGTTAAAATAATGTGCATGGAGAATAACTAAAATGGCTACACAACACTACAAACGGACTGGAACAATACCCTGGACTTTCCTCCATCATCACCTCATTCCATTGCACTTTTCTCCCTGTTTCATAGCACTACAATAAACACCCTTGAACACAACTTGACTACTAGTATATTATGCTTTGAAAATGTGCATTTATGGAAAAAGTCACATCTATTACAAATGATCTGAACACTGTGAGAGCACAGAAATAAGGACCTGTAGCTGTCTGTAGTCATCACATCAGTACACAGTTGTTATATCACCAACATCTGTAAAATCACAAGCCACAGTTGACAGTAAGTTGAGATGTAAAGGAAGTTAATGCCATCATGCTAAAGCCACACAGAATACACCAATAGTCATAGGAATGGTCAGTAGCACTGTCTCACCTGTGTGTCATTGGAAGTATTGGATGGAGGCACTTGAACCTGGCCTTCAGGACGCCGAAGGTACTCTGAATGATCCTTCTGGTTCGTCCATGTGCCTCATTATAACATTCCTCTGCCACTGTCCTGGCACTCCTCGCAGGGGTCAGCAGCCACAATATGTTTGGGTAGCCAGGGTTACCTGCAAGTATTGAGGGACAACATTTAGCCTCACACAATGCTATAGGGATGACACCTGAAGGCATACACTAACATACAGTGGGTGAGGACCAAGGCTCACCTATTAGCCACACCCTGTGCCTCTGTTTTTGGGCCATCCCATTTGGGATGCTGCTATTCCTCAGAACAAATGCATCCTGCACCGACCCAGGATACTTAGCATTGATGTGGGAGATGTACTGGTCCGCCAGGCATACCATTTGCACATTCAGTGAGTGGCACTCTTACGATTCCTGAACACCTGTTCGTTCTGGCGGGGGGGGGACAAACGCAATATGTGTACCGTCAATCACCCCAATGATTTTGGGGATATGCCCCATTGCACTTGGAAAGAACCTGTTGCCATGAAATGGAGCACTGATAGCACTTACACAAGAGGGGGGAATCCCAGTAGGATGACAGATAGCAGATATCAGGTCTGGCACCAATTGGGCACACAGCTCTGTGATTGTGGCCCTGTCCAGTCTATAGGTGAGGATAATGTGCCTGTCCTCCAGTGTAGCCAAGTCCACAAGATGTCTGTACACGGGGTATGTCTCCACCTCCTGTTCATCTGCAGTGGTAGGTATCTAAGGGACACAGGAGTGAGTAGGCTGTCACAATCTGGACAATGGAACCACAATTGCAGTGTACATAGTGCATTTATTTTATGGGACAGTGGGAATGGCGAGGTATGTGCTAATGTAGGCTGTGACGCAGTTAATGTCGATATGACCGTTGTCCTCCCCCATGAAATGACGAATACCTGTCCTGTGAATACCTGTGGAAGTGAGGTAATTCCACCGACTTTGGGCGTCATGGCAGAAGGCGGTCTTGCACAGCCGTGCAATTCCTCATTGGATAATATGGGGCTCTATGGAGTACAGTGGCCAATGGGGATCTGACGGTGTACACCGCCGCAGACGTGACTGCCATTTTCTATCTGATTCCTCACTTGTTTCCTGACCTTCAACAGAACACCTACACTGCCTGTGCTGCTGTGACCTGGGTCTGGAACCTACCATGGTCCGTGTGACTGGGGAAAGGGCCCCTGCCTTCACTTTGGAGGAGTTGGAGTGACTGTTATGGGGTCCTACCCCAGTACGGACTGCTGTATGGGCCTCCAGACCAACAGGCGAGTACACTTTGGGCACGATGCATGTGGGAAGGATGCATGGAGATGTGTGTGCAAGCATTGTGTCATCGGGGGGAATGTCTTGTGGTGGTGTGCATGGTGTGCACCGGGCGGTGTGTACCAATGGTGATGGAAACGGGATTAGTGGGCCATATGTGTGACAGGCTGGATTGTATGGTTAATGTTGTTCTCCTGTCTGTATTACCTCTGCAGCTCAGTGCCCATCAAAAGAAGGGATTATGGCATGCCATCGCCAAGGACGTGTGGACCCTGGGGGTCTACGGCAGGCAGAGCACCCACTGTCAGAAATGGTGGGAGGACCTGAGACGCAGGGCACGGAAGATCGCGGAGGCCCAGCTGGGGATGGCCGAGGAATGAGGAAGGGGTGCCTGTCGGAACCTGACCCCCTCTGATGGCCCGCATACTGGCATACTGGCATACTGGCATACTGGCGGTGGCCTACCCAGAGCTGGATGGGCGCTTGAGGGAATCACAGCAGCCACAAGGGGGTGAGTACAGTGGCCATTATTAAAAAAGTTTGCAGGTGGGGTGGAATCCGGGTGGTGGATGTGAGTTAGTGGGTGCCCCTAAATCCAGCAGACATACTCCTCCTACAACCACTCCCTGAACCTCCACTCCCACCCCTCCTCGCTCCTCCTGCCCCACCGTCCCTAAGAAGCTTTTCCTTGCCCAGCCTGACCTCTTCCCTCTCCTCCCCCATCCTGCCTTTAAGAGCAGGATCCCAATGACCCAGCCCAGCACCTCAGCCAAACAGTCCACGCGGACAGTGGTGGCACCACCTAGTCGTGGTGGCAAGTCAGTGAAGGATCCCACTCCACCAGCCAAGAAGGGATATGATCCCACACCTCCTGCCATGAAGGGGAAGGAGCCTGCACCTCCTGCTTTGAAGGGGAAGAAGCCCTCGACTCCTGCCCGGAAGACTAAGGAACACATACAACCTGCCATGAAGGGGAAGAAGCCCTCAATCCCTGCAGGAAGGGTAAGTATTCCATGCCTCATGACATGAAAGAGAAGAAGCCCTTGCCTCCAGCGGAGGCGGTCAGGGTGACACCTCCACCAGCACCAGTGGTCACAGGGCCCCCACTGCAAGCTGAGGAAGTACATCCCTCACCACCAGCAAAGGCTGCCCAGGAGGCACCTCCACCTGCCACTATAGTTCAGCCCTTGCCATAAGCAGAGGCTGCCCAGGAGGCACCTCCATCTGCCACTACAGTTCAGCCCTCGCAACCAGCAGAGCCTGCCCAGGAGGCACCTCCATCTGCCACCACAATGCAGTCCACGCCACCAGCAGAAGCCATGTAGGCTACCCTCCAGGGGCTGCTGTATGAGGGCCCCCCTCCAGAAGCAGTGGGAACGTCACCACTACAGAGACTGTGGCCTTGCACTCCCCAGGACAGAGAACTGAGCATGGAGCCCCCTCCAGAGCTAGTGGGAAAGTCACCCACTAGAGAGGCTGTGGCCTTGCACACCCCAGGGCAGAGAAATGGGCATAGAGCCCCCTCCACAACCAGTGGACCTTTTCACATATTCGGCAGAGGTGACCCCACCCCCATCCCCCTGAGGTGTCTGCCCACTTGCAAACTGATGCTCCTGCAGAGTTCTATCCGGATGACGTCAGGATTCGAGTTGAGCATTGGACTGTGCCCGGTGGCTATGTGGGCCCTTAGTACATTGGACTGGGCAGTGGCCCTTAGTGTACATTTGTACATATCTGTTTCACGTACAATTGGATTATTTATTACCTGGTGATATCAATACATTCACCTTAGTGCATTCTTGTTGTCCTTGAATTATTCTGCCATGTATCGTGTGCCATTGTTTTTCGTGTGCAGATGGTTGTGTGTGTGGTGTGTGTGTGTCAGGTGTGTTTTGTGCGTGTGTGTCTCACTCTTGTTTTCCTCTCTCCCTCCCTTGTGTGCTAGGCAGCTGTACTCACCGTCTTCGTCGGTGGAGCATGACGTAGAAGAGTATCGGAAAGACTTGCAGTTCGGGTTCCATGGTGGCATTGTTCTTCCCTGTATCTCTAATGGTGAGTCTTTTCTCTTCTGGGATGCGTTTCCGCCAGGCTTTTGATGGTGTTTGAACCGCCCCGGAAAATGTGGCAGATTGATGTGTCTTAATATGGTGAGCGGTACTTTGTCTTCTGCCTGGCTGTTGACGGCTACCGCTGTGGTGAGAATTGTTTCCGCCCTGGCAGTTGGTGTGGTACATTGGCTGTCAAAGGGAGTTATCACCGCCATTGTCATAATTTGGCAGCAATTCCGCCAGCCTGTTGGCAGTATTACCGCCACTTTATCACTCACCACCAGGGTCATAATCAGTGCTTTTGTTATTTTCTAGCTGGATGTGGATGACTCTGTACTAATCATATGCTTAAAAACTTTTCTAGAAAAACAGACACTGGTGGTGAGCAAATCTAAAGTGTCACTGGTGTCATAGGGTGATCTATACTGGAGTTGCTCTCCACCTAAACTAGGGAACTACCCAGACTCCTCTCTTCTCTTTTGCACAATGTATACATCACTTTAACCCTGAAAGAGTTTTGTTTTGACTTATACTGGGTGCTCCCTTGTGTCTGGACAAAGCTATACCTCTCTGAAGAGCTATAATGATAGCAAAACATGTGTCAGGGGTTGCTTTTGCTCATTCTAGGTTGGCTTGGATGGTATTTTACCAAATTAAGGCTGTAATACTGTGCCTGGAGTGGTGAAAGACTTTCGTCATTTACAGCTGGTAAGGATAGCACTGTGCTAATTCTATAAACTTGATAACTACCCAGAATTCTCTCTTCTCTTTTGCATAATTTATGCGTCACTCTAACTCTGAAAGGGTTTTGTTTTGATATATATCTGTATATCTATATATCTTTATATATATTCACTGAAAGAAACAAAGGTTAGCCAGGACATGTTAGTTGCGTTGACATTTTACACATAAAAATCCATAGAAATTCAGCAGTTATAGTTCTACTTATAGTTAAACTTATGTTAACAAACTATAACTCCGAGCCTAGAGGTACTTAACAGCACAAGTTATAGTTTTTTCAGATACTGATGGGTGGGCACCCCAGGACATAGCAAGAGCCAACCCTGGGGGACGGGGGGGTGGCGGTCCCCAGGGTCATCAGCAGCTTTTCAAGAGGAGCTGCACGCCCCCCTCCAATGTAAAAGTAGCCCCGGGGAGGTGGTGTTCCCCAGGGGCTTGGAGGTCCTAAACAGTACCCTTTCTTTTTTTTACTATTTGCCCTGGGGAGGTGGTGGTCCCCGGGGCTGCAGGGGGCAACGTGCCTCTGCATAATATTTGTATACAGCCCCGGAGAGAGGTGGTGGTACCCGGGGCAGCGGGTGGGATGTGTGACCCCACATAATATTTATATACAGCTCCGGGGAGGTGGCATACACCGGAGCAGCGGGGGGTGTGGCCCCCGCACCATAGAAAATAAAAGCCCTGGAGAGTTGGTGGTCCCCGGGGCAGCGGGAGGGCGCGAGGCCTCCTCTGAACAATATAACATGAAAGCCTCAGGGAGGAAGTGCTCCCTGTCCACAAGATGATCTTATCCATAAACTTTTTATGTTTGTCCCCCATACCACTTCCAATTCCTACTATCCCAGGGTGAGATTTGCATAGCTGGGGGGAACGATATTCCCATCATAGTTTCACACGTTTGTTTAAACAATTGGTGATTAAATACGAATGTATTATTATTGAGACATGGATGAATCATTTCTAGTAACATTTTGTAATGTTCCAATTCATCAACAACTATTTGCTTGAGGAAATATGTGCACACTTTTAAACCCAATACATGCTTCATTGAAGTGTTTAAGGAAACCACATCAATTGTTACCAATTTATATTCCTATTTCCATGTTGTGTCTGTTAGCATTCTCAGTGGATCTCCAGTATCTCTGATATATGAAATCAGATCTTTACCATCAGTGCTAAATAATAGTTCACATACTGTGATACATTTTCCCATAGAGAACCACATGCAGAGACTATCAGTCTCCCTGATGGATTTACTAAACTCTTATGAATTTTTAGAAGAAAGTATATTGTTGGAATTCTAGTGTGCTCTGTTTTCATAAATCGATATCCATCATCATTAATTAACATCCTTGTCCTTTCTTTTCTTGATTTGGCTGTCAGATCATGTTGATTTTATTTCATACTTTTATTCTCTAGTTCTTTAATTTATATTATTATTTTATTGAGATTTTTCTTTATGCATTTCTGACCAAAATCCCTATCATGTTCTTGGAACATTCCATATTGTTTTATCCCAATTCCTCCAGCATGGTTAATATTCTTAAACCTTGAGGTATTATATCAATTTCAAAATATTTTTTATACATACTGACCTTCCAGCTTTTGTCAATTTCCTTTTTTTAACTCCTTCTCTAAACATTTAAGTAGCTGTTTCAAATCTACTTTTTCACTTCTACTGTTGTCGTCTGACCTCTCGACTTCTATATTGCTATTGTTTTTTTTTAACAAAGTTGCTGCTTCTTTTGGGCATTTCGTCGCTCTTGCCTCCATATTGTTTCTTGTTCTATTTCTCTTTAATAAACTTTAATGTTGATTAATGGCACAGTTACTTGTATTTATTCACATTATTTTCCAATGCTTAGATCCTTTTCTTTCCGACAGGTTAGCTCACATTAAGGTCTATATGTATGAAAAGGTGGTGCATCAGAGCTGATGCGCCACTTTGTCTGCACCCCCTCACCGGCACCTAACGACACCATGGTTGCGCTGACCATGGGGGTCATTGGCGCGTTGCTACACTAGCATAAAAAATGTTGACTCTACTGTAGTAAAGTGCAAGGAGGCCCATAGGTTCCTATAGGTGCGTAATTTTAACGCCTCTCCTGAGCAGGCATTAAAAGTGATGCAAAAATTGGCGCAATAAAATCTGTTACATTTGACTGCGCCATTTTTGCAGGTCCCCTAACGCCGGAACGCCCCCTTGCATACATTATGCCTGGCGAAGGCATAATATGGTGCAAGGGGTTGTAAAGTGGCGCAATATATGCATTGCGCACTTTGTAAATATGGTGCGGAGAAAAGGCCACCTTAGAGGCAAACAAATTACGCTAAGGTGGCGAAAAGGGGCTTTTAAATATGCCCTTTAGTTTTCAGTTAGATTGATCCTATAGAAAATGAGCCGCTGTGCTCAAACCTTCACTCTGTAGCAGTTATATAAAACACCATACAGCCACATTTAATTTATCTTTTCCTTACTAGGGGAGACTCTCATTCATGTGGCTTCCTCCGACACTGTCTGAGTATGGCTCGACTCAAGCAATAGCTCCCCCCAATGCACTGCAGTGTTTCAAAGAACTTCACGTGAGTTCCTAGCCAGGCACTGCTACTGTAAACTTTAATCCTGTAACGTGGGATGCACTTCATGCTCGTGCCCCCTTGAAGGTCAGACCTCCTTCTTGTACACAGATTCCAAACAGATTAGCAGCACTGCAAACGTTCAATTCGCAATTTCTTTCTTTATAAGTGAAAGTAACAGCTATACACAAGCCAGCCAACGTGTTTCAACCTCTTGGTCTCGTCATGGCTGGTGAGTCCATTTTTGGTGTCTATTTAAATACTCTCCCAGCTTGCCCATAATCAGGCATTCTGGGATTTGTACTTTTAAAGTGAGATGTGCAAAAGTACATTCTTAAAAATATAATACAGAGGCAAATTAAATAATCCCTTGTAATGTATCATAGGTTAATAATGCACTGTATTATATTTTAAGAATATATATGATATAAGAGGGTAGGGATACCATTGTGGGGCAGTCCCAGAGGGACCCACCTGGAGCCAAAATTATTTTTTTCTTTTTAAAAAGATTTGCTGGATTGTTATGTTTAAAAAAAAAAAAAAAAAAACGCCTGTGAGTGTTTTATAATTATTAATATTTGGGGAGGAAGGCATGTGGATCCCTCTAAGAGCCAAAGGTGGGCCCTCAGGACCCCATCCTCCGGGGCAAAGTCATTAAAATGGGGAGGGGGGATGCAGCCCCTCTCCCCGGGCCTTAGGAGGTCCCCAGGGCCCCTACCTCCAGGACTGAAAAGAATCAGGCATGTGGCCCCGTGTCCTTGAGCCCAAATGAACCCCAGGGGCCTCATCCATCTGGGCCAAAGATTTAGTTTTTGGTGGGGGACGTGTGACCCTCCTCCACAAGTCCAAATGGGCCCCAGAAAGCCCACCCGGGACACAGTACTTTTCACTGCCCGCTGGCATGGAAATAAGTGTGCTCCCACCCAGCAAGAGCTTTGAAGATGCTCACCCTAGGTGGCACACACTTCTGTTTTCACAGCCCCCCATCTTGTGGACAGGGAAACTGTGATTGCTCCGGCCCACCGGGAACAAGTAGAAGTAGCTGCTACTGCTGGATTGGAAGAGTGCCGACTCCAGTGCGGTAGCTGGTTTGGGCAGTGGGCTCCCCAATGTTATGTTTGGCACTGGGGATGGAGAACCCAGGACTCATTTGTGGAGGGGAGCACGCGTCCCCCTCCCCAACAGTGAAGTATTTGGCCCTAGGAGATTGGATCCCAAGGCCTCTTAATGCTCTGGGTGAGAGAACGCGCCCCCTCCCCTACAGTTAAAATATGGCCCCAGGTGCCCAATTAGGCTTGGGGAGGAAGGCCACCCACCCCCTCTCCCAATACTAAGGTATTTGGAGCCAGACAGTGGGTCCCTGGGGTCTCTTAAGGCTCTGGGAAGGGGGGCACTCTTCCACCTATAATTAAAGTATGGCCTAGGAGGATTGGGTCTCTGGCATCCATTAGATTTGGGGAGAGGCCCTGTGTCCCGTCCCCTAATGTTAATGTATTTGGCCCCAGAACATGAGGGCCTCAGGGCCTCCTAAGACTCAGGAAAGAGGCCACATGTCCCCCTCCCCTATATTTATAGTATGGCTACAAGGAATGGGGTCCCTGGAGCCCGTTTGGGCTCGGACAGAGGGGTGCATGCCTCCTTACCCTTAATATATATTTTTCACCAGGGGATGGTCTACCTGGGACCAATAGTGGCCAGAGAAAGGCATGCCCCGCCCCTTTTTTTTAAAAAAGGCCCCAAGCAATAGTGTCTCCAGGGACATTAGTGGATTGGAGAGGGTGGCCACGCACCATCCTCTCCCGTATTAAAATAGAAGGCAAAGAGGGTTGGGGTCCCCGGAACCACTAGAGGCTCGGGGAGGAGGAGCCACAGCCTCCCCTCTTTAAAAACAAAAAACCCAGGGTTGCCAGGTCAATAATGGCTTGGGAAAGGGGCCACATGATCCCTCCTCTTCCAGTGGGGGCTGTGGGAGGGGATTAGCTTCATGCAGGGGTTTGGATGACCTTCAGTGAATCCCACACTGCATATGACTCAAGGCCATGCGTGGCAGGGACTTGGCTTTACACATGGTAATAAAGTGTTATTTTACATTTAAAAAGCCCTAGGAATTCACTGGAAAAACAAAGATTAAAGTGACATTATATTTATGTGAAAATTTCAGTGCCAAACTAATGTTTTAAACTAAAAGAAAACACTGAATTCCACCATTTATACTTATCTCTAGTCACTGTAACTTGTGCCCTTATGTAACTAACTCGCACCCTTGCCATGCACTGCTAATTTCCCCACATATTACATTACTCATGACATGTTCTATGACATCATTGATAACATCCCTGTAACATGTGATTATTGATGGCAAGATTGTGCCAACATAGCTTTTTAAACAAAAAAACTGTGAAATTCACAAGTTATAATCATCTCAATTAACTATAACTTGTGCCCTAAAGTAATTATAACTAGCTCACCTGCCATGCACTGTGTTGTTATCAATGATGCTTTTTCAGATTTTGCAGTGATGTAACCAATGATGTCATAGAAAATGCCATGAGTGGTGTAATGTGAGAGGTAATTAAAAGTGAATGGTGAGGGTACAAATGTTAGTTAATGTAAATGTTTTAATTTGTGTAGATTTGTTAAGAAAGGTGCTTTTAAAAGTGGGGGTCAAAATGTTTTTATTTAGTAACAACCATGGCATATTTTGACAATCAGACATGAAACTTGGCAGCTATTTCACGTTTAATCTTCTCTTGGTATGGCAAGTTTTGTTTAGGTCCAGCATGGGGGTCAAAGTTGAAAGGGAAGCAAAACAGTTTTATGTGCTAATAACTTGGTGCTCTGTAATGACTGCATGACATTTTAGAGGCTCTTAACATGTTAAGCCAAATGGATGAATCTCAGGTTTCATGCAGAGCCAAGAGAGGGGGCAATGTTAAATGGGGGGAAGGAAGAACATTCATTTGTTAGTAACATTGGCACAGTTTTGCACATATGCACGCCACTTACCATATTTAGCTTATTGAGTTTCATGCAAACCCATCAGGTTCCTCTTAAAGGGGTGGCCAAAAAGAGAAGCTGTTCCCATTGTAACTCTCGTAGGAATATTTGCTCTCCACAACAGAATGAAACCCTGAAGAGAATTATGGCAAACTTTTAACAAAACTAAGACTTTATGGAGAAACGTGCCATTGCTTGGTTTGGAACAGTTACTAGGAAATTGACATTACAATAATGTCCTAGTAGACTTGAAAGGGTACAAATAAAGAGATCTAGAGATAGTAGGTCCAGTAATTTGTGGATAGTCTTCCAACCAAGTTGTGCAGATTTTTCATGGACCGACATTTAAAAATAAAATTCCCCACTGGGTAAAGAAGCCTTTAGCTCCTGTTGTCCATTTTGAGTCCGCGATACCAAAGTTTAGTCTGCCACCCCATTAAAACAGGGTCCACTATAAAATACCCTGCCAAGTTATAGGCTAGGCCCTATGGCCAACCCTTGCCACTGGTGCCTGAAATCCATACACATCGGGGTTGGCAGTATGTAGCAGGTTACCCAATTATTAGTAAATGAACACTCCCCTTCCCCACTAAAACGGTGCCCATTGTTGAAAGATTTGTATAAAATGCCATATAATAAGGTCGAGGTAAAAAAGCTAAAGGTTTGACAATTTTTATGCTGATTCATGAAAATGGATCAGTTATTAGTAAATAAATACTTTTTGGATTACCTCTGCAAATGTACCCCACTGTATGAACCACCACGCATTTTAGTAACCTAACAAGGAGCAGAACATGGTAAATGTCTGACAATCGTCATGCATGTTTGACAAATGGTACCAAAGTTATAAGCAAGTTAATATCCCTCTGCATATAAATATATATATCACAATGGTGGCATTAACGCCTGTATAGTTTTGATTGAGTCAGATTTTCCATAGGAAAGACACTTTTGCTCTCCTAATTACTTTGGAGCAATTGGAAGAATCTGCATGAAACTTTCCTAAAAAGCCCTTTCACTTTGGGTCCATCAAAGCAACTTTCTTGCTGATAAATCAAGCAGGGTTCAGGAAAATGGGGATCCCAAAAAGTGTGATTTCCCATTTTTATTCCCATAGGGTACTTTACCCTTCGATACAGAACAAAATGATAGAAAGTAAATACACCAACCTTAACACAAATATAGAACTTTACTCGTGAATTGTGCTTTTCGTGTAGGTTTTTGAGAAAATATTTTAAGAGGCACTCATGTTAGACATGAAGAGGTTACATTTAAGGTATATCTAGTCAGTTAAAGTATGGACATCCATGAATCTGGATCTGCAGACATCAGCCCATCAAGAATTAAAAAAAAAACAATCTGATTGGCAAAGGGAGCTTTTTCTCCCATTGGCTTCTTTAGATCCACAGATCCACTGGTCTGGAAAGACTTGTTTGGTTGTCCATAACAGTGAAAATGCATGGCCCCTTATTACATGCCTAAAAAAGTTAGGAAAGGGCACATGAGGTGACAGGGTGAGCATACTTTGACTTCCAGGCCTATGTGGTGAGCCTCCAAGTGGCCTCCTTGATCAAAATTGAAAAACTATTTTTTGTGGCATCCACTGAATAAACAAATCCAAAAATAAATATAAAGAAGAAAGAAGGGTATGACCAGAGGCTGGCTCCTGCCACCTAGTTTGGCTATGCACTGCTGAAGGCTTTGTGCAACAGAAGTTGTCAGCCTGTGCTAGGTGGCCATGTGGCCTGGCCAGAGGCCAGTTACTGCAGTCAACTACTGCTGTGCATGGCTATGCAGAGAGGCAGTTGGGCACCTACTGAATGAGGGAGCAGACCCTGCAGTAAACATGCTGCACATGGCCTTCAGCTCTGCACTTTGTCCTTAGGACACCAAAGAGAGTTGGGCGCAGAGCCTGGCTTCTGGTCGGGCCCTACTGCCAACCCCCACTGTATCTGGCCTGCAGCGGAGTTTGCAGCCCATGGGCTGTTGGGCACAGAACCAGGCCTTCAGCCAGGCCTTGCAGTTCAATCCCTCTGTGCATGGCCATGCTGTGTATACCAGGTGTTGACCAAAGATTAGTTAAACAGAACTTCTGGATGTAGTATATCATACAAAAATCCATTGAAAAAAAACAAAGATTAAAATGAAGATAAGGTTGTCTTTGTAACACTCAACTAAACCTCAGCAATTAACTAAAAACACAGTTAAAGTGCAGTGATAGTTTCAAGCTATATCTGAAAACCAGAGAAATTTGCAAGTTATGGTTAAAGATCTCAATCCATAACTTGCACAACAACCATGCAAAACATAACTTGCACACCAAATGCAGTGTTCATGAATTCACAATGTTTACATCACTAAATAACAAAAACTAAAAGAAAACGTCATTGTGCTCACACATCACTTCACTCACGACGTTACATGACATCATTGATGACATCACTGATGACATTGTACAATCAGTGTGACACTATCCCATAGGGTTTCTGGACTTTGAGTATTTCAACATGCTACACCCATGGACAATATTCTATTCACTTTAATGGGATTGTCCTCTTACAAACTTCACATGATCTGCAATTATAAGCCAAGAGTTTGATAGGTATACTTTTGCCACTGTAAAGACACCTTCTGTCAGGCCGTATGCACAATGCTCCCTAGTTTAGTAAAATACACTGCACATGTTGCCGAGATGGGCATATTAGCATACAACCTTCCAACCATGCACAAGTATGAGATAAACCAACTCTAAAATGGGACACCCCTACATTCTACATTATTAAATGATCTACAATACCTGAAAATCTTTAGTGAAGTTCTGGAAATAAACATGCATAGCTTAGAAATGTTGCCTGTACTACTGTTTTACAGACGTTTAACTTTAGCACATGCCTAGATATCCACTGGTGGTTAGTACATTGTCAACAGCAGCTTTGGCCTTTCTCAAAGAGTTTTTTTTAGAACATTCTTTGGCATTAAGCCACAACCTACTTTCAAGCATAGCTCTGCAAACCACGTCAGGTGCGGTCAGTCTTTAACATGGAGTACTTCTTCCATCCACACATTTTAGTGATTTGCAAATGGTGCACCATTTAACTTTTAAAATGCACAATTACACTTGTCTCCAGGGCTTATGCTATCTCCATGCTATCAACCCAAATGTGTTCACTTGTTAACTCTGTGCTGTATATGACTGTGGTGGTAACATCAATGCCATCAGTGATGTCATTGTAAGGTCAGTAAACTATCACTGGTGAATTACAAAAGTTATTTTTTGTTTTTAAATGCTAATTTTACCTTATTTCAACACCTAACTGCAACGTCACATTAACCTTTGTTTTTTTCAGAGAGTGTCTAGGGTTTTTTTTAAACATAAATTAAAATCTTATTAGCATGCCTAACATGCCTATCTATAACATTACCCTCTGGTTTCATGCCTGCAATAATATCTCAGTGTTCATTTACTTCAGCCTGTGCTTCAGGGAAGGCTTTAAGTTCAACTGCTCCTATTCCAAGAAAATGAAATTTGGAGTGCCTTACTTTTGTCTTACATACAACATATTAGTGCGTTAGTTGTTCATTAGAACTCTGTGGTGACCCTGTAGTAGATTACTAGGGAGTATATTGAAAGAGTGCTGCTGGTATTGGAAGTGTCTGTTTGACTCTTCATGTCAGAATGATTTACTGAAATGGATGAGGAGGATATTTGAGAAATTATAGAAAATGTGACATCAGTTTAGATTTATAGAGCACTAGCTATAATTTCTATAACAAAAATAAGCCCATCGTTTCTTCTTTTACTGCTGTATACTCTGTAAGAAATGCTTTCATCTTGACAACTTTAATTCCAGCAAGATGGTGTTCAGGTGTCTCACACGTTTCTCATAAATTCATAATGTTAGCACTCTAGTTGTTCATTGGAACTTTGTGGTAAAACTGGAGATGATCATTAGTGAGTTAACTAGCAGGCTGCTGCTGTTCTTGAAAGTACGCATTTCACTCTTCATGTCAGAATATTTCACTGAAATGGATGAGGAAGATATTTGAGATCTCATACAAAATGTGTCCTTTGGTTAGCTTTTAGGAGCACTAATTGTAATTATGGTAAAAAGACCCCTAATTTTGTTACTTTTTGAAGGAAATGCTTTTAGTTTTACATCTTTGATTCCATCAGGATGGCTTGAGGTGTGCCGCCCTTTTGTCATAAACTCAGAATTCTACCACTCTCGCTGTTCATTCGAATATTGTGGAAAGGGGCTTGGCTTGGGCAGTGAGGCAGATGATGAAGGTAATAAAGAAGAACATGTGAACATACCCTAGTCTTGATGTTCATCGAGCCCACGTTAAAAGAAATGACAGAAATAGTTTGGTGAGCACAAGCGGGCCAACTCCCAAAATGGACGCTGTGAGGTAAAAAGGTGCTCAGACAACCAAAATTATAGTTGGCATTGGACTATGATGGGGTCACAGCTAAGAAGGTATCTTGTCGCTCTGGCTCTCACGCTGCTGCTTACCTGAGTTTGATTGCCCCGACTAAGACCATTTTTCCTGTGCAATGTTGGACCGCTATGCCTGACTTCAAAATAGTGCCTAGACATGGCTTAAAGTGATACCGGACAGCATTGAAGCTAGCAGTGTATCATGATCCCTGTACAGTGAGTCAAGTGCCACTTTTCTCTATAAAACGTATGTGAAGTTTTTGTTGCTATCTCTTATCCCCACATCGGCGAGGGAGTTGCAAGTGCTTCATGTTTATTGGCAAATAGGAGCACAGAGGAAATGCTATGTCAGTAATTAGGTGAGCTGTATGTAATGGAGCTGAACTGCTGGTGGCCAGGGAACCTGTAGATCTTTACCTATACTGCTACAAGTAAATGAAATAGATTTGTGATGCACCCGACAAAGCATTCTGAGCAGAATCAAATTTGAGGACAAGAACCCTTCTTACCAACACTGTACGAATCTCACATAAATCTGCCCCTATCATGGCCACCGCTTCATGTGATCGCATTGTTAAGCGGGTGCAAAGTCTACACATAGAAAAGCATTACAAATCATTTCGTAAAGAGGACATTGGCTTCCACCACATGCTGTACACAATCTAAACAGTCGCCATCAACTATTACTCTGCTATAATCTAACACCCATCCTCTATCTCATCATATAGACAGATAAGCTCCACGAGCAACACCACTCACTGGTGACTTGATCATGGCCGAAAAACACACTAAAATAAACCTCAAACACTCCAAAGCCGAAATCTCATCACTGGACTCACTGATTAAAGGGAAAGCTGACATAAACATACTATGGACATTTTACTGAATAAATTGGCAGAAATTCACTATCTTGCAAAATCAACGAAGTCCAATGCAGATGCAATGCAACTCGAAATGACCGCAATAAGAGCAGACAAGAACTCAATCAGTAATAAACCATCAGACGCACAACAAAGTATAAGCACAGCTGAGGAGATGGCAAAAACAAATAAAGATCTTAGGGGCATATTTACAAGAAAGTGGTCCATCAGTCCCAATGTGCTACTTTTCTTGATCCGCCTGCCCCCCCCTTAAGACACCATGGTTGTGCCTCATTTACAATATGGCGCACCATGGCGGTCATTACCACAACAGTGTCAAAATTGTGGGCGCTTTTGTGGCCCTTTGCTGCACTAGCGCCATAAATGTTGGTGCTAGTGCAGCAAAGCACACGGAGGCCCATAGGCCAATACAGGAGCGTCACTTTAATGCCTGCCTAGGACAGGCGTTAAAAATGACAGAAAAAATACTGCAGTGAAATCTTGTAAACTTCACTGTGCCATTTTTTGGGCCACCCTGCGTGGGATCGTCTCCCTTGCATATCATATGCCTGGCACAGGCATAATGTGGTGCAAGGGGTTACAAAGTGGCGCAATGTATGCATTGCACCAGTTTGTAAATATGGCGCGGGGGAATGGCCCCCTTAATGCCGCCTTAGTGTAAAAAGAAAATGACACTATGGCAGCGCAAGGCGGCAGTAGGGGATTGTAAATATGCACCTTAGTGTGTTATAAGCAACCACAAAATCTCTTCACAGAGACATGTCAGACCTGAAAGCTAGAACCACAGAGGGAATCTCCATCTCTTTGCCATCCCTGAGGGAACAGAAGAGTCAGATAAATCCTGTATCTCCTTTCCGAAAAGATGGCTATCGCAGGTCACTGGTCTATCCTTTAATAAGGACTTTGAACTAGAACACGCACATCAAGTTTCATCATTCAAAGCTACAAATAATTTCACCACAAGACAGATTTTTTGTAAGCTCCTGCACTTCCAACACACAGAAATTATCCTGAACTATATGTGTAAAAACAAGCATATTTTATGAAAAGGCCATAAAATATATACCTCACAGGGCTATTCGACATCGACTGTGGACACTAGGAAAGGTTTCCTATCACTTTGCTCTGGACTCAAGAGCATGAGTCTCAGGTTCTCATTTGCTTGTCAGGCAAAGAGTAGGGTTTTTGCTGATGTCAAACAGCATATCTTTGTTGATTATAGGAAACTCTTATCCTTCTTTGATGGAAGGGAGGTTAAAGGCATGGGGACCCAGCATACCACTACAAACAAAAGAAAATGCTGACACCAAGCGACACATATTGCCTACATAATACCTGTTGTTCACCTACTACAGAGTTGTACTTGTCTTCTTGTTTGACACCGTTAAGTTGTTGTGATGACACTTAGGACCCTACGTTAATGTTTTGTCAAAATGTACCTAGAACTGATTTTCTCACTTACTATTCTAGCTATACTATTGTACCTCCTACAAGCAGTACCTTATTTCCCAAAGCTAGAGATCTTCCCACATAGATTTATAGCTCTGCCTCTCCAATGTTCTTAAAATTTCAGTCCCAAAATTGGTTGATGTTTATTGACAAGGAATTGTGCTTACACATAAGGTATAATACTTGCATTGTTTGCACTAGTTGGACTGTATCTATGTACGAGTACTATCTATTCAAACTCAAATCCAACATAATCTTATTACAAGAAACTAAAATAGGCTCAAGAGAGGTGGCTTCCTTAAGAATAATTGGACAAGTGAAGTCCTGCGCTCCCCTCAACAAACAAAAAAATGGGATGATGATCTCCAGAAGTTAGGACTTGAAAATAGAATTCAATGATGCTGACAGAGGGGGTAGGTGGATAATCACAAAACTATAAAAATGACAAGTGTATGCAGGTTGTCCATCTGTATGGCTCAAACTGTGATGACCTTGAGTTCTGGAACTCGATCTCTGAAATACTAAGCTGTACCCCTGGTGTCAATCTGACTGTAGGGGCAGTGACTTTAATCTTCCCTTCTAATTCTGGATAGGCAGTTAAAATTCTTGTATGATTCCACAAAGTCCCTAAAGATTTCCAAAATTATGCTCTAATTCTAATTATACTTTCTTTTCTAACCCGCATAATTTGTATTTGAAAATTGACTACCTCCTTATCCCAGGCTCCTACATACACCTCATTAACAAAACAGATATCCTTCCTAGGTTGATTCCCAACCATTCATGTATATCTTTGACACTCATGGGTACTAATGCCAAACCAAAATGCAAAGTATGGCATTTCAAAAACGAAACAAATAAAAATGACATATCCAGAAACACCATAAAAAACTATACTTAAATATATTATTGACAATAAATCTGCAACTGTCTCACTCCCCACTTTTTGGAACACACTAAAGGCAATAGTCAGAGGCACAAAAACATGATATTAAACTAACTGTGTTAGAAAATGAAATTGGGAAGCTTGAGGCGCCCCACATAGGTAACCCAGATGTCTCTACCCTTAACCTCCTAACAAAAAAATAAATATGAATTCAACAGAATACTAAGTAAGGACGTAGGGGTCCGGATTGAAAAATTCAAAAGCCTGAAACTTTGCAACGTGAACAAAGCAGGGAAAATGCTTGTGTCTTACCTCAAAAAACAAACAGAACAAAAAAGGTATTGCCGCAATCAAGGATTAAAACAAACATAACACAAACAAACCCTCAAAAGATTCTAGATGTACTCAGAGAGTTCTACGAGTCGTCATGCGAAGATGACTCACAGACTTCAAATGAAAACAGCAGGACTTGCCTAGACAAAATGCAACTACCTAAATTATCTGAGGTTGATAAGCAGGCTGTCAACTCACTGTTTAGAGCAGAAGAAATACATATAGCAATCAGATCACTCAAACTGAAAAAAGCCCCAGGACTGGATGATTTCACTGTAAATTTCTAAAAAACATTCTCATCCTCACTAACTCCATGCTAGTAAACTTGTACAGCCATTTTGCAGACTGTGGTTCTATTTCGGGAACCATAAGAGAAGCCATTATAGTGGTCCCCCAAAAGAAGGTAAGGACTCAACACTTGCAAGAAATTATAGACCAATCTCTTTAATTAATCTGGATGATAAAATGTATTGTAAGATTTTATTCAAGAGAATAGAACCCTGAGGGGCAGATTTACCTCATCACCTTAACGCTGCCTTAGCATAATTTCTATGACCCTACGGCGGCATTAAGGTGGCCATTCCCCCATTCCCATGACATATTTACAAAGTGGCGCAATGCATGCATTGCGTCACTTTGCAATCCCTTGTGCCACATTATGCCTGCATCAGGCATAATGTATGAAAGGGGAGGCATTCTCACACAAGGAGTACTGAAAAAAAGGTGCATTGAAATTTACAAGATTTGACTGCACCATTTTTTCTGTCATTTGTAACACCTGCTCAGGGCGGGGATAAAGTGATGCCCCCATGATAATCTATGAGTCTCTCCTGTGCTTTGCTGCACTAGCATCATCATTTTTTATGCTAATGTAGCAAAGCACCATAACAGTGTCAACAATTTACAGAGCAACCTTGGTGTCGTTAGTGGGGGCAAGGGCGACGCAGTACAGTGGACCTCAAATACAATTTATGAAGAATCATATGTCGAATGACAACACACAGCTCTTGTGCCATCTCCTAGAAAGAGCTATAAATACCACCTCTGACACTATAACAATGACACTAGACAATGAAAAGGCATTCAATAAAATATCATGGACATTCCTCAAAGGAACACTGATTAAATTCAATCTTGGTGAAGGTTGCACCTTACAGCAAACCCTGCATGAGGGTGAGGGCAAGTGGGCTCATTTTTTCCTCCTGTAAACTTGAAAAAGGAACAAGGCAGGGATCTTGACCTTGGAACCCCTACTCTACAACATCCAGACCAACAACTTGATTTCTGGCATCACCTTTAACAAGACTATTGTAAAGGTGGCAGTATATCCAGACAACATCCTAATTGTGACCGAGAATGTCCAATTATCTATAAAGGCACTCATAAATACAATTGACAGCTATGCCTTAGTAGCAGGCTATAAACTTAACAGAGATTAATTAGTAGCCAAAGGTCTGAACACTCTATGCTCTAGGCATTTGAAGACAGAGGTCTAGTTTGGCAAACACAACATCTGAAATACTTAGAATAGAATTTGGGTTGGATCTAATAGACACTTTAAAACATAATAAAAAAGACACCAAAGAAAATACAAGATTTACTGGATAGTTGGGATCTTGACGTCATCACCTGGTGGCGGTGTATGAAGAAAATTAAGATGATGGTAACACCCATATTCAATTACTTTATAAGTATGCTTCCACTAATTCAATCAGAGGACTCGCACCATAAATTAGACAAAATCCTAGGGAACTTCATCTGGCAAAACAAATGCCCTAGGATCTCAATTAAAAAACTATGATTATCCATCAATCTGGGTGAATTTAATCTGGCTAATTTTAAGAATGATCAAGCCGCTTTCCTAGTCAAACAGGGTTTCATGTGTTCTCCCCATTGCTAGACTATACCCCAGCCTGGTGCTTGGTTAAAATAGCGATCCTGGAGGAATAAATCCCATTATGCTATTATCCACTAAAATTAAGCCTTTACAACCCTCAAAATACATATTAAAAAACACCAAACAGGCTATATTGAGGTTAGTCAAGATACTAGAATCTCTGATAAAACACTCTAACCTATCTTCACTTTAGAACAACCCATTATTTAAAACGAATGGCAACCCCTTGTACTGGAAATCCTGGTCCATCAATGACATCCACTTACCAAAGCAACCAGGCATACAGAAGTCACCACTAACCTTCGAAGAGATCCAAAAACAATATAAACTAGAGGATATATTGTTTTCCAATTTTCTTCAACTTAATGCTTGTATAGCCAAATCAAATGCCCTTTAAAGAACCATACCTTGTTATAAGTATAAACTCAATTAACAAATCTGGCAACAAAGTATTCAAATTCTACAAACTTGTACAAACTAAATCCACATGCTTAAATCTTGAACTACAGAGGAAATGGGAAGAGAGAGACTAATATCATTTCATCAAACGACTGATGTGTGATGTGGAAATCAGTCATTTTTCACAAAATGATTCATTCCCTGTCCCAAACTAAATACTGGCTGCTTCACAGAACATACTGGACGCTCTCACATCTTCACAAACTGGCCCTCAAGAAAAACCTGACTTGCTGGAAATGCAATGAGGAGATCAATGACTTACCTCACCTTCTTTTTCATTGCTGCTCAGTCTCCCTATTTTGGGATAAAATATTTGATTTTATCTCAATATTATTAGGATTTTAGCAAAAACATGATTTTATCTCCCTCACCAATGGATTTTTGGATCCATGGGTAGATCTTTCTAATGACTGACAGGCTGCTGTTGGTGTTGAAAGTGCATGTTTCTCTCTTGATGTAGCGCTTTTCCTTTAATGTCAAATTTAAATGCTTCTGGCGAACCAGGAACGGTGTTAATCCCCTCCGGATTTTGTTCCTCCTATATGGATATGGTCATTCAAATCTATTCGATATCAAGTAACATTTCAGAATAAAATGTAAAACACATTATGCTTCACAATAAAGATTCCCTAAGTAATATAGTGAAACATAATGAAGGTTAATTGAAAAGTTAAAGGGAATTACAGAAAGCAGAACAGATGGCAACAAGTCAGTCAGTTAGTCAATTGTCATGTAAAAGCTTGATGTTCAGAATTAAATGCAATTAATAAGATAGTAGGACAAAGTATAGTTCAGCTCAAGAGAAATAAAACCTAAATCACTTAACACTTTCTGAAGATCAGGGGAGAGTGAGCCCACAGCTCTCAGGATGTGTCATCATCATCACTTTATTTCGGTAAAAACATACTGAGAGAGCGTAGTTTATATAAACCATATTAACATGAAACATTTATATATTAATGTATAACGAGGCTACATAGAAAACAATAATAATAGCGGTTTTGCTTAAACGTGCACTCGAATTGTGACCACGGTGAGTGGCCACCAATGTATACGCAAACTAATAATGATGAGTAAAATTGTTTATAATCAAGATTGTATTAACATTCATGTTACTGCATATATATATTGAAAATCTTATAGGCCTTAAGTTAGCGTAAGCTGTGGGTTTTTAGCTGCCTAGCTCTCATATTAAATGCATTTTCTGTTTTTCCAGTGTGCCGACTCACAAAGGGCCATGACCCTGCAAATGTTCTTTTCTTCAACTAGGAAGATGAATGTATCTATGTAATTCTGTTCCTAAGCGCATATTTGGTGCCTTAGTTTAAGTTTTGTATACAAATTGAAACAAATGTAGATTAATGTAATGTACAAGGACATTTAGATCAACAGACAATGGATCTGCTGACCCCAGAAGACGTGCCAAAAAATGAAGTAACACCAGATGAGCCACCTCCGAAGACGTCAATTATGAAGACCAATCAAAGTGTTATGAATAATTGTGGGGTGACAATTGGGATTACCTAATGTTAATTTGATAGGTTAAAGATAGTGGGGTATAGTAAATGTCCAATAGAATTTTGGGGGAATGTACTACGAAAAGGGATAAAAACCCATGTCACGGAAGGGTCATTAGAACTAGGTAGGGAATGCTATTGATTTTATCCAGAAACTCTGTCACTCTGTTTGGTGACTTTGAAACTTATTAAAACCATCCTTACCCATAGACTGCCCATTTTTACACTTCTCCTCCTTATGAGGGAAGTGTCTCCTATGCTTTTAATTGGGTTCAGAATGATGGCGTTTTAACTGATGTCCTGAAGACGAAGACTGATCCTGTGTGCTGACCTAATCCTTGGAGGGTAATTATGACAATACAATTTGTAATTTGTCTGTTTGCTTTTCCTTTCTAGGTACCAACTGCTCATTTTATTAGAGACCATAGTTAGATGTTTTCCAAATTGGTGTTCTAAATTGTTTTGCATGAAGCCCAACACGCTAATGCTAATCAGTGGCTAGGACAGGAGTTCACTTAAGACTGACGCAAATAGACAAATGACTGACATTACACTATGCTGAACTGACGCGTATATGACATCTGTAGTATTCTGATCTATGTTTACGCCGTGCTATGTTCTGATGTTTGTGATTCTTACGTTAATGAAATCTTATCACAGTTGCCATATCGTGACTATGTTATTATGCTTCTTGGTATTGAGATTAACCCATTTGCTTGTAGATTGTAACCAATAGGGAATAAAACACATAATATTCTATCATAAGGTGTGGTTATTCATGACTGAAAGGTCATGGTTGCGTTGTCTATTTGATTAATGTCTTTAACCAAAGTAAAGTGCATTGTTGTGATAAATATTGATGACATTATTGATATATTGCTTGATATATTGATTAGTTATCTCGTCCTACGGTGTCACACCACTGGGTCACAAGATTCATTGGCCTAAAACGAGTCCTAATGTGTAACAAAATAACATAAAGGGACGCTTTATCAATACCATAAAATAATAGTACAAAACAATCCAGGAAGTAAAATAGAAATAAAAATAAGTCAAATTAGACTCAAACTCTAAAATCAAGGACATTTTAGACAAGATAAAACAGTAGCTAAAAACATTTCCATGAATACAAAATATGAAGAAAACATGCAACTTCAGCTAGGTAATAAATACAATAAGCTGGTGACCATGCACTTATATATTACAGCTATGCTCTGCTGGTCTAATGTCTACTACTGAGTTTTATTCTTTAAAATCCCGAGTGTAAAGTGCCAAATAGATTTAAAGAATTTTGCCAAAGGGCACACAATTTGTGAGGATGAATCAGACTTTAGTACTCTCAAGGCAGGTAAACAGATCCTAAAGCCCAATTGTTTGCATAAAGGGATAATCCAGAGTGCCCTCTGTTTACGGTATGCAGGACACTGAAAAAGAACATGGGTAGCAGTTTCTTCATTCTCACAGCCCATTGGACATAGCTTGGACCGGTTGTTTGAGTTGGACCATTTATAAGTTAGGGTGCGCAGAGGAAGAGACCCTATTCTTAATCTGGTATAAAGGGCACGGGCAAGTGGAGAGAGTACTACATCCATGTAGAACTCAAACTCATAATGGCATTTGATTTGAAGAAAACTGTCAGTCATAGAAAAGGGCGAAACTTCAGCCAATTGCACAGTTTGGACATTAGGCCAGAATGCGTCCTTCAAAATCTGAGCAGCATTTTTGGGAATAGAGGAAGGATCCTTCCAATAAGACCCCAAACCAAGATGAGATAAAGAACGTTCAACATAGGCACACCACTTAATTCTAGTAATAAAGTTAGAGCCCACCAAATTGGTCAGCCCACATCTGAATGGAATAAGAGCGTCTAGTGACCATAAGCGGATCCAAAACAACAGAGGCCTTAGGGCGGCAATCTTGTTAATTGGGAGAAGATTTAGGTCCATTCGAATGGGCAAGGAATGGGTACTTGGAGGAACTCTTAACAACATCTTTAAAAACAAGTTTTCCACCCTTACCAAATCCTCCAGATTGCGATGGCCCCATAACTCAGCCCCATATAAAGTCCCCACCATCCCCCCACCCCCCCACCGGCTTGAGATTTGTATATTTCAAGAGCAGGAGTCAAAGCAAATCTGGGGGATCTAGCTGCAAATCTCACAATACCACCCGCCATTTGTTTCAGACACATTGTTGATTTCTGAAGGTGTGCTTGCCATTGGTGTGAATCTTCAAGTTTTAGGCCTAGATAATCAAAAGTGCCCACTCTTTCCAATGTGACACCCTCCAAACAAACAGATCTTATCATCTTATGCTTTCTGTCTCCAAACACCATGGATTTGTTTTTTAATTAATTGATTTCCACAATGTGATCTTTGCAGAAATCCATGAACCTCGCAAGCAGGTTTGAGAGGGCTATAGCTGTTTGGGATATTAACAGAGTGTCGTCAGCGAATAAAAGACATGGAATCTTCTGCCCTCCCAATTTTGGGGCATCGTTTGAACAATCCAAAAGGTAAGGAATACATGTGTTAATAAATAAGAGAAACAATGTAGGTGCAAGTACGCAGCCCTGTTTTACGCCACGATCTGTGGAAAATTCTGCAGTCAGTTCACCTTCCGGTCCCCATCGAATTCTGTCACGATTGCCAGTATAGAGATCTCTGATTATATTTAACATAGAGCAGGGAACCCCTGCTTTACTCATAACTTCCCACAGTTTGTGGCGTGGGACAAGGTCAAAAGCAGATTTCAGGACTACAAATGCCACAAAAAGATGGCATGAGTCCACATCTACAGTCTTCCACTTTATAGTGGTAAAACAGAAGACCTGGTCAATAGTGCTGACCTTATCTCTGAACCCTGCCTGAGGTGGCTTAGTGCCTGATTGTTCGCTATCCATTTCTTCAGCCTACTTAATAGCTGATAACAAAATATTTTTGTAAGTTATCTAATAGGCTGATGGGTCTATAGTTCCCTGGTAGACCTCTCTCCCCTTTCTTGAATATTGGCACAATGATTGCCTCCTTCCAAGAGTCAGGATAGGACCCGTTAGTCAAAACAACATTCGAGATCCTATTTACATACAAGGTCCAATTATTCAAGTCTGCTTTATACAAATCTGTGGGGATTCCATCAGGACCAGGAGCCTTCCCTGTTTTTTGAGTGATGATTGCCAACTCAGTTTCTTTTAATGTAAGGGGAGGCAGATGAGTCGCTGCTAAATGGAGTGAGGACGTCTCTCCAAAGCTAATGGCATTAGGGTCAGATTTCGGACCATACAGTTCCTTAAAGTGAGAGAGCCAGGTGTCAGGGGCTATGTGGCACTCTGGCTTGAGTGTTTGGTTTTGGTCACTGCGGGCAACCAGAAACCAAAAGCGTTTAGAATCATGGGCCCTTGCAGCCTCTGCCAGTTCACCCATAGTCTCTCCTCCTAGTTGAGTTTACGCGTCTTGCATATGGAGACATAATTTCATCTTGCCTTAGCAATGTCTTCCCTATCTTTAGATCTTAACACTTTGATCAGGGTACTTTTGGCCTCTCTGCACCTCTTATCAAACCACCACTTACTGCTAGATTGAAGAAAAGAGTTACTTGGATTCCTAACAGATTTAAAAAACAGCTCCTTGAGCACGGCAAAGAGGTCCGAATGGAAGGACATGACTTCCAACGGAGTTAATAGAAGATGGTTGTCAAAGAGCTGGTATCTGGTAACTAATACACGGAGTTTGTCCCGTAACTTATTAGACCTCTGGAAAGAATCCCATCTCACTGTGCGCCTATTGCTAGATAGCTTCAAGACGGCAGGAAATTCCGGAGCAGGGAAAGACACAGCTCCTGATAAAAAGACTCTATCATATACAATTTGAAGAGGCGCATATTCACTAGTATACGGATGGCCCACTTTCACATCTATTATATAATGCCATACCCTTAAATCTTGGAGAATATAGTCCAGAATACTACTATATGATCCCCTAAAGAAGGTTGGCCTAGCAGGGGTGTCAGCTGGAAAGCGGCCATTGCCGAGTTGAAGGCCATGAAGTATCATGAGATCTGTTATCTGCAAAACTCTGCTACAGACAGAATATAAAACTGGGTGGGTTAAAAGAGGAGGAATATTCCATGCTTCATCCTCAGTCTGTGTAGCCTCAATAAAAGCAGAGTTAAGTTCATTTGGCGTGTTAAAATCGCCCGCAATGATAATACGATATTTAGGGTAGAGATCTAAAATTATAGTGTTCAGAAGATCTATGGTGACAGACCGTTGGTTGAGAGGGCCTGGTCTATTATAAATGTTTATACACAAAACAGGGGGGCCTAGGTTTGGCTGTATTGCTATAGCTAAAATATCCGGATCTACATGTATCTCCTTTACTTCACCCACCTCTGTCATTTTTACCCAGGTGCATAATCCCCCTATTGCTCTGCCTGCAGAGGGCTGCAAAGCTTTTTTAATAGAAGAGCAGAATCCCTGTCTGTACACATTATGCATGACCCATGTTTCCTGAAACATACAAATGTTAAAATCATCAACATAAACCACCCATTCAGAGTCGGCTAATTTGCTGTTGATGCCAGCCACATTCCAGGACAGAAGCTTCCCAGTTGGATGTAAGGAAGGACAATTGGGTTCGCTAGATGTGACATCTGGGTGGTGGCTATAGGCGTGCTCATCATGAAGTGCAGAATTGAGGGTGGTAGTAAAAGCAGATTGACGTTCCCGTGACAGTACAGCTCCTGGACTTAATGAGATTTTTGAATATGAAGGGGCCAATGAGTCAAATCCAATGCTAGAGTTGCAAGATCTAAGGGAGCGTAGTCAGTCAACATCTGAGGTGGTCCCCTGGAGCTCAAGATCACATTCATTGATACCTTTGGGAACATAACCCATGTCAATCATAGTAGCTATGCCAGATGTTAGCCTATTGGAGGCATAGGTGGTCATTACAACCCTGGCGGTTGGTGTTAAAGCGGCGGTAAGACCGCCAACAGGCCGGCGGAAAAAAAATTGGAATTACGACCGTGGCGGAAACCGCCAACAAAGACAGCCACTTTAACACTCCGACCGCCACGGCGGTACAAACAAACAGCGTGGCGGTCACCGCCAACAGACAGGCGGAAGCCAATGTACCTCCCACACTATTATGACAGGCCAATCCGCCACCTTTTCCGGGGCGGATTCACCGCGGATAAAAACACAGCGGAAATAGGAATCCCGAAGGGAAAACGCTCACCTCTACACACTCCACGAGGACGCCATGGAACCAGAGCTCCACATTTTCCCAGCCTTTATCTTCTTGCTTCTCTACCAGGAGCACGAACGCCGGCGGTGAAGACCACGGTGAGTACTGCACCTACGACACAGGGGAGGGGGGAGGGGGGAGGCAAAAAACAGGGAGACACACACCCAACACCCCCACCCTCACCCACAACAACACACAAACAATGCATATCAATACATCACAGTTACACCCCCAAACCCCCCCGGAAGAATGCAAAGACAATAGAAAATGAGTGTAACCATTGTAATATATTAAAAGCAAGTAGGCAGAAATATATATATACACCATGTACATAATATATACCAAGAATAGTAGTCCAGGTAGTGTTCTAAGAAAGTCCGTGGAACACTGGTACCACACAGTATGGGCGAGGCCCACACAAGATCCCCGACCATGACAGAGAGAACACTGCAGGGGCATCAGACAGCAACTAAACAGGCACCTCAGGTGGAGGGAAAGGGGGGGCACCTCAGCCGGATGAGTGCACAACGCCAAATCCACAAGAGGGCCACATGCCCACTGTTCAATCCTGGGGAGTGCAAAGCCGCAGTCTCTCAAGTCTCTACAGTGGGTGGTTTGCCCACTGTTCCATCCTGGGGAGTGCAAAGCCACAGTCTCTCAAGTCTCTACAGTGGGTGGGTTGCCCACTGTTACATCCTGGGGAGTGCAAAGCCACAGTCTCTCAAGTCTCTACAGTGGGTGGGATGCCCACTGTTCAATCCTGGGGAGTGCAAAGTCACAGTCTCTCAAGTCTCTACAGTGGGTGGTTTGCCCACTGTTCCATCCTGGGGAGTGCAAAGCCACAGTCTCTCAAGTCTCTACAGTGGGTGGGTTGCCCCCTGTTCCATCCTGGGGAGTGCAAAGCCACAGTCTCTCGAATGGATGCCTTCTCCACTGGTTCTGGAGGGGGCTTTGTGCCCAGAGTGCTTCATCCTTCTAAGGACAGAGGGAGTGGATGTATCTCTCCACTGGTTCTGGAGGGGGCTTTGTGCCCAGAGTGCTTCATCCTGCTAAGGACAGAGGGAGTGGATGCCTTTCTCCACTGGTTCTGAAGGGGGCTTTGTGCCCAGAGTGCTTCATCCTGCTAAGGACAGAGGGAGTGGGCTTCATCCTGCTAAGGACAGAGGGAGTGGATGTATCTCTCCACTGGTTCTGGAGGGGGCTTTGTACCCAGAGTGCTTCATCCTGCTAAGGACAGAGGGAGTGGATGTATCTCTCCACTGGTTCTGGAGGGGGCTTTGTGCCCAGAGTGCTTCATTCACCCTGTGACGGACTCAGTTGCGTCAGTGTCCTTGCCGCTCATGGGCCAGCGGTGCTTGAGAGGGCGGTGCCCTGTGCAGCGGTGCTTGAGATGGCGGTCTCCATTGCAGGGTCTCAGCTGCTGGCGGTCCTTCATGGCCCAACGGGGCCTTTGCTGGAGGTCCTTCATGCCCCAACGGGGCCTTTCCTGGCGGTCCTTCATGGCCCAACGGGGCTTTTGCTGGCGGTCCTTCATGGCCCAACGGGGCCTGTGCGGGCGGTCCTTCATGGGCCAATGGGGCTTTTGCTGGCGGTCCTTCATGGCCCAACGGGGCTTTTGCTGGCGGTCCTTCATGGCCCAACTGGGCTTTTGCTGGCGGTACTTCATGGCCCAACGGGGCTTTTGCTGGCGGTCCTTCATGGCCCAACGGGGCTTGTGCTGGCGGTCTTGTCCTGGGCAACTGGGCTTGTGCTGGCGGTCTTGTCCTGGACAGCTGGGCTGGTGCTGGTGGTCTTGTCCTGGGCAGCTGGGCTTGTGCTGGCAGTCTTGTCCTGGGCAGCTGGGCTTGTGCTGGCGGTGTTGTCCTGGGCAACTGGGCTTGTACTGGCGGTCTTGTCCTGGGAAGCTGGGCTGGTGCTGGCGGTCTTGTCCTGGGCAGCTGGGCTTGTGCTGGCGGTCTTGTCCTGGGCAGCTGGGCTGGTGCTGGCCTCCTGGGCAGCGGGGATGATGGCGGTCTTCTCCGCTGTGCTGCTCTTCCCAGACTTGCCGGGTTTCTTGTGGTCCTTCATGCCCCACCGGGACCCCTGCGAGCGGCTTTGGTGGCTGGAGTCTTCTCCCTCTCCCGCCGGGAACTGGCCAACTTCTGATGCTTCACAGGTGGGGGGACTGTCTGTGCTGTGGCTTCGTGCCACACTGGCTGCCCTGGTGGCCGGTGCACTCCAGATTCCGGTGACTACTGGCACCACTGGTACCTGAGAGGTTGTGGCTGAGGTGCTAGTTCGGGACCTAAGAGACGGATGGGGTGGGGGAGGTGAGGGAAAGAGGTCAAGGCTGGCCAGGAAAAGTTTCTTAGGAACACTGGGACGGGTAGCTGGAGGGGGTTTGGGAGTGGAGGAAGACGTGGTGGTTGTAGGAGGTGTACGTTTGGTGACTTTGGGTGAAGGGGCATGCGCTGGAGGCTGTCGTGAGGTGGATGGCTGTTGGGTGGGTGTGTGCCTGCGTTTGTGTATCTTGGGAGGGGGCATCATAGACACACTGGGAGAGGACACAGGGGGCGTGTGAATGGTAGTGGGGGTGGTGACTGCACGTGAGCGGGGTGTGGTGGTGGGTGTGCTGGAGAGGGATGTAGTGGCTGTAGATGTAGTGCATGCAGGTGTGAGTGTAGACGTCACTGGGAGGGAGGAGGGAGACGAGGAGGAGGGGGACACAGTGGAGGCAGTGGATGTTGGTGTGTCTGCATGTGTGTGATGCTTGCGTGAATGCCTGTGGGATGTGTGGTGCTTATGTTTGCCTGAGCTACCCTTGGGTGTTGATGGTGTGTGCATGTTGGTCTGTAGGTGTGCTTGGGATAGGCTGAGGTACAGGGGATTGGGTCAGGGTGGAGGAAGTTGGAGGGGGGAGGCTAGAGACGGGGACAATGGCTGCCATCAGTGCTGAGGCCAGAGTCTGAAAAGCTCGGTGAAGGGCCGCCTGACCAGAATGAATGCCCTCCAGGAATGCATTTGTTTGTTGCAACTGCCTCTCTACACCCTGGATGGCATTCAAAATGGTAGACTGCCCAACAGTGAGGGACCTGAGGAGGTCCATGGCCTCCTCAATGAGGGCAGCAGGGGTGACTGGGGCAGGGCCTGAGGTGCCTGGGGCGAAGGTGATGCCCACCCTCCTGGGTGAGCGGGCATGGGGCAAAGGCTGAGGGGCTGCTGGGAGGGCGGTGCTGGTAGGGGGGGTGGCGGCTGTACCTGTAGATGTGGGGGGCACGGATGTTGCCGCCACCACAAGTGAGCTCCCATCAGAGGACGAGTCCGTGTCGCTGGTCTCAGCTCCTGTCCCCGCCGTGGAGCTCCCCTCGCCCTCCGTCCCACTGATGAATTCAGACTCCGTAGTGTCGCCCTCCAGGGCCATTTGGGATGCAGCTCCCTCGTGCTCCGGTGCCACTGTTCCTCCGCCTGATGATGCTAATGCACACAAGAACAGGGAGACCACAAAAAGGGGGTGGGAGAAGAGAGGAGAGAGACATGTTGAGTGCATGCTTTACCGCTACCGTTGGCGGACACGACAGACACAGAAGCCCCCTGCACTACGCCGCGCTCTTGGGCTCCACTGTTCAATTCCTGGGAAATGCCCTACAAGGCTATGGACGACATCTGCACACATAGATGACACAGGGGCATGACTAGGTGTACTTGGCACTCTACAGAGGTGGGCTGGGGTGCCACATGGCCTGCCTTACGGAGAGGCCTTGCCTACGGAACTCGCCCTGGCCTAGTGAAACCCACAGCCCACCTCCCCCACCCAGACACCTCCACTGCACGCAAAGTCAGCAGAATGAGAGTGTACTCACCCCCTTGTGGCTGCTGTGATGCCCTCAAGCGCCCATCTAACTCCGGGTAGGCCACCACCAGGATCCGGAACATCAGGGGGGTCATGGTGCGACGGGCACCCCTCCCACGTTGGGAGGCCATCCCCAGCTGAGCCTCCGCCGTCTTCTTGCTCCAGCTGCGAATGTCCTCCCATCTTTTCCGGCAGTGGGTGCTCCGTCTGTGGTAGACCCCGGGGTCCGGACGTCCTTGACGATGGCACGCCAAATATCTTTCTGGTGGGCGCTGACCTACATGAAATGTACAGGGGAAAAAGAGAAGTTATTACCAACAGCACCGTCAAAGTGATTGGCCCCCATCCCTACCCTTGCCATGTGGCACATGCATTCACCGTCTTTCATGCACGCAGCCCTTCCTTCTTACATCCAGCCCTCTCCACACAGGCATAGCCCATACAACATGCTCCCTATGTACATACCTGTTTGTCTGGAGGACCGTAGAGTAGCGTGTACTGGGGGAGGACCCCATCCACAAGCTTCTCCAACTCCTCTGATGTGAAGGCAGGGGCCCTTTCCCTAGACACTCGAGCCATTGTCTCTTCCAGACTGAGGTCACAGCAGCACTTGCAGTGTAGGTCCTCTCCTGTCGAAGATCAGGTATCGAGTGATTCAACAGATAGAAAATGGTGGTCACGTCCGCGGCGGTACGTACCGTCACCTCCGGCGCACATCGTCATTGGCTCCTGGGACCCATAGGGTCCCATGTTAACCATTGCAGCATTGCACCGCGGTCTTCGACCACCTACCGCGGCGGTGTACATCGCCAGCGCAGTTACCTCACATCCCATTGTCCCTCTTTGGAGGTCAGGAAGCCTCCATTTCAGGGGCCCAACTGCGTCACACATACCTAGGCCTACACTCAACACACATACAGGCCACCATTTGTGTATGATTGGTGTTCTGTGTAAACTGTGCGTACGTACCTCTGAGTTGTTTGACTCTGTGCTCGCTGTTGTCCTTCATAGGCACCGTCCGCTGGGACATGTGAGGCGATGGCGGCATCCTCCGGTGTACCGACCGTTGGTGGACCTGTCGACAATGGAGGAGCGACATATCATATTCACATACAGGCTTGACCGTGCCACAATCCAGGAACTGTGTAGACAGTTGGAGCCAGACCTGATGTCAGCAATCCGCCATCCCACAGGAATCCCCCTTCACGTGCAGGTGCTGTCAGTGCTCCATTTCCTTGCAAGTGGGTCATTTCAAACAGCAGTAGCCACAGCATCAGGGATGTCCCAGCCTATGTTTTCCAACGTATTGTCCAGAGTGTTGTCTGCCCTTCTGAAACACATGCAGAGCTACATCGTTTTCCCGCAGGTGGAGGATTTGCCTACAGTGAAAGGTGATTTCTATGCCCTGGGACATATCCCCAACATCATAGGTGCCATTGATGGGAGCCATGTGGCTTTGGTCCCCCCCGTAGGAGTGAACCGGTGTACAGAAACCGGAAGAGTTATCATTCGATGAATGTACAGATGGTATGTTTGGCAGACCAGTAAATCTCCCATGTGAATGCTAAGTTCCCTGGCTCAGTGCATGACGGCTACATCCTGTGGAATAGCAGCATCCCTTATGTGATGGGTCAACTCCAGAGGCACTGTGTGTGGCTATTAGGTGAGCACCTGGAAGCAAGACAGTTGGAATGGTTGTCTGGGTCTGGGGTTACCCTACAGGTTAGTGTGTGTCTAATACTTGTCCCTCACCATTTGCAGGTGACTCTGGTTACCCCAACCTGTCATGGCTACTGACCCCAGTGAGGAATCCCAGGACAAGGGCAGAGGAACGCTACAATGAGGCACATTGGCGAACTAGGAGGGTGATCGAGCGGACCTTCGGCCTCCTGAAATCCAGGTTCCGGTGCCTCCATATGACAGGTGGATCCCTATTCTACTCACCAAAGAAGGTGTGCCAGATCATCGTGGGCTGCTGTATGCTTCATAACTTGGCATTGCGACGACAGGTGCCCTTTCTGCTGGAGGATGGTCCAGATGGCTGTGTTGTTGCAGCTGTGGAGCCTGTGGATAGTGAAGACGAGGAAGCAGAAGAAGAAGACATGAACAACAGGGACTCAGTGATCCAGCAATATTTCCAGACACAGGTAAGAGTACAGACCTGCCTACTACATGTACTTAAACACTGCTACCTCTCTACTGTCTGTCCTTTTCACCCAGTGTATGGTCACTGAGTTGTCACTTTCCCTTACGATTTCAAAGGTGTGGGTCCCACTGTGTGACATCTGCTTTGATTCCTCATGGACTTGAGCTGTGTGACATAGGTATGTTGACATTACTATTGAAAGAGCATTTTGTCACTGTAATTGCTAATAGACTATTTCGAATTCACAGACAGACTGCAGATTGTTTTGTGTTTTAAGTGTATTTATTTAAGTGCTCAATATTGGAGGGGGTGGTGAAATGGTGAGGAGTGATGGCGGGGGAATGTCCATGGCAGAGTCCAGTCTATTAGTCTCACAGGTGCATTTCCCAAATGGGCACAGGAAGTGGAGCTGGGGCAGTTTCAGTATGGACAGGGTGACAACGTGCGACAGTAGGATGACAATCAGGGTGGTCTCATTTCTTGGCGGGGGTCTTGGCATCGTGCTCGGTCTTTGTCCTGGATCTTAGGGACCATTTGCGGGGTGGTTCTCCCTCTGCAGGAGGTGGGGTGCTGGTGTGGTGGTCCTGTGGTGGGCGTCCTGTCCACTAGCCCCGGTGGAGGTGGTGGGCAGTTCATCGTCCATGCTAGTGTCAGGGGCCCCTTGTAGTGCCACGGTGTCCCTCCTGGTGTTGAGTACTTCCTTCAGCACCCCTACAATGGTGCCCAGGGTGGAGCTGATGGTTCTGAGTTCCTCCCTGAAGCCCATATACTGTTCCTCCTGCAGGCGCTGGGTCTCCTGAAACTTGGCCAGTACCATTGCCATCATCTCCTGGGAGTGGTGGTAGGCTCCCATGAGGGAGGAGAGTGCCTCGTGGAGAGTGGGTTCCCTTGGCCTGTCCGCCCCCTGTCGCACAGCAGCCCTCCCAGTTCCCCTGTGTTCCTGGGCCTCCGTCCCCTGGACCGTGTACCCACTGCCACTGCCCCCAGGTCCCTGTTGTTGTTGGGGTGGTGGGTTATCCTGGGTTCCCTGTAGTGGTAGACACACAGCTAATTGACGTGTCCTGGGGACGGAGGTATGGGCCCGCTGGGTGGGGGGTGCTGTGATGGTGTTTCCAGAGGGGGAAGGTCTGTGATGGCCTGTGCCAGCGTGAGGGGAACCGAATGTCCCGAGGTCCCCGATGGGCCGGGCTGGTCATCACTGTGGGTCTCTTCTGTTGGTGGTGTGGACATGTGTGGACCCTCCTGTCCGGTGACGTTGGGTAGGAGTCCTGCAGGGGTATAAAAGGATGGTTATTACATCTGTGTGTGTCATGGTGTGCAATGGGTGGGTGAGCGTGTACCCCAGTGCTTGCGTTCCTGTGTGGGAGCTTGTGTGATGGTGGTTTAGGGGGTTGTATGGGTTTGTGCAGTGGGCATGCTTTAGTGATGGGTGTCCATGCTCTGTTGTTGCATGCAGGGCTTGGTGTTGGGATGGGTGTTTTGTGATGTTGGGACATTTGTGAGGAGTTGGGGTGCTGGGGGTGAGGGTGGGGGGGTGTGATAGCATGCAGGTAGGGTGGGGGATGTAATAGTTAAGATTTGACTTACCAGAATCCATTCCTCCGCCTACTCCTGCGAGGCCCCCGGATGCAGAATCGCCAAGACCTGCTCCTCCCATGTTGTTAGTTGTGAGTGAGGAGGTGGGGGTCCACCGCCAGTCCGCTGAACCGCCAGGTGGTGTCTTGAGACCACAGAACGCACCTTCCCCCTTAGGTCGGTCCACTTCTTCCTGATGTCCTCTCGATTTCTTAGGTGCTGTCCCACTGCGTTGACCCTGTCCACTATTCTTCGCCATAGCTCCATCTTCCTTGCAATGAGGTGTGCTGCACCTGTGCTCCGAATAGCTGTAGCTCTACCCGGACGATTTCCTCCACCATGACCCTGAGCTCCTCATCCGAGAACCTGGGCTGTCTTTGCCGTGCCATGGGGTGGTGTAGGTGATGTGTGGGGTGGATTGTGTGGTGATCAGTGTGCTGATATGTAGTGGTGTGTTGTGTGAGGTGCGTGGAAGTTGTGTGGGTGATGGTATTCTGTGCCTGTGGATGCTGTTGTTCTTGCTGGTGGTGTCTCTCTCTGGCCTTCTTTATGAATTTTTTGGTCGTAGGGGTTTGAGGGTGATGTGGGGGTGTGTTTTATATTGTAATGGGTGTGTGGGAGTGGTGTGTGTATGTATGTCAGGTGTGTGTATTTCGAATTGTCCAATGTGGTAGTGTTTTGTAAATGTGTGTGTATTTTGAGTGTGGCGGTGTGTACAGCCAATGGAATACCGCGGTTGAAAGACCGCCGCGTGGATTCGTGTGTTGTGATAGTGTGGGCGTATTTCTGTAGGCGTGACGGTGTCGGTTTTGTTTTCGCCAGTTTATCACTGACCTTTGGTGTGGCAGACTTGTGTGGGTGTCTGAATTTTTGCGGATTCCGAAATGTGGGTGATAATAGCTGTGGTGGTTTTCCGCGGCCACGGCGGTGTGTTGGCGGTCTTCTGCACGGCGGTAAGTGGCTTTTACCGCCAATGTTGTAATGACTGCCATAGTGTCCTGTATCGTTTTCCAGTTCCGGCATGGTCATGCACGATGGAAAATTCGGCCTCTTATTTCCCGGAACGGGGCAACTGTCGCTAAAAAAGATATCAAGTTACTTCCTCGTGTGATTACGAACATCCATATGCAATAGGCCCGTCACCTGATGGGAACTTGTAAGATTAAGTTTTATGGTGTCCCGCCCACCAGGTGTACCGCTTAGCCGTTCAGCCGATACAATGTCAGCATGGATAACTTAGCCAGAGCCTCTGTCATGGCGAATCCAATAAGAAACCTTGTTGATAAGTGAGAGTTTATCTTCCCGCGATTTTGTTGAAAGCGGAGGGACATTGCACATATAAATGCAGTTGCCATTGTTCATATGAAGGCTCCGGCCGGGTAATAGTGTGGTATCCCATTTTAAGTCAGCATGGAAAAGAGGAGCCATAATCTTTTCGGAAGGGGGCGCAGCAGGTCTACTATGATAGGACCTTTGTTTGGAACCTAGTAGGACCTAAGAGTTCAATGACAAACCAGTTTGCAGTGGCCCGGAAGCAGGAAGATGATTGGTTGGCAAGGGAATTAATTTGGGTTCACATGAAGGAGGTGGATCGTTCTTCTTAAGAAGCCTTAGAACTTCAGACAGCAGGAGCTTCAGCTCACCTACTTCACTCTTTAAGCTAAACACCAGTGCTAGTAGGTCTCTCTGGGGTGGGTCACATTCAGGAAGCAAAGGTACCGAGAGGGTCTGTTGAACATTATCAGAGTCTTGCGAGTCCAGTATGGAGAAGCGATTGAAACAAGAAATCCCATGAATGATTGCATCAGTTTTTGAAACTTCAGGATTGGGATTAGATACGGAATGTGTGGGGGGACTAGCATTACGAGGGGGATTTTGAGGAGCAAGTGCGCCTGAGAGGGGGCACTAGTAAGTTGGACAACAGAGGTGGAATATGATCCACCTGTTAAAAAGGGAATAAGGGTGCCCGATTTCGGCCCCTTCCGTACGTTTCTCTCTTTATTGTTAAGGATCAGTTCCACTTCTTCTATCAAATTGTCAATCTCTCTAGACACGCAGTTTGTGTGAGGTTGCGTGACTTTGTTGGATTTTGAAATTTTCGATTTAGCAGGGCCCAACTCAGGGCTGCCCCTCGCCTTACGCTTCCCCATTGAGAGTAAGGGCCTCTGTGCTAATAGCAATAATACTTTTAAAAGTCACAAATATAAAAAGAGCCCAAAACCATACCTTAGGGCCCAGAGGGGGAGCCCAGCCCAGCCCAGCCTCAGACAGTCTCTGACGGGCGCAGACGAGCCCGCCCTTGGCCTGGGCTTTGCCCGAGTGCAGCACGCGCGACACGATGCGCGGTACGCTAATAAAGCGTCTGCGTTGCTGGGGAGATGTCAGCCACAACAAGGAATCCTGGGGGTTAGAGTCCCCCTCAGCCCCAGGCGACCAGGAAGAGCAGCCATGCGATGCCTGGTACGCTAATAAAGCGTCCGCGTTGCTGTGGAGATGTCAGCCACAACAAGGAATCCTGGGGGTTGGAGTCCCCCTCAGCCCCAGGCGACCAGGAAGAGCAGCCACGCGATGCGCGGTACGCTAATAAAGCGTCCGCGTTGCTGGGGAGATGTCAGTCACAACAAGGAATCCTGGGGGTTGGAGTCCCCCTCAGCCCCAGACGAGCAGGATGTGTCCTCTTTTAAAGGAAATTACACAAACGTACCATATATTTGGTGTAGATGTGCAAAGGTCATACAATCCCATTCAATCATATTAAAGAAAGTGCCATACAGTTTGAAATCATATTTGTCAACACTATCCCACATATTCATATAACGTAGTTCACATCCCTGGTGCCCCCTAGGTACCCGTAGTTAGTACAAATATTATTAAAAATCAGGGGTTAAGTTCCTATAAGAATCACACAATGGTCCCAATAGGTGAGGACTTGGGGACCATTCACTATGCTAACGCAGCATCAAAAGTAAGGTTGAGAACTAACCACAATGTTTATATGGAAATGAATCATCACATTCAATATATAATTTGCCAAGTTCCCTAAGTGTACTGTGTGCACAGTAAGAAAGGACAGAGAGAAGACTGGGTGCTGAAAAAGATGGATGCAGACAGAAACAACCATTTTAAAAGGACTAACTTATACAATGTTAAATGTTAAAATAGACACAACTTTTCAACAGAAATTCATTATGTTTTAATCACAATGCGGTACTACAGTTATACATTTTATTAAAAACCCTTTATCACTCTGCATGTCACGTTGTTTTTCTGAAATGGATTAATAAGATATTTCAGAACTCATAGAAAATGTGTCCACATTTTAGCTGCCTAGGTAGGGAGGTAGAAACACGGGAGTGAATACAAGTTCACAACTCAAAATTTGTTTATTAGCACAATAAATGATTGTCCTGTCAAATACTTGCTTTTATGAAAAAGGAAGTGTTTATATATGAACACAAAGTGGAATATGAAATATACAAACAATATACACAGCCCCCTTCGGTCAGGACTCCAATGTTCAATAGGCAGGTCCCTGAATCCTACTTCCCTCTCACTAGCTGTAGTGCTTATTCCCTGTTCACTGTAGGCAACATTCATGTTAAGCACCGGTAGTAGTTCAAGTCTCAGGAGTCCCACTCCGACACTGATAAAATTCAAAAGTGTTCCATTGCCTAGAAGTGCTATCTGACAGACAATGTTCCCATGGAGCCTTCCAGCCCAGTGATCAGTCTTACCTGCTCCTGCAAGGATTGCATGACTGGAATTCTTGCGGAGAGCAGCAGTGGCTGCTGTTGGTGAGTAGCACTTGAAGCTCTGCTGGGGCAGTGACTGGGCGTTGCTGGCACTTTCTCTGGTGACGCAATAAGGCACATATTTAGGACCTCCTAGTGCCTCCTTGCGCCACATTCATGTCATTTTTTTACCGCAAACGTGGCCCAAGGCCAAAAATTCTGCGTCATATTTACAAAGTGGCGGCCAAAAATTCTGCGTCATATTTACAAAGTGGCGCAATGCTTGCATTGCACCACTTTGTAATCTCCTGCGCCACATTCTGCCTGGGCCAGGTGTAATGTATGCAAGGGGGGGCGTTCCTGGTGTTGGGGGTGAGGGGGCGTAAAAATGGTGCTAAGGAATCTATGAGATTCCTTTGCTCCATTCTTATTGTCATTTTTTAATGCCTGCTAAGTGTAGGCGTTAAACAGAGGCACCCATTGAATACAACGGGCCTCTGGGTGCTTTCCAGGATTAGTGTCATGATTTTTTACACAAGTTCTGCAAAGCACCGGACTAGCGTAAAAAATTATTACGCTAGTCACCCAAAATACCGCAATGGTGTGCCATATTTTAAATATGGGGCCACCATGGTGGTGTTAGGGGGCGCTAAGGGGCGCAAGCAAAGTGGGGCTGCACTATGTGTAGCACCACTTTTCATAAATCTTCCCCTAAGTTTCTCTTATCTTTTCCACATGTTGGGGGTAATTTGCTCTGGTTCCAATCCTCAGTCTGGATTCATGCCCACATGGATCACCAAGGCCTGCCTTTCCTTTTCATGATGGCTTGAACCAGGCAACGGTGCTTCTCTTCTCTAGTGGCCCTACCTGACATACAGGGTCACTGTTCTTACTTTGCACATGGGCAATGGCCTGATCGGTATGGCAGTAATCTTCACAGCGGCCACCTCAGGTATATGGGGTCGGTGAGTTCACTCTACACACGGGCTATGGCCCAATCAGCACAGCAGCGATGCGCACCATAGCTGACTTCACAGCAACCTCCTCTGGCATACGAGATTGCCAACTTGAACCTGAACACGGGCAATGACACAATCGATGCAGCAGCTGTCTCCTCACACCTCGCTACAGGGATCCATTAGCCAGGATCCCCAACTGGACCTCACTTCCTTCAGCACTCACCTCTTCTTCATAGGGTACACTGGTCTTGGCAAGCAGACAGGCACTGGTGCTCCACGCTCCAGGGGCAGATGGTATTGGATATCCCTGGGTGATGTACACTCACCTAACTGGGAGACTGGCAGGCCTTAACCCCCAGCAATGCCACACAGTCAGCAGTCTTGCAAAGCTTCTCCTTCTTGCATAGCCTAACAGGGTGCTTCGCAGTTGACAATTTGGGGGGCCTTAAGCTCCCCTCCTTAGACTCCATTTTCAGACACAAAATGTGATTTAGTGTCTGGGAGCCCGGGTTAGATCTTGGCGGAGAGGGAAGTCCATTTCCATGGCGACGGAGTTCCCTCTTCACCAAGACTAAGTTCTGCCTGCCCAATTTAATCATAGTTTGATGATGGAAGAGACTACTCTGTCTCCGCCATGGTCAAACTTCTCAGATGAAGTAAGGGCCATCATAGATTTGGCTATATGTCCACCCACGTATTTTAGATGGGTGGATATATCACCATTTTTGCAATGCCTGTTACACCAGGAAAAACCTTTTGCTGGTGGTAAGGGGCAATGAAAAGTGCTCAATGCCCTCCTTGCCATGGGAGAAAACTTCCATGGCAAGGGGAGCATTGTTTCTTTATTTGCAAAAAGAAAATCCTGCTTTGGGAACTTAATTTTAAAAATAAAAACAAAAATTGTAATTTTGGCATCCCGGTCCATCATGTTTGATGGAACGTCCGGCAAAGTTACAGTGCATTGGCAGGAGCTGCCTTGACGGCTGTTCCAGTCTATGCTTGAAATGTCCACCAGGTCAATGGACCTTTCAAAATTTGATGGTCGACATCTCCATCAAGACAATGGAGTAATTTACTCTGTCACCCTAGCAGAGGACATGCCAACAGCCAAAAAATAAATGAGGCCCTCAGTATTTGAAGTTTGTGTGGGGATATGCTTTCATTTGAAATATCCTCTTCTCTGCCTTGCCCCTCCTACAGTAATAGTCTGTCAAAGCTGGAGAGAATCCAAATAGGATAGCCCCAGAATACAGGCCATAGAAGTGACTAGAGATTTATACTTGGATATCAGCCACAATGATATGTGCATCAAAAGGTTAACCTGTGGCACAGCACTACCCTTTATTATTCTCTTATCAGCCCCATCACCTTCCTGATATTTGCTCAGACCCCTTTCCAGTGACTTCTATCTGAATTAAAGAGCACCCTATGAAGTGTATGGACAAGCCTTGCTCTTCTTCCTTCAATGTGTGTGTCCTACACAGCTCACAGGAGTGCAGCAATTCACAAATCTGTCTGGGGATTCCTCTAACTTCACATGCTCTTCCAGTCAACCCTGGGTCTTCTAGAATGGAACCAAGTGTCCTCAATGTATTGCAGCATTCACAGGCACACATGCATACAGCACATGCATGCAACCACACGTGTACTGCACAGCACTACATACCAACTTGATGTAGGATGAAGATGCGTTAAGCACACAGCAGTGAAACATTACAAGCATGAGCCTATAGTTCCCATTCCAATGGCACAGGTAAAAAGGTCTGTTGATCACTACAAGGTATGCTGCCACTACCTTCTTGTGAAACTTAACTCCTTGTAAAAGCGGTGTGTAGGAAGGTAGCCTCTTTCTAGCCTTGTTACTCCCACTTTTGGCCTGTTTGTGAGTGTGTCAGGGTGTTTTTACTGTCTCACTGGGATCCTGCTTGCCAGGGCCCAGTGCTCATAGTGAAAACCCTATGTTGTAAGTGTGTTTGATATGTGTCACTGGGATCTTGCTAGCCAGGACCCCAGTGCTCATACGTTTGTGGCCTATATGTGTTCCCTGTGTGGTGCCTAACTGTATCACTGAGGCTCTGCTAACCAGAACCTCAGTGTTTATGCTCTCTCTGCTTTTAAAATTGTCACTGCAGGCTAGTGACTAATTTTACCAATTCTCATTGGCAGACGGGAACACCCGTATAATTCCCTATCATATGGTACCTAGGTACCCAGGGTATTGGGGTTCCATGAGATCCCTATGTGCTGCAGCATTTCTTTTGTCACCCATAGGGAGCTCAGACAATTCTTACACCGGACTGCCACCGCAGCCTGCGTGAAATAACGTCCACGTTATTTCACAGCCATTTTTACTGCACTTAAGTAACTTTAAGTCACCTATATGTCTAACCCTCACCTGGTGAAGGTTAGGTGCAAAGTTACTAAGTGTGAGGGCACCCTGGCACTAGCCAAGGTACCCCCACATCGTTCAGGGCAATTTCCCCAAACTTTGTGAGTGCGGGGACACCATTACACGCGTGCACTATATATAGGTCAATACCTATATGTAGCGTCACAATGGTAACTCCGAACATGGCCATGTAACGTGTCTAGGATCATGGAATTGTCACCCCAATACCATTCTGGTATTGGGGGGACAATTCCATGCATCCCGGGGCTCTAGCATAGAACCTGGGTACTGCCAGACTAGCTCTCTGGGGTTTTCCTGCCAGCTGCAGCTGCTGCCAACCTTCAGACAGGTTTCTGCCCTCCTGGGATCTGGGCAGCCCAGTCCCAGGAAGGCAGAACAAAGGATTTCCTCTGAGAGAGGGTGTTACACCCTTTCCCTTTGGAAATAGGTGTGAAGGGCTGGGGAGGAGTAGCCTCCCCCAGCCTCTGGAAATGCTTTGAAGGGCACAGATGGTGCCCTCCTTGCATAAGCCAGTCTACACCGGTTCAGGGATCCCTCCAGCCCTGCTCTGGTGCGAAACTGGACAAAGGAAAGGGGAGTGACCACTCTCCTGACCTGCGCCTCCCTAGGGGAGGTGTCCAGAGCTCCTCCAGAGTGTCCCAGACCTCTGCCATCTTGGATGCAGAGGTGTGAGGGCACAATGGACAGCACTGAGTGGCCAGTACCAGCAGGTGACGTCAGAGACCCCTCCTGATAGGTGCTTACCTCTCTCTGTAGCCAATCCTCCTCTGAGGGCTATTTAGGGTCTCTCCTGTGAGTTTCTCTTCAGATAACGAATGCAAGAGCTCACCATAGTTCCTCTGCACTTCCCTCTTTGATTTCTGCCAAGGATCGACTGCTGACTGCTCCAGGGCGCCTGCAAAACCGCAACAAAGTAGCCATACGACTACCAGCAACATTGTAGCGCCTCATCCTGCCGGCTTTCTCGACTGTTTCCTGGTGGTGCATCCTCTGATGACTGTCTGCCTTCACCCTGCACTGGAAGCCAAGAAGAAATCTCCAGTGGGTTGACGGAATCTTCCTCCTGCTAACGCAGGCACCAAACTTCTGCATCACCGGTCCTCTGGGTCCCCTCTCATCCTGACAAGCCTGGTCCCTGGAACACAGGAGCTGGGTCCAAGTGTCTCCCACAGTCCAGTGGCCCTTCTGTCCAAATTTGGTGGAGGTAAGTCCTTGCCTCCCCACGCCAGACAGTAATCCTGTGTACTGCGTGATCTGCAGCTGTTCCAGCTTCTGTGCACTTTTCCAATGATTCCTTTCTTTCACAGCCTAGCCTGGGTCCCCAACACTCCGTTCTGCATTGCCCAATTCGCTGAGTTGGACTCCGACGTCGTGGGACCCTCCTTTGTGACTCTGAGTTGACCGCTGTCCTCAGATCTTCTAAGTGCCTGTTCCGGTACTTCTGCAGGTGCTGCCTGCTTCTGCAGGGGCTCTCTGAGTTGCTGAACGCCCTCTCTGTCTCCTCCTCCAATGGGCGACATCCTGGTCCTTCCTGGTCCCCAGCAACTTCCAAAATCCTCAACCGCGACTCTTGCAGCTAGCAAGGCTTGTTTGCTGTATTTCTGCGTGGAGATACTTCTGCATCCTCCAGCACAACGTGGGACATCTTCTGATCAAAGGAGAAGTTCTTGGAACCTTCCGCTGTTGCACAACCTTCGGCTTCTTCCACCCAGAGGCAGCCCTTTTGCACCTTCATCTGGGGTTTAGTGGGTTCCTGCTCCCCCTGGACACTTGCATGACTCTTGGACTTGGTCCCCTTACTTTACAGGTCCTCAGTTCCAGGAGTCTGTCTTCAGTGCTTTGGTAGCAGTTGTGGTTCTTGCAGAATCCCCTATCTCAACTATACCGTCTTTGTGGGGTAGTAGGGTAACTTTACTCCTACTTTTCAGGGTCTTGGGGTGGGGTATTTTGGACACCTTTACTGTTTTCTTACAGTCCCAGCGACCCTCTACAACCTACCATAAGCCTTGGGTCCATTTGTGATTCGCATTCCACTTTTGGAGTAAATGGTTTGTGTTGCCCCTTGGCCTATTTCTACGTATTGCATCCTATTGTGATTCCACATTGTTTGCACTACTGTTACTTACCTGATTTTGGTTTGTGTACATATAATTTGTGCCTATTTCCTACCTCCTAAGTGAGGGTATCCTCTGAGATACTTTTGGCATATTGTCACTAAAATAAAGTACCTTTATTTTTAGTAACTCTGAGTATTGTGTTTTCTTGGATAAAGTGCTATATGATATAAGTGGTATAGTAGGAGCTTTGCATGTCTCCTAGTTCAGCCTAAGCTGCTCAGCTATAGCTACCTCTATCAGCCGAAGCTGCTAGAAACACCTCTATTCTACTAAGAAGGGATAACCGGACCTGGCACAAGGTGTAAGTACCACAATGTACCCACTATAAGCCAGGCCAGCCTCCTACAGGCTAACCTTTCACAATCATGTATGTAGTGTTTGGGTGCCCCTCAGGGTCCAACAAGACCACAGCCTGTGAGACAGGCCTATGTCATGGCTTACATGCATGATCCATGCTTGCTCATAACAACAATAATCAGCACGAGGGATCCAGATATTATTATAGCTCAGGCACTCATGACAGGGGCACATATCCGTCACCATGCAAGGGACTTTTCTGTCCCAACAGACGCCCTCCGACATCGGACTACCCTGAATCAACTCCTAACCTGGAGAGGTTGAGTAATCAGATAGGTAAAATCGGCTGGATGGTCCATCAGCATTCCTGTGACTCAACCAGCTTTGTGCTCCACAACATAGTGTATCCCTCGCAAATAAATAGACCATCTCACAAATATGGGATTCTCTCCGTTCATAGCCATTATCCATTTCAATAGCTTATGATACGTTTGCACCGCAAACTTGATGCCTAACAAATACGGGAGGAACCGACACAAGGCTCACACTATGGCAAAGCAGTCTTTCTCAGTAGCCACCCACTTCAGCTCTCTGGGTTGTAACCTCCTACTAATAAAGGCTACTGAATGCTCTCTACCCTTGGCATCCAGCTGAAATAATACAGCTCCAACTCCCTTGTCAGAGACATCCATCTGTACAGGTGCAGTGCATAGTGCCTTCTTCAGCTCCTCAAATGCTTTCTGACATTTCTTAGTTCATATCACTTTTCTGGGATGCCTTTTGACGGTCAAAACAGTCAGGAGGGCAACTATACTTCCATAGTTTGACACAAAGTTCTTGTAATATCCAATTACTCCTAAAGATGTTCTCACTTCAGTCTGGGCAGTAGATACCTCTCACTACACCACAGACTGAATCTTGGGATCCAACAGGTGAATCTTCCCGTTCCTGATCTCATGCCCAAGGTAGACTACAGAGGACAGTCCCACAGGACACTTTCTCACCTTGATGGTCAGACTCGCCTTCAGTATCCATACGAAAACCTGCCCTAGGTGTCACAGGTGGTCCTGCCATGAATTACTGAACAGAGAGAGCAATGTCATCCCTGTAGGCCACACAGAACTCCTTCAGCTCTGTATGAACATGGTTCGGCAGGTGCAAAACAATGGCAGCAGCATTCTTTACCCCAAACAAAAGGCATCACCTTAAACTGATATAGTCAAACTGGCATAGAAAATGCTGTCTTCCCCATGGCACCTGGTGCTAGAGCAATCTGCCAGTACCCACTGGTCAAATCCAAGATGTTCATATAGTTTGCAGCACCTAACCGACCCACAAGTTCATCCGCTCTTGGGACTGGATGGGCATAAGTTTTGGTTACCTCACTGAGGGCTCCACAGTCCACACAGAACCGCAAGCCAGTAGATCCTTGCTTTGGTACTAGCACCATAGGACTAGACCACAAACTACAAGATTTCTCATTCACCCCCAGGCCTAACATTTTGGTAGCTTCCACCTGAATGCATTCCTAAACCCAGTCAGATATTCTGTACATCCTGCCCTTCACTGGAAGACTGCTTCATGTGTCTGTCATGCACACAGACAGGTGCCAACCCTAGAGCCAGTGAGAAAACGTTGACAAACTATCCTAACACCTCTCTACACATTCTCTCTCTGCTGCTCAGGTATTAACTCAGGGGCTAGCTGAGCCATCCATAATGTCGCTATGCAGTAAGTCAGGAAGAGGTTCACTGTCTTCCTCAACATCCTCTGCCATACCCACAACATTCACTTTGTAATTTCTTCACCGGTAAGGCTCCGCTGACTCACATGGAACACCCTTTTGGGTTCCCTTGCGGTACCTGTGCCCACCAAGTAGTTACCCTGAGAAACCTTCTGAACTACTTTGTGGCCCATACAATCTGTCTTCCAAAGCCCTGGCAAAATAGGCTTTAGCACCAACACCTGCTGATCTTCCTGACACCCAGTCAGCGTAGCTTTCTGTTCGTACCACTACTGCATTAACACTTGGCTAGACTGAAGGTATCCTTTTGCTTAACTCATGTATTGTCCCATCATCTCTCTGAGGCCAATCATGTAGTCTACCTCACCCTTCTGTGGAGACTCAGAGGTTCTTTCCCACCCTTCTCTAACTAAAGTGCATTGACCCCACACTAAGGGGGTCATTACAACATTGGCGGTAAAAGCCGCTTACCGCCGTGTAGAAGACTGCCAACACACCACGCGGCCGCGGAATTCTGCCACCGTCATTATGACCCACAGCTCGGAATCCACCAAAATCCAGACACCCACACAAGTCCGCCACACCAAAGGTCAGTGATAAACTGGCGATAACAAAACCTCCACCGTCACGCCAACAGGAATACGCCCACACTATCACGACCCACTAATCCACGCGGCGGTCTTTCAACCACGGTATTCCATTGGCGGTACACACCGCCGCGCTCAAAATACACACACATATACAAAACACAACCATATTGGACAATTCCAAATACACACACCTGATACACATACACACACCACTCCCACACATCCAATACAATATAAAACACACACCCACATCACCCACAAACCCTTACGACCACAATTGCGACTGAGGGCCAGAGAGAGACACCACCATCTACAAACTAGCATCCACAGCCACTCAACACCATCACTCACACAACATCCACGCACTTCACACAACACACCTTTAAATATCACCCCACACATCACAACACACACCACCCCACACATCACCCACACCACCCCATGGCACCGCAAAGACACCCCAGGTTCTCTGAGGAGGAGCTCAGGGTCATGGTGGAGGAAATCATACGGGTAGAACCACAGCTATTCAGATCACAGGTGCAGCACACCACCATAGCTAGGAACATGGAGCTATGGCGAAGAATCGTTGACAGGGTCAACGCAGTGGGACAGCACCCAAGAACTAGGGATGACATCAGGACGAGGTGGAACGACCTACGGGGGAAGGTGCGTTCCGTGGTCTGAAGACACCACATCGTAGTTCAGAGGACTGTCGGCGGACCCTCCACCTCCTCCCCCACAACTAACAACATGGGAGGAGCAAGTATTGGCTATGCTGCATCCTGAGGGCTTTGCAGGAGTAGCTGGAGGAATGGACTCTGGTAAGTCAAATCCTAACTATTACATCCCCCACCCACCTGCATGCTATCACACACCCCCACCCTTGCCCTCATCCCCATCACTCCAACTCCTCACATATGTCCCAATATAACAAACCACACATCCCAAACTCAAGCCCTGCATGTTACACCAAAGCATGGACACCCATCACCAATGCATGGCCACTACATATACCTTACATCCCCCTAAACCATTATCACACAAGGTTCCACACAGGAATGAAAGCACTGGGGTACACGGTCACCCACCCATTGCACACCATGGCACACACAGATGCAATAATCATGCCTTTACACCCCTGCAGGACCCCTCCCCAACGTCACCGGACAGGAGGGTCCAGATATGTCCACTCCACCCACAGAAGAGGCCCACAGTGATGACAGCAGCTCTGTCCAACTGGATCTAGATGACCAGCCCGGCCCATCTGGGACCTCGGGACAGTCGGTTCCCCTCACACTGGCACAGGCCACTACAGAGCTTGCCCCCTCTGGAAACACCAGCACAGCACCCACCCAGCGGGTCCATACCTTTGTCCCCAGGACACGTCAATCAGCAGTGTGTCCACCACTACAGGGAACCCAGGCTAACCCACCACCCCAACAACACCAGGGACCTGGGGGCAGCGGTAGTGGGCACACGGTTCAGGGGACAGAGGCCCAGGAACACAGGGGAACTGGGAGGGCTGCTGTGCGACAGGGGGAGGACAGGCCCAGGGAACCCACTCTCCACGAGGCCCTCTCCAACATCATGGGAGCCTACCACCATTCCCAGGAGACGATGGCAACGGTACTGGAATGGTTTCAGGAGACCCAGCGGCTGCAGGAGTAACAGTATTTGGGCTTCAGAGAGGAACTCAAATCCATCAATTCCACCCTGGGCACCATTGTAGGGGTGCTGAAGGAACTCGTCAACACCAGGAGGGACACTGTGGTACAACAAGGGGCCCCTGACACTAGCCTGGACGATGAACTGCCCACCCCCTCCACCGGCGCCAGTGGACAGGAGGCACCGCCACAGGACCACCACACCAGCACCCCACCCCCTGCAGATGGTCACCCACCCTGTAAACGGTCCCTGAGATCCAGGACAAAGACAGAGAACAATGCCAAGACCCCCGTCAAGAAATGAGACCACCCTGATTGTCATCCTTCTGTCCCACTTTGTCACCCTGTCCATACTTAAACTGCCCCGGCTCCACTTCCTATGCCCCTTTGGACAATGCACCTGTGAGACAAATAGACTGGACTCTGCCATGGACATTCCTCCACCATCACCCCTGAACATCTTACAACCCCCTCCACTATTGAGCACTTAAATAAACACCCTTAAATCAAAAAACAATCTGGAGTCAGTCTGTGCTTTCGAAAATGTGTATTTGCAATAACAGTGGCAAAATGCTATATCAAATGTAATGTCAACATACCTATGTCACACAGCACTAGTCCATGTGGAAACAAAGCAGATGTCACACAGTGGGACCCACATCTGTGAAATCGTAAGGGAAAGTGACCATACACTGGGTAAAAATGACAGACAGAGGTAGTAGAATTAAATCAGATGTAGCAGGCTGTGTTGTTTTCTTACCTGTGTCTCCCTGGAAGTATTGCAGGATCACTGTGTTCCTGTTGTCTATGTCCTCTTCTCCAGCTTCCTCGTCTTCACTGTCCACAGGCTCCAGGGCTGCCACAACACCTCCATCTGGACCATCCTCCTGCAGAAAAGGCACCTGTCATCGCAAAGCCAAGTTGTGAAGCATAAAGCAGGCCACGATGATCTGGCACACCTTCTTTGGTGAGTAGAATAGGGAACCACCTGTCATATGGAGGCACCGGAACCTGGCCTTCAGGAGGCCGAAGGTCCTCGCTACAACCCTCCTAGTTCGCCCATGGGCCTCATTGTAGTGTTCCTCTGCCCTTGTCTTGGGAATCCTCAGTGGGGTCAGTAGCCATGACAGGTTGGGGTAGCCAGAGTCACCCGCAAATGTCGAGGGACAACTGTTAGACACACACTAACCCTTACGGACAACCCCAGACACAGACACCTAGTCACACTGTATAGGGTTCATGTCCTCACCTAATAGCCACACACAGTGCCTCTGGAGTTGCCCCATCACATAAGGGATGCTGCTATTTCTCAAAATGTAAGCGTCATGCACTGAGCCAAGAAACTTGGCGTTCACATGGGAGATGTACTGGTCTGCCAAACACACCATCTGCACATTCATCGAATGGTAACTCTTCCTGTTTCTGTACACCTGTTCACTCCTGCGGGGGGAGGGACCAAGGCCACATGTGTCCCATCAATGGCACCTATGATGTTGGGGATATGTCCCAGGGCATAGAAATCACCTTTCACTGTAGGCAAATCCTTCACCTGAGGGAAAACGATGCAGCTCCGCATGTGTTTCAGCAGGGCAGACAACACTCTGGACAACACGTTGGAAAACATAGGCTGGGACATCCCTGATGCAATGGCCACTGTAATTTGAAATGACCCACTTGCTAGGAAATGGAGTACTGACAGCACCTGCACTTGAAGGGGGATTCCTGTGGGATGGCGGATAGCTGACATCAGGTCTGGCTCCAACTGGGCACACAGTTCCTGGATTGTGGCACGATCAAGTCTGTAGGTGATGATCACATGTCGCTCCTCCATTGTCGACAGGTCCACCAGCGTCTGTACACCGGAGGATGCGCCATCTCCTCACATGCCCCAGCGGACGGTGCCTATGGAGGAGAACAACGAGCAGAGAGTCAACCAACTCTGAGGTACGTAAACACAGCATATTCAGAAATATTAGCAAATCGACATATGCCTGTATGAGTGTTTAGGCAAGGCCTAGATATGTGTGACGCAGTCCAAAATAATGCCATGTGGGCCCATGAAATGGCGGCTGCCTGACCTGTAAAGTGGGACAATGGGATATGTGGTAACTGCGCTGGCGTTGTACACCGTCGAGGTTGGCGGTCGAAGACTGCGGCGCAATCCTGCAGTGGTTAACACTGGACCCTATGGATCCCAGGAGCCAATGACGATGTACGCCGGCGGTGACGGTACGCACCGCCGTGGACGTCACTGCCATTTTCTCTCTCAAACACTTGATACTTGATCTTCGACAGGAGAGGACCTACACTGCAAGTGCTGCTGTGACCTCAGTCTGGAAGAGACAATGGCTCGTGTGTCTGGGGAAAGGGCCCCTGCCTTCAGCACGGAGGAGTTGGAGAAACTCATGGATGGGGTCCTCCAGACAAACAGGTAAGGCCACTGTGAGCATGCTGTATGGGCAATGCCTGTGTGGAGTGGTGTGGATGAAAGATAGGGGGGTGAAAATGAGGCGTGCATGAAACGACGGTGAGTGCATGTGCGTCATGGCAAGGGTAGGGATGCGGGCCAATGACTGTGACGGTGCAGACGGTAATAACTTATCTTTTTCCCCTGTACTATTCCTGTAGGTCAGCGCCCACCAGAAGAAGGACATTTGGCGTGCCATCGCCAAGAAAGTCCGGACCCTGGAGGTCTTCCACAGACGGAGCACCCACTGCTGGAAAAGATGGGAGGACATTTGCCGCTGGAGCAAGAAGACGGCAGAGGCCCAGCTGGGGATGGCCTCCCAACATTGGAGGGGTGCCCGTCGCACCATGACCCCCCTGATGTTCAGGATCCTGGCGGTGGCGTATCCGGAGTTGGATGGGCGCTTGAGGGCATCATAGCAGCCACAAGTGAGTACACTATCATTCTGCTGATTCAGCCCGCATTGGAGGTGTCTGGGTGGGGGAGGTGGGCTGTGGGTTCCCCTAGGCCAGGGCGAGTTTAGTAGGCAAGGACCCTTCTTAAGGCAGGCCCTGTGGCACCCCACCTGTGTACAGTGCCAACTACACCTAGTCAGGCTCCTGTGACATCCATGTGTGCAGCAATCGGGCATAGCCTTGTAACCCATGTCCCTGGAATTGAATAGGGAACTCCAAGTGTGCGGCGTAGTGCAGGGGGCTTCTGTGTCTGTAGTGTCCGCCAACGGTAGTGGTATTGCATGCACTCAACATGTCTTTCTTCTGTCTTCCCCCCTTTTTGTGGTCTCCCTGTTCTTGTGTGCATTAGCATCATCAGGCAGAGGAGCAGTGGCACCGGAGCAGGAGGGAGCTGCATCCCACATGGCCCTGGAGGGCGACACTACAGAGTCCGAATTTACCAGTGGGACTGAGGGCGAGGGGAGCTCCACGGCTGGGACAGGAGCTGACACCAGCGATACAGACTCCTCCTCTGATGGGAGCTCCCTTGCAGTGGCGGGCCCATCTGTGCCCCCAGCATCTAGTTACAGCCGCCATCCCCCCCCCACCAGCACCGCCATCCCAGCAGCCCCTCAGCGTTTGCCCTGTGCCCGCTCCCCCAGGAGGGTGGGCATCTCCTTCGCCCCGGCACCTCAGCCCCTGCCCCTGTCACTCCTGCTGCCCTCAGTGAGGAGGCCATTGACCTCCTCAGGTCCCTCACTGTTGAGCAGTCTACCATTTTGAATGCCATCCAGGGTGAAGAGAGGCAGTTTCAACAAACCAATGCATACCTGGAGGGCATTCACTCTGGTCAGGCAGCCCATCAGCGAGCTTTTCAGACTCTGGCCCCAGCACTGATGGCAGACATTGTCCCTGTCTCTAGCTTCCCCTCTCCAACTTCCTCCACCCAGACCCAAACCCCTGTACCTCAGCCTATCCCAAGCACACCATCAGACCAGCATGCACACACCTCAACACACAAGGGAAGCTCTGGCAAACATAAGCACCACACATCCCACAGGCACTCACGCAAGCATCACACACATGCAGACACAACAACATCCACTGCCTCCACTGTGTCCCCCTCCTCTGCGTCTCCCTCCTCCCTCCCTGTCTCATCTCCACTCACACTTGCATGCACTACATCCTCAGCCACTACCTCCATCACCAGCACACCCACCACCACTCCCCGCTCACGTGCAGTCACCACCCCCACTACCATTCACACGTCCCCTGTGTCCTCTCCCAGTGTGTCTGTGAGGCCACCTCCCAGGGTACACAAACGCAGCCACACACCCACCCAACAGCCATCCACATCACAACAGCCTCCAGCCCATGCACCTTCACCCAAAGTCACCAAACGTACACCTCCTACAACCACTACCTCTTCCTCCACTCCCAAACCCCCTCCATCTACCCATCCCAGTGTTCCTAAGAAACTTTTCCTGTCCAACCTTGACCTTTTTACCTCACCTCCCCCACCCCTTTATTCTCCTAGGGCCCGACTCTCCAGGTCCCAACCCAGCACCTCAGCCACAACATCTGCAGGACCAGTGGTGCCAGTAGTAACTGGCTTCTGGAGTGCACCAGGCAGCAGGGCAGCCAGTGTGGCAAGGAGCCAGAGCACAGACAGTCCCCCACCTGTAAAGCATAAAAAGTTGGCCAATGCCCGGCGGGAGAGGGGAAAGAAATCAGCCACCAAAGCCGCTCCCAGGGGTACAGTTGGGGGTGTGGAGACAGCTGCGCCACCATCCAAGGTGGGGAAGCGGCACAGTAAAACCGGCAAGTCTGGGAAGATCTGCACGGAGGACAAGACTGCCACCCGCCCCACTGCCCAGGACACCGCCGCCAGCAGCACCGCTGCCCAGGACATGGCCACAAGCAGCACCGTTGCCCAGGACACCTCCGCCACCAGCCCCGCTGCCCAGGACACCGCCGCCAGCAGCACCGCTGCCCAGGACACCGCTGCCAGCAGGACCGCTGCCCAGGACACCGCCGCCACCAGCCCCGGTGCCCAGGACACCGGCACGAGCAGCACCCCTGCCCAGGACACGCCCGCCAGCAGGACCACTGCCCAGGACACCGCCACCAGCAGCACCGCTGCCCAGGACACCGGCGCCAGCAGCACCGCAGGCCAGTGAGCGCCAATGATTCCAACACTACTGAGGCCAGGATGAAGCACTCTTGCCACAAAGCCCCCTCCCGAACCAGTGGAGTATCACATCCACTACCCTAGTCCTTGGCAGGATGAAGCACTCTGGGCACAAAGCCCCCTCCAGAACCAGTGGAGTATCACATCCACTACCCCAGTCCTTGGCAGGATGAAGCACTCTGGGCACAAAGCCCCCTCCAGAACCAGTGGAGAACAGCATCCACTACCCCAGTCCTTGGCAGGATGAAGCACTCTGGGCACAAAGCCCCCTCCAACCAGTGGAGAATGTTATCCACTTGAGAGACTGTGGCTTTGCACTCCCCAGGATTGAACAGTGGGCAAACCACCCACTGTAGAGACTTGAGAGACTGTGGCTTTGCACTCCCCAGGATATAGCAGTGGGCAACCAACCCACTGTAGAGACTTGAGAGACTGTGGCTTTGCACTCCCCAGGATTGAACAGTGGGCATGGAGTCCCCTCGTGGATCTGGCGTCATGCACTCATCTGGCTAAGGTGCCCCCCCCTTCCCTTACCCCTGAGGTGCCTGTTTTATTTCTATCTGATGCCCCAGCAGTGTTCTCTCCGTCTTGTTCGGGTATTGAGTGTGGGCCTCGCCCATGCCTTTTGGGCCCAGTGGACAACGGACTATGATAGTGGAATACCTTGGACTTGTATTCTTGGTGTATATATTTGTTTATAGTGTGAATATCTTAATATATGTATATATTTTTTATTACTGTCTTCGTATATATTACAATCATTCGACTCATTTCCTTTTGTCCTTGCATTCTTCCAGGGGGGGTCGTGGGGGGTGTAACTGTGATGTATCATGATGTATTAGTGTGTGTGTTGTCGTGGGTGAGGGTGGGGGTTGGGGTTGTTGCGTGTGTGTGTGTCACTGTTTTTTCTCTCCCCTGTGTCGTAGGTGCAGTACTCACCGTGGTCTTTGCCGCCAGCGTTCGTGCTCCTGGTAGAGGAGCAGGAAGATAAGGGCTGGAAGAATCTGTCAACACCAGAGCAGTACACGCTCTATTGGCGACAAAAATGCAAAAAGCCAGCACTCTCAAAACAATGTAATTTATGTTGTGGTTTAACCTTTTGCATTGCAGAGTTCAATCTTGAAAACTTATTTTTAATATGCTTACAAATACTGTTCCTTTGCAATGTATTGCTGCAGGTTTTCAGAGTATGTTAGGGTGTGGCCCCTTTCCAGGGCCTTCCAGAGACTTTCCCTGCAACATGCCTGGGCGTGGTTCTGGGCTGTGCCAAGACTCTATAAAAGAGAGCCAGCCCAACTCCCAGTGCTCACTATTCAGAGGTCCCAGTGCAGCGCAGCAGCTTCTTCCTGAGCTCCTGTCCCGGCAGCCTATTTGGATTTTCCAGTCTTCTGCCCTTCATCCTTCATTGGTGATCATTGTTCCAGGTGGTAAGACGGTGGTTGGACTGTCCGACACCGTTATTGAGAATTTTCAAATTCTTGGTTTAATTCTTAAATGAGTAACAGATTACTTGCGCGCCACCATTTCTTGACATTTATATGGTAGTTTACAAATAGGCAAGACGTGCGATTTGTTTCATAAAGGTTTGACTTTGTTATTCATTGCGTGCTACCATTTCTTGACATTGGCATGGTGGCTTAAGAAACGTCAAGACGCGCAATTCGTTTTATGGTGTTTAAACATTTTTGTCCATTGCGCACTACTATTTCTTGACATTTACATGATGTTTTACGAATTGGCAAGACACGCAACTCGTTTCATGAGGATTTAACTTTGTTGTTCATTGCGCGCTACCATTTCTTGACATTTACATGGTGGCTTAAGAGTCGGCAAAAGAAGCGTGATTCGTTTCATTGTACTTTGATCTTGTTATTTATTGAGAGCTGTTATTTCTTGACATTTACATTCTGTTTTACGAATCGGCAAGACGCGCGATTTGATTAATGATGATTTGACTTTGATATTCATTGCGTGCTATCATTTCTTGGTATTTTACATGGTGACACTCGAATCAGCAAGACGCACGATTCTCTCCTCGAGTTTATTTCATGTTGTTTATTGTATGTCACTAAGATATTTATTATATAATAATCGATTTGACAAGTTATGTGATTTGTTTCCTGAATCCATTTTGTGTTATTCATATTGCACAAGCCTTTAATGGTGTTTACTATATATATATACATATATATATATACATATACACACACATCTGCAATATGCGCAATTTGTGTTGAAACATTTTAAGAGTACACAGAAGGCCAGAGTTTCTAGATGCAATATTGTATGGTCCTAGTATACAGTACATTCTCAAAACAGGATTCATATGACTGGTTTAAAATTTAGTCAGAATGTTTTTCTGATTCTCATGTAAAGGAAAGTACTTGAATAAGAAAGTTTTAATTTAATTCATCTCGATTCCCCTACAGGTATCCGGCCATCTTGAAACTTAGTCATTTTAACTCTTAGATTGTTCATGTTTTCAGAGCAACTAGGCTTCGAATCATAGTCTAGTATTGATTTCAGGAGATATAATTTTCATATTATGTGTTCTAACCTTTTTCTTACTACAGGTCTCCTTCCCAGCTGTTCCCTTCCTAATCCCCTCTTCCCCTCTTGAACTCTCTCAGTCTCTGTGATTTATCTATCAGAGTCTTGGAGCTGTTCAGTGGTGTTGGGAACGTGCACAGACCCTGAGGATCTGGTGACTCTGACAGAATCTGAAGGTCTGGTTCCAAGGCGTCCTGGTTCCTCGTGGGATGTGTGGAGGTGAGCGTTTTCCCTTCCAAGTCCTGTTTCCGCCGTGTTTTTGTTCGTGGTGTATCCGCCCGGTAAAGGTGGCGGATTGGTGGCTTGTAATAATGTGGGCGGTACATTGTCTTCCGCCTGTCTGTTGGCGGTTACCGCCGCGGTGTTTGTTTGTACCGCCGTGGTGGTCGGAGTGTTAAAGTGGCTGTCTATGTTGGCGGTTTCCGCCACGGTCGTAATTCAATTTTTGCCGCCGTCCTGTTGGCGGTTTTACAGCCGCTTTAACACCAACTGCCAGGGTTGTAATGACCACCTAAGTGTCCTTACAGAAGCTCAAAGGGACAGAACCATACCCCCTCCTGTAAAATCTCTCGATAAGCAAACAAGAGACATGGCAGAAGGAGATCCCACTTCCGCCTGAGGTTCTCTGGCAGAGCTCCCTCCATGCTCTTCAGTGTTTTGTCTAACCGCTCCACCGAACCATTGGTTTGTGGATGGTATGCAGTGTGGAAGTAGTGTGTCACACCAGCTTGTTCCCACATCTCTCTCATGTAAGAGGAGATGAAATTGGTTCCCCAGTCAAAAATGACTGTTCTCGGAAATCCCACCCTAGGAATATTCCCAGGAGAGCTCTTGCTACCACCCGTCCACTCACATTACTCAGAGGTACAGTTACTGGGTACCTGGTGGCATGATCCACCACAACCAAGATCTACTTTTTGCCTGACTATTTGGGAGGAGGGGGCATCAAATGTACCAACTATGTATAATCTAACCCACTCAAAAGGAACACCTACAACTGATAGAGGCACTAACAGTGTCTTTGTCCTCCCTTCTGACTTACCACTCATCTGGCAACAGGGCAGGTTCTACAGAACCTCTCTTTGTCCCTGGCCAGCAGAACAGGGGATCCAGCCTATCCTGGGTTTTTCTAATGTCCAGGTTTCCAGCCAAGGGCACTCTGTGGGCCAGTGAGAACAGGAAATTTATGTACACTAATGGAACCAATAAAATAGGCCACCCTGCCAGCCAACATAGTGTTTCCCACCCACTCCTTTGCTGTCCTGATCTTCCTTCCAAAATCCCTCAAGTGTAGGACACTCTTCCTGTGCCTTGTGGAAATCTGCCGTTTAGTCCCCCCCCCCCCACCCAGTAGCTGGCAAACCCTGCAGCTCTGGAAGCCACCCAAACACCAGCACCTGATCCACTTCAGAAGCCTCATCATCCTTTCCCTTCAGGCCAGAATCAATTACCTCCACGGCCACTGCCTGCACAAAGCCCGCCCTTTCCTGAAAACTACCTTGTCCTGGTCCCTGCAAATCATGAATGATCCCAGTCTCACTCTGAAACTGAAAGGCAGCCTCTGCTCTTGTCAACACAGCTGAGGCAGTCTAAGCCATAAAGGCTTCCGGTCCTGGCATCAAGCCAAGGGCAATCAAATCATTGCCCAAGAGACATCCAGCAACTAGCTTTCACCTCACTCCGACATCAACCATGTCTGTCTTGCCATTGAGCTCTGTCTCGATCCTAGCAAGCAGATACTTCATGCCCTCTCCACCAGCTACCAGAGCTGTAGCTGTGGTCCCATGGAGCACCTTCTCAGGCTTAAGGTACTTTCTCTCAACCATAGTACAAAGGGCAGACTCCAGCATCTCTCAAGGAAGGCACTTTCCTCTCATTTATACTAGCTTCATGGACAAAGCCCATCATGTTAGGATGAATGTGCTTCAGGGGATCTGGGTCCCTCTTCCAGATCTACATACCTACTAGTTTGAGTACAACCAGCCACTTCTGGTCCCTTCACCCACATGTAACATGTTTATATCATGCATGAATCCAGGTCTTAAAAATACGCTTATCTGCTTTCTCACAGTCCCAGAATCACTGAAACCTACTTTATTTGCTTGTAGACCATCTAGTCTGCCCCCCCCCCAATGATGCTGTCCCTTCTTACTGCATGCTCCCCATTAAGGTAGCTGCTTTAGACAATTTATTCAAGGCCTGTCCTGACCTTCCATATACACATGCACAAGATCTCTTGGAATCTTGGCCACAATCTAGCTTGATCTGGATATAGAGTCACTTATCCCAAACTGAGTTGCCATTGCTGCCTCCTAAACTTCTCTCTCTCATGGGCTGTCCTTTATCTCTCCAGCTCTTTTTCCCATTCCTTCTGTTTCCCCTCCTGCTCTCTGTTTTTCCTCCCTTTCTTTCGGTTTCTCTTCCCTCTCAAGCAATGCCTCTTCCCAGGCCCATTCCTTCTGTCTTTCCCGATTCTCCTCCTCTTATTCTTGGTGAGCTAGTCCTAGCTTTTCCTCTCCAACTCTCTGGCCTTCTCCTTTTTCTCAGCCTTCAATAGAAAGAACTGCAAGCTCATGGTCTCTATTAGACTCAATCCACCCAAGGGATTAATTCCTGGGATCAGTGACAGTGGTACCTTAGAAATTCAAAGTGGTGTACACACTTCGGGCATTCTAGAAATTAAGGCCCATGTTTATGGCAAAGTAGTGCAGAGCAGTGCCGCAAGTCACCTTTCTGCGCTGACCTGTGTCAATGGGAGAGGGCAGGAATCTGCCTTATTTAAGGCATACGGCGAATTCCTGTCCTTTTGCCCTGCGTTGGCACACAATGGGCTGCCTAGCGCCAACCCAGGCACCCTCGCACCATGGTGCAAGCGTGACTGCATTGCATGCAAGATTGCTTTTGTGCAGGAAGGAGCCCCTCGTGCATGAAAACAATCTGTAGAGGCATATTCCTGCAGAATGCAGCACACATAGAAAGAGGAAGTAGTGAGGAGAAATAAAGATATTGCTCCTCTTACACCTCTCCTGGGAAGGTTTGGTAAATCTGAGAATGCATCAAAACCCATAGGAGTTGCACCCCTGGAATGCCTCTATTGTGCAAAGTATTTCAACCCAGCTATTTGAGCTGCACTGCATTACTCCAGATTTCTGAAACCATTGAAAGCCATGCACAGTTGCTTTGCGTGGCTTCAAAAACCTGATTTAGAGGTTTGTGTCATTTATGTACCATGTTGCATAGTGCAAGTATGACACAAAGCTCTTCTAAATATGCCCCTAAAGGTGGTGAGTGTCTTGGGAAAACTCTGGAAAATGCATTAGGAGACACACTTTGCATGCGTCTGGAATTGATCTATTGTAAGGGGATCCTAGAGTCTGAATCCACAGCACTCTTAGCAAGGACCTCTTTGTCCGTAATCCTGGGATTCCTCCACCCTCTGCCTCTTCATACATTCTTCATCTGATTTATGGACATGGTATTGAGGTCTATTCCTCACCATGTATTTTCCTTTGTCTATGTGTGCTGACTTTGTGTGTAAAAACTGGACTTATTGTACTACTAGTGTAAATTGGAAATGGCTAGTGCCATACCTGCATCCAAGGCTCCTAAATATTAGGTACCCTATCGCTTGCTGCCAATTGTCATAACCCCTTTTAGAGGGCCATGGGGCAAGCAGGAGCTACCAAAGTCCAACCATGGGGGTTGAGGCCTTTTACTCCAGATGTGCTGGGGCCCAACCTACTACGGGTTTTGAGTAACTGAGCCAAGTACCCTTTCAGTGGTAGTACTGGTCAAGCAATCCAAGGCTTCCTGTGGGGACGTCGATATAAGAGAATTAACACAGCTCATACCTCAAAATGCATTCAATAGCAGAAATAAATGATTGTCCAGTTATATGCTTGCATGTATAAAAAAAAAAAATCAGTATTTAGTTACAAACATAAATGGAAATACAGCATTCACAAACAATACACAGCCCCCTGAGGTCAGGACTTTAGTGTTTCATAGAAGGGTCCCGAGTCCCTTGTACCTCTCACTAGTGGCAGTGGTTATTTCCCATTCATTATGGGCAGCATTCATGTTAAGCCCCACTAGTAGTTTCAGTCTCAGGAGTCCCACTCTGACACTGATAAAAGTAAAAAATGTTCCAGCGTCTGAAGTGCTATGTAGCAGAACAAGTTCCTCAAGGGCCTTCCAGCTCAGTGGTTAGTTTTACCCACTCCTGCAAGGATTGCATGACTGGAATCTTCATGGGGAGCTGTAGCAGGTGCTGTTGGTGAGTAGCACTTGCGGCTCTGCAGGGGCAGCGACTGGTCATCCACAGTGCTTCCTCTGGTGATATGGTAAGTTTATTTGATCCTTCCCAAAGGAAGAGGGTCAGTTATGCCAGTTCTGATCCTCAGTCAGGGCTTAGGCTCACACGGGTCACCACGGCAGTCTCTCTTCTCAACAACCACTTGATCTAGGCAACAATCCTTGTCCTTTTTGGTGGCCCCAACTAGCATATGGGGTCACCAATCTTACTCCGCACCTGGATGATGGTATGATAGTAAATGTAATAGTGGCCACCTCTGGCATATGGGGTTGCCAATTTCTATCCACACACGGGCTACGGCCTGATGGGCCTGGCAGTAATTTTCACAGTGGTCCCCACTGGCATAAAGGGTCACCAACTTCCCTCCACACACAGACTACGGCCCAATTGACACAACAATTATCTGCATGGTGGCCCCCTCTGGCATACAGGATCAGTGACCTCCTTCTGCACACGAGCTAAGGCCCAATGAGCACAGCAGTAATTTTAACGGTGGCCCCCTCTAGCATACAGGTTTGTCAACTTCCCTCCATACACAGGTTACGGCCTCATCAGCACAGCCGTAATTTTCATGGTGGGCTCCTCTGCAATATAGGGTCACCATCTTCACTCCGCACTTCACTCCGCACATGGGCTAAGGTCCGATGAGCACAGCAGTGACCTTAATGACAGCCCCCTCTACCATACAGGTTCATCGGGTTCAACCTGCAAACAGGCGACAACCTGATAAGTGCAGCAGCCGTCTCCTTAAAATTGCTACAAGGATCTACGTGCCAGGATCCCCAGCTGGGCCTTGCTCCGTCCAGCGCTGTCTTCTTCCTCCCTGAGTACACTGGTCTTGGCAAGCAGGCTCCAGGGCCAGGTGGTCTTGGATATCCAGTGGTGATGTACCCTCATCAAGCTGGGAGACTGGTAAGCCTGAGACCCTAGCCCTGTTCACAGGCAAAAATAGCTACAGGTTTATACTTGGATGTAGGGCACAGTGATATGTGCATCAAACAATTAGACTAGGGCCCATTCTACTCTTTGGGTTTCAGTTATCAGCCCCATCTCCTTCCTAAGATGTGCCCAATCCCTTTTTCCAGAGACCTCTCCCTGAATCAAAGAGCACCCTTTGAATTGTACTGAGGAACCTGGCTCTTTTTCTTCTAATGTGTGTGTTCCACAGGAATGCAGCAATCCACAAATTTGTCTGGGGGATCCCTTTACTTCCACATGCTCCTCTTATCAGCCCTGGGTCTCCGCAAATGGAACCCCGAGTCCTCCATATATCTCCGTTCACAGGCACACATATACACAACACATGCATGCAACCACATGCACTCTGCACAGCACTAAATACTAACTTGAGGCAGGCCAAGGGTGAGTTAAGCCCACAGCAGGGGAACTTTACACTTTAGGTGCCACTTGAGGTCAACAAGACCGCAGTCTGTGAGGCAAGCCTACGTTAGGGCATACATGCATGATCTGTGGTCACCCATGATAACAAAAATCAGCGCCAGGGATCCAGGTACGTTGCAGCTGGGGCACTCAGGGCAGGGGTACGCGTACACCATGTGAGGGACTTTTACATCCCAACAGTTGTGACCTATTAAAATCTTTGTTTCCATCACACTTCAAAATTACAAGGTAAGCGCTTTACTTGTGCTTTCCTAGCTGCTGAATAGGTGGAAATATTTGTACAGTTTAAAAAAAAATACATCCTGCAACCTTTCCTTTCACACCAGCAAGGCTGTCACAGAGTTTTTCTTACAAACTCCTACCACTTTCAGTCAGATAAACAAAAGGAAACACCCGTTTACAGCTTAAAACAATAAAAAGCAATGTGTCAGAAGACATAGTATGACAGTGGACCTATGTCTCTGGAGATACGCCAATCTGACAAGATAAAAAAATTTACAGGCATCTTTATTGCTTATTCACCTTCCGAACTCCAGCATGGTTATTTTGGGAGTGCTGCAGAACCCACCTTACCTCGGCTTCCAGTGTGACTATGCTTGTTAGATCTCGGCCACAAGAAAATACCCAGTATAAGTCCAAGCAATACCCTTGTGGGCTTTAAGTGTCTGTGTGATTGTCATCCTTTAGGTGAAGAGTATGGGAAGCCGTTCATGTCAAAATTACAGCTCCCCATATTGGACACCTCCTGAAATGCATAGCGTGCTGCAAAATGAATATGACACACACCAGAATGAATGTACTATGTGTCAAAATAATTATGATACCTGGCAGAGTGAATCTGAATTGAACCAAAACAAATATGAAACCTGGTAGAATGAATATGCTACTTAGTGATTAATATGAATAACACACACACCAAATTGAATAAGAAATATACTGAAATATATATAAATCATACTGAAATTAATATGGCCCTCACTGTAAACAACAAAGCAATCACTGAAACTAATACAATATTCACCAAAAAGAATGGGGCATTTCTTGATATGATTGACTTATGCCAAGAGAAATATGACATACATTGAAATTAATATGGCAGATTGAAAATAATATAAAGTATTGAAATGAATATATTATATTCTGAAAAGAAAACAGTGCACATTGAAACTAATACAATGTACATTGAAATGAACATTAAACATGTTGCAATGAATTTGAATTGTGTTGAAATGAATATAACCGAGATGGCAATGAATATGAGACACACAGAAATGAATAGGAGATGATTGAAAATGAATATGGCTTGTGCTGAAATTAATGCAACCCCATTGAATTGAAGTTGACATGTCTTCAAATGAGTATGACCACAGCTGAAATTCACATGAGATTTGTTAAAATGAATATGGCACACCTTGAAATTAATATGAGACATATTCAAACTAATATGATACATATTCAAATGAATATGATATATGTTAATATTGATAACTTGTATCTTAAAATTAATTTGACAAGTGTTAATATGAATATGACATCCATTTAAATAAACTTAACATTGATTGAAAAGAATATAACACATGTTAAAATGAATATGACCTACGTTGAAATGAATATGACCTACATTGAAATGAATTTGAAATGTTTTAAAATTAATATGAGTAATGTTAAAATGATCATGACATTTATCACAATGAATATGGCTTGCATTGAAAGTGATATGATATACATTGACATGATTACAATATATGTTGCAATGGATATGATTCATGTTAAAATTAATATGTGTTAATATGAATGAAGTATCCATTGAAAGAAATATGACACATGCTAAGATGAATATGACATGCATTGAAACAAATATGACCTCCACCGAAATGAATTCAACATGTCTTAAACAGAATATGACCAATGCTGAAATTAAAATGCACCTAGTCAAAATTAATATGTTGTGCTTTAAAATTGATATGATACACAGCAAAATAAATACTGCATATATTTAAATTAATAGGACCTATGTTGAAATGGATATGACCCGTGTTAAAATTATTATGACAGGTGTTAAGGTGAATATCACATCCATTGAAATGAATGACATTCATAGAAAGGAATATGACACATGTCAAAATCAATATGAGCCACTTTGAAATGAATATGACACCTGAGGAAATTAATATGGCCCACATCAAAAGTTATTTGGCATTCTGTAACATGAATATCAAACTTTTTTAAATGAAAGTGAAACTGTGAGATAAATGTAACATGCTTTGAAATGGATTAGGCAAATATTGAAATGAACACAAGCCATGTTTAAATGAATATGACTGTTGTTTAAATGAATATGGCATGCTCTGAACTTATGTGGATTTGCTTTAAAATGAATATTACATATTGAAATTAATGTTACATATTCTCAAAGGGTCGCATTACGAGTTTGGTGGTTTGTGCACCACCCTGGCGGTGGTGTAACCACCATCTGCTTGCCAGTCAGGCCACAGCATTACGATGCTAGCAGTCCCATAGGGAAAGACTGCCGCACTCCCGCCAGCACCACCAGGCAGCGCAGACCACCGCGGTGGCGAGGCAGGCCAAAAAGGCAGACGGAGCCGGTGATTCGTATGGAAACATTATGATGTTGCCTACCGCCAGCGTGACCGTGGCAGTCCAACCACCACATCCCAGCAGGTGGAAACAGAAAGCATAAAGGAAGCAACTCACCTGCAGGCAGTGTTACATGACCTGTGCCGCCATGGAGCCCATCACACACACGTCCTGCCGCATGTGCTGCTCATCGATGGACCCACACAGCACCCACATTGCAACAAAATGGAATGTCAATGGGATGCACAATAGGTTGTGAAACAAATATCCAAAGCTCAAAATGCAAACAATACCTGCATAATAGTGATGGCGACATCAGGAGCATTCATGGACACATTTCACTTTGCACATGCCCCTAAAACAGCATTTGTATAGGAACTGACCCTTCATGCATCTCAGGGACAACCAATATTTGAGCCAAGTGATATGCCTAGCTGCCAAATGTGTAAGTGCAAGTCAAGAAAGCACATACAACGGCAACAGCATGGTCCAGACATCTAGATGATGTAGCTGTAAGGTACACACATCAAAGTGGACACATGGTCAGTCAAATCCAAAGGAAGCTACCACAATTTAACACCCTCCATGTGTGGACAAACCCAACTCTAGGTCCCGCACAAGAGACGGCAGTACAATCTATATCAGGGGACGAATCTACACCATACATGCTGACATTGGCCAACACAAGATGAAATACTTACCCTAGCAAGCATAACACAATGCAATGACACCCCAATTTGATCAACACCCACATATCCATACAGTGAACATCTACCCTTGTCTTGGGTGACCAACACTTTCCACAAAGTCAGATATTAAAAAACAACAGCAAATGTGGTGGATGTGTCTGTGGGTGTTGTGGTGGTGTCTGGGGGGTATGGTGACTGGGGTGTGTGGCGCTGTGGGTTGTGAGCTGTTGTAGGAGGCTGGCCTGACTTGTAGTGGATACCATAGGTACTTACACCTTATATCAGGTCCAGTTATCCCTTATTAGTGAAATGTAGTAGTGTTCTAGCAGCTTAGGCTGATAGAGGTAGCTGTAGCAGAGCAGCTTAGGCTGAACTAGGAGACATGCAAAGCTCCTGCAATACCACTTATAGTTTCACAGTACTTATACACAATAAAAGACAATACTCAGTGTTTCCAAAAATAAAGGTACTTTAATGTAGTGACACAAGACCAAAATTATCTTAGAGCCAATACTCCTTCTGGTGGTAAGTATTATACACAATATATACACTAGACACCAAAATCAGGTAAGTAAATAGTCATAGGATAGTGCAAACAATAGAAAATACCATAGAATGCAATTGGAAGAAATAGGCCTTGGGGCAACACAAACCATATACTAAGAAAGTGGAATGCGAATCATGAATTCCCCCCTAGGCAAGTGTAGTGTGTAGAGGGGCACTGGGAGTGTACGAAAACCACAAAGGTTGGTAAAATACCCCACTCCAGAGCCCAGGAAAGTAGGAGTAAAGTACTGCAAGTTTCCTTAGGACACACTAAAAGTCGTGAATAGAGTTATTGCAAGAACCAAGCAAGACTGCAAGCAACAAATTGTGGATTCCTGGACCTGAAGACCTGTAAAGAGAGGAGACCAAGTCCAGAAGTCGCAGAAGATTCCAGAAAGGACAGGAGCCTCTGCCAACCTAGAAGATGGTGCAAAAGAGGATTCTCCGGTTGGAAGAAGTCTGCAGAAAAGCACCAGAGTACTGTCGCAAACGGGGAAGGCAACAGTCTGTGTCAAAGGGGTCCACCACCTGTGTTCCAAGGAGGATGCTCGTCATCAGGAGAGGAGTCCCAGAGAACCTGTTGGCATCTTAGAAGGTGCCTGCTGGAGCAGGGAAGTGACTCTGTCACTCCACTGGAGTTTTTTTTGGTCCTTCTGGTGCAGGGTGAAGACAGGGAGTCCCCAGAGTGTGCACACCATGGAAACTGTTGCAGTTGCTGGCTGGAGCTGAAGTTGTAGAGTCGCAGTAGCCTTTCTGGATACTTTGTTGCAGTTACAGCGGTTCCTGGAGCAGTCTGCGGTTGATCCGAGGTCAGAGGATGAAGCAGGAGTTGCAGAGGATTCCTGGTGGAAACTTAAAAGCCAAATCTGAAGAGGAACCCACAGGAGAGACCCTAAGTAGCCCTGAGAGGGGGATTGGCTACCTACCCAGGTATGTACCTATCATGAGGGGTCTCTGACATCACCTGTTGGCACTGGCCACTCAGAGATCTCCAGCGTGTCCCCAAACCTTGGAAAACAAGATGGCTAACGCAAGGGACACAATGCAGGAGCTCTGGGCACCACCCCTGGGGGGTGATTGACATGGGAGTGGTCACTCCCCTTCCCATTGTCCAGTTTCGTGCCAGAGCAGGGACAGGGGGTCCCTGAACCGGTGTAGACTGGCCTGTGCAAGGAGGGCACCATTTCCAGAGGCTCTGGAAGGCTACCCCTCCCAAGCCTGTAACACCTATTTCCAAAGGAAGAGGGCGTAACACCCTCCTCCCAAAGGAAATGCTCTGTTCTGACTTCCTGGGACTGGGCTTCTCAGGCCCCATGAGGACAGAACCCTGTCTGTGAGCTGGCAGCAGGTGTAGTTGCAGTGCAAGCCTCAGAGAGCTAGTTGGGCAGTGCTGGGGGTCCATCGTGGAACCAACAGGATGCATGGGATTGGCCCCCCCCAATACCAGATTTGGAATGGGGGGACAATTCCATGATCCTAGACACCTTAGATGGCCATATTCGGAGTTACCATTGTGAAGCTACATATAGGTATTGACCTATATGTAGTGCACATGTGTAATGGTCGCCCCGCACTCACAAAGTCTGGGGATTTGGCCCTGGACTGTGTGGGGGCACCTTTGCTAGTGCAAGGGTGCCCTCACACTTAGTAACTTTGCACCTAGCCTTCAGAAAATAAAGGTTAGATGTATAGGTGACTTATAAGTTACTTAAGTGCAGTGAAAATGGCTGTGAAATAGTGTGTGCACTATTTCATTCAGGCTGCAGTGGCAGTCCTGTGAAACGGTTTGTCTGAGCTCCTTGTGAGTGGCAAACTAAATGCTGCTGCCCATAAGGATCTCCTGGAACCCCAATGCCCTGGGGATCTAGGCACCATATACTAGGGACTTATAAGGGGGGGTCCAGTGTGCCAATTGGAATTGGCGTATGAAGTCACTAAACTATAGTGACTAATTTGGAAGCAGAGAGAGCATAAGCATTGAATTTCTGGTTAGAAGAACTTCAGTGACACAGTTAAGCACTACTGACAACACACACAGTAGGCCACAAACTATGGACACTGGGGTCCTGGCTAGCAGGATCCCAGTGAGACAGTAAAAACTCACTGACATACACTCACAAACAAGTCAAAAGTGGGGGTAACCATGCTACAAAGAGGCTACTTTCTCACAGGTGTTTTCTGGGTGTATGGTGGGTGTGATGGTTGTGTCACTGGGTGTTGTGGTGGTGTCTGTGGGAATGGTGGATGTGCTGTGTGGGTCAGTGGGAGTGTCTGCTGAAATGGTGGCTGATGTGGTGTCTGAGGATGAATGCTGAGTGCCTGCATGCCGGAGTGCCTGGTAGAGTTTGTGTCCCTGTGTGCTGCTTTTGTGTGTTGAGGTTGGTGCATGCAGATGTGTGTGTGCTTAGGACAAGTAGGGGAATAGGGAATCTGGATAGGGAAGAGAGAGGATGTGGGAGGGAGGATTGGGGATAGATTGCTGTCATCGTTGAGGAGGCGAGAGCCTGAAAAGATTTCTGTAGGCCAGACACCATCGAAATCATAAACACCATCCACTTCGGCACTCGATATGACCCCTGCACTCACCACATCCTCAACAAAGCAAGCTCGGTCATCGCACCCCAACTATGGAAGATCATCAACAGCTCCTTCGAGTCTGCCACCTTCCCGGAGAGCTGGAAACACGCCGAGATCAACGCCCTCCTCAAAAAATCCAATGCGGACCAAAAAGACCTCAAGAACTTCCGGCCTATTGCCTTGCTTCCCTTCCTGGCAAAATTCATAGAGAAGGTTGTCAACAGACAACTAACCCGCTTCCTTGAGGAAAACTGCACCCTTGACCCTTCCCAATCCGGATTCCGAAAGCAACCACAGTACCAAAATCACCCTCATCACTGCCACGGACGACATCAGAACCATACTGGACAAAGGCAAAACCGTGGCCCTCATACTCCTGGACCTCTTAGCTGCATTCAACACCATCTGCTCCACACCCTACTCTCACGCCTCAGCAATGCAGGAATTCGCGACAGAGCCCTGGAGTTGGCCACCTCCAGAACCCAGACTGTCCACCTCCCCCCCCTTCCGCTCGGAGGCCACCAAAATCATCTGCGCCGTACCCTCTGGTTCGTCCCTCAGCCTGACCCTCTTCAACGTCTACATGGCCATGCTTGCTAACATCACCCGATCCCACAACCTCAACATCATCTCAGACGCTGACGACACCCAGCTGATCCTATCCCTCACCAAGGACTCTGCCAAGACCAACCTCCACGAAGGAATGAAGGCCATCGCCGAATGAGTGCCTCAAACTCAATTCCGACAAGACGGAAGTCCTCATCTTAGGCTCCACCCCATCCGCATGGGATGACTCCTGGTGCCCTGCCACTCTTGGAGCCACTCCGACTCCCACAGACAAAGCACGCAACCCAGGATTCATCTTGGACTCTCCATTATCCATGACCCAACAAGTCTCCTCCTCCTGCTTCAACACCCTCCGCATGCTCCGAAAGATCTGCAAATGAATACCCACCGAAACCAGAAGAACAGCCACCCAAGCCCTCGTAAGCAGCAAACTGGACTACGGCAATGCCCTCTACGCAGGAGCCGCTGCCAAACTCCAGAAGAGGTTGCACTTTATCCAAAATGCCTCTGCACACCTCATCTTGGACATCCCCCGCCACTGCCACATCACAGACCTCCTGAGAAACCTGCACCGGCTCCCAGTCAACAAAAGAATCACCTTCAAACTCCTCACCCACGCTCACAAAGCAATGCACAACACCGGACCAGAATACCTCAACAGACTGCTCTCCTTCTACACCCCGACTCGGCATCTCCGCTCCGCCGACCTCGCCCTCGCAAGCGTCCCAAGCGTCTGCAGACCTAGAACCAGCGGTAGATCATTCTCGGACCTTGCCATTAAAACGTAGAACACTCTTCCAACACACCTGCGCCAGACCAAAGACCTCCTCATTACCTTCAGGAAACTTCTCAAGACCTGGCTGTTTGAGCAGTAGGAACACTCCCCCTTCCCCACCCTCAGCGCCTTGAGACCCTCCTGGGTGAGTAGTGCACTTTACAAATTCCTGATTGATTGATTGATTGACATGTCACTATGAATGTCTTCCAGGAAAGCATTTGTCTGAAGTTGGCTTACCAACCCCTGGATGGTATTCACAATGGCAGTCTGCCCCACAGAAGGCTATTGACCTCATGATACTCCTCAGGAGGTCAATAGCCTTCTCACTTAGGGCAGCAGGAGTAACAGGGGCTGGCACTGAGGTACCTAGGGCAAAGGAGTCACCCATCATCTTAGGTGAGTGGGCATGGCCAATTGGGTGGGGAGCAAAGAGGAAGGGTGGTGCTAGTATTGGGGGTGGTGGACAAGGATGTTACAGGAACAGGTCCTGATGGGTCCCCCACCACTAGGGAGTGGCCACTGGAGGTAGAATCTAAAGATGACGAGGTTAATCCTGTGTCCTCAGTGGCACTCCCCTCACCTTCCGGGAGACTGGGTCCCTCTGTGTCGGAGGTGTCATGACTGGGAGGTACCGTGGCCAGATGCTTCCCCACTTGGTTTTGCCCTGTCTCCTTCACTTGCCTCCGATGATGCTCCAAATACAAAGGGGAAAAGGGTCTCCACATGTTCCTGATCACACCTGAACAAATGTTGTGATTTACAAACAGTACCATGATGTCAAGTAGGCCCCAGCAACAAACTACTTCAAGGTGGCTCCTGCGTGAATCATACATATGCATGTATGTCATATGAACTGTCAACAGTTGCCCACAGGAAAATCAGGTCTCATATCTCCAATTGCATGGGTGAAGTTGTGCAATCATAATAACCATTGAACAAGTAGAACACCATATCACCATCAATACTTTGCCTCATGGAGCATACCTGTTACCTGTTGTCATAAAATAGTAGGCCAACGCCAAGTTCATTCCAACAGATCCCACGCAAAGTCATGCAGACATCTATTTGTCACATACTCAATAACACAACAATACGAAATGATGCTCCAAATCCTGCCATGTTGCTGACAGCAGTACAGTATCCTGAAGAAGGTGACATGGAAATACTCACGTCACACTGGAAACATGTCAACAATGCACACTTCACCATGTGTAAATTGTCCCAATTGAGTCATGGAGGTAGTACTAATGTTGCTCAGATATACTACATATTTGGCAAGGAAATGTACACTGTAGTCAAAATGCGCAAATTGACAGGGAGATATGTTGCTAAAATACATAACACAATGAAACAGCTAGCCCCCGGAAAATCACCACTACTATATGGCACCCCTTACAATGACAAACTCTGATTGCATTACTAGAAGCCATTAGTTCTTTGCATATTGGAGAGGCCCAGGGATTTACAAGAACTTGTAGAAGGCCCTGTACATGTTGCCCAATGGGAAGCTTCATCACTGTCTCCATTTTAGTCCTGCAAACCCAGATGTCCGTGGATGAATGGTTCTACCTAACCACATGTGATTCCAACAAAACTGCAAGTCACTCCATGATGTGTGCCAACAGTCAGGCAACAAATCTTTCCCATTTAACATGTGCAATGAACTTTGCCACTTGATGCCACATCAATGGCATGGAAATGGACATTGTGTGTAGAAACTCTAGTCCTACATGTCATATCTCTCATTGCTACTGAAGTTGTACATGCCAAATGACATGCAATGAGGGTTGAGAGTATGTGTGAGCCAACAATCAATGGTGACACACTCCTGTCTGTGACACCACATAAAATATAGCCCCATTGCATATGTCCAATTTCAAAGACAGGTTGGCATGCAACTATATGTGAGGGAATACAGAAATCTTCCTGTGAACAAAGGTAGATGAAGCATGAAACAGCAGTGTACACATTTTGTTAAAAGAGAATGGGACATATGCTAACATGTCAGCACAGGGAATTTTGGCAACAGTGAAACAGGGACATAAATCATGTCAATGGACATTCACCACTTACCAAGGGAAAGTTTTCATCTGTAGCTGCATCCAAAGAACAATGTATGCTCTGTCACATGTGTGATGCCACCTTCACATGTCAGACAGTAGTGAGGCACCAGCACTCATCACACACTGAAAACAAGTGGCCTCTTGGGAGAAGATGCCAATTTACTCACTTAACCAGACACATGGCTGAGGACAGTGATCCATCACTTCTTTTTCTTTGGACTTTAACACAGGAGTAGTGGTCTGTTGCGTAGAATTTAGACCCACTACAACAACAAACCTTCCTTGATTGATCATTGTACAAATCAATGTGTTGTCCTCTGAGAGCAATTGTTTTGTGGATTGTACTCAGTTGTGATCTAGGTCCCTGGGCTACTAGGCAAGGCACATTAATATGCACCAAATTACATATCTACACAAACAGTTACTCATCTTGTGTGTCACACATGGTCCATCCCCAGTCATCAGGAGGAGATGTCAGAACCTAACACATTAACCTGGCTGTGTGACAGGCAGTAATATGTCCTGTACTCATTGTGGCTGCTGTGCTCCCTGCAAATGCCCATCAAGGTCCGGGTATGCTACAGCCTGAATGCCGGCCCCTGGGGGGTCATGCTTTGAGGTGTGCCTGCCCACGTTGGTTGGACAGCCCTATCTGAATCTCTGAGATCTTCTGGCCCAGCACCTTAGGTCCTTCCACCTCTTGCAACAGTGGGCACTTTGCTGGCTATGGAACCCCAGGGTCTGCACCTCCTGGGTGATGGCTCTCCAGATCTCCTTCTTTTGAGGGGTGTTTACCTATATGGATGCAAGAGACAAATCAAGCGATTACAAACACAAGTTTTTGCTCAAATGGTTGTGTCACACACGTCAGAACCACCAAGCATAAAATGGGCAATTTGTCAACACACCACAAGTGTGAAGCACGTGCCAATAAGTACAGGGACATGACTACACACTTTTGGATTCATCTGCATACTAACCTACTACCCTGCTCAAGGCCTACAATGACTAAGCAAGCCTAATGACATCAGGTATTCGATGCTCCAGCAACATGTACTGTGATGTGAGCCACAATGAAACACCACATAGCAATGTGGTTTCTGAAGGGTAAACTCGTTAGGCCTGACTGGACGAACACATTTACACTCTGCAACACTGACTCAATGCATACAGTCCCTACAGGCAACTATCATAGTACAGACTTCACCCTTACACTTGAGTGACAATGAAAGGGCTGGCATGGTGGGCACGGAAAGTATCTTCCCTGTGCATGTGTGGACATGTGGCCTAACAAATGCAGACTTATGTCACTTCAGAGTAGGTTTCGGTGGTATGTACCTGTACCACAAAACACTCCTTTAAACAAATGTTTCTAACCTACAAAGAGAACAACTCAGCGAGTTGAGGGTCACAGGATGGAGTGCTGGGGACCTGGGCCAGGCTGTGCATGAAGGAATTCTGCAAATAGTGCACAGAGGCCTCAGGAGGTGAAGAAGACGCAGTACACAGGGGTACCATCGATCTCAGGGAAGGCAAGGTCTTACCTCCTCCAAACTGCATCAGCAGGACCTCAGGACAGCCTATGTCGATGGGATCCTCCCTATGTGTCCTTAGGAGTACACTTGTCGCTGTGGGAGGAGTCCAAGGGTACCAGTCGTCATCTTGGAAGGTGCCTGCATGAGTAGGGGTGTGACTCCGTCACCCCACGGGAGATTTCTTCGGTCCTTCTGGTGCAGGATGAAGACAGGGAGTTCCCAGAGCATGCAGACTGTGGAAACTGTTGCAGTTGCTGGCTGGAGCTGAAGTTGCAGAAGAAAAGTATCCCTTGTGGATACTTTGTTGCTGTTACAGCAGTTCCTGGAGCAGGCTGCGGTTGGCCTGAGGTCAGAGGATGAAGTAGTAGTTGCAGAGGATTCCTGAAGGAAACTTGCAAGCAGAATCTGAAGAGAACCCACAGGAGAGACACTAAATAGCCCTGAGAGGGGGATTGGCTACCTTATCAGGTAAGGACCTATCAGGAGGGGTCTCTGACGTCACCTGCTCGCACTGGCTACTCAGAGCCCTTCAGAGTGCCCCCACACCTTGCAAAGCAAGATGGCTGAAGTCTGGGACACACGGGAGGAGCTCTGGGCACCACCTCTGGGGTGGTGATGGACAGGGAAGTGGTCACTCCCCTTTCGTTTGTCCAGTTTCATGCCAGAGCAGGGGACAAGGGGTCCCTGAACTGGTGTAGACTGGTTTATGCAAGGAGGGCACCATCTGTGCCCTTCAAAGCATTTCCAGAGGCTGGGGGAGGCTACCCCTCCCCAGCCTGTAACATCTATTTCCAAAGGGAGAGGGTGTAACACCCTGCTCTCAGAGGAAATGCTTTGTTCTGCCTTCCTGGGACTGAGCTGCTCAGACCCCAGGAGGGCAGAACCCTGTCTGTGAGGTGGCAGCAGCTGTAGCTGTAGTGCAAGCCTCAGATAGCTGGTTTGGCAGTACTGGGGGTCCATGCTGCAGCCCCCCGTATGCATGGAATTGGCTCCCCAATACCAGATTTGGAATGGGGGGACAATTCCATGATCTTACACATGTTACATGGCCTTATTTTGTGTTACCATTGTGAAGCTACATATCGGTATTGACCTATATGTAGTGCAAGCGTGTAATGGCGTCCCCGCACTCACAAAGTCCCAGGAAATGGCCCTGAACTATGTGGTGGCACCTTTGCTAGTGCAAGAGTGCCCTCATACTTAGTAACTTTGCACCTAACCTTCAGCAAGTGAAGGTGAGACATATAGGTGACTTATAAGTTACTTAAGTGCAGTGAAAATGGCTGTGAAATAGTGTGTGCACTATTTCACGCAGGCTGCAATGGCAGGCCTGTGCAAGGGTTTGTCTGAGCTCCCTATGGGTGGCCAAAGAAATGCTGTAGCCCATATGGATCTCCGGGAACCCCAATGCCCTGGGTACCTAGGTACCATGTACTAGGGACTTATCAGGGGTGTCCAGTGTGCCAATTGAAATTGGTGAATGAAGTCACTAGCCTACAGTGACAAAGTTAAAAGCAGAAAGAGCATAAGCACTGAGGTTCTGATTAGCAGATCCTCAGTGACACAGTCAAGCACTATACAGATACACACATTAGGCCATAAATTATGAGCACTGGGGTCCTGACCAGCGGGATCCCAGTGAAACAGGCAAAAACATACTGACATACAGGTAAAAATGGGGGTAACATGCCAAGAAAGACGGTACTTTCCTACAGCAGTATTTCATTATCAGCACATGTAAAATACCCCAGTATATGTCCTACCTTTTAAATACACTGCAAAAGCCAGCAAAAACTAAATGTAGCACATAGTCGAAAACATATATTTATTTTAGTTAATTAATTTGTGTTCATATCATATCCTTTCAGAATATGTAATATTAATTTCAATATGTATTGTTAATTTTAAAGCAAATCAACATCGATTCAAGGCAAGCGATATTTAAACAGTGAGCATTTTAATTTGCACATAGCTTGTGTTCATTTCGATATGTGCTTTATTCGTTTCAAAGCATTCTATATTTATCTCATATAGTTTCATATCCATTTCAATAAGTGTCATATTAATTTTGATGTGAGTCATATCAACTTCATCAGATATCATATTAATTTGAAAATGGTTCATATAAAGCTTAACATGTGTAATATTGCTTTAAATGAATGGCATATTAATTTCAATGGATGTGATATTCATCTTAAGACCTGACATTATAATTTTAATATGGGTCATATCCATTTCAACATAGGTCAAATTCATTTCAATATATGCAATATTCATGTTGCTGTGTATCATATTGATTTCAAAGCATAATATTAATTTTGACAAGTTTCATTTTAATGTCAGCATGGGTTATATTCAGTTTAAGGCATGTTGAATTAATTTCAAAAGGGCTCATATTCATTTCATGTCATATTCATCTTAGCATGTGTCATATTCCTTTCAATAGATGTCTCATTCATATTAACGCATGATATTGATTTTAACATGACTCATACCAATTGCAACACATATTATAATCATGTCAATGTGTATCATATTACTTTCAATGAAAACCATATTCATTTTTTTATAAATGTAATGTTAATTGCACATTATATTCCTTTCAGAATAATGCATTTTAATTTCAGTACCTTATAGTCATTTCAAGCTGCCATATTCATTCCAATGTGTGTCATATTCCTCTCGGCATATGTCAGTCATTTCAAGTAATGTCTCATTCTTTTTGACAAATATTGTATGTGTTTCAGCTATTGCTTTATTATTTACAATGAGGGCCATATTTATTTCAGTATGATTGATATATATTTCAGTATATCTCTTATTCAATTCTGAGTGTGAGTTATTCATAATAATCACTAAGTAGCATATTCACTTTGCCTGGTTTCATATTTGTTTTGGTTCAAGTCAGATTCACTCTGCCAGGTATCATATTTATTTTGACACATAGTACATTCATTCTGGTGTATGTCGTATTCATTTTGCAACACGCTATGCATTCCAGGAGCTGTCCTATATAGGGAGCTGTAATTTTGACATGAACGGCTTCCCATAGAAGAGCTGCTCCTTTATAGGAAGTGGATAAACCACACCACTGACTTTCTAAATCACCTCAAATTTATGTTTTTCTAGCAGGCTTTTAATTTTTGAGGAGAATCCCAGTGTCATCCATGCTGAACTACAAAAATGACAAAACCTTTGGTTGCTGTGCTGTTATTTGTGAGATCTTAGTGACTTTGTCCCTATAGTTATAATTATAAAAGTGAAAATAAAAGTTATAGAATGCAATCTGATGTAGGTTAAAAAGTCAGGACATGCTTAAAGTATCCCACTTTTATACTGAGCCACTTGGAACCTATGAATAGTTGCACAATAGGAGCAGCAGTTCTATATATGTATATGAACAGTGCAGAAGATCACTGTGGGCATGCTGACAGAATCAGGTTTCATCTCTTTCAGAACGCAGGTGTTGAAATGAACCTGGTTTAACTCAGTAGTTTAAACGTTCCAGAAGGTACCATGTTTTTTGTATGGATGAACAAACCTACAACTTTTCTAATAGTTAATTAGGGTTAGTTGAACAATCCGCAACAGTGTCCAGGCATTGGTTTATTTAGCAATATTCGGATTTAACAACACACTGAGTCACTGATAGTCCTGTAAAGTACAGGGAGTTCCAAGGGAGAGACAGGTTACGAGACAAGGTGAGCATGTTCGAGAGAACGAGCGGTAAAGCCTGAGATTCAATGAGTGCGAGATGGACAGGCTGGGCCTGGCTGAGTGAGACAGCTAGATTCATGCAAAGCACAGTAAAAGCGTGCTCAGCTCTGTCCATCCCGCACAACACCAATAAGGAGACCACTCCTCGCCATACAACTTCCTTTGTTAATGATATTTCCATTGCAGTAAACACTGCAATGAAATCAACATTTTTGTAAGGGTAGAAAAGCAGGTTTGTATATTTCATTAGGGGGTCAGCTCACTAAACAGTGAATTCCAAACGTTATGAAAATATTGGACAAATATACACAGGAATCCTAAACACTGAAAATATGAAACTCCACACATAGAAACAGTATTGGTTGATTCCAGCCGACTGACTGCTCAGATTAGAGTAAAAATTGCTGCCAAACATATGAAAGGAAACACTCATTCGAACGTGCATTTCGTTCGCATGTGACACAGCTCCATGTCTACCTGTTACTAAGATTAACTTCCATGCTGGTTGTATAATTTGGTTTCAGATTACCTCTGTCCAATATGGATGTTTATTAGGTTCGGCCTCCTGGGCAGAACAGGACACAGGACATGGGAAGTTCATCACTTTCCCTAAATGTGCAGCACTGACAATGTCTTTGACCAAAGTCTTCTGTAGCCTGAGCATCTGGAAATGGTTTGCTTCAGGATACGCTAACACTGTTACTGTCAAGTACAAGTGAATTAAATCAAATTAAATATCATTTTAACGTGCACCAAACCCAAAGGCACCCATGTGCAATCCACGAACAATCACATAGAGTACAGAGAACCTTAATTAGAAATGTTTTCTGTGTGCTCTTGAAGAGTGGTAAAGATTAAAATGTTCAATTGTCCAAAGGAAGTCCTTTCAACCATCTGGCTCCAAAAAACTTGAAGGAGCTTACCCCCCCAAAGTGGCGGGCTTGAGTCTCTGGTCAACTGCAACCACCACAAGGTTAAGAACTCAAGGCCCAACTGAGAACATAAGGTCAACGCCTTATTTTTAAACCTGTGTTACTACCCTGATGGAAGACCTTAAACGTCTACCCTAAGGTTCGAAATTTAATGCAGTTGATCATCGGTAACTGTTACAAATGTGCTCTTTCAACATTGTAAAATTGATATACCCCCGATTGGCATATTTAACCTACCCTTAAGTACCCACTATGTGCTGCCAAGGTGAAGCCACAATCTGAAAGGTTTTTTTTGTTGTTATGTATATTTATTAAACACTACATTGGCTGACCGTTTAGCCAGACATTAGACCAAAGCATACTTGTACATAAGAAAGTAGCAAAGAATAAAATTCAACTTGTTGTACATCCTAGCATTCCGTATCAGCCGTGAATAAACAGGAAGCTTAACTGTAACTCCCTATTCCCACCCACGTAAATCCCCAAGCTTCCATGTGGGAACCATTTTCTTCAACTTAACAACATAAAAAGGAGTTGTTCTTACGATACATATCCCTGGAATGATAATGTTCATTCAATGGATAACAGGTCTACAGGTCTCCAGCAAACTAATATCATAGTGGTAGACAACTTCACCTCCCTGAGACTTAGTGTTATTCGGTGTATGTGCAGAGTATGCGAGTAATGATTTAGTCATTTCCGCCCAGACCAGTAAGATGTCCTGTGCTTTTTCATCTTTTCTGGGCCTCTGCAGGTGGAACTCCTCTGCTCCTGCCCACTCCACCATTTCCGAAACCCAAGAGAGTCTGGATGGGGCCTTGGGGCTTAGCCAATGGATGATAATGCACCGCTTTGTAACTACCAAGTCCAACATTGTGTAGCGTCTGCTCAGTTTTTTGGCTGGATGGATCGGAGAAGGTCAGAAAGTTAAATGGACTGCAGCATCCATTATGCCATCTACTATAGTGACAATGTAAACATGACTGCAGGCTGGCCACCAGTAGCTTGGCTGTGAAGGTATTACGTGCAAATTCAACCTGTCAAGATAATCCCTTTTGACAGACCTCAAACTTCCTTTTAAATATTTATGTCACCCTAAATAGGTCTTATTATGAATAAAGGTATGATGCATGGTATTCAAAAGCAGGACATGTAAACATGTAATGTTAAACATGCCCTTTCAATGACCAGCACCTGAAAACTATTTTCACTGTAGCAAGGCTGGCTGTTTCATAGGAAAACATTAGGATGTAATATTAAAAGCTAATACTGTATGTCAGGAATAGGACTAGCTTAGAAAAAAAATAAAAAACTATTTTTATTAGATGTTAAAAATACAATTGTGAAGTTGGATTTTTTTTTCTAAATCTTACAGAAAAGTAACTTTGAGAATGTTACTTTTGCCCCGTATAAAGTCCCTAGAAGTTAAAGCTGGATTCTGCTCTCTGACTTCTGTCAGTCAGTAATTAGCTATGAATATGTGTGAATGAGAAGTGAACCTGCTCCCAGGTGCAAACAATAGGCTGACCTGAATGGGCAGAGATGACCATCTAAAACTGGCAAAATATTCAGGGAAGGTTAGGAGGACCCTTTAAGACATTAAAGTGTCAAGTCCTGCCTGGATGTCACATCATGCTTGGCAGATCTGCTGGAGCTTTTGATGTGTCAGTTGGATCACATTGCCAAAAAGGCCTCCCCTGTCACAGGCAAAAGTTAACTGACACTTGGAAAGGTCCCTTCTGTTGTCTCCTGAGCCAGTCAGGCTCCAAACATAGTGGGTCTCTTTTGACATTATAGTGTCCCACCCTCTTTAACCAGTCTGTTGGGTTTGCATATAAAATTTGGTGTGTACTTCAAGAAGGGAAAACGAATTTCAAAACAATTTCTGTGTATCTACCGTCTGGAGCTGAAAGCTCAGCTTTGTTGTACCAGACTTCTGTCCCTGAGTTTATTCAGTGTACAGGGCTTAGCCAAAAACTGGATTCAAGGTGGAGGGAGGGGGCGGGGCCACGGGGATGCAGCAGCGTGGGTTTGCAGCAGTAGCCAAAAAAACGGGAAAAATTAAGAATGGCACCTAAGTGGAGGCGGCAGGGGCAGCGGTGTAAGGAGCGACCTGCTTGCCAGAAGCAGGGCCAAAAAACATACTTCCACCAGGGTGTTTTGGTCAGAAAGAAAGGATTCAGACTTGATGAAATTGGGGGTAACCCAAGCGACATGCTGGAAGTAACTAGTCAATGTTTTCTAGTAGATGGTGTCAAGTGTAGATTAGAGGTCCGGCAAATACCAAAATGGCTGCAGTCCCTGCATCTGCTGTCATTTTAACAGATCCATCCCAGACAAGCAGTAATGTAGTTTCTGTGCTCCGGTGAGGATAAAAACCTGACTGTCTTTTGCCCAGGAAACAATACCTCCTAAAAGTATAGATAGATGTTTGGCAACTACCTTTTCAAAGATCTTATTAAGGCAAGGGGTCAATGATATAGTCATGAAGCTGACTCGGTTTGCTGGACTTGGAAAAGGTTTTCAATAGCAGTGTAATCCCTTGTGTTTAAAACAATCCAGCGCATGTCTCTTCTTCAGAGAACTATTGCTAATGCATGTGATTGCCATGTGTCCGGAGAGGACATTCCTGTATAGCAGAGGTCTTCAAACTGGGGGACCACCGTCCTGGAGATCTGTTACAACATTCTCAGGGGGTGTCTACAAGTACTTATAAATGAAGGTTGCCTGGAAGCACAACCTTGTTTATTTGGCGCATTTCCAGGCTGTCTTAATTTGCATTCAGAGCTTTAAGCGTTTAAGAGCAATTGGGAACTGTAATCCTGAGTGCCCTGGGCTGGGTCAGTGAGTGGCTTGGTGAGTTTAAAGATGTGGCTAAAAAGATCAAAATATTAACTATTGTGTTGTATTTTCACCTGCAGGTAATTGCACATAGAAGACAGTACACACACCTTAGATGACAAATAAATGCAGGTTAAACTTTAAAGTTAAGAAACCTGTGCTGCTAATGCGATCAATGCATGTCTGTATGTGACCAGAGGTTCACAAAATTGAATCCCGGTTAGGGCATTAGAGAATGGTGACTTGTGTACTTATAATGTTCCAAGGTTTCAGTATGTGACAGAAAGCCCTGTGAATATGTAAGTCATTATTTACATATAATAGATATTTTAGTAAGTCATCAGGCTGTACCTAGAAACATTTTTAAAAGTGTCCATTAAAAGGACGAACTCCAAACCTCAGCAGGTAACACCAATACCTTGTCTGTCAAGAAGAATAAAACTTTGTCACAATGGATTCCAAGTGACTCCATCAAGTGAGAGGGTGCATATGGAGGCAGACGGTGGTCTCAATCAAATGGATTTTGCAGTGTACTGGGAGGCAAAGGCGTTAACAATAAGTTCACAATTTTAAGTTGATGTCATTTTGGCCACACAAAGAATACCAGAAATAAATATTGAAGTTTAGTAGGTTTATTACGAATTAGTAACCAATCCAATGTAGATGCATATCAGAATCAAGTTGGAAAGGCACAAAATCAGAACCTGCAAGCTGAAACACCGGAATCAATTCAGTCTTGATAGCATAATGCATACAGGATTACAGTCACAGCAATACAGATACTAAGAAATAACAAATATTTCTCTTTCTCACAAGTGCACTTGCAACATTGGACTAATCTCCCATCCCTCAGAGTTCCAACAACCAGGTTAACTTTGAGTCTCTCAGTTTCAGATATGGAATGAATAGGAAGCTTCTGCTCATTAAATCATCCAGTCTGTGACAAAAATGTCTCTTCTCAGGCCTCTCTATCTCTAATACACAATACTCCTTTCTCTAGCTAAAAAATCACAAATGTGCACCAGCAAAAGAAGAACATGCAGAGCATCGAAAAACACATTTTATGTTATTTGGCCTACGCATGGTAACTTGGCAAATCATTATCAATGTGCACTTTTAATACTAATTTATCACTGCAAGCACAATGTCAGAATAAATGCAAAATGGGAATAAATGAATTCATGAGTACAAATGCAATGTACTTTCAGTAAATGTGATATTTCCAAATACAAGTGTAAATGTGACTGAGAATTGCAAATCTTCATGTTCAAGGAAAGCATTAGAACTGACATATGTCAAACTTTAATTTCTTCAGTGAATTCACCTCCAATGTTATGGTTTGATGCTTCACTTTACATCAATAATGTTACGTACACAGAATATATGTGCCGATTACATGTGTGCTTTACTTCTGAAACTTGTAGGGATGAAGCCACAATTACGCTACTCCAATAGTAAAGCCCATACTAGATCGCAAGAAGCCTTTATTTTTAGTGACTAACCAGTTGCACACATTTACATTTCTTTCAGGTAGCGGGTGCTCTAGTGAGAAGGCTTGCTTCTGCTTTAGGTTTCAATACAGAAGCACTGCTGCAGTCCCCACCACATGCACCTCACTTCCAGGCAGAGGCATCTCTAGGTCAACCTTAATCTTTCAAGCATGGTTGTTTTTCAGTTTTTATGAAGGTTACGGGCATCGGGTAGGAGGCAAGCAGTGTTGCATTTGGATAGAGTCTTGATTCTCCGGACCCCTAGGGCCTGAAAGTAATGGTCCAGAAAAAAGAAGAAAGGAACCAGATTCATGGATATTGTCAAATAAAAGAAGCAAGATGGGGTCCATTTTTTTGTTTACAAATGAACAACGAAAGCTTCCTCAGAGAGAAGCTATCAGGGAAGTAGGGTAATATATGGACTTTAAAAAAAAAAAAAAAAAGGTCATCACTAACATTAGTTCAGCCCATGCTGTGGAACTGGGGCCAGGGTGTGAGTGGCCACGGCACCCCAATTATGTCTGTCTTACTATCAATAAGGTAAGTGGGGCCCCATTGTCCTTGCTAGTATTAGTGGGCCCAGGTAACCCTTGTTGTGGACGGACCCTAGCAACAGGGGATGAGATATGGGCTTTTTCGTGTTTTTTTCAAACAGAAAGCAGCAGAAAGATTTCTTTGGCCTTGGAATTATGGGCCAGTGGAAAAGGCAGAGTAGATAGCTTGCGTTGCAGAGCTGTAGATATCACTTGTGCTGCAGGTGCAGTGGCACCAAGTCCCAGCAGTGTGAGCAGACCAACGAAACCCTAGTTATGCCTGTTTTACTATCCTTGCTATGCCAGTGTTACTTTGGTCCTAGAAGCGATTGTCCAGGCGAGACATGGACAAAGCCAAGGTGCAGGTTGAAAGGCCTGTACCCACGATTATTAATCAGCTACCACCCACCAGGCGTCAGGTCATTGGTAATCACCCAGTGCTTAATTTGGAAATAAAAGGTGCTGGTGCCCAAAGCTCTCCTGTGAAACACGCGGCTGCTGGAATTAAATGTGTGAGCGCAGAATACTGAGGCAGTGTAATCCTAAAGCCACCTCAGGCCTCTTTAATCCATTTACAGCCACACCATGCCCCTTCAGATCACTCATGCAGTTTTTAGCTTTCTCCCTTGTGTCGCTTTTTCGTTTTTCTCTTCCTCCGTCTTTCCCATCTAAGTCTTTTGCTCGCAGGAAATGCTGAGGCAGAAAAATAAGTGCCGGCTCTCAAAGTGCCAGTGACCCGCAACGGAAACCACCGGATCAAATTAAGCACTGGAATCACCCCAGTATACCACTTTGGCCAATAGCGGCCTTCTAACTGTTGAGTCACAACATCCTAAACAAGCATAGCACCTGTCAGGGGACTCTTGATGCGAGTAACCACAGGAAACTATCCGGGTCAGTCAGAATGAGAAAATCAGGAGCCAGATACCAAAAGGCCACAGTGTCAGTGACTTTCGGCCTAAACTCCCTATGTTTCTGGGTGCAGCATTTGAAACGTGTGACCTTGCTGCTCCATCCATTTTGATTGCTGAAAGCCCACATACGCCTCAGTGCGTGTTCTATATACACACGTACTGAAACGTAGAACCTCATACTCATGTATAAGAATATTTATCTGCGTACACAAACACACATACACGTCTATAAATAGCTAATGCTTCCCTCCCGTCCTCCTCCTTGCTCCTCCTCCCCTTTCTGCAGTGCTTGGCACACACCCTCCTTTCCACTAGGAGGGGGACAAATCCTGCTGACATCATTCAGCATGACAGAGCTATTCAGGCAGGGGCTGTAGGAGCTTTCTCCATCCCTCGGAGGAGCTGGACCAATGCGGGCGGGACTCAGAGGCTGCACCGCGAGCATCCTCCAGCAGAACATGCTGCGGGCCGCGGCAGGAGGTACCAGGACATTTTAGAGGCGCACAGAGCAACGGAGGCACACACAACCACCCAGTCTGGGTGCAGACAAGGACCGGCTTCCCACGTGAGGCAGCAGAAGCCCCCGGGAGCGTGCGAGCCGCGCGCCCCATGCCCCGCGTGCTCACCCCATCTTTTTTGAGGGGCAGCTCTTCAGCAGGCGTGGGAGCGTTCTGAATGCAGGAGGCATGCCGGGGGAAGCAGTGAAAGACGGCGGGGTCGCCCCCGGGGAGGAGCCAGCCACTTTGTTGGACGAAGCAGGTGAGTGAATAGAGGGCAGGGCGTGATGGGGGAGGGGGCAGTGGTAGGAGTGAGGGGTATAATCTGACACCAGGGTAAAAACGAACCCCTATGTGGGTGTTTCAGAGAAACAGTTGTGTTGTTAGTTTTTGACTCCGCCCCCCTCCTCAATAAAGAAAGAGGAGGGGGTGGCGAGGACACCCCTTCCTTGTGCTCTCCCTCACTTGTGGGGGCGCAGCCGCAGGGTGCAGCAGCGCCGCCTCTCAGGCATTTGCCGCAGCGGCAGTGTAGGTGGACGTGGGAGATCCTCGTCCTAGACATGAACGATCCCCAATCTCCGGACTACGCACACCAAAATAGATTCGGTGCAGCAAAGAATCAGCGTCAAGTGGGCCAATCCAACGCATATAAGATAGGGGACAACTGAAAGAGGAAGAAGCGCCTTGATGAGGCTTGATAGTCACAAAATGGCAAGGGGAGCCAAAATTAACCACTTTAAAAATCGAATGCGACTTGTGCGCGTCTCCGATCCCCGTCCAGTTCCCTGTTTGCTCGTTATTTTTTCTTCCTCTCCCCGTTACTGTGGAATGGCCATCGGGACAGTGCCTTGTCTCCTGTCATCTACCTGCTAATTCGGGGCCTGGCGGGGTGGAAACCAGTAAGAGAGATATGCATGGACAGGCGGATTGACGGGTGTATGTAGTGAAAGATAGAGACAGTGAACAAGGATAATATGAACAGGGGCAACGAAAGACAGATAATTAAGCAGACAAAGGCCACGTGTATATATGTCTGCTGCCATACGGTAAACTTTATTTGGCCTTTGCTTTCACACCATGATTACCCCTCAGCAGCCCCGTCCCTGAAAATTACCCTTACCTTGGTGAAGTACTGAGACACCGGATTCTCGCGCACAGGCCCAGGTATCCCAGGCCCCGTGACCCCTACAGAGCACAAAGTCATCGTTCTCTTTGCGGACACCTGCGGCCGATGGGTCGCAACTCGTTTTTACAACTACTACAATTTACTGGCACTGATTATATCGACTTGCGAATGATAACACGTCATTCTCTAACTGACAAGTTCTTGTGTACTTAAAGCTACTTTACCGAAGAAATGGAGTCTCTCTCGGTCTTTTGATGAGCTTAGACGGGCGACGGGTGTCCTTTTGTTCCGTGCTGGTGAAGCAGAGACCCCACCCCCCTCTCTGGCGCAATGTTTTTGGGATTCCCAATTCCTTTAAGTGAACTCTCAACTCCTCCTTCTTCCACGCCCAAACAGCCAGCAGGCATGGAATGTCCCAAACATAAAGACCTCAGGCGGTCTACAGCTTTACCACTGTTTACACAGTAGCATTGCCCCCCTGTTTCAGGTACAGGCCTTTTCAGCCTGTGTCCCCTGGCTACCACATACCCACAGTCCTCCAAACGCGTCCCCTTGCGTTCCCCTTCCTTAGTTGTATTGTTTTGATGTTTCTGTCAAAGCACACGAAGTCCAGTCTTTTTGTGCCGGTTCCCTGCTCTATCTTCTACATGTTCTCCAACCAGTGCTTTAAATGGGAATATAGAAGTGCAGGTACTCAGTATTTAGAGGACCTCTTTGCGTCTGTTTAATTCTTTATTGAATAATTAATAAAAACCATTGCGGTCAGCAAAGTACATAAAAGCGCTATCAACTAAAAAAAAACGAAAAAAAAACCGACCAACTGGAATTTATAGTTCAGATATATTTGAAGCACTGATACCATGATAAGTTATTGGAACCTCACTTAAATAAGGTTGTGAGTTTCGTCTCGGGGGCAAGCATGAACTGTCCCCTCCAACTCCATGCCATCCTAAAAGTCCTGCATCTATGGTGAATGTGTAAACAGCACTAACAATCTTGCTTAGTCATAAGCTGAATAGCTCAATCAGCTTTCACAGTTATTTGGCACATGCTTTAAAAGGTGTTCTGCGTTTCATATGAATTTTGCCACGCCTGCCATGTGTTGTGGTGTCAGCCCTTTGAGGCAAAAGATAGCTTGGCATGATCTAATGCAAATGGAGATATACATGTACAGTTTCCGTCAGGGTAATAGTGCAGGGCATATGCACAGAAGGTGTAAGAAGTCTTCCTGATGGTATGCACAGCCAACATTTCCTGTTGTTTGAGCCATTTTGGAACTGCATCCAATGAAGGGAGTATACCAAACCTGGCGTGCACCACCTTTATTTTTAGAGATTTCTTTAGTATTTCTGCCCGGTATGGCTGTGTTGATGCAGCCTTGTACATGTTAATAGTTATCCATAAATGGGATTGAAGCCTGAACTTTTCTTCGTCCTTGCTCCTCGATAGCCGCTTGATTTGCTTGTTTATTAGCTGCTTAAATCATTTATGCGGTGAAGTCTTATGCCATAGCAATTCTCCCTGTAGTTGCTTGATTGCCTAGACAATTTGAGGGTAGCCCCGTTCTGTACCAAGGCTTGGTCTTGTAGCCCAAATTCGAATCTGACTTGTGCCGGTGAAGAATTGTATGGCGGGCGGAAAAGAAAGCGGAAAACTTTACTCTGGGCAATATTCAAGAAATCATTAAACTTGCCAGGATAAATTTCCAGACCATGTACCAGAGAGGGAAAAAACTCTGCCTGGATCACCATGAGGAGCGGGCTCCAGGTTGGGCTCTGCAGATTCGTAGATAGATTTTGAAGAGATGTGAGTTTGGCTTTCAAGGTGTTTAGATGCAAGTGGTGAGACAACCGCTCCTGCAGCCAGACCCTCAGGTATTTGTAGTTACAACTTCTGCTGGTTTCCACTGAGCCACCACTTTTGCTTAATTACACACTTGCCAAAGATGACTATTTTGCTTTTCTCCAGGTTTAACAGCAGCATGTTTGTCCTGCAATACAAGGGTATTTAGCAATTTTTGGAGCCCTGTGCTTAAAAGATTCAACAGGACGATGTTGTCTCCATATAATAGTGCTGTTAGGAGATGGTGGCCCAATTTGGGGTGATGGGAACTGGAAGCGTTAAGTTGTGTGCACAGATCTGTCAGATATAAATTGAATAGCATCAGGACTAGTACGCAGTCTTGCTTAATGCCTCTTTCTATCTGGACTTTAGCAGATGCTCTTCCATTGTTGCCAACTTTTACCCTAGCTCAGTTATCAGAATATAAAAGCTGTATTCCTCTTAGCAGATTCAGTGGAATATTGAGATCTACTAACTTCTTCCCCAGTCAGTGCCGTTCCACAGACTTGAAGGCTTTAGATAGGTCCACAAAGCAGGTGTACAAGGCCATTTTCTTTTTTGAGTATTTTTCAGCCAACATTGTTAGTGCTATCAGGTTGTCAGAGGTAGTCAATGAAGGACAGAAGCCTGTTTGGTTCAGAGAAATTAGATTCAGCTTGCTCGTCCAGTCTTTCAATTCCGCTAACAGGCAGTCTGCGAATATTTTTGCATCAGTGTCGAGCAGAGCGATCAAACAATAGTTGTCTGGGTTCCTACAGGGGCCTTTCTTGTAGATTGGATGAAGAAATGTCCCTTTCCAGGAACTGAGGATTTTGTTTTCTGTAACACAGGTAGTGAACATATTGCTGAGCTGGTTAGACCAAAAATCCGGATTGTGCTTTAAGAACCCCATGGGGAGGCCGTTTGGATCGGAGGCCCTGTTAGGTCTGCAGTGTCGGAGGAGTCCTTCGATCTTTTGTACTTCGAAAAATAGGGGATTTGGCTCGTAGTTTGAGCTAGAATTGAGTTCTGCCGCTTCCTGAAAGCTGTATAGTTTGGAGATCTACTTGATCCACTTCACGTCTGGCACGGTGTTGCTTAGGGCCCCTGCAGCCCCACGCTTGAGTTGATTGACAATGGACCACAAGGGGTGGCTGTTCTTTTGTCTGCATACCTCAAAAGCTTTGATCCATTCCTGGTCTTGGTGTTCCTGCTTTGCTTCCCAGACTGCCTTCTTGTATTTCTTTCTTAGTTCATGGAAGGCACCAAGTTGACTGGTGTCCATGTGTTGTTTCTTTAGGACTTTGCTGCTTTGTTGAGCTGTTGCGTTTGTTGCTTTAGGGATTGTGTGAACCATTGATTTTTGTTCAGGGTGGTTCCTGGACCGTTGTATGGGAGCTAGCTGGTTCCTTGGTGATGTTAACATTGCCATTTGATGATTGGGCCCTCCTTGCCCCTAAATTGGGTAATAAGCTTGTTTTCCATGCATCATATTTCCCCATACACAAGTTCGACCTCATACGATGTAGATGGCTTCCTTGGTCCTGTAACCCCATATTATGTACCTGTGCCGTATAATGGTTGTTGTTCATGATTTCCACAACTTGCGGATGATGGTCACTTTTGCATCTTAACCTCTATGCTAAAAACTTGAATGAATTTGAAGAATGCCATAGAAGCAAATGTGTAATCTAAGGTGCTTGCAGATTTCTTGATTTGTGCGTAGGGTTCATTGGGAAGTCTGTGCGGAATCAACCGTTCAGGGCCCTCATTCCAAATATCTCTAAGGATCTCACCAGAGGATGATCACATTTATCCATGTCCCTAATGCGTGATACTTGCTGCTGGATGCCCACACACTGATCCAAGGCTCCTTTTCTGGCACTTCTTTCCCCATGGTTGGCTATGTTTTGGTTGAAGTCGCCTTAATGAGCCTGGAGGCATTTCCGTATGAGGCGTTTAGAGATAGCAATTCATTTTCCGTGGTGTCTAATAGATGCTGTTTGTGAGTCGCATTGTGGTTGATGTAAATGTTTAATATTATGATCGATGTTGATGCCAGTTCCAATAGCCACTTTTCAATGATGGCAGCTAACCTGTGAGCTGGTAGCTGGTCAATGCTCCTTGCCTTTAAAGAGTTGCTTGTGGTTATGTAGGTCGATAGACCTCCCTTAGGGTGCCCTTTGGACTTTGGTTTTGCAGCTGGGCTAAAGAATTCTTGGAACCCTGCTGACGGATTTTCAGCCTCTCTCCATGTTTCTTGTAGACAGATGATATCAAAATCTCTCATAAAGGATTCCAAGTTTGGGTCTTTAGTGATTTTGGTAGACCCGCTATGTTCCAAGATATTTTTTTTGTATTACCCATCGCACATTTGGGCAGCGTTCTAGAATTTATATTTTTTGCCATTGTTGGATTCCAGCTCCATTCTTGGGGTACAAGGGTGCGTCAGGATCGAGGGGGGGGGGGATTAGCTCCAACTGGCTTCCTTTTTTTGAAGGTCTGCTTCATACAAGGTCTTGTCACTGGTTGTTCCTGTGCGATGGAGATTAGGAATTCTCTTGGCCCAGTGATGAGAGTGGAGGATGCTCCTTTGGCGTGATGCAGGATTGATCTCTGATTGGCAGCCTGGGGGTTTGCTGTATGTGTTCCGTTGCATTTTCCCATGGCTTCTTGAAGAATGTCAGATACTTTACTTTGTTCACTTCTTTAAGCTCTATACTCCAAAGTTTGAATACTTCTGACTTTAACAATAGCAGCTGCACTATTTCCGAGCTGCTAAAACAGAATTCTGTGCACTTGTTTGAATCGCCCTTACTTTGCGCTAAAAAGGCTATGTACTTAAGATCTTTACTGTTTAATTGTTCCATCCTTGGGATAACATTATTTAGGATGTCCCACGGGGGTATTGAGATTTATATGTGTGATGAAAAATTAGGGTATGGGTGCCCCTATGGTTTGAGTGTGAGGGATGATAGTCTGCTGTCATATCGCCCTTTGTGTAATGCAAAGCTGATGTAATTTCGGCATCTGTACTTATCCTTTGCTCTACCACGGTGGGTGCTTGATACGTGGGATGTGCACTGATGAGGTGGGATGCGGACTTTGCAATGGACCCAGGTGGTCTTTGGAACCAGAATGAGAATCCCATGGTGATGTGATTGTTCAATTGTTCTCTTGTTTCCTCAAGGATGACCCAAAGATGAGTAACCTGGATAGAGGTCTCATATCTATCCAATTTGACACAGTTCTTGTAGGACTCCAACACATTAGTTAATATGGGGTGTGCCCCATGTGAATTAATGCATCCTGGTTCCCCCACTGGACTGTCCAGGACCCGGGAGTTATGATCTGTATGATCGTTTCAGGGGGTGCCAACTGTGGGTGGGCGCTGACCTAGGTTAGTTTGGTTGCTCTGCCAGTTGCCACAGTATTACCAAGGACCCCCTTGTTCATACCTCCTGCTAAGACAGGTCCTTCCTGTTAGACATGACAGCCTTAGGGTGGTCATCCCCAACTTCTTGCCTGCCTCCCTCCACTTTTCCGGCACTGTTTTTGCTGGTTTTAGGACTCTGCACACTTTACCACTGCTAACCAGTGCTAAAGTGCATACGTTCTCTCCCTTAGACATGGTAACATTGGTTCATACCCAATTGTCATATTTGATTTACTGTAAGTCCCTAGTAAAGTGCACTACATGTGCCCAGGGCCTGTAGATTGAATGCTACTAGTGGGTATGCAGCACTGGTTGTGCCACCCACATACTTAGCCCCTTAACTATGTCTCAGGCCTGCCATTGCAAGGCCTGTGTGTGCAGTTTCACTGCCACTTTGACTTGGCATTTAAAAGTACTTGCCAAGCCCTAAACTCTCCTTTTTCTACATATAAGTCCCCCTTAAGGTAGGCCTTAGGTAACCCAAAGGGCATGGTGCTATGTAGTTAAAAGGCAGGCCATGTACTATATGTCCTGATTGTGGAAAACTCCTAAATTGATTTTCCACTACAGTGAGGCCTGCTCCTTTCGTAGGATAACATTAGGGCTACCCTCATATACTGTTTGAGTGGTAGATTCTGATCAGAAAAGGGTAACCAGGTCATATTTAGGATGGCCAGAATGGTAATACAAAATCCTGCTTATTGGTGAGGTTGGACTTTATATTACTATTTTAGAAATGCCACTTTTTGAAAGTGAGAATTTATCTGCACTTAACCATCTGTGCCTTACAGCCTCTTTCCAATCCACATCTGGGCTGGGCTGGATGACAGCTCCCTTGTGCATTTCTCCCAGACAACCACAAACACAGGATACAGAGTCACACCTGCACTTATCTGCATACTGAATGGGTCTTCCTGGGCTGGAAGGGTGGAGGGCCTGACACATTTCAAAGGCTAGTGGCCTACTCTCACACAGTGGACTGCCTAACCCCCTACTGGGTCCTTGGCAGACAGAACTGTACTAAAGGGGACCTTGTGCACTTCAAAACCACTCTTTGAAGTCTCCCCCACTTCAAAGGCATTTTTGGGTATATAAGCTGGATCCATGACATCGCCAAATCAGACACTTCTGAACCTGAACCTGCAAACTGTCAAGAGGAACTCCCTGGCTGCCCAAAGGACTCATTTGGACTGCTTTGCTGAGAAGGACTGCTGCCCTGTTGTTGCCCTGCTGCCCTCTGACTTTGCTGAGAAGTGCTGTCCGAGGGGGAGTGAGCTTGCCTCCTGTTTTCTGAAGACTAGGGGCCAAAAATAATTAATCTCTTCAAGGTACTCCTTGTGTGCTGAAAATTGACACAGACTGCCAAAAACCATGCACAGCCTGCCTTGCGACGAGAAAATGGCCGCACAGCCGAACCAGAATGACGCAACCCGACTTCCAGAGTGAAGATTCGACGCAGCACCTGCCTTGTGACCGTAAATTTGATGCACAGCCCTGCCGGATAGATATACAGCCGAACAGGAATGATGCAGCCCGACTTCTTGAGTGAAGAATCAACGCAGCGTCTGCCATACGACAGAAAGTTTGATGCAACACCTGTGACTTTGTCCAGCACACCCAGGATTTCCACGCATTGTCCCTGGGCGTAAAAAAGATCCCTGCATCGCAGCGAGGAACCAAGATTGCGTGCTGGAAATTGACATAAAGCCCCTTGCAGCGTGGAAAGAAATTACGCATCGTCTGTGCCGCGTTGGAAAATCAGACGCACACCCTAGTTTTCTCCACATCTCCTCTGTGGTATCTGTGCGTGTTACTTTTTACACAAACCAGGTACTTTATGCATACAAGAGACAAGTATTGATTTTTAAGATTTAAGACTCTTTTTAATCTGGCAAAAGTGATATCTCAACTTGTGCTTATTGAATTTTTATCAATTTGACCTTAATTTAACCAGATAAATATCCTATACTTTTCTAAACCTGTGTGGTGTATTTTTGTGGTGTTTTCACTATGTTACTGTATGATTTATTGCACAAATACTTTACACACTGCCTCCTAAGTTAAGCCTGACTGCTCAGTGCCAATCTACCAGACGGCGGGCACAGGATAATTTGGATTGTGTGTGATTTACCCTGACTAAGATTATGGCCCATACTTGGACAAGAGTGTATACCTCTGCCAACTAGAGGCCTCATTTCTAACACCGCCTCTTTCTGCCGCCCTTGAGGATTGTTACCACTCTGTGATCTCAGTGGCTGAACATTGGTGTCTGTCAATTGAGCCGGTGGTGTGCATCCTATCAATTCCACTTTGCTACTTAACTCTTTTTTTCGATTTCCCTCTCAATGGATTGTCGCTCCAGTTTCTGTGAAAATGGTGGGCTGTGTTTTCCTGACCATGGATGATTAGTTGTGCATTTTCCTTAGACGATTATTATTTTTCCTGGACAGCAAAGGAAAAAAAGGTCCTTCCTCTAGATTGTGCATTTTTTTGGGGGCGCTGTTACTACTAATGTCAGCTCTAGGCTTACGTCTGCCGGTGTTGCAATGTTTGACACTACCTTTTGTGGGCTGTTTGTTTTTACAGGGTTTTGTAGTCCCTTTGGCCATTGCCTGCCATTTCTCTACTGTTCTGCTTCCCGTATTAAAGTTTACCACTATTGTCGACATGATTGGTGGCAATTCTTGTAGTTTATCCGAGATTGGGCTGTAGTGGCAATGATGGGCCTGGGTAGTTGACTCCTTGTCAGCCTCCACATGTGCTTGGACTTTTTTGATTACTACATTTAGTCTGTCCAACTTCTTGTCATTTGTCAGGGTAGTGGTTGTCAAGCTTTGCAAGATTTTAATTTGAATGTCCAGTTTGTCTGTATTTTAAATAGTGACATTTGTTATTGCTGTGAGAGTTTTGTTTAAAGCGTCCCATCCTGTCAGGAGCAGGGCTCCGAGTCAATAAGTCCATGATTTTGTGTTGTTTCAGATGCATACAGCATGTTTGTGGTGGGCTGGTTAACGTTCCTTTTTATGGATGTGTGTTGGACACCCGCTCCTCCTGAGCGCAGCTCCTCTTTGTTGAAGATCTCCTCTAAATCCTCCTTCTAAGAGAGGCCTCCCAGAGGTGGTTGGGCTGGGTCTTTCTTGGGGTTGATAATTTTAAAGTCTGATTTTCCCAGCTACCTTTTTGGCTTTCTTCCCTGCTGTGTCCTTTGGTTAGGAAGTAGTCAGGGAATATGGTTCTCTCCTTTACCACTATAGTAGGGGATAGCAGGATTACCCACTTTTGTGGCTGGAAAGCGTGCTTGGTTTTGTTGGGTTGAATTTCCAAGCAAGGAAGAGTGCTTGGTGCTGAAAGTTCCGCCATTGACTCTTGTACTGCATTGCTTGCAGGAAAGTCTGCCCAGGAGTTGCCAAAGGTGATTGCACTGTCGCTGAAAGATCTCCAGCCAGGGTATGATCTTGGGACTGCTTCTCCAGAGAGTGTTATGTGACTGGTCATTTTCCCCAGTGGCATAAAGTACTCAATGATCCCTTTAGATCCTCCCTTCACCTTCTGGCGTCTCCTTTGTGACTGCTCCTGGGGCCCTGGGGAACATTCCTTTGAGGCCACTGCCCCCTTTGGTGCCACCTGTGTTTTGGGTTGGGGCCTTGCAGCATGCTTCATTTCCCAGCCCTTTGGCATGTCCCCTGTTTATTGGGGGCTGTCTTCTGTCTCCTCATTACATTTTGCACCCTGACATGTGCCATTAAGAGCAGGAAGCTACAGGTCCTCATGCTCTCCCCACACTCTGCTTCGGCCCCTCTGTAGGTGCCAATGTCTATGGGTTACTTCTCCTACTCCTTGGAGTGAAGTATGAAAATATGGCAGGAAGCTAGAGTTCCCTCAAGTTGAAAGTGCCTGTCTGCTGCTGTCTGCTGGATTACAGGATTTACAAGGGGGCCTGAGGCCAATGGTGAGAGGGTCTCACTAGCTGCCTCGCAAGCCGCACCCAGACCTGGCTGGGCCGCCTCTGCGGGGTACCAGGGCGTGCACTCAGCAGCAGTTGCCTACTTCTGCTGCGCTCGCTAGGCTTGATTGCGGCACTCATGCTCGCTTGCTGTGCTGGTACCTGCGGCTGTAGCTGTAGAGCCTATAGCTGTAGAGCCAGTGGCGCTGTAGAGCTGGGGCAGCCTGAAGACCTCGTGGGACAATCTAGAGTTCTGAGATCCTATGGTCCTGTGGAACTATGCTGGGATCCTATGGTCCTGTGTCTTGCCATCCTGAAGTTTGTCGACCCGCAATCTGCATCAATCCGCAGTGAACCGCTGCCCCCCTTGGGATGGCTATTAAGTTGCTGGGGTGGGGGATGGGTGGCTTGGTCAGTGGGCCAGGCTTGCGGCAGTCAGTCCAGGAGCCGTGCTGCCTGATTACCTGAGTGGATCAGCCGGGCAACCGTAGACAGGCATTCTGCAAATGGCTATGGCCTTGCTTAGCTCGGAGCCCGGAGCGTTCGTGGTTCCTCCTCTCTGCGTCAGCGTGGCGTCTTTGTGCCGTGTGGCCCCTGTTTGCTTCTGAGGAGTGCCGGTACTCTTCCATTATATGTACATCAGCAGTGCTCAGAAGTGTAGGTGTTGTCCCTTTCAAATTAAAGACGGGCAGGTACTCAATACTGGACAGTACCTGACCATTTAAAGCACTGCCTCCAACTCTACTCTTGCTACCACAGTCCTTTTAACATACCACTAGCTTTGCCTATCCTGAAACTGGCATTAAAAAAAGAGAACTGGCATAGTGACAAATGACAGCCAATGAGGATGATTCGGAGGGTTTCTTAAAACAACTACTCTTTGGGAAGTCTTCTGACAATGCTAATGCGCCTGTTGCAGAAATCTGTATATAACTTACAGGCCACATGTTATAATGGCTCTTAAGTTTACATACATGTGGCATGTGTAATGAGTACCATGCAGCTGGGCATTCACAACATCTGGTGCAGGGTATGGACACTATGCCGGTGACACCATAAGAAAAAAAAACATGAATGTCATCTTTTTGGACGGAAATGTCCACGGTTCGTCCAGGTAGGTAGGACCCACGCCAGATTTGCAAGGTACCCACTAATCTTCAAAATTAACTCGCATTTAGATGAATTAAACATGCCCTCAACTAAGGGGTCTGTTCTACATAGTTCGCTTACCATGTGCGGGGGTTTCTGGGTAGATGCCATACTTCCGGGTAGCAGGCTGCAGCACGCCCTGCAGCCTGCACAGTGTGAATCTTTCGAAAAACACTTGAATGCCTTGTAGAGTACAATTGATTGGGGGCAGAATCACAGACCAGAACTGCAATCAATGCCCTTGCTGCTATTTTTAGATGACTTTTGTTACATTGTGCATGGTTGCCAATGTGCACAGGTCCTGGAGACGAGGAGATTGCCTGACTTCCGGTTGGAGCGCCGAAGCCAGGTCCGCGCGTTCCGGAGCGGCGACACCCGTGGCACCCCCGGCCAGGGGACAACACACCCGCACCTGCAGCCCACGATCGCTGGGTACCACAGACTTCAAGACTCACCGTGAGCCGCGGGGCGGGGGCAGGAGGAGCCGCCACAGGACTAGGCTCTGCTCCCCGCAGCCGCCTTTCTCACGCCGGCGCGCGCAGACCCCGGGGCTGCAATCGAAGTACTGTCTTCCCGGTAAGGAACCAATCACCACTGGCCCCCGCCCCCACCCTGCGCTGCGAGCCAGATGCCACTCCCACCCCAGCCAGGGATTATTCTAAAGGCTGGGCTGTTTGGGGCTTCTTTCCTGAGGCACGCGGCTCCATTCTCACTGCGAGAGTCGGCAGTGTTGCTCAGCGCCTCTGCATGAATTGTGCTCAGAGCATGGACCGCCGAGCCTGCCTCTTCCTCCACACCCGGGGACCGATCGTGGGACAGGATCACAGAGGGGCAGGGCCACGAGGATCTGCTGGTTCTGCTGCATCCCTCTGTGGGGGACACGAAGCGCAGACCAAGAAATCCACAAACTTCTGCCTGCGAGGAGCAGAATCGCACAAGCTACCTGCTGCCCGAGGTCCCTTTCTCCCCCGGACTTTCCCACTAGTTAGGAGTTGCCTGACTCCACTTGGCTCTCTTTCTCGCCAAGCAAATTTGTGCAACCAGGATTGGATTGAAGTGGGGAAGGAGAGGATTTTTGCACAATTAGCACACACATAATCTAAACTCAATCACCAGTCGAAAGCACTCAGATATTGTCTGCCAACCCAGGGGTGGCAGCAAGGATGACATTAACACGTGGAAGGAAAAAAGCAGCAAAGAGACAAAGGCTAGGCTCACCAGGGGAAGGTCAGCACGAGCAAAAAAATGAATCTATCGAAAGGAAAGCATCCCCAAACCCGGCACAAACTAAGAAATCGCCCTGCAAATCTCCAAGCAAGAGAAAAAAAGCAGGATATAAGATCACAGATTTCTTGCTCACTAAGAAGGAATCAAATACCACCAGCACCTTAATGGATATAGCTCCTGCCGACGACTCCGTGACAACATGTGCAGCTGACGTGAAGACCGTGCAGGACATCGAAAGGACCTGCGCGGACCTGGGAAAAATCAACACACCAATTCCCCAGCCAAATAAAATCGGCTTAACGATCAGCGCAGAAATTCACAGATGTTATCTAGATTATACTTTTTCCACTTTAAACCTCAGTAACTGGAACAACTGGGGTGAGAGTCTGTGCTGCACTCATTTTTCCAAACAACCCTCTCAAGTAGAGAACGACACAGACTGCATCATAATTGAGGAATTTCCGCTGATAAACCTTTCAGATACCTGCTCAGATACACCTCAGGGCACTCAGTTTGTAAACAACAAACAACAAAACAAAACAAAAATGAGATCTACCTGTAGTACAAGCTCACCACGAAAAGATCTCCCATCTTGTAATACATCAACTACAACAACAACATTCGACACGCACGAATCCTCAGCTGTCATGACAATGGAGCAACTAGAGGAACTTGAAGACTCACTAGACCACACAACGGGGGCTAAAGCAAATGTAGAACCATCAACATCTGAAGACTCGTGGAAGGCCTTGCTAGCAACAATGGACGCGATATCAGCAGCCATCCAATTCCAAGCAGATAAGCAAGACACTCAGGTAGATTTACTCAACATCCTGGCCATCTACATTGTGAGCATCGACAACAAGCTACAATCTTTGAATGATCTGATAAAGAGGGCTCAAGCCCACACATACACTCAGCAGGTGACATGTCAGTGCTCCATCACAGGCGATAACTCACAAAGATCCCTGGATATCCAAAATGACATCTTGAAAGCGGTAAAAATCCAGACCCTTAGAACTGAAGAGCATCTTAGTAGTTGTGGCGAGAAGATCCCCAAAAACCAAACGAAGAAGGATAACCCCCAAAACGCAAAGATATCCCATGAGGAAAGCAATAATATCAAGGATATTCATTTATCCGAACAGGGAATGTCTCAGAGCAACATAGAGGGCAGATCATGCCTTAGCACACAGAAAATGGCACCCCTCAAGGGTGGATCGAAGGATTCAATTCCCAACAATTCAATAGTGGGGGAATCATCCCTTACGAAACGGGAAAAGAAACGAAAAAGGAAGGCACGGAAAAAGCAAAGGGGGTCCAGCAAAGCTGTATATGGAAATCGTTTGCTAAATCAAATGGCATGCAGTCCAAGGAATCAGAAAGCACTGAAAATAGAAGCAAGATCTGCCAATCTAGACAGATCAGTGCAGAACGGCCAGCCAGTGAGGACAATTCCACGGGCGAACCAAGCACTTTTGTTAATCAATCAACATCACAGCAACAGTCTCCGAAAATCCCCAGTTACAGCAACAAGCAGGGTAGCAGCCTTTTGCAAGGAGAGATGCCTTAAGAGAATTCCAGGGAAATGGAACTATCATCAGGCAGTGTCCAGAACAGGGAACTCAGCGGTCTACTGACAGGCAGGAAACTGGCAAAACCTGGTAACATAACCCTCAATGCACAAGCTCCTCCCACAACATGACTGTAATAAATCAACCTGCAGGCAACAACAAACAGATATTAGATCATGGTTACCATCCTTGGTCAGATGATTGCACAAACATCGTGGCACAAAAAAAGAATCCCAGGACACCAGACAACGCAGGGCAATACGTCCCCAGAGGAAAATAGATTACTTTTCATCCCTTGCTATAACTCGAAGGGGGCATTTGACATTCTAAATAGAGGCACCATACTAAAGTTAATAAATGCGATTTTGCCCCTGGCTCATATTTCAACAACAGAATTGATGACCGTGGTGTTTACTCCACATCCAAACAATAAAGATAAAGAGGCAACCTTGACATCTTGGCCCACTTCGGCCATTATTGATCAAATTCTAGCACATCAAGACACGTTTAGCGCATGGGGCATCACCCTGCAAAAACTAGAACCGCCCAGATACCCTAACCTTTTGGTACCGCAACAAAAGAAGGGCGATAAATCTTAAAAGGGGCCGTGGGAGTAGAAACCTCCCTAAGCAGTTGGGACCACATTACAATTGTAAAGCACCAAAGCACTTCCCATCCTGGCGTGCACCAACAGATCTTCATTGGTACTCCCTCAACAGTCAAACAGGCTGGAAGGCAAAATTTAAATGACAACAATTACAAATGGTCCTGACGAAAACCCAGAATATATCCATATTTGCTCCTGGAACACTCACAGTTTAAAAAATCTGGTTACCAACAGGGCGGCTCTGAGTTTCCTTCATCAGTTTGAAATCATCATGTTGTAGGAAACATGGTGCATGGAGCCGATACAAATTTTGGGTTATTCTGGGATAGACGTCTCTGCAAAACAACCTCAAAAACATGGACACCCCAAGGAGGGCCTCACAATGTATTGCTCCACAAAAATCAACTGCATCAGGCGCCATCAGGCAACAACAGAGCTTTACTATTGATCAACCTATACGTACACCCTAACAAAATCCAAAACAGTGGAAACATTGAAACATTGACCAATATTTAAAAAATGCTGAAGAAACAAAATAAGGACGCAATCCTCATTTTATCTGGCGATTTCAACCTTGATTTGAGAAAAGGCAGCACAAAACACCCTAACGGAACATGCACATATATAAAATTTGAAACCCTGGGATTGCGCTGCCTGACGCCTCTCCCTGAGGATGCCTCATCCGCGCAAGTAACCTTTTCGAGCTGTACAAAAAAATCCAACATCGACTTTACATTAATAAACGAAACCGCATTGCCACTGGTTTCAGCATATAGGATTCAACAACGCACAGAGAGCGATCACTTTCCACAACTTATTAAGATCCGGAATGAATGGAATCGGCTCCCCACTGCTAATATCATAATTTCAGCCCCAGTGACTTATGATACAAAAAAACTGAAATGGGAGGGGCCGGGCCTCGACAAAGTAATGGAAGTAGTGTACCACAGTGCAGGCGCAACTAAAGAGCTCAAAGAATCACTAAGAGTACAGGCACTAGAAGACCACCCCCAAGGAGAACGAGTGATCGCTTGAAAGCATTTGTGTGATTCTTTAATAAATACATTTTCCATCAAAAAACGTCTCCCAATTGCAGTCATAGAGTCAAAAAACAAAGTCAAGAGTCGCAAAGAAGGGCAACAGGACATTGCGCAATTTGAAAAATCAAGTCTCTAGAGAATCAAAAAAAGTCCTGAAGGACGTACACTGGGGGAGGAAATCTGATGATACAAGGCTTTCTGAATTAAGAGCCAAATATAAGAAAAACTGCTGGATGGCAAAACAGAGTTATCACGAGGATCTGTGGACCAAGCTGCTCATGTCCAACAAACGGAAAAATAACAAAAAGTTCTGGGAACTATTAAACGGACTAACTAAGGGACAGAATCGACACACGAATGCAGGTATCGATGCAGCCACATGGGAAGCCCACGTACAGACAATGTTCTCACTCCCAGAGCACCATGCGAAGGAGGAGGCCTCACAGATAGCCAATGACTCAAGTAAGATTAATTTTGGCTTCAGAGTGACAACGCAAACAGACTTAACTCTAAACGGAAATGAAGGAAAGCATGCACTAATGACCATTGAAATAGAAATGCTTACAAGCCTTATTAAGAAACTAAAAATGGAAGGGGCAGCTGGTCAAAACGGCATTCCAAACAGCTGGTTTAGAGGAGACCCTTCATTCTGGGCATATTATTTGGCGCTGCTTTTTAACGAGCTCCAAGGCGCTACGGGTCTCCCAGATGCATGGAAAAGCAGCATTATTCACCCTATATACAAAGCAGGTAACCCCGCAAATCCTTCAAACTACAGGCTAATAGCATTGATAGATGTGGAAGCAAAACTCTACGCAGCCTGCCTACTGCAACAACTAGCAGAATGGATTCATGATAGACAGTTAATTCCACAATGCCAGACAGGTTTCAGAGTTGGCATGGGTGCTTCCACCAACCTGGCAACCCTTGCCCTGCTGGGAAACAAAGCCAGGCTTAAGAAAAAAAGGCTACTAGCGTGCTTTATTGATCTAAAGGCAGCTTTTGATTGCATACCAAGAACCCGCCTATGGGAGAAATTGAAAGGGTGGGGCTTACCATGCAGCCTCCTTGGCGCAGTGATGGACTTGTACACAGGTACTTGGGCGCAAGTAAAAATTGGAGAGGGCAGCCACCTCACCAACAGAATATTAACAGCAAAAGGACTCAAGCAAGGGTGTGTATTGGCTCCCACGCTGTTTAACTTATATCTTGCAGACCTAGCCGAGGCTCTAGCTCCCGTAAATAGCCACCCACCAGTATTGGCCAAGAAAGGAATTGCATGGCTACAGTACGCAGACAACATAGTTCTACTCAGCCAAACACCTGTTGGGCTACAACATAGTATCGATGCATTTTACACATACATAACACTGCAAGGCCTAGAATTGAATTTGAGTAAAACTAAGGTTGTCCGCCTAGTTGACAGGACGTTTAAATCTGCTTCATGGTTCATAAACGGATCCCGGGTGGAGGTTGCACCCACATATAAGTACTTGGGATTCACTATGGACCGCCTCCTGACTTTCAAGCCGCAGCTTGCTGTCGCTAAAGCAAAAGCCCTCTCATTGACCTATGGTTTTAAAGTTCTAAAACAAAAACTGAGCTGCCCTTCATACTCCCACCTGCTTTCTGTCATGGCAGCGCAGCTAATGCCCACCATCACTTATGGCGCCAAAATTATGCTGGGGAAGGAGGCAGTTTTTTTCAATCAAGTCCAGACGAAGGCCTACAAAACAGTTTTTCGGATACCATGATCAGCATCTCCAGCTCAGATTCGTTTAGAATTGGGTCTGAAAAACTATGAATTTCGGAGTAGATGTGCCTTCATTAAACTATGCTGGAGGTTGCGTGCAGCTGAGACTGGTACTCTAAACAACCTATTTTGGATGGAAATTGAGGAGCAACAGCGACACAATGATAAAAGCACCCGGGGTCATCACTTGAATAACTGCATTAAAGCACTAGGTTTGCTAGAAGCCTTGGACCAGAACCCGGAAAAAATGAGTTATTTCGGAAGGCAAACGCTGTCACTAAGAAGAAATCTTTAAATTCTGATAAACAAAGACTGGCAAGCAGAGAGCACGCCTGGACTATAATAACATTGTACAAAACTTTACGGGCACAGAAGTACCTAGCAGCAACCTTCAACCAGTCGCTGAAACATCGGTTCATGGTTTTCCGCTTTGGGTTGATGGAAACGAAGGATATGGTTCCTTCATGGAGACAGCAGGATCTGACACATTCCTGTCGACTGTGTGAGTACAGACAAGAGTCACTAGAACACATTTTTTGTGCGTGCCCGGCTTTGCTAGGCCTCAGGATATTATATCTAAAAAACATTTTGAAGACACTGAACATACGCTCATGCAGACCCGCCATTATAAGCTGGCTCAGCAGACTTTCAATCCTGTTTTCCTGTTGAGGGACCAAATTCATGGTACAGGCTCAGAAAGAATTAGTGAATAAAGTTGAAGCCGAGTGTGCAAGGGCCATTATTTTATGATTAGTAAAGCTCCGAAAGTTTAATTCCAGCCAGGAAACAGCCCTAGGTACTACTTAGGATTCTCACTCAGCTTCACTCATTTACTATTATAGTGTTCGTAAGGGAGTAAGAAAGTCCTAAAGTTAAGTTCTAGACCAAGTTTGGAATTAAGTGGAGAACATTTTCGCTATGCACAACTCTTTAACATGATATGTTTTAGTTTCAAATAAGCTTTTATGTTTTTATTATGGGTTTTTATTAACATAATGAGTAGGCAAAGTATCTTTATTATTATTATGCATTTTGGAATTGCAATGGTTTTAATTAACCGAGTCAAAAAACTTAAACTTGAATGTGCACTTATGTTGTAGGCCACCGACTGAGGAAGGGATGCCCTCTCTTCATTCAGAAACGGCCTTTGACCTGGTTTTCGAATGAAAGGCCACTATTGTACTCCGGAACTAAACAGATTTTGAACAGCATGTGGCATAGCAAGGGTGCCATGGGCACTAATACAAGAACGGAAATTGGTCCCCTATCCCAAGGTTTGGTAGTTAAAAAACATCCACTAATTGGTGTGCAGTCGGCCCCTCAATCCCCAGTGCCACTGCACCAGCTGCACTATTGAAGCTATGCCACTCTGCCTCAAGAGAGTAACAAAGGCCCCTGCAGCCCGCGTGGTATGAGAGTGAAGGGATTGAGCCCCAGAGAGCCACCTCAGCACAGCACCTGGCCTGAATGAGTCCCGAGCGGGGCCCCTCCATGTTATGTGCCATGGGGCCCTTCCAGTTTCGTTACACCACAGCTTTGCATCCATGAAATGCATTCCCACCTCTCAGACTAACCCAGGGTTTTTTCGTGTTTTTAGGGATTTGCTTGAAAACCTGCCTTGCGATAATCACTGGGCAGTGGAGCGCTAGGCTGAGCTCATGGGTATTTCTTGACAGGTATCAGGTTTATGATAAACTCATGTGAGATGGCTACTCACCAGTGCTAGAACATTGTACTTTGGGCAAGGTTACCATAGAGGCCAAGAACTGAGGCCCAGATTTAGTAACGCTTTGCGCCGGGTTTTCACTACTGTTGTAACACAAGCTGGACACCAAAGTGTTATGTTGGGATTTACTGTCCAATGCAAATCAGTACTTATGTTGAATAGATTCCCAAAGTTCGGCAAAACGCTGCTTTACATTACTTTGCGTCAAGGGGTGGTGTTCCATGGGTGGTGCGGCATGAAACCACCCTTGAGTTTTGACACAAATCCCTAACTACAAACATTCCTGGACATAGATTTGCATCAACATCTTGTGCTCCTCGAGCCATAAATAATGAGGAATTTTTTTTGAATTTATCCTACATTGCATGCATGCTGCATTGTACAGCACTCATACAAAGCCAAACAAGTGTTAATTTATAGTTTTTGTACTGGAAGGGTCACTTGTCAGCATGAAAACTATTCCTTACACAATACACACATCCTTGCACAATGGTGAAAGGGTGTGTGTGCTGGCACCTGGCAGTCTAAAGTGCACAGCACAGGCAGAAAGGAAAATAGTGCCACATCTTAGTAGATACGGCACTGTTCTGATCTCTCCTTTCTCGCAATACAGCACAGCAACTTAAGCTGCTGCCTGCATTGCATTCATTTTTCTTAAAATTTGGCCTGAATGGGCATTTAGACTGCCATATGGCGCACAAGAATGCTGACATCTACACCAGCAGTGTGGGTTCCTCACACATTGCCCAGTGCAAGCTTCTCACGGCTACTGTTCATGGCTCCCCACAGCCCACCAGTGTCAACTTCTGACACTTAATACAAGTGTGAGCTTTTCACATGGTCAACAAGTTCCAGTTCTCCCCATTATTCACCAAAGCCTTCTTCATAAACTGCCTCTCTGGCTGCCCATTAGTGTCTGATTGGCACATTAACCATCAGTGCCAGGTCCTTATTGTGACAACATGTGCCAGCTTCTTGCACTGTCCATGAACAGAAACTGCTCAGGCTCAACACCAGTGCAAACATATCATACTGCCCATATGTGTGAGCTCAACTGTACTCCATAAGTGCCAATTTCTGGAACTGTCCATTAATGTGACATGTACACACTGCCCACATGTACCAGCATCTCAGTGCCCACACTTGCCAGCTCCACACCCTACCTTCAGCATTGCCTTGTAGTACCAGAGTATTCTACCAGAAGTTTGAGTATTAAATATTGTTAGACCTGACAGCCTTAGGGTGGTCATCCCCCAACTTATTGCCTGCCTCCCTCCATTTTTCTTAGAAAGGTTTTCCTGGTTTTAGGGTTATGTGCACTTTACCACTGCTAACCAGTGATAAAGTGCATGTGCTCTCTCCCCTAAACATGGTCACTTTGGTTCCTACCCAAATTGGCTTATTCAATTCACTTGTAAGTCCCTAGTAAAGTGCCCATGGCCTGTACATTGACATTAAATGCTACTAGTGGCCTGCAGCCCTTATTGTGCAACCCACATAAGTAGCCCATTAACCTTGTCTCAGGCCTGCCCTTGCAAGGACTGTGTGTGCAGTTTCACTGCCACTTTGACTTAGCATTTCAAACGATGTGCCTAGCCTTAAACTCCCCTTTCTCTACATATAAGTCACCCTTAAGGTAGGCCCCACATGTACCTATGTGTTTTAGATGTCTTGGTAGTAGAAAACTCACAAACTCGTTTTCCACTTCTGTGAGGCCTGCTCCTGTCATAGGCTAGAATTAGAACTGCCCTCATATACTTTTGAGTGGTAGACTCTGATCTGGAAGGACTAGCCAGGTCATATTTAGTATGGCAAGGATGGTAATAGAAATTCCTGCTTACTGGTGAAGTTGGATTTAATATTATTAGGTTGGAAATGCCAATTTTAGAAAGTGCACTTACTACCATCTGTGCCTTACAGCCTGTCTCCAATCTATGTCTAGTCTGTGCTGATTGACAGCTCCCCTTGTGCATTCCACCTAGACAACCACAAACACAGGAAACTCAGCCACATCTGCATTCAACTGCATACTAAATGGGTCTTTCTGGGCAAGAAGGGTGGAGGGACTCACACTTACGTTTCAAAGGCCAGTGTCCTGGCGTCACACAATGGACTGATAACTCCCCCACAGGGATCCTGGCAGACAGGACTGGACTCAAAAGGGGAACTTGTGCACTTCCAAACTACTCTTTGAAGTTTCCCCCACTTCAAAGGCATTTTGGGTATATAAACTGGGTCTCTGACCCCACCAATGCAGGAGCTTCTGGATCTACACCTGAACTCTCTCAGAAGACCTGCCTGGCTGCCCAAATGACTCATCAGAACTGCTTTGCTGAGAAGGACTGCTGCCCTGCTGACTATGTTGGAAGGACTCTGCCGTCCCCAAAAGTGCTCTCTGAGGGTTTGGATTGAGCTTGCCCTGTTCTGAAGTCTCAGGGACAGCAAAGACTTAATCTACTAACTTGAGTTAGCAGGTTTTCCAACTTCAGCAACGCCTGAAACGACTTCAGCAACACCAGTACTGACGCACCAGCCTGGACCTGCTCCATGGACACCACTGCATGCAATGCTGCAACCCCATTGGCGTCACTCACGGTCCCATTTCTAACATTGGTGATCAGTGGTGAGGACAGAACTTGTGTTTGTGCAGTGCTATACAATAGCTATGTGTACACTATCCACCCACAGTCAAAGATCAATCTGATTTGCTTTCTTTTTTCTGAAATTTTCCCTGCTTGACATTTCTTGATCAATCCTATACATCATGTCTCTGGCCGGGACCACAAGTGCCACCCTGTGAGACCAGGGAGCAGTTTTTCCAGTCACAGCCTGACCGCAGAGGAAAGGAGGGAAGAGAGAGAATTCAGGCTGCAGTTGGCAAGATTAAAGATGGAGGCAGAGGAGAGGAGGGCAGAAAGAGAGAGAGGCTGAGAGAGCCTTGGCAGAAAATAAATTACTTCTGGCTCATGAACTGAGTATAAAAGAGCTCAGGGCTAGGCAGTATGAGTCCAGCAGTGATGGTAGCCGTATACATAGAGGACTTGCTGAAGACAAGAAGGTTTGTATACACAAAGATATGGAGCCTAGTTATGTGGTGGGAGATGACATTGATAAGTGGTTTTCTGCTTATGAAGTTGCAATTAGGGCACATGGGGTGCCTGAAGAGCACTTGGGGGGGGGGGGGGGCTGTGGAAACACGTGCCAACACTTGGGAGGGACACATTTCTGACGGAGATTGGGGTCAGACCAAGTACACTCCTATGAAAGCCATTTTGACTGCTAAATTTGGACTGACCCCTGAGAAGTATTGCCAAAGATTCAGGGATAGTAGCAATCTCCCCAACCAATCCTGGGTAGACTTAATTGTTTATTCCAGTAAGGCACTGAATGGCTGGGTGCGGGCCGCGAAGTGAGTGATTATGTGGGTTGTATAATTTAATCCTGAGAGAGCACATGCTCAGTATTTGTTTCACAGAGTTGTGCCAGCACCTAGTTGACAGTAAGCTGACTGATACCAGGAAGCTTGTTGAGGATGTGGACCTATGGGCTAGCACTAGAGTGTCCAAAGAGGTATCTGGGGGGATGGACGCCCACAAAGGTGGTCAGGGTTCCCAACAGAAGAAAGAGCAGGGGGGACTTAAAAATAAGAAGTTCTCAAAAGGACCCCAAAGTTCCCATGGGAATAGTGGTAACCAGTCCCAGTCTGATCCTAAGAAGAAAAGGTCCTTTGATCATAATACCTGGAGGTTTGTACCCCAATTTTCAGAGTGCTGCAAATATGGTCCCTCCAAGGGTGACTCCAAATGTCCAAAGAGGGCACAGCCAGCACCGGCGGGCAGACACCTGGGTTGGCTACTGTAGCGCTTGGGGAAGAGGTAGTCCCAGTTAGCTTTGGGGAGCAGCCAGAGGTAACTCTAGTGTCCCTGGAGGATGCAGTAATGTGGCAAAATCCCACATGCCTGCCGGTACTTCTAAGTATGGGGGGGGTCACCGTTAATGGGCAGTGGGTGGAGGCTCTGCGTGACACAGGAGCTGGCATGACTACTGTCAAAAGTCAGCTGGTGTCAGCAGAGCAGGTCCTACTGAACATATTTGACCAAGTCATAGTTGCCAACAATTGCGAGAGCCATCTACTGGTGCCTTTGGTTCCCTTTGAGTTGGGGGGTTCTCTGGTACTCTGAAAGTATTTGTGAGTCCTGCCATGGCTGTAGATTGCCTGTTAGGCAATGACTTAGAGCACACTACCTGGAAAGAGGTAGAGCTCAGGTCTCACTTGGAGATGATGGGATTGCATGGGTGGGTCTGCATGACCACACAGCCCATAGCTGCCCGGGAAGGGAGTCAAGGGCGTCTGGAGCCTGGAAGAATCACCCAGACAGCTGCCAAGAAGAGGGGCAAGGGCACGGGAAACCAGCCCCTGAAGTTCCCACGGTGGAGGTTGACAGGTGTCCCTAAGGATGAGGCCCCTGAGCCAACCGGGGAGGACATTGCCATCTTAGGTGACCTGCCTGAGCTTGCTAGTTGGCAAGTTGAGGGCGGGCCCACCAGGAAGGAATTCTGCAAAGCACAGAAGGAGTGTCCCATTCTTAAGGGCTTGAGGCGACAGGCCTCAGCCCATGAAGCAGGTGAAGCCTCTGTGGACCACCTTATTACTCAGAAAATTATCTCCTATATGGTGAGCCTAAGGCTCTGGGTACTAGGGCAACATGTGTGCTGGTGGTCCTCCAGTGTTACCGGCCTTCCTATTGGGTTTGGCTTATGACATACCCCTGGCAGGACATTTAGGGCAAGACAAGACCTTTGCCAGGCTTGTCACCCACTTTTATTGGCAGCGAATGAAGACAGCTTCAGATACATTCTCTAGGTCCACCTGCCAGGCCAGTGGGAAGTCGGGGAAAAAGCTGAAGGCTCCCCTTATCCCACTTCCCGTCATTAGCACCCCCTTTCAAAGGGTGGGCATCAACGTCATTGGTCCATTGGACCCCAAGACAGCCCTAGGCAACAGGTGCATGCTGGTCTTGGTAGCCCATGCTACCCAGACAGTAATTCTTCTTAGGACGGTGACTGCACCTGTGGTGACTAGAGCTTTGGTGGGGATCTTTACCGGTGTATGGTTCACCAAAGAGATGGTGTCTGATAGAGGTACTAACTTCATGTCTGCATACATGAAGTCCATGTGGGATGCGTGTGTGCAAGTTCACCACACCCTATATCTCCCAATCCAGTAGTCTAGTTGAGAGATTCAACAAGACCTTAAAGGGCATGATTACTGGCTTTCCCGAGGGCATGAGGCATAAGTGGGATGTGGGACGTTCCCTTGCCATGCCTTCTTTTTGCTTACAGAGAAGTGCCCCAGAAAGGGGTGGCTTTCAGTCCCTTTGAACTTCTCTATGACTACCCTATTAGGGGGCTCCTAAGCATTGTCCGGGAGGGGTGGAAGAAAGTTCCCCGGAACCTCCCTAGGATGTGGTCAGCTACATGTTGGCCCTCCGCAACCAGATGCACCGCTTCTGGAAAAAGGCCAAAAGCAACCTTAAGGCCATTCAAGAGGTAAAGAAACGCTAGTATGACCAGAAGGACACTGTGGTGGAGTTTCAGTCTGGCAACAAAGTATGGTCATGAAACCAGTAGAACCCAGAGTTCTCCAGGATCGCTGGATAGGCCCATAAGCAGTAAATGAGCATAAGGGAGTGACCACTTACTTAGTGGACCTCCAGACCCCTAGGAAACCGTTAAGGGTACTTCATGTAAACAGACTAAAGCCTCACTCTGAGAGGTCTGAAATCAGCATGCTCCTTGTGACAGATGAGGGTGGGGAGGAGGAGAGTAAACCTCTCCCAGTCCTCCTCTCTGCACAAGAGAGTGATAGGTCAGTGGAGGGTGTCAACCTCTCTGACTCCCTGACCCTAGACCAGCAAGGCGACTGTTACCAGTTAATGGAAGAGCACTCCTCTCTGTTTTCTTTCACCCCTGGACTCACACATCTGTGTGTCCATGATATTGTCATGGGAGAGTCTCCCTGTAAAGAACACAGTTTACAGGTTGTCAGACAGGGTGAAGGCCAGCATCAAGGAAGAAGCTGCCATGATGTTAGCTTTAGGGGTGATTGAAACCTCTAATAGTCCTTGATCCAGCCCCATGGTTTTGGCACCTAAAGCTGCCCCACCGGGCGCCAAACCAGAACTTTGGTTCTGTGTGGACTTCTGAGGTCTCAACTCCATCACTAAAACTGATTCACACCCTACCCCCATTCCTGATGAGCTAATTGACAGACTAGGCGCTGACAAATTCCTCAGTACCTTTTATTTAACATCAGGGTACTGACAGATCGCCTTGACTAGGGGTGCAAAAGAGAGGTCAGCATTCTCAACCCCTGAGGGACATTACCAATTGTGGGTGATGCCCTTTGGCTTGAAGAATGCCCCTGATACCTTCCAACGGTTGGTCAATAGGGTCCTGGCTGGTAAGGAGGCACTCTGTGAAGGCAGGTATATTTAGGGAAGTATTGTTCTACTGTTCTTAGCTCCATGTGTACCTTGACAATATATACATTTTCAAAGTAGGTAGATGTAGAATTAAGAACAATAAATCTATACTTAACTTCAAGATATTTTGGCAATCGTTAGTCTGGCTACATTTTCGTAGGATGATATTTTTGCATACATTATTTTGGCACGTGACCCTAATTTTAGATCCTCACACTACTCATCCATGCAAGTCCTTACACTGTCTACTTGTGCCTACTTTAGACACTGAACATGTTAATAACAAATGGGAGCTTCCCTTAGTGCCACCAATGCCAGCTGCTTACGCTGTCCCTCAGCACCAGCTTCTCACATTGCCCATCAGTGTGAGATCTCACATTGCCCAATAGCAACAGTTGTTCACCCTGTCCAACAGTGCCAGTTCCTCATGCCGCCCACAAATGAAGCTGGCCTGCAGACACAGCGGACTACTACTTCCACTGCTGGAATCTGTGTTTGACCAAATGGTCACTTGTTGTGTGACTGGTCCACTCAACTTTTCATCCTTCTGAGGGTGATAAAATGAGTACCTTTGAGTTAGTACCTATAATCATCTGTTATTTGGCGCCAAGACATCTCCAGGTGAAATTGTGCTTGTAAAACATGTTATGTTAATAGCATCTGTTAGAAATGGGGTTTCTGGTGGGTAGGGTATGCACCTAAGCCAAGCAGAAGCCACCCACTCTAGTCAGGGTGAGGGAGTTACACACCCAGGATAACCCCTGCTCACCCCTTGGTAGCTTGGCATGAGCAGTCAGGCCTATCCCAGAGGCAATGTGTAAAGCCATTGCACAACACACACAACACAACATATGTCATGCACTATCTCCCCCCCCCACAAACGAAACACAATACCAAGTTATATTAAAACAAACTGTATTGTACACATCATCATTAGACCACACACAACATGTCAGTAATACCCTGCTACCCAAGCAGTTGTCAGATCATTACACAGTACTGTTAATCTGCAAAAGCCAGCAGTAGTCACATTAAACATGTAGGTTACTGGTTATCCTACAACATAAGCAGTAGTCAGGTAATCTTTACTAAAGGAATACACATGTCATACTAAGCATATGATTAGCATTGCCAATGCATTATCATGACTGCACATAGCATGATACAGCACAAAAGCTCATAGCATTGGCATACAGCAAAACAATATCATGACTGCAACAACAACGTCATGAATGCACATAAGGAGACATCACCAATAAGTGTGCCCATCAAATGAAATATTCCAAGAATGTACATGGCACAGTAAACATGTAATCATGAATGCCACAACAATGTCATGAAGTGCAACCTGTAGGAGGACCAAAAACATGTTGCATGCACAGTTTGCAGCACTTCTGCACTTCGTTTACAGGGTCTACGGTAGGCACAGACCCACCAGCAGGGCACAGGAGCCTCTGCACTCCTATTAGGGGATATGCAGTAATCAGGGACACCCTTGTTCCAATCTTTGTGCTCATATGCTCCAATTACCATAATGATAAAGGGGTGCGAGCGCAATAGGGACGGGGCCTCCGTCGAGGACTCCATTCCTGCCCTGCTGGTCAAGTCACACAGGCCCCTGAAAGTGCGCCCCCTCAATAGGAGGACACAATCGCTGAAGAGGGGAGGGGGGAAGAACAACAAGGAAAGCCCGCACCTCCTTCCCAGATGGAGAGACCTCTCGGGTTCTCTTCCTGCGGTGGGAGCGCAACCGGCAGCTGCCCGCTTCCTCACGGTGTGACTTATGTCTCCTGGGACCCTCTGGTGATTGTTGGTGGCGGGTCATGTGGTGGAAGCCCTCCAGGGCCTCTTACGTTGCCACATGCCTCCTCGTTGGGGTGGTCAGACCCAGGCAGTTCTATGGCCTCTGCACTGGGGAGCCGGCTCCCTCCTCTGCGGCTTGGCCGCAATAATCACAGGCTCCCAAAATGGGTCCTGCTTGTGCCCGGGGCACGACCCAGCGCTCCTCACCCCGAGGGCACTCCACAGAGCGCAATCGCTCCTGACTTTGTTCCTGACAGCCCACCTAGGCCATGGCAGTGAGTTCCCCTCTGGCCACACTGAGAAAAGTGCTCTTCACGCACTTTCAGAAAACATAGTGCCAAAGGCAAAGCGCTCTTCACGCGCTGGGGCACAGAATTAAAGTGTGCATCTTGCGCTGCAGCGAATACCACACAACGCTTCCCTCATAATGGGGAAGTAGAGGTTGCAGTACTCTAGTAGCGCTGTGAATCGGGGAACCTGGGCCTCAGCACCCAGCCCCTGGAGACAGTCACAGGGAGCACAGGGCTGTAGGGCCCAACAAGCAGGCCAGCAGAAGGGGTTGCAGTCAGTGGCAGTTCCTCCTTTTGACCTAGCAGGTCACAAGTCAGCACAACCACAGCAGTCCAAGGCAGTTCCTGGTGAGTCCCTCCAACAGCATTCTGTGTCCAGCTCAGTAGTCCATTATTGTCTCAAAGTGTCTCCTTTTCATGGGGGAAATCCCCCCATATTTATACTCAGTTTTGCACAACTTTTACAAAGAGGGGGAGAAGAGGTTCCAACCAGTTCCAACTGGTTCTAGTAGGGTCCCCTCTCCCCTGCAGCACAGGCTCCAGACATCAGTGGGGGGTAAAGAAGTCCTTTGTGAGAGGCCAGGGCACAGCCTTTATAAATGTAGGTGTGCCCCGCCTCCCCTTCTCTCAGCCCAGGAAGACCATTCACTATGCAGATGTACCTTTGTTATACCTTCATCCTCCCTATGTACGGGCTGTCTGAAATGTATGCACAAAGCCCAGCTGTCACTCTGCCCTAGACCTGGATTAGAGTCAAGCTGCAAAACACCAGAGTCATAAGCACAGAGAAATACTCACTTTTAGAAGTGGCATTTCTATAATGGTAATAAAAAATCCACCTACACCAGTAGTCAGCATTTCTTACTACCTTTACATCCATACCAAACATGCCTATGGTACACCTCATAGTTCAGACAATATCCCCTAGACATAAGGCAGGGCATTTCCAATGCAGTCCCATGAGCAAGGCAGCACTCACAGCAGTGAGAAACCAAATAGGCTGTTTGTCACTACCAGGACAGGCCACACAACCAGGCACATGTCCTGCCTTTCACATACAGAGCACCCTGTCCATAGGACTAGCTCGGTCCTACCTTAGGGGTGACTTACATGTTGTAAAAGGGGAGTTCAATGACTGGCAAGTAAATTTAGATGCCAGGTCCCTGTGGCAGTAAACTGTGCATGCAGGCCCTGCGCCAGCAGGGCCTGTGACAGGTTTGAAAGGCTACTTCTGTGGGTGGTGGAAGCAGCGCTGCAGGCCCACTAGTAGCATTTAATTTACAGGCCCTGGGTATAGGGATACCACTCTACAAGGGACTTACAGGTAAATTAAATGTGCCATTTAGGTGTAAGCCAAACATACCAACTTTAGAAGGGAGAGCACCTACAGCACAAGGTTAGAACAAATAGGAGGAAGGAGGGAAAAAGTTTGGGGATGACCCTGCAAAAAGGGCCAAGTCCAACAGCATCCATCATAAAAGCACAGCTGAGTTCCCTAATATTTTCTTAAGGGGGGCAGCGCTGCACACCTCAAGGCCAGCTTTGTTTCAGAGCCCATTTTGATGGCCAGCCCTAAAACTGTGCAGTAGGCTGATTAATGTTTAAACGTTCAGGGTAAAGAGGGCATCATGGAAATGTGTTGGCAGCACCAGGGGCTGGCTAGTGAAAATCAGGACAGATAGTCTCTGAGCCAATTTTGGATCCTCCAGGCACATTTGTGCAGTCATATTTTATCTTATTGAATGAATATAACACTGTTGGATCAGGTTTTACAGTGTATTGACCATCTAGCATCTCTATATATGCATTTATTTATATACGCATGTGATATTTCTATAGCATAGACCTAGCTAAAAGGCAGCAGATCATTGTATCAGTTCAAAGGCAAACATACAGTTAAGGAGTGTTTGGTGGGATAGCTGGGTTTTGAGGTGAAAGTGGACTGTAACTTTGTTGTTTGATATTTTTCTTTAAAAATGCCTGTCTTTAGCTCTTTCCTAAATATGAGTTTGGGTGGTGCAGTCCTGGTGTTACATGGACATTGTTGCATATCCTGGGTGCATCAAGAAAGGAGGCCAATTTCCTTGTTTTTTAGGTCGAGCACGCAAGGGCTCTGACGTGTTGTAATCTATCTGTGGGCTTTTAACCATGTCCACCGCACTCCCATCCCTAGCACTCATTTATGTACTTGCCTTTCCAAAATCCTTTGTTATCATTGGTAAATGCTTTACGTTTGTCCCTCCATGGGACAGTTTTGTTACCGCCATAGCCATTGACCCCGTTACATGGATAATTGCACGTTTGCCGATACGTTTATCTGCAAGTTAACTTCTTTTTCTTTTTGTCTGTCTTGCTCACGCTCATGGTGCTTTGAATTAGCTTGCTTATGTCAACCGTTTTACTTTTCATTTTCAAGGCTAATAGCAAACGCGAGACCCATTGCATTTAATTTGCTTGCCTTATTTCCATTTCTTTACTTCCAGCCTAATGGTGTCCTGGCTGCAGGTGTGCAGAGAGCCCCTGAAGGGATGTGATTTTCAGGCACATAGGCGAAGGTGCTGGTTGTGGGTTTTTTCATGTTTTTTTATGTATATAGTATTTCTATAGTGCGAACCTAGCGTAAAGGCAGTGAAGTGCTGTATGTACATGTTCAGTACTTTGTGCAAAGGAGGCACGTCAAGGCCTGCCTGGAAACAGTATGATGGAGTATTTCCATCGGCTGGTATCTCTTAAAGTCCCTCGCTGCAGTTTACTAGTCGTCCCAGCCTATTCCTAACGCTGGCTCAAGACCAGCAGTGAGCTAAGTAAAGTAAGTCCAGAAAAATTGCATTTATACCAGATTTTCTGGATAGCAACTGATTATTTAAATAAATGTACCTTCCTATGGAAATCTTGAAAACCTGCCATGGACCCTACCCTTCTGGTCTTATATTGGACTCCGCTGCCCTAAAATAAAAGGTCTATAGCTTTACCCCTGATTCCTCAGTATTGGCTTTAGGGCCTTCTCTCCCAGATAAACAACACCAGATCATTAGGTGTCTTCTCATGTTCTCTACTCAAGACTCAGACACCATGGGGGTCATTCTAACATTGGCGGGCGGCGGAGGCCGCCCGCCAATGTTCCCCAGTCAAAATACCGCTCCGCGGTCACAAGACCGCTGAGGGTATTTTGAGATTTGCCCTGGGCTGGCGGGCGGCCGCCAAAAGGCCGCCCGCCAGCCCAGGGCAAATCTACCTTCCCACGAGGACGCCGGCTCCGAATGGAGCCGGCGTAGTGGGAAGGTGCGACGGGTGCAGTTGCACCCGTCGCGTATTTCAGTGTCTGCTTTGCAGACACTGAAATACTTTGTGGGGCCCTCTTACGGGGGCCCCTGCAGTGCCCATGCCATTGGCATGGGCACTGCAGGGGCCCCCAGGGGCCCCGTGGCACCCCCTACCGCCATCCTGTTCCTGGCGGGTCTAGGATGGCGGTAGGGGGTGTCAGAATCCCCATGGCGGCGGAGCGCGCTCCGCCGCCATGGAGGATTCACAAGGGCAGTGGTAAACCGTCGGGAGACCGCCGGTTTACCCTTTCTGGCCGCGGCTGAACCGCCGCGGTCAGAATGCCCTTGGGAGCACCGCCAGCCTGTTGCCGGTGCTCCCGTGGTCGGTGACCACCAGGGTCAGAATGACCCCCATTGTTTCTAGCTCAAAAGGATCAAAAGTTGCTAAAAACTTTGCGCCATGCTCCTCTCTACCTGAAGGCCCTTAGCAAAAGGTGACTGGTCATATTTCATTTGCTTATTGTTGTATTTCGTTGTTAAATTGGTACTAATCAGGTGAAACCTTTTCATGGTCTAATGTAACATGAGTGAAAATAACAAAATAGTAATACTGGCACAGAATGCCTTGCATTGCACCACATACTTTGTCTTTTCCTGCCTCATCTGCCGCATAATTCCAGTAGCCCTGGCTGTGCAAAATATATTTTCGCTAAATGTCCCTATATCATTTCTGCTAGGCCCTTTCGAACTACCCCTTCACCGGCTCTACCAGTGAAACACTGCTCTTAAGTAGTCTCCATCTTTATCTGCATTTCTCAGTATCGCGCCTCTCCCGGACCTTTTTGTATTCATCTGATTTGTTTTTCTCACCCGCCTTTGCTGAGAGTCTCTTACATTCGTTGCTGCGTCAAGAACATAAAATGGCACAAATCTTGCCTTGTGGGGCCAACGTACAGGCAAAGTAGCAATGGACCATTGAGGCGGGGCGCGCTTGAGGATGCCAGGGGTATTAATAAATGAAGGAGATTCAAGTCCCAAGCTTTTCGATATGTCAGGTATGCGATTTTCAGCCAAATCACCAATTTAGGTGACATGACGTTGCATTCTGATATTTCTTGTCTTGCATTCCCTCAGTAAATAAAATAAGAACTACAAGTACCAGCATGCACAGTGGTCGACAGGGTGAACGTTTCCCAACTGACACGGGAGAATTTGGGCACTCTGGCATCGATGTAGGTGTTATAGCACCGATGTAGGTTTCAACGGCGGGGCTTCTGGGCGCTGCTTGTGGTCGGATAGCCGTAGAAGGCTTGGGGAAGCAGTCCTGGTGTCACCCAAGTCTTGTAAGGGCGCTAGTGGGAGCAACAACTACCAGCGTTGGGGCCTACGCATGTCCCTGTGGGTCTGAGGGACCGGCTGCCGCAGAGGCCCAAGTGCATGATGCAAGGGCGGGAAAGAAAGGGCTGCTCGGCTTGGCGAGGCCTGCATTAGAAGCAGAGTGCCAGAAATAGATGCTTGCTGCAAAAGAAGATATGCTGGAAAAGATGGGAGAATTTCATGTCCATGTACAAAAGATCCCCAGGCGATGTCAGACTGAATTACTTGAGGTGTTCACTGAGGCCTAAGGAAAGGGCTGCGCTGCATTGTTCCAGGGCTTGTCAGAGGCGATTACAATAGGGACCTTTGACTACTGCTCTTGCACAAAAAGCAGTTGCTTCAAAACCTTAATTCCACAGGAATTACGCCTTTCCCCATGAACTATTTTCTGTAATTCACAGCAATAACAGGTGTCATATTAAACTTGTCAAAACAGTTCTCCGGGATCCTTGTTACTCAAGGGGAGTTATGCAACAAGGGGTGCAATTAACATTGGTGTGTCTTATATCTAAGCTCAGAAAATCCTCCATGAACTGAGTTTTCTGCACAGACGCTTATTTTAAGGAGGGGGTAGGGGTGGAATACCCCTATTCCCTTTCAAATAATTTCATGCAGAAGGGTCATAGTTTCTTCTCAGCACAGTGGCTATGATTAGGTCATCAGCGTCACGTGACTTTTCTGCTGGTAGGGTGGGAACTCCCTAAGAGTGTGTATCAGGCATCAGGTGATTTTATTTGCCCATTGTGGTATTGGGTACCTGGGGAGTTGTCTCTGCATACAGGAGAGAAACAGAAGAGGCTCTGTCAAGTGGATGAACAAGCAACACCCATCCACCTTGGCAAACTCTTCTGGTGCAATGGTCTGCTGTTCGTGCTTGTGAAGAGTGAGCAGGGGCCAGACCCCTTGCAAGGTTGTGCAAGGCAGTGGCCCTCTTTGTCCATGTCTTTAAATGGTTTGGAAATTGAGCAAAGGCCAAACTAGTGATTTGGGTTATCCCTAAGTGTCAAGTACATATAGAATCTTCAAAATATTTGGGATGTAAATTGCACAAATAAAAAAAGGTAACATTTTTAAAATGTACTTAGTGTTTCTTTAACATATGTACATCACTCTAATCTACTCTGCACCTCTGCACTCTACACCACTTTACTCTATGCCATCACATTCTGTGCCACTCTACGCAGCTCCACTCTACCCTGCACCTCACCACTTTAAGCCACTTCACTCTACTGTGAAACAATCTACTTTACGCCACTGCATTCTGTGCCACTGCATTCTATGCCACTGCACCGTGCATCACTCCACTCTCCGCAACTGCACTCTACAGCACTATACTCTACACCACTCTACACTACTCCACTCTATGCCACTGCACTCTCTGCCACACGAGTCTACTCTGCACTCTATTTCACTGCACCACTCTACACTACTGCACTCTATTGTATGCCACTTTACTCCACTGCACTCTATGCCACTCTCCTCTGCCCAATGCCACTCTATGCCACTGCACTCTACAACACTATACTCTACTCTGCACTGCACCACTCTACACTTCTCCACTCTGTACCACTCTATGCCATGCGAGCCTACTCTGCACTTAATGCTAATTCACCACTCTACACTACTGCACTCTCTGGCACTATGCCACTCTACTCTGCCCAACGCCACTCCATGCCACTGCACTCTAAACCACTGCACTCTACACCAAGGCACCCTAAACAACTGCACTGTATGCCACTGCAGTGTACTCTGCACCACTGGGCTCTACGCCACTGCTCCTATGCCACTCTACTCCACTCCACACCTCTATGCCACTAACTTTAGCCATGCTCAACAGCAGCCACTCTGGTGTATAACATGGCTAAAACACATTGGCAAAGCCAATAACTTTTGGTTAGACGAATTATTGGCTTTGCAAATGCTTGTTAGTACTAGGAGGTACAGAGGTCCCTGAAAGAACTGTGAATGTGTAAGTCCTTATTTTAAACATGAATTTGACGTCTCCTCAGGGGTAGTGATCGCTATGTAAATATAATTACATCACTTCTAAAATACAGATTTGAATAATATACAGTTTATACCTAGTACTAACATTTTTTTATAACAGCCCATTAAAACCACACACTCCACAGCTCACCTTGGAACACCATTACAGTACCTCTCTAAAAGAAAATATCTTTGTCATCAGAAAGCTTCAAGGGACTCCTTTGATTAGTCAATGCAAGTTTCCAAGCCCTTTTGCATTTGCAGATTGCCCACATTTGCATTTTTTTAGGGAAGGAGACCCACTGGCAAGAAGTTATTTTCTTATCTGTCTGCCCCTGACTCCCTGCCTTTCAATCCAGCTGGGGAAACTCATCTGCCCGTAATTTTGCCTTGCCAGCTGTTGTGAAAGGCTAAAATTACGGACAAATGCCGTCCGTTAAGCCTTTCATCATGGACAACAGACGGCAGAGCAAAATTACGGGCAGTCTGTGAAATTTATGCTCGGGTGGTCACCCTATTCGTCGTGCAAGTGCGGGCATCAGATGTAGAGGCAAGGCAAGAAACAGGCTAAGTGTTAGAGCAAATTAGGGTGGGAATGCAACTGAACTTGCAACATATTGTATATTAGCCCATCTCACTAATATATTAATCAACCTATCCCTTACCACCCCTAACCTCCTACTAACCTTAACAAAAAAAAACAGCAAACCATCCAAGCATTCATCACCACATCCTTGTATTTCATTCACTGTTCTTCGATACCTGAACCAATTGTTGCTCCCCCATACCTCATCAGCCAACGTCACCCAGCAAGGCGCAAACCCCTCCAGCCTACTGTTTCCACTCTTTGGTGACTAAACGAAGTCAAGCACCATCCTGCTACTTGAAACCAAAAAAGTGTATCAACATGGACTGATCAACCATCAAAAACAATAAAAACGCTGTCTGCAGAAAAACACGAGGGGGAGAGGGTGGGATCAAAGAACCCCAACCTACACTGCCTAACAGGAT